>NC_056627.2:126905001-128105001 GCF_002870075.4 Lactuca sativa | reverse complement strand
AATTAAGGAATATTATCATGAAAATATTATGGAATTGAAATCCTTATGTCCCTCACTAGGTTTACCAACCCGACCCACTCAGTTTATATGCATAACATGTATCAAGACTTAAGCTGCTGGAACTTGATTAGGATGGTGAGTGATTAAGAGACAGTATGTAATAAAGTTCATGATCAATTGGTCTTTACATTGTCACTTATGTTTTTGTATCAAATATGGCATCCTAAGGTGTCACACCCCAAAACCAAGAACGGCGGAAACGTTCTGGGGCGGAGGACGTCATGTACAGTATCACAACAATGAAAAGTAGTAAACAAGCAACAACATCATCCATTGCATTAATAATATAATTATTATACAAGTGTGTTCTGTCAAATTTTGATAAACACTAAAGCATAAATCAAAATGAAAGATGATTCTTGAACAAGCTCCATCTTCCCCAATCCTTGCATCGGTACCTGTCTATGATGACCTGAGGATACAAGTAATTTTGAAAGCGAGTATCAGCTTTGAAGCTGGTGAAATCATAAGTATTTTAGTGTCTTAATTTGTATGTAGTTTGTAAATGAACTGTAAGTCTGGAAAAATGTAGATGAACTGTAAGTATAAAAATGTTTGTAAAACAACTGTAAACGTTTGAAAAACCCTAGAAATCCCTATGATTCCTACTTTATATAAAGGTGTCTTCTACCAAGACTTCACTGTTCTCAATGTAGTCTTCTACCAAGACTTAACTATTCTAAATGTTCATTTCTTGTAAAAGTGTGTAATTTTCCAAGTGTAACTATCATTATCAAAATATAGTTTTTACATTAAATGCTTAAGTGAAAAGATCACTAAATATATGTAAAGGGAAAATAAATGTAGTACTGTAGTGTTGTATTATAGGAACTACTGTTGTACTAACTACCTTAAACCGGATTTATATTAAGGCATAATGTGATTAATTTCACCATACTATTGACTGGTAGCAACGACATACGAATGGTCGTAAAACGGAATGACGTTTGGCACCCGCAGACCTGCAGGTCCGGCTGTAGCTAGCAGCAAGGTGTAGCATAGTCAATCCAGTATAGATCTATACGCAAACTTGCGCTCTCCCTTCAAGAGACTCTGGCTACAACTCGGGCCATGACATTTAAGTCATGCTCCGATTCATATCACAATAATTAACATATTCATGTATATGTAATGTAATGAACTGTTCTAGTATAGTAATGTACTGTAATGTACTAGCTGTAATGTACGTGCTCTTTACCTAGCAAGTATAGTAATGTACTGTAATGTTCTAGCTGTAATGTACGTGCTCTCTACCTAGCAAGTATAGTAATGTATTGACTCATGAATGAACTGACTCATTGTATGATATCGCGTTCTAGTAAATAGCTCTAGTATCTTCCTAAACTACCCATATGGTAGTTTACTAGTAATCTAACTGGTATGTATGGACATGGATGTATACCCTTGCTACCCAAGGGCATTTGATGAACTAAGAGGACCTTTATGACTATATATGTACACATGATATATAATTAATATTTAAACGACCTTCGGATGAGTACCCGATATCCCACCAGACCACATCCAAATTGAGAAAAAGGAAATAGGGTGGATAGCCTTCCTAAGTCCTTTAAACATTTCTTATATAATTATACATATATAGGCATGAAATTTATAATATAAAAGCTTAAAATAAGATTTGTAAAACATTTGAACATAAATATTTTCTAAGAAAAGATCGACTTGATGTCAATCTATAAAACGGTTTTGAAGGCATAGGTTTGATAAAACAGTTTAGTATAAGGAAACATTTGTTTGAATCACAATTGTAAATAAGTTTGAAATAAAAAATACAGAGTAAAATGTACAGTGTAATAAGGAGTGTTAAAAAATATAAATTGTTTATGAAAATCATTTGAAGGAAACTGTTTGGTAAAACGGCTAATGAGTAGCCAATCATTTGAATGCTGCTTATTAATCACATGTGATTGATATAATAATTAGCATAATTCTACTTGTATCCCCCCCCCCCCCCCCCGATAAAACATTTTAAAATAGTTTAAAACATTAATTAAGGGGTATGAACTCACCTGCAGTAAGTGATTGGAATTGAACGGAATGTTATCGTAAGGAATGATCGGACAACTGCTTGGTGTCAAGTGAAGACTTTAGACACACACAATGATCCTAATTACATATGAAGACATATGTATATAAATAATTAGTGATTAGAACACTAATTATACAAGTATAAGCATTTTAATGCGAGGAAAACACTTTTGGTCAAGTGCTAGGAGGCAAATGGGTTGCAACAAAGGAGTGCAATGCCTCTTATGGGGGTTTATGGTCAAATGACCATATGATTTGGAGTTTACGGCACAGGGGAGTAAACTCCTGGCCGTAAACTCTCAACAAGGTCTCTAAATGAAGCATATCATTTATACAACTAGTTTGGTGAATTGTTTCAAGGCTTAATAAAGTGTTTGGGTGACATTTGCCCCCTTTATAGGGGTTTACGGCCCTGGGACCATATCCCATGGAGATTACGGCCGTAATCTCCTTTAGGGGAAGGTTTATGGTGCTTTCAAGCCTCTAATTTAACAAGGAATAAATCAAGGCAAATGTCCAAGGCTTTAGGAGGATTTATGGCACCATTTGGCACCATTTAATGGAGTTCACGGCCCTGGAACATCTTGGGCCGTGAACACCTTTTTCTTGGTGTTCTAAGTGTGTTAGCTACTCCTAAATTCATTTAGGTACATGCCCAAATTAGTATCTTCGCTTAAGGAGGGTTTTTAAGCTATTTTGGCACTTAAACATGGAGTTCACGGCCCAAGAACCTCCTTGGCCGTGAACTCTCTTTTACCCTTGAATCTTAATTGTTTTGGTGTCCTAAACATGCAATGGTGGGTTCTAGTTCGAGTTCCAAGGCTTTGAGGGGCATTGGGACACTTTTTGCCCTTAAAATGGAGTTTACTCCCCAAGTGTTCTAGGGCGGTAAACTCCCAAATCTTGGGGTTTTGGTCTGATTTTGATGTTTCTAAACACAATCTAAGCTATATAATATAACTAGATCGAAGTACTCACAGTTTGGGATAAAAACCCGAAGATCCGTGAGAGAGAATTCAGTTTTTCTCTAAATGGAAATGTAACTAATGAACGAATATGGTTCAGTTTTCTATATATAGTCTTGGGATTTTTGGCAGAAAATATTTTTATTCCCGGAATGAACTCTACTATCCTAGAGTATTGGAATAACAGTGTTGCACAAAACCCTAGTGCATCCCCTCTCCTGATATCTCCTTAAGTGTAAATCCTGTAAAACTGCCAAACTTATACTCGAAGTCTGAATTTTCACTGAAACTGTTCTAACTTCTATTGGCTTGATATGGTTTGTTCAGAATGGAAATTTCGGGTTGTCACATTAGGATTCTATAACATTGAGACAATCACTTGTACTCACAATGTTTCAAATGTACTAGGAAATTCCGCATCAGTGATAATATGAGCATAAATAAAACTTTTAATTGGTTCTGAAAATTAGAGAATGTTAGAATGTCATAGTCATATCACGAAACTATTTTAGGTAGGTTGAATCATTTCACCAATATAAACTCTATTAAAATGGCTAATATAACTCGACTTTGCAAACGGTCCTTTGTAGTCGAGTCAATTGCGAAAGTCTAATAAAACCCTATCGTACAACTGGATCTAATGACGCAACCAATTAACCATCTAGTCACTCTTATTAGTAAAATAGAACCTAGAGAATTTAAAGCAAACATGTTTATAAAAGACGGTCTAATAAAACTTGGTTATCAGTAAATAGAACCCAAAAAAATCCTTTCCGTCTTTCGTTGTTTGTGACAACCGATTAACCATCCCATAACCTTGTTTACTTCCTATACATGTAAGTTATATTTTAATCAGGATTATGTAAGAGATGGCACCCTACACATTAGGGGCCTAAAAATATAATGAAACTAAATGGTTTTTATGACCAAAGAGTAAATTAAAGAGAATATAGAAACACGTATCATTAGAGAATGGGATCTGATTCGTACACAACAAAATTTTTCCATACATAACAATTTGTGCATTAAAGTGTTGTATTGTACAACTCCATAAAACATAAATTGTTGTGTATGGAGAAAAATTGTTGTGTATAAAGTGGTTATACATAACTAATAAGAGAGAGAGACAGAGAGAGAGAGAGAGAGAGAGAGAGAAGGAGAAATGCCAAAATACCCTCATGTACATTACACATGTAAGGGTCTAGAGAAGGACTAGTTTTGAAATATAAATCAAGCATAGTGACTTCTTTGGGAAAATACTAAAAATAGGGACCAATCTTGCAACTCTTGATAAAGCTTAGGGATCATTTTTGGAATTTACTCTCATTAGAGTTTTACACAACGTCACTAACATTATCAACATAATCATTAGCATTTTCAGTAAAATTCTCATGTCTAAAAAAATATTAATTTTATGATCCTTGTATGTTGGTGATTTATGTTATCAATATTATTTAAGTGTATTGAGATGAACTGGTTAACCTATGTGATGTTGAAAATTTTTAAACAAGGGTGGTGCAGATTGCACACTTGTGTTGAGTTTGTTTTGATTCAAAGTACACTATCATTTAGAGGCTTCGGGGCGAAGCTCCTGAACCACGGGGGTCCAAGGGCAACACGCTGCCCCAGGTAGGGATTCCAAAGGGACGAGCCCCTAGTTGGGGTCAAGATAACTCTTATCGTGAATCCGTTTTTGTTAAAAATGCATAGAAATCCACATTTTAGAAAATTCATCAAATTTTGACTCTTATCTTGAACCCGTTTTTGTGACATTTTTATGGTAGTTGATGATGGATTTCATAGGTTATAAAATTCATGTATAATGCTGAAAATAACACTTAACGATTATAGGTACATGCAACTTAGTAAGGATTTATATCATCACATTAAGGCAACATACTATGAAATACAAACCCTAGATCTATCCTACTATTATCTAAAATCATAGATTAGGGTTACATACCTTTTGAATCATTATTGTAAACGATTCCTTTGATTCCTTCCTTTGTAAACCTTTAGAAAAGAAAGCACCAAAACTATGATGCCTCTAATGGCTTACACCCAAAAATAGAAACCCTAGAATGAAGAGAAGAGAGAGGAAGGAGAAGGAAATTTCGTTCATAAGCCTCTAGGAAGGTTGTGCACGAAATTTGCAAGCCAAGGAGTCCTATTTGTAGTTTAGGTAACTTGCAAAAAAAAAACAGATTTGAATTGACTAAATAATACATTTAATCTCAGTTTAAATCATTTCCTTGTCTGGAACTATGACGCTTCCAGAAACCTTAGGAATCCTTCCAAAACCGTCCACACCATAGATGGTTCTATAATTGCTTTTTTTGTTCAACTATTGAACAATTACAATTCACTCCTTGCACCTTTAATTAATTCCAATTAATCTCAAATTAATTCTAGATTAATTTTGATTAATAATTAATTAATTCTTATTGATTTCATATTAATTTAACAATCATATAAATTAACAAATCAATTAATTAACTATTGATCTCATATTAATTTATTAATCACACAATAAATTAACAAATCAACTATCTCTTTCTAATTAACATATTGATCACACAATATATCAACACATCATTTTTATTTCTCTTTTTTCAATATCATTACTATCTATTTATGGTTATGAGGTCAACTCAAAAAATAAAGGTTGTAAAAAAACCCTCGATGTTAGCTAGTCGGTGGACTGAGGTTAAGGAATTAATTAGCTAGGTGGGGATTAACCGATGACCATTAATTGCTAATTAGTTAAATTTAAAAAAATAAAAGCTAAATATGCATAATATCATAACAAATTTCGTAAATAACACTAATATTATAATAAAATAGGTTAATATGATTGATACAAAACTAATCATTCCTCAAACAGTTTCTATTGAGATAAAACATCCTTAAGCTGTTAAAATTTCATTATTTTCTACTACATCACTCATTTTGTAGGCAGTGAGTAATCGTTAGGAGCCCTTTAATCGGTTGGTAGCGCCTAGAGATTAATCGAAGATTAATCAGGACGTTATCGAGATTTTTACAACAATACCAAAAAGAAATTTGCTTTTAATTACAAGAATATACCAATTTACGAATGAACTTAGACACATTAATCCAATAGTTGAAGATGGTTATGGAACTATTTTATGACAGTTTAGTTTCTCTTGTCAATTTTCAGACAAGGGTGATATACCCATTTTTTGTCATTATTCTGGTATAGAAAAGAAATAACTTCTATCATTCTCTGTTCTTTTATCTCATATTGAGTTTTATCCAATTAGAGATTTTCAAATGTACAATCGAAATGATTTAATCTGAAATTAAAATTTACGACTCTTACTAATCCAAGCATTCTGAACCCTGATTTTCTAACATTGTAGAGAACTAAGAACTTTTTGTTCCCATTTTCTGTGTTGAGCATATTAATGATATTAGTTGCTTGAAAACATATTCAAGAAACTAAATACTAATCGTATTTTAAAAAAATACTCAAACTCAAACAAGGATAAAAGCTTAAAGAAGCTTGTAACATCCCCAAAATCTCGGCCAGAAAAGACCAATTTTCATTTATGCTTTTAAAATAATTTCAGAGTAAATCCTTTTGATTTGAAAGAGTTGCGGAATTTGTTCCCAAAAACAAAACGTGATAAAACAATGTTTACCAAAGCATTTCATAAAAGAAATGTATTTTCATTATATAATCAAAACTCGGGATGTCATGTTCCGATACAGACCATAAAGCATAAACGATAACATTACAAGTCATTCAACAAATATATACATATACAGACTTGTAAACAAAACAACTTGATGGTTCATCCACCTTATGCCCTTGCGCCACTTCCTGTAATACAAATAAAACTAAGTGGGTCAGGCTTGGGAGCCTGGTGAGCATATAGGGTTTTCAACCCACAATAAATAATTAAATTAATTTTCATCAACCAACAATAACCCAATTACCCATTCCCGTTATTCTCACTTTATGTCCCTAAAATAACTAACACAAGGGACCTAGTCTAAGAATATTTCATCGGGGCGACAACACGTGCTTCGGGGGTTCCTCAGCAATATAAGTCAAATAAGGAAACCATGAGGGGGATGGAGTACAGCGAATGAACACCCATGTTCATTAACACCTACAGGTGGCGAACCTGCTAGCATTCCACAGGACTGTCTAGAAAAGTCTGTGGTCGTCATCTAAACTCTGCTAGATGACTGAATCAAAACAACAACGAGGCCTCTCATCTGTTTATTACACACCAACTATCTACCCATGTTCTACCCAACATATTAGTAGATAAAAATATACATTTTTATACATAGTTTAAAAACCTGTATAGCATGCTTTAATCAATACATATTCCACGTAACAGATGAGGCACACACACATAACACGTATTTCATAGAGAATAAATCATATCTATGAGATAGAAGAAAGTGAATACACATTCACACACATAACTACAAAATTATACACATAACACGTATTTCGTATAAAATACTTCATAATTATGCGTTAGAAGAAAGTAACCACACACTCACGCATATAAACAACAATATACTTAATACACTCAAACCATACTTGTATTATTATCGTGTTTATGAAAGGTAGTATACACTCACTTGATCAGAAGACGATCAGACAGTACTACGGCTTGTAGAAGTAGTATCTCTCCGCAGATCTGGAAGATCTTCACAAAAATCAAACTTCTCGCGGGCAGAGCTTCGGCTCGGGAATCTTACTTCTCGGGATCTTCATGACCTCGGGACTTGCTTCAGGGCTTGGGAATGATACCGGGGCTTCGGAGTATTTCTGGCACGCAAATGCAAAACGGGAGAGAGAAGAGAGAAAAAGAGCAAATGAGCCGGCTGTCCTCGCATCCTATTTATAGGAGGCTGGAGCCTCGGAGTACGTTGGGCGTACAGCAGTACGCGGGGCGTACGCGTCCGAATCGTCATGGCATGCGTCATCCGAAGAACTCGAGTGCGAGGTGCGTCATGCTTCGCGATACGCTGGGCGTACTTCGGATCAGATCGGTGACTCCTTCGGATATACATCCGAATTAAAGATTAAATTTAAATACAAATTATTTAATAAACTTCGGAAATTCATATCTTCTTCATATGAACTCCGTTTTTGATGTTCTTTATATCCACGCGTAGGTGAGACTACGCTCTACAACTTTTGTTTAGACTACGTCGGCTAATTTTGACTTTATTTTTATTAATTATTTTTAGTAGGTCGGGACAGAAAAACTTCGTTATAAAATCATAACTTCTTCGTTTGACGTCCGTTCTCGCCTAACTTTTCATCGCTTCGATACCAACAACGAGATCTTCGATTCTTGTTTAGATTGATTCGACTAAAAACCGCTCAATCTCAAAGTGAGTATTTCGGGCTGCATACCGCTAAGTCGAAACTTCAGAACATCAAAACTTCCTCATACGAAGTCAGATTTGGGCGTTTTTTATATATTCGGAAACCTCGTTTCAACTACTACAGCATTATCCAAAGATATCAAGTTTATTTTACACTTAAATTTTGACGCTCATTTTATTCTTAATTAATCAAATCACATAATTAAGCAATTAAGCACAAAACACATAATACTCAAATAATATACTTCTATTATTTCAAAACGGGTTACAAAGGTTAACCTAGACTATTACATCAATGAAAATGCCTAGCCTGGAAACGCGGGCGTTAGAATTCTCTCCCCCTTAGGATGATTCCGTCCCCGGAATCACACATCAACAAACAAATGCGGATAGCGACTCAACATGTCACTCTCCGTTTCCCAGGTGAGATTTGACCCATTCGAATGTTTCCAACGAACAAGCACCAATTCGACCATCTTGCGTCGAAGCTTCTTAGTCTTTCGGTCAACAATTGCCTCTGGTTCTTCAATTAACCTCTTGTTTTCATCAATTCTCAATTCAGAAATTGGAATTATATCGGGAACTTCTCCCGTGAACTTCCTCAAATAACACACATGAATAGTGTTGTGAATTCCATTCAGTTCTTCGGGTAATTCGAGCTTGTAGGCTTGGTTCCCAACCCTTTGAAGAACATTAAACGGTCCAATAAACCTTGGACTCAACTTTCCCCTTTTACCAAATCTTATAAGCCCCTTCCACGACGAGACTTTAAGCAAAACCGAATCTCCAACCTCAAAAGTCATCGGTCTTCGCTTTTTGTCAGCATAGCTCTTTTGACGATCTTGAGCTGCTAACATTCTTTCTCTAATTACTTTCAACTTTTCAGCGGTTTGATGGACCATCTCGGGACCCATAAACTGCTTTTCCCCAGCCTCAAGCCAACAAGACGGCGTACCACACTTCTGCCCGTACAAAGCTTGATAAGGTGCCATCTTTATGCTCGAGTGGAAACTATTATTGTAAGAAAATTCTACGAAAGGTAAATGTTCATCCCAGTTACCTAGGAATTCCAGGGTACATGCTCTCAGCATATCTTCAAGTGTTTGTATTGTTCTTTCACTCTGACCATCAGTCTGCGGATGGTAAGTTGTACTTAAACACAACTTGGTACCCAATTCCTCTTGTAGACTTTTCCAAAACCTTGAGGTGAAACAGCTATCACGATCCGATACAATCGTTAACGGGACACCGTGAAGCCTCACAATTTCCTTCACGTAAGAATTTGCAAGCTTTTCCATAGACCATTTCTCATTGGCTGCTATGAAATGCGCACTCTTAGTGAATCGATCAACGAAAACCTAAATCATGTCGTGACCACTTTTTGTTCTGGGTAGTTTACTGACAAAATCCATCGCAATGTCTTCCCATTTACCCATAGGCACAGGTAAAGGTTCTAAACTCCCATATGGTTTCTGATGTTGTGTCTTGACTCTCACACAAGTCACACACTTGACCACATACTTTGCAACGTCAAGCTTCATCGTCGGCCACCAGTAGTAGGGTTTCAGGTCCCTATACATTTTAGTGCTACCAGGATGAATCGAGTACATGGTTTTGTGAGCTTCTTCCATCAGAAGATCCCTAATTCCTCCTGACTTAGGTACCCAAATACGATCTTGGAATACCTTCAATCCATGGTCGTTTGTACCAAACACCAACGTTTTGCCCAAACGTTCCTCCTTCCGGTCATTCTTCTCAGAAGCTTCGCTTTGAGCTTTCTTTATACTTTCCAAAATAGTCAAGACAACTTCAATTATCAACGCTCTTGGCCTTTTCCTTTCAAGATTGACTTTCCGACTGAGAGCATCAGCAACAACATTAGCTTTACCGGGATGGTAAAGTATCTCACAGTCGTAGTCCTTGAATAACTCTAGCCAGCGTCGTTGCCTCATATTCAATTCTTTCTGATTAAAGAGATATTGGAGACTCTTATGATCAGTGAAAAGTTTGCACTTCGTGGCATAGAGGTAATGCCTCCATATTTTCAGAGCGAAAACTACCACTGCCAACTCCAAATCATGAGTCGGGTAATTCTTTTCATGCTCCTTCAGCTGTCGAGACGCATATGCTATCACCTTTTGTCACACCCCAAAACCAAGAACGGCGGAAACGTTCTGGGGCGGAGGACGTCATGTATAGTATCACAACACAGTAAATGTAAATAAGCAAACAACATCATCCATTTCATTAAATAAATAATTTTAATACAAGCGTGTTCCGTACAGTTATAGACACCAAAATAATGAAACACAAAATAATATGAGATGAGTCTTGAATGCACTCCATCTTCTCAAAAGCTGGCCTCTGTACCTGTCTACTGATGACCTGAGAATACAAGTTATTTTGAAAGAGTTTATCAGCATTAAGCTGGTGAGTTCATAAGTATTTTAGTGTCAATGTTTCTTGTAAAAACGTTTGAACCTGTCTCAATGTATAAGTTTGTAAGAATGTAAGCAAATGTTTGAAAGTGTTTGTAAAAGTTTGAATCTCTCAGAAAATCCTATATTTTCTATAAAAGTAACCTTCTACCAAGGATAAACTGTTTTGTAAACCTGTCTGTTGTAAAAGTATGTAATTACCCAAGTATAACTATCATTTGTTAAAAATATAGTTTGTACATTAATGCTTAAGTGATGTTATCACTAAAATATGTAATGGGTAAATCGTTGTAGTACTGTAGCTTTGTATAATAAGACTACTGCTGTACTAATTATTACTACCTTAAACCGGATTTATATTAAGGTATATTGTGATAAATTGCACCATGCTATCGACTGGTAACAACGACATAATGAATGGTCGTAATAAAATAATGACGTTTGGCACCCGAAGACCTGCAGGTCCGGCTGTAGCTAGCAGCAAGGTGTAGGATAGTCAATACAGTATAGATCTATACGCAAACTCACGCTCTCCCTCCAAGAAAATTCTAGCTACAACTCGGGCCATGACATTTAAGGCATGCACCGATACAGTGGATCACAATTGATATCGTATTCATGTATATGTAATGTTTCTCGTATCTCTGTATATGTATTGTTTCTAGTATATCTGTATATGTATTGTTTCTAGTATCTCTGTATATGTATTGTTTCTAGTATATCTGTATATGTATTGTTTCTAGTATCTCTGTATATGTATTATTTCTAGTATATCTGTATATGTATTGTTTCTAGTATCTCTGTATATGTATTGTTTCTAGTATATCTGTATATGTATTGTTTCTAGTATATCTGTATATGTATGATCCTGTGTTACCCCGATGGTAACTAACTAATGATGTACTGATAAGCATGAATATGGAAGTACTTTATGTCTATACATGTATATATGATATATAAGTAATATGGAAACGGCCTTCGGATGGTCACCCGAAATCCCACCAGACCACATCCAAATCGAGAAAAAGGAAATAGGGCGGATGGCATTCCTAAGCCTTTTGAACATTATTTATATATCTATACCTATATGGGCATGCAATTGTATATATAAAAGCATAAATAAGTTTTCATAAAACATTTGAAGCATAAATATAATTTCAAGGGAAGATTGACTTGATGTCGATCTATAAAACATTTTGAAGGCATAAGTTGATAAAACAGTTTAAGTATAAGAAGCATTTGTTTGAATCACAGTCTATAAGTAAGTTTGGATAGTAAAACAGTTTGTAAAACATTTCAATAGTAAAGCAGTTTGAAAAACAATTTAAACAGTGGTGAAAATCGTTGTTTTCCTAGTTATTAATCACATGTGATTAAACACAATCACATGTGATTGAAGCAATAACTTATAAGTATTTGACTTGTATTCCCCCCCATAAAGTGTTATAAAACATTTAAAATCATTTCAAAGGTTGATTCGAGGGGTATGAACTCACTTGTGGTGAGTTGTTTGAATTGCAGTGTCGGCTACCGTGCTAGGTGGCAAACGGAGACTGGTTTACACGCACGAGCCTAGTTATCATATAATAAGCATATATATAACTAATTAGACAAATAATAACTTAATATATAAGTTAATACACATAGGAAACATTTAAACACTTTTATGAGTGTGTATGGTCCAAATGGTTGCATCTAAGTTGCTACGGGACACGGCAAAAGGGTTTGAAACATCAAATAGCCTTGTATAGGAGTTCACCACCCAACAAACCCCACACCTTGGAGTTTACAGCCGTAAACTCATGGGTTTATGGCCGTGAACTCCTCAAAGGGTGGTTTTGGGTGTTTTGTGGTGCTATCTTGCTTCTAGAACACTCCTAGCTTTGTTGGAATAATACATGAAGTAGCTTAAGGCCCTAGAATACTCCATTGTGGAGTTTACGGCCCAAAGTCCATTTACCCTAGAGTTTACGGCCGTAAACTCCTATGGGTGATGGCTTTTAATTGTTTTAAGGCACTTAAACATCAAGGATGGCTTCCATGAATTTATCTAAGGCTTATGGGGACAAGAGGCACACTTTAGTGCCTTCACTTGGAGTTTACGGCCCAAGATATGTTCCTTGGCCGTAAACTCCTTTCAAGGAGTGGTTTTTATGTGTTCTACTCTCCATTCTAGTCCCAAGGGTTAAAGGTAAATTGTCTTAAGGCTTAAGGGTTGCTTGGAATGATTTTTACCCTACAAAAAGGGGTTTACGGCCCAAGAGGAGTTCTTGGCAGTAAACTCCTACTAACTTGTGGTTTTGATGAGCTTTTGATGTTCTAAATAAGCACAAGTACTAGTAGTTAAAGTCCTTAAGCATAAGGGGAAGTTTTAGGGCACTTAAGCCCTTGAAAAGGGGTTTACGGCCCAAGGAAGTTCCTTGGCCGTAAACTCCTAGAACTTGTGATTCTTGGATGCTTTTTGGCCTATAAAGATCATACCCTAACTCCTAAACAAGTTGTCTAACATGGGGATGGGTCTAGAAAGCATTAAAGTTCCATTTTTGGAGTTTACTCCCCAAGAACGTTCTTGGGCGATAAACTCCCGGATCTTGGAATCTAAACATGTAATTTGTGTTAATGAGCACTTAACAAGTATTGAAACACATTTAGAAAAGTAAACTCACAATATGGGATGAAAACCCGAAGATCCGTCAGAGAGAATATGGATTTTCTCTATTTGGAATTGTGAATAATGAATTAATTTCATTCAGAAACTATTTATAGTCCTGGAATATTTTGGCAGAAAATATTTTTATTCCTGATATTGGACTGTAACATTATGAAACTTGAAATGCCCAAGTTTCACAAAACCAGGAGTATCCACTCTCCTGATATCATCTAAAACATAAACCCTAATGTACACAAACTTGTTCGGAAAAGCTTGAAAATCACTGAAACTGAACTAGCTTCTATTGAATAGATGAGGTTCGTACAAATGGAAATTTCGGGTTGTCACATCATCCCCCCGTTAGAGGGAATTTCATCCCGAAATTAGAATTTAAGCAAATAAAAGTTACAAACAATTAAGCGAAAAGATGAGGGTATTTCAACTTCATCTGATCCTCGCGTTCCCAAGTGAATTCCGGTCCTCGCTTGGCGTTCCAGCGAACCTTCACGATAGGGATACGACTTTGTTTCGTCTGCTTGACCTCACGGTCCATGATCTCTACAGGTTCTTCCACGAAGTTGAGGCTCTCGTTGATCTCGATCTCGTCGAGTGGGATTACGAGAGTCTCGTCGGACAGACACTTTTTCAAGTTAGATACGTGGAATGTAGAATGTACGTTACGCAGTGTGTCGGGTAGATCAAGTTTGTAAGCTACGGGGCCGACTCTGGCAAGAATCTTGAAAGGCCCTATGTACCTCGGATTAAGCTTCCCACGCTTTCCGAAGCGTATCAAGCCTTTCCAGGGTGAGACTTTGAGAAGGACTCGGTCTCCCACCTGAAATTCCAAAGGTTTTCTTCGTTTATCGGCGTAGCTCTTCTGTCGGTCTCTAGAGGCTTTCAATCGTTCACGGATCTGAACGATTTTCTCTGTCGTTTCCCGAATGATTTCCGGACCAGTGAGAGTACTGTCGGAAGCTTGCCCTCTTGCTAATTGGGTATCACCCACCTCAGCCCAGCACAGAGGGGATCTGCACTTGCGGCCGTAGAGAGCTTCGAATGGAGCAGCCTTGATGCTTGTGTGATAACTGTTATTATAGGAAAATTCGACAAGGGGTAAATGAGTATCCCATGCCTTCCCAAAATCAACCACACAGGCTCGCAACATATCTTCCAATGTTTGGATGGTCCTCTCACTCTGTCCGTCGGTCTGTGGATGGTAGGCTGTGCTCATGTCCAGCCTTGTTCCTAGGGAATGCTGTAGGGATTGCCAAAATCTTGAGGTGAACCTACTATCTCTATCGGAGATAATGGAAATAGGTACACCATGCAACCGTACAATTTCCCTAACGTATGTCCTCGTAAGTTTCTCCATCTTGTCGGTTTCTTTGATAGGTAGGAAGTGTGCAGACTTGGTCAATCTGTCAACGATGACCCATATGGTGTCAAGTCCACCCGTTGTCTTGGGCAACTTGGTTATGAAATCCATAGTGATCCGCTCCCACTTCCATTCCGGGATCTCTGGTTGTTGCAGTAAACCAGAGGGTTTATGGTACTCGACCTTAACCTTCGCGCAAGTAAGGCATTTACTCACGAAGGTAGCAATCTCTGCTTTCATATTAGGCCACCAGTAAAGCTTTTTAAGATCCAGATACATCTTATCTGAACCTGGGTGGACGGAATACCGAGTGTTGTGCGCCTCGATCATGACCAAGTCTCGGAAACCACCGTGTTTCGGTGTCCAGATCCGGTTCATGAAATATAAAGCTCCGTCACCCTTGGCTTCGAAGTTCTTGTCCATTCCCCTAAGGGATTCACTCGACACATTTTTAGGTTTCATGGCCTCTAGTTGAGCCGCCTGAATTTGCTTAGTCAAGTGTGAATGGATGGTTATGGATAATGACTTGACCTTGCGACCAGAATATTCTTTCCGACTTAGGGCGTCTGCTACTACGTTGGCTTTACCCGGATGATAACGAATATCGCATTCGTAGTCACTGAGTAGCTCGACCCACCGTCGTTGTCTCATGTTGAGCTCCTTCTGATCGAAAATGTGTTGTAAACTCTTGTGGTCGGTAAAGATAGTGCTCTTCGTTCCATACAAGTAATGTCTCCAGATCTTCAAAGCAAACACTACTGCTCCTAGTTCAAGATCGTGGGTTGTATAGTTAACCTCATGTGTCTTCAGCTGTCTCGAGGCGTAGGCTATGACCTTACCTCGCTGCATCAGAACACATCCAAGTCCTTGATTGGATGCATCGCAATAGACTACGAAGTCTTCTATTCCTTCTGGAAGGGATAGTATTGGTGCGGTGCACAAGGCTCATTTGAGCGTTTGGAACGCTCTTTCTTGTTTCTCTTCCCAGCCAAAGGCCACGCCTTTCTGGGTCAGGGTCGTAAGAGGCTTCGCTATTCGTGAGAAGTTCTGAATGAACCTGCGGTAGTAGCCAGCAAGACCTAGAAATTGACGAATTTCTGTAGGCGTCTTTGGTGCTGACCAGTTCTCAATGGCTTTTATTTTGGATGGGTCCACGTGGATTCCCTCTTCGCTTACCACATGTCCTAAGAATTCGACTCTTCGGATCCAAAATTCACATTTCGAGAACTTCGCATAAAGTTTCTCCTTTCGTAATGTCTCTAGAACTTGTCGCAGATGATCACCATGCTCTTTCTTACTTCGGGAGTAGATCAGGATGTCGTCAATGAAAACGATGACGAACTGATCTAAGTAAGGTCGGCATACTCTATTCATCAGATCCATGAAGACTGTGGGCGCATTGGTCAATCCGAATGGCATCACCACGAACTCGTAGTGTCCGTAACGAGTTCGGAAGGCTGTCTTTGGCACATCCTCCTCGAGCACTCGTAACTGGTGATATCTGGATCTCAGATCAATCTTGGAAAAATAGTTCGCCCCTTGCAGTTGGTCGAATAGATCGTCTATGCGTGGCAGAGGGTAACGATTCTTGATCGTCAATTTGTTGAGTTCTCTGTAGTCAATACACATACGGAATGATCCGTCTTTCTTCTTAACGAACAAGACCGGTGCTCCCCAAGGTGAGAAACTTGGTCTTATAAAGCCCTTGCTGAGCAGTTCGTTAAGTTGACCAGAGAGTTCTTGCATCTCGGCTGGTGCTAAACGGTAGGGCGACTTGGCTACTGGGGTAGCTCCTGGGACCAAGTCGATTCTTAACTCGACTTGTCGTTGCGGAGGTAGCCCGGGTAGTTCTTCTGGGAAAATGTCGGGGAAGTCGCTCACTACTGGGAGGTCCTTTAGTTCTTTCGTTTCTAGGTTCGTGTCGACGACGTGAGCAAGGAATGCGTGATATTCTTTGCGCAGATATTTATGTGCTTGAATACTAGATATAATGCGAAGACTCGCACCAGGTTTGTCGCCGTAGACTATAAGAGTTTCGTTAGACGGGAGGTTTAGTCGGACTGCTTTCTCGTAGCACATGATGTCGGCGCGATGAAGACTTAACCAATCCATGCCGATAATAACGTCGAAACTTTTTATTGAGACCGGCATAAGGTCGATTGGGAATGAATGGTTATCTAAGGTTAGAAGACAACCTAAGTATATGCTATTAGTACTTTCAGTTTTCCCATTGGCCATTTCTACTGTGAATTGTTCATTAAGTGCGTGTGGTTGTTGCTTAAGCATGCGAGCAAATTTGTGGTTTACGAAGCTTCGCTCCGCTCCACTATCGAACAGAATGCATGCATAGGAGTTATCAATGAGGAACGTACCAGTCACCACTGTCGGGTCAGCGACTGCTTCCCCGTGGCCTATTGCTAGTACCCTCCCTGCTCCTCCAGTATTCCTCGCCTTAGGGCAGTCCCTCTTAAAGTGGCCTGTTTCGCCACATCCATAGCAAGTTGGGCTCGCGCCTGAGCCAGGAACTTGGGAGATCGATTGCGCCGGGAACTTACAGAATCGGATGGTGTGTCCTTTTCTGTGGCTGTTAGTACACTACATTTCATGGCAGGCGCCGTTATGGTGGAAGTTGCATTTGTTGCACTTTGGCAAACTTCTAGGATACTGCTTCCCCGGAGCAGTAACAGCAGTAGGGGCTACCGCAGCATGTACTGCTACGATTTGCTGTCTCTTTGAAGCACGCTGCTTCTTCTTCTCATCCCAGAACTTCCGCTTGTTGCCAGCGGGTTTAGAGGGTTCTGGGATGGCTAGGGTGGTTGTGGATGCAGGGGTCTTGACTCCATGGTCAATAAGTCTTTGTGCCAATCGCTTGGCACTATCGAAGGTAGAAGGGTTGGATGCTAAGACGTTCCCCTGGTACGGAGGCATTAGCCCCCATACATACCGTTCAATCTTCTTCCTTTCAGTGGGAACCATATTGGGGCATAGGGCCACCAGTTCGCTAAAGCGGGCAGTGTAAGCGATCACATTGGTGCCCTTCATGGTCAAATTCCAGAGTTCATGTTCTAACTTCTGGACTTCGCCCCTCGGGCAGTATTCCTCCGTCATGAGGTCCTTCATTGTTTCCCATCCCATGGCGTTAGCCACGACGAGAGTCAGGGCTTTGACGTGGCCGTTCCACCACGTTAGGGCTTTATCCTCGAGGGTGCACGCGGCATATTTCACTTTAAATGCAGCAGGGCACGAATAGATTTCGAAGACTGATTCAGTCTTCTCGAACCATTGCGAGAGAGCAATGACTCCGCCGGTGCCATAGAAAGGCTTCGGCTTGCAGTTTGTGGAATCCTTGTAAGAGCACTCCCTGGAGCGCACCGGGATTTCAACTGGGATAGATTCGACAGGGGTTCCACCTCTGCTAGCATCGGATGAGTGATACTGAGCCATGGCAGTTGCCACTGCTGCAGCTACGGCAGCATTCAGGGCTGCAGTATCGATGACTGCAGGTGGTGGAGGCGGTGGAGGTACAGGATTATTCCTATTCCTGGGAGTCTTGCGAGGAGGCATCCTTCAGCTATAAGTTTATAACAACAAGAAGGATGATAAGAATCAATTTGTAAGCAATGTGAGAGTGACCCATGGACTAACTAACCATAGCCCAACAGTTGAATGAGTGTTTGAAATCACAATAAGAAATATTAGTAGGAATACACAAGTGTACAAATTCTTCCCACAGATTAGATAGATTTCAATAGTACGGGTATTACTGATGTAATAAGTTCAAGGAAAAATCGACCTAACAGTAGGTCTTACATCATACCATAAGGACAATACTGACAGTCCTAGATTCCTAATTAGAGTACCGAAAGTTAGGAATATTTTACAGACAAGTGCCACTTAGAGCACATAAGTTCAAGGCTATCCCTAAATCAAAAGACAGAGATGTACTAGACATCATCTAATGGCGATGGGAATTTCTCGGGCGAGCCCTGAGGTCGGACACTTGGCGAAACACCTCTTGAAGGTGTCGGTCCTGAGCTCTCTGACGAGCTCGAAGTTCTAAGACTTCAGCACGGGAGGCAGCCAGTTGTTGCTGCAGAGTTTCGTTGGTTCTCCGGGTCCGTTCCATGTCTTCTTCGAGACGGCGAATGCGGACTGTATTGACACCTGAATTGGCATCAATCTCCATGACCCGGTCGATGGCTGCTCGACCTTGCTCGACATTACGAGCTATTCTGCGGATGATTACCGGCAGAGCCCTGTCAGCAGAGCCACCATCGCTAACATTGTAAAAGGTTCGGTCCCCAAAGTATGGTAAGGGCTGACCCTGCTCATCACTCCAGCAATTTAAGTCGTTTGCCCACATAGGAGTAGGCCCTGGAAACGCTGGTCGAGGGTTGTTGTTCGGGGCTTGACCTACTAGTGGTAGGTTGTTGACTTCAGGCTCGGAGTCGGATCCATCCGAAAAGCCTTCTGCGAGGTGATCATCCAAAGGGATTGGATGCTCATCTTCAGGCTCTTCATCGATCCACCCGGCATTGCCTTCATTGGGAAAGTACGGGTCGCCATGATGAAATCCAGCCATTTAGATCTACGCGAGAAGAGTGGTATAAGAATATAGTATACGTGTAACTAATAGCACAAAATACTCCAATAGTATTTTAAGTTTAAGTTCTACTGATCTTCTTGTGGTATTGTTGGTAAGTTTTTAGACTTGTTAACATATCACAACCATTCTAGGGCATATGCTAATCACTCCTACGACCAACATAGTTGATCAGGCTATGCCATTCCCAGGACTGACCATACATCCCCGAGCTCACTTGTGATATTCAACAATCGTAATACTTTTGTTCTTGTCATTGTGACACTGATTTTAGTATGAATGCAGACTAGTATACTTAATTAAATATTTTATTATTTAAAGTATAGACTCTTGGTCAGAGTGTTTTAGTCCCTTTTGGGTTTATAGTTTAGTATATCTTTTATGGGTTGATATACTTGATTCACTATAAATAATGCTCTGATACCAATCTGTCACACCCCAAAACCAAGAACGGCAGAAACGTTCTGGGGCGGAGGACGTCATGTATAGTATCACAACACAGTAAATGTAAATAAGCAAACAACATCATCCATTGCATTAAATAAATAATTTTAATACAAGCGTGTTCCGTACAGTTATAGACACCAAAATAATGAAACACAAAATAATATGAGATGAGTCTTGAATGCACTCCATCTTCTCAAAAGCTGGCCTCTGTACCTGTCTACTGATGACCTGAGAATACAAGTTATTTTGAAAGAGTTTATCAGCATTAAGCTGGTGAGTTCATAAGTATTTTAGTGTCAATGTTTCTTGTAAAAACGTTTGAACCTGTCTCAATGTATAAGTTTGTAAGAATGTAAGCAAATGTTTGAAAGTGTTTGTAAAAGTTTGAATCTCTCAGAAAATCCTATATTTTCTATAAAAGTAACCTTCTACCAAGGATAAACTGTTTTGTAAACCTGTCTGTTGTAAAAGTATGTAATTACCCAAGTATAACTATCATTTGTTAAAAATATAGTTTGTACATTAATGCTTAAGTGATGTTATCACTAAAATATGTAATGGGTAAATCATTGTAGTACTGTAGCTTTGTATAATAAGACTACTGCTGTACTAATTATTACTACCTTAAACCGGATTTATATTAAGGTATATTGTGATAAATTAACCAAGAACGTTTCCGCCGTTCTTGGTTTTGGGGTGTGACACCTTTTCTCTTTGGGTCAAAACACAACCCAATCCAACCCCAGACGCATCGTTATAAACAGCGAAGTCTTTAACTCCATCAGGTAAAGAAAGTATCGGTGCCTCGCATAGCTTCTTCTTTAGCTTCTTGAATGCTTCTTTATGCTTATCACTCCAAGCATAAGTAGCTCCTTTGTGGGTCAAAGCTGTTAATGGAGTAGCAATCGAAGAAAAGCCTCGGATAAACCTTCGGTAATATCCGGCTAATCCTAAAAAGCTTCGGATCTCCGTGGGACTTTTCGGTTGTTCCCACTTCATTACAACTTCAATCTTCGCTGGATCAACCATTATCCCTTCTTGGTTGACCACGTGACCCAGAATTGAACTTCACGAATCCAAAAATCACACTTAAAGAACTTTGCATACAGCTTCTCCTTCTTCAAGACTTCTAACACTTCTCGCAAGTGTCTGCCATGCTCCTCTTGGATTTTTGAATAAATCAGAATGTCGTCTATGAACACTATCACAGATTTATCAAGGAACAGATTACAAACCCTATTCATCAAATCCATGAACGCTGCTAGAGCATTGGTTAGCCCAAACGACATAACCAAGAACTCGTAGTGTCCATATCTAGTTATGAATGCAGTTTTCTTGATATCTTGCTCTCTTACTTTTAGCTGATGATATCCTGACCTAAGATCAATCTTCGAGAAATAGCTTGAACCTTGCAATTGATCAAATAGGTCATCAATCCTCGGCAACGGATATCTATTCTTTATTGTTGCCTTGTTCAGCTCTCTGTAATCGATGCACATTCTCATACTTCCATCTTTCTTCTTCACAAATAACATCGGAGCTCCCCAGGGCGATGAACTAGGTCTAATGAAACCTTTGTCCAATAACTCCTGAAGTTGCATCATCAGCTCCTTCATCTCCGTCGGTGCTAATCGATAAGGTGCTTTTGCTATTGGCGTGGTTCCTGGTAACAAGTCTATTCTGAACTCCACTTGTCTATCAGGTGGTAATCCAGGAAGATCTTCGGGAAATACTTCCGGATAATCACATACCACTGGAATACTCTACATCACCTTCTTTTCCTTCTTAGCATCAATCACGAATGCTAAATATGATGTACATCCCTTGGTCAAACACTTTCTGGCTTTCATTAGGGAAATGATTCCAGAATTCACTCTGCGTTTATCCCCATACACCATAAATGACTCTTTCCCTGGCGGGTTTACTTTTACTATCTTCTTCTTGCATAATATTTCGGCATCATTGGCGCTAAGCCAGTCCATTCCCATCACGATGTCGAAACCATTAAGTTCGATAGGTAATAATTCCTCGTGAAACTTATTCCCATTAAGTTCGATTAAGATGTTTTTCATACGATGGCTAACAGGTACAAACTTGTCACTAGCTACTTCGACTAATAAAGCATTATCTAGTCTATCAACAGGAAAGGCTAGTTTTCTACCAAACTCATGCGAAATAAAGGAGTAGTTGGCTCCAGAATCAAACAAAATTTGAGCAGGTAATTCGTTTACGAGAAAGGTACCTGAAGCGACATCAGCTTCATCTTTAGCATCTTCGAGTGTCATCTGGAAGGCTCTCGCCTTTGGCTTTGGTGGAATGTTGGGCTTAGCTGCCTCCTTCTTCTTCGGACAGTCTTTCAAAATGTGCCCCTCTTCATTGCAACCAAAACACGTCCTTTTGTTGTTCGGGCACTCATTGGCAAAATGCCCAATTTTTCCGCACTTGTAGCAGTTACATCCTCACTACATTTCCCAAAGTGATTCTTCTTACACTTATCACACCACTTCGCTTCGCTTCCTTTTCCTCCACCAAACTTTTTCGAATCAGATTTTGAAAATTTGCTTTTCTTACCGGAACCAGATGTTCCCTCAAACTTTCTCTTCTCACCAACCTCAACCTTGTCGGTGGTTCTCCCCTTAATCCTGTTCTCAACAGACTTGGCAGCCCAGATAGCTGCCTCTAGAGTATGTGCCTGACGTACTAGCACCTCATACTCCCATGGGAGTCCCTTCGCATACCGGTCGACCTTTGTCAGCTCGTCTGGGAAGATACGCAAGTCAAACTCCATCTTATCGGTGAAGTTATTGGTGTATTCATCAACTGACATGCTGCCTTTCGTCAATGCCAAAAACTTATTCTCCAACTCCAACAGATTTTGAGCCGAGCAGAACTTGCGCTTGAACTGCACCAAGAACTCTACCCATGTCAATTGCAGTGGCTCATTAGGGCTTAACGTCTTCCCTAGAGTGCTCCACCAACGAACGACTCCACCTCGAAACTGACGCACTGCATAGATAGTCTGCAACTTGCCTCTGCAGCCACAAGTCATGAAGGCTAACTCCGTTTCGGAGATCCAATCCATAACTCCAATCGGATCCTCCTTTCCATTGAAGGTCGATGGTTTGCAAGTTAGAAAGTCCTTGTACTTGCATCCCATTCTATCATTCCTTCCATCATGGTTGTTTTGCCTAACTATCAGTGGGTTGGCTTGACCAATAGACCCACTGAAGTTTCCACCTTCCGAGTGCCCTTCATTTAATTCAGGCTCTTTCACACGAATTGACAGTTCTTCACGATTCTGTTGAAGCAACCGCCTAGTCTCCTCCATTTGACGATCCAACATTGTTTGAATCATCAATTGTACACCAGCCATTGTTATTGGCTCAGGTGCTGCTGCTACGACAGGTATTTGCTCAATCACTAGTGGTTGATTCCTGTTTTCATCAGCATTTCCAACTCCACTTCTTGTTCTCACCATTTTTGATCTATACACCGAATAAGGTGAAATTAGATCCTCATTCACGATAGATATTCAAATCATCCTTATCACTCCGAAACGTTTACATGCTAGTTCTAATATCATAGACGTACGCTTAGAATCCTACACACATAAGGTTTCTAGATCCGGTCGGCAACAGACCGTAGATCCAAACAAATAATATCATATATGACAACATATAACATTTAGCACATAAAAGCATTTTAGGCAACTTTCCTAAAATAAACTAGTGCTCGTATCTAAAATGTAACAGACACACATCTCAAAATTCCACTTAGCATTCTAAGTTTAAGTCTAGAAATCCTACAAATTCCTAGTTCACTTAAACTAATGCTCTGATACCAACTGTGACATCCCCAAAATCTCGGCCAGAAAAGACCGATTTTCATTTATGCTTTTAAAATAATTTCAGAGTAAATCCTTTTGATTTGAAAGAGTGGCGGAATTTGTTCCCAAAAACAAAACGTGATAAAACAATGTTTACCAAAGCAATTCATAAAAGAAATGTATTTTCATTATATAATCAAAACTCGGGATGTGATGTTCCGATACAGACCATAAAGCATAAACGATAACATTACAAGTCATTCAACAAATATATACATATACAGACTTGTAAACAAAACAACTTGATGGTTCATCCATCTTATGCCCTTGCGCCACTTCCTGTAATACAGATAAAACTGAGTGGGTCAGGCTTGGGAGCCTGGTGAGCATATAGGGTTTTCAACCCACAATAAATAATTAAATTAATTTTCATCAACCAACAATAACCCAATTACCCATTCCTGTTATTCTCACTTTATGTCCCTAAAATAACTAACATAAGGGACCTAGTCTAAGAATATTTCATCGAGGCGACAACACATGCTTCGGGAGTTCCTCAGCAATATAAGTCAAATAAGGCAACCATGAGGTGGATGGAGTACAGCGAATGAACACCCAAGTTCATTAACACCTACAGGTGGCAAACCTGCTAGCGTTCCACAGGACTGTTTAGAAAAGTCTGTGGTCGTCATCTAAACTCTGCTAGATGACTGAATCAAAACAACAACGAGGCCTCTCATCTGTTTATTACACACCAACTATCTACCCATGTTCTACCCAACATATTAGTAGATAAAAATATACATTTTTATACATAGTTTAAAAACCTGTATAACATGTTTTAATCAATACATATTCCACGTAACAGATGAGGCACACACACATAACACGTATTTCATAGAGAATAAATCATATCTATGAGATAGAAGAGAGTGAATACACATTCACACACATAACCACAAAATTATACACATAACACGTATTTCGTATAAAATAGTTCATAATTATGCGTTAGAAGAAAGTAACCACACACTCACGCATATAAACAACAATATACTTAATACACTCAAACCATACTTGTATTAGTATTGTGTTTATGAAAGGTAGTATACACTCACTTGATCAGAAGATGATCAGACAGCACTACGACTTGTAGAAGTAGTATCTCTCCGCAGATCTGGAAGATCTTCACAAAAATCGAACTTCTCGCGGGCAGAGCTTTGGCTCGGGAATCTTACTTCTCGGGATCTTTAGGACCTCGGGACTTGCTTCGGGGCTTGGGAATGATACCGGGGCTTCGGAGTATTTCTGGCACGCAAAACGATGCAAAACGGGAGAGAGAAGAGAGAAAAAGAGCAAATGAGCCGGCTGTCCTCGCATCCTATTTATAGGAGGCTGGAGCCTCGGAGTACGTTGGGCGTACAGCAGTACGCGGGGCATACGCGTCCGAATCGTCATGGCATGCGTCATCCGAAGAACTCGAGTGCGAGATGCGTCATGCTTCGCGATACGTTGGGCGTACGCCAGTACACTGGGCGTACTTTGGATCAGATCGGTGACTCCTTCGGATATACATCCGAATTAAAGATTAAATTTAAATACAAATTATTTAATAAACTTCGGAAATTCATATCTTCTTCATACGAACTCCGTTTTCGACGTTCTTTATATCCACGTGTAGGTGAGACTACGCTCTACAACTTTCGTTTAGACTCCGTCGGCTAATTTTGACTTTATTTTTATTAATTATTTTTAGTAGGCCGGGACAGAAAAACTTCGTTATAAAATCATAACTTCTTCGTTTGACGTCCTTTCTCGCCTAACTTTTCATCGCTTCGATACCAACAACGAGATCTTCGATTCTCGTTTAGATTGATTTGACTAAAAACCGCTCAATCTCAAAGCGAGTATTTCGGGCTGCATATCGCTAAGTCGAAACTTCAGAAAATCATAACTTCCTCATACGAAGTCAGATTTGGGCGTTCTTTATATATTCGGAAACCTCGTTTCAACTACTACAACATTATCCAAAGATATCAAGTTTATTTTACACTTAAATTTTGACGCTCATTTTATTCTTAATTAATCAAATCACATAATTAAGCAATTAAGCACAAAACACATAATACTCAAATAATATACTTCTATTATTTCAAAACGGGTTACAAAGGTTAACCTAGACTATTACATCAACGAAAATGCCTAGCCTGGAAACACGGGCGTTACAAAGCTTTTGTTTCTGCCTTCAAGTTACCAATCGACGAAAGAAGGGATACAAGGATAAAATCTGAAAACAAAATGAAAAAAAAAGTAGACAATTAACCACCATTTTTGTATATGAAATTAGAAATTATAATGTTAACACTCAACAAATATTAACGAACACCAATAAGTAATCATTGGAATAAGAAACTTTAAATCTATAATGTTAATACTTAACTTAACAAGCATCAGTAAACATAATTCAATAAAAAACCACATAAAATAGAATTCAGAAACCATATAAGATTCATTCTTGATAACTTAAAATTCTTGATAACTTAAAAAGTAAACACAAATAAGTGAAATAAATTACTAGAAATTGAAAAAAAAAAAAAAGAAAAAAAAAAAAGTAAGAAAACCAAATGTGAAGTTAATAACTTAAAAAGTAAATACAAATAAATGAAATAAGAAACTACTTGACATTAAAAAAAAACAAGGTTGTAAAAATCATTTGGCAGTCAATCGGCGATAAACAATTAATCGAACTAGGCGGTAATTAATCGGAAACCTTAAATTATTAATATAATTATATAATCCTAAAAAAAGAACTTGAAAAATTAAAATTTTAATATAATATTTTAAAATTTGAAAACTTAAAATTTTGAAAATTTTAAATTTTGGTGTAATATTTGAAATTTAAAAAATTTGAATTTTTAAAATATTTTCAGCTGAAGACCACTAAGGATCGCCAGGCCGAAGTCTGATCAATCGCCAAACACTTTAATCGTAATCGGTTCAAGGTCTGCAAGTGATTAATCACCGATTAATCGGTCACCAAGGCAGCTTTTTACAACTCTAGAAAATGGTAAGAAAACCAAGTGACAACTAAAGTGGACTAAGTCAGGAGGTAGCAGTTGAGCAACAATTTTAGAAACCACTAGAACTCGAACTACTTTCCAGAAACTCACTCGAAGTCAGAATTTTTTTTTCAGGTTTCCAAAAACACACTCGAAGTCGAACTCCCAATACATGAAATTACATATGCAATTCACTCGAGGCGTCTCGTTGATTTTGATTCCCTGTGCGAAAAATAAAATTGGGCTCCTAAACTTAATTTCTTTATATATATATAAGTAAAAGTCATTAATACTACGATAAGTTAATAATTATTAGAAAAAAAAAACTATAATATAAAATATAATCTTACATGGTTAAATGAATCGCAATCCTTTCATAGCATTTTTAGAAACAAAGTTGTTCACCAACTCTTCATAATAAATACTCCCCAATATATTGTTCTCAATAGCTATAACTTCGAAACTATTAAAATTTTCTTGTGACATTATAGACCTAAATAAGACATTAACAACATTAATTTTGAGAAACATGTTTCCGCGGATGTAGCAATTACTAGAATAGTCACTAAGACTATATTCATTAATTTCATTAGGAAAACAACTAATTTTTTCATATAATTTAAAACATTAAAGAGGTTAATAGTTTCACACGGTAAGAACTTATCAACCACATAAATCTCCGGATAAAGTTTATTGGCGTCATTATTTGATCATTCATCATACTTAAGTGCGCCTTCAAGATGGATAAACCACAACTTAAGATCTTTGTCATCAAATTCCTTCAGTTTTTTTGGAAGCGAAAAATGAAAATACTTTTCATATTTATTGTAATGTTCAAATCTTGTTTTAAAAGAAGTTATCATTTGAAATTGAAACAATCAAACACAAAAGCCTCAATAGAATCAGTCAATTTTGAATTGAGACACAACACGTGAGCATCAAATTTCTTAAATATTGATTCTAATTTTTGAAATTCAAACAATCAATCAATCAATAATATGAAATTGAACGCTAAAAACGATTATGAAATTGAGTGATCTTTTGGATTTTGAAACTTACAATTTTGATTTATGAATCAGATGGTGCAACTGATTTTGAAACAATTGGTTAATCAATAATCAAACACACATACCCTTAATGAGTTAGCGGGTTCAAGAAGAAGAAGATGAGTGATGCATAGCGACTTCCTACTTGGATTGCCGAGAATTAGAGGGAGAACTGACTTTGGCCTTCTGATGAATCGTATATAAAGTTTAGGCACCATTTATGAGATGGGCTCTATCCAGTCGCCTACCTCTCACACCCTCAAAGACACCTATGAATTCACTATATCTAAGCAATAAATTGAATTTGGGAGTTGTGGAAGACTAAGAGTTTGCATTCGAGGGTGATTGCTGACTGTGTGAGCTGAGTGGAAAAACTTATAGTCTAGCGGTATTAGAAATGGATGGAAATGTGTCTTTCAGCCAAAAGTTGAGGGTTCTAGTGTCACCGTAGAAAAGGTGTAGATTTATGAGTAGGATTATAAGTATATGTTAGCTTTCTTAATTTAAAAAAAAAAATGACAGATTTGTACTTTTTATTTTCTTAATTTGCTTTGTTTTCCAATTTTTCCATATTGATTTATGTGTTGTTTGTTTTTTCTGAGGCAAAATGTCTGCAGTCTGCGGACCACATCTGTAGACATCTGCAGTAAAAGAGGTGGACCAAACGTCTGCAATCTGAAAAAAGAAGACTATTTGTTTTTTTAACATCTGCGGACTACTAAAATAAACTAAAATCTAAATAAACTGATTTTTTTATACTTCAAAGTGACTTTTTAATATTTTTATGACTTTGTTATAAATAATTAACAAATCTAGATCAATTTTTATGTATTATTGTATAAAAAATAAAAATAAAAATGATATGAATTAACGTATATATTTGACAAAAACCAACAACTTTGGTTGTAAAGTTATAACTAAACATTATAATTAGTAATCAAAGACTATTATGATTTTTTTTCATATTTATAAGAATATATTATGATTTTTTGTCATATTTATATAAATAACTTCAACGACTATTACTGTAATAAATCTTTGTTTATAAATTTGTCAAAAATATCATGTTTGTATCGTCGAACGTTTTTTTTAAGTTTTGTAATTTTTTTTCAAATTGTTTATCATTAATAAAGTTGGAAAAAATATAAATTAAAAAAAAACTTGAAAAAAAATAAAGATATATATGTTTTTTAGGCTAGAAGATGTCTGAAGATGTTAGAAGACTCCGATCCACATCTGCGCCAAGAAGAGGGCGCGCAGACATTTTTAGGTCTGCAGTCTTCAAT
Source organism: Lactuca sativa (assembly GCF_002870075.4). Classification (NCBI taxonomy): domain Eukaryota; kingdom Viridiplantae; phylum Streptophyta; class Magnoliopsida; order Asterales; family Asteraceae; genus Lactuca; species Lactuca sativa. The sequence continues at coordinate 128,075,815 of NC_056627.2, read as the reverse complement.
AAAACAAACAGTCTGCAAAGGTTAATGTCTGCGTGTGGTCTGCACGGCGCAAACAGAAAAGGTCACGTAGATCTGCAGACAAAAAACAAACACTACCTTATTCTATTTTTCACGACTTCTGAATTTCCTGATTTCAAGCGATTCCCTTAGCAGACTGGACTAACTCTAAAAGTTCTTCGGCCCAGATTAACATACACACCATGATACATTGATACCCATAACAGTTAGACTAAATTTTATTCCCCACAAATTGATGTCTAGGGCCATGGCCCTGATCACTCAAGACTTTTGGTCGGCCCTATTGATAACCTTGAACTAATCGCCTACACTGATGACTGATCTATTACTCCTATTTTTAAACTATTCTATTTGAACCTTCGTCAATTTAAAGGAGATATATTTTCAAGCATTTTGGTACAATTAGTAATTAAATAACTAATTAAGTCTTATATACAGGGTAGATAAGTCTCCTATATTTAACCAACTAAGTGACTTTGGCAAGTTACTTTAGGAACTTATGCTAGTAATGCGGCACATCTCTAACGTAATTTATTCCCGATTGTAAGAACTGTTCACATTATCTTAACCATCTTTATTGATTGGTTATTATGTGGATGGAAACTAAGACCACAAAATAGTGCAAGTGTGTTCATAATCAGAATGGTTCACCATTAATGTCATTCTAACAAATCCAGTTGCTAATTAAGGATTTATGAATCCGTCCCTGTAAAAAAAATTCTAATAGTGTGGAGAGGCGATTATGCTAAGTTTTTTTTTTTTGGTAGAAATTTAAAGAATTATTAATGAAATTTGGCTATAACTTTGATTAAGCCTTTTCCTTTATAGCAAGGTGCTAAGATTAATCGTATACTCGTGTTGTTTGTTTCCTTCGCACTTATTAGCTTTTATATTAAAAATATTAATCTATCCTAGTAAGTATCCCACCTTCCGATGAAAAAATGATCCCCATACCAGAGACTAAGCCAATGAAAAGCTTCATGCATAAAAAACCGCAACAAATACTTCAAATCGATATAGTGAATCAACTACTGACAAATGGCAAGGCCAAGTTTTTTAAAGTTTCTGTTGCAATTATATAGTAATAACTGCAACATTTGAGGTCTTCAAAAGCGAAGGTCTTCATTTGAGGTCTTCAAAAGCGAAAGTGCGCCTTATTGTTCTTTGAAGGAGGAAATGGAGGTTGTGCTGTCATGTTAGAGCTCTCCGAAAGGGGAGATGGCGGTGGTGAGAACATCCTCTTTGACTCTGGCGGTGGAGGTAAAACAGTAGTAATCAACTTGGACAATGGATGTAGATTTGGAGTTGGAGTTGTAGTAGTTGTTGGAGATGTTGGTGGAGCCTAAACACCAAGTGTAGATTTAGTTATGTATATACAAGTAATGGAATTAGTATACATCTGACATTTGGTGCATAAAATGTATAAACAAAAATATGGTAGTAAAAGATCCAACTACCCGTTATTATATAAAAGAAGCATAATAGTTCCAAAATATTAAAAAAAAAAAAAAAAAAAATTACCTTACTTTCAAATAAAAACTATGTTAATCGGTTGACTCGTAAAATTGGAAATTTGGAATGTACTCTTTTCATTTATATATAACACAACAATAATTCAAATAACTTTTTGAAAACCTCATGTTCTTAGTTTTCTTGAAATTAATTGATAATAAAATGAAGAGATTAAGATGATTACCAAAAATGAGTAAACAAAAAAGGAAAAAAGCAACATACCTGATATATGAGTGCTGTTTCGAGTGCTCTCACAATCTCGTTCATCAATGGACGCTGTTCACGGTCTCTCTTTAAACATCGATAAGCAATTGTTGTAAATGCCTCCAAAGAATCTGGATTTATTTCATCCTTTATATTATCGTAAATAATTTCACTTACTTTGTTTTGTTTGCAACTCTTTCGAACCATTTCCGTAAACGATTGGGCCTTATTGTTGTAGCTAATACATAACCTGCCACACAAAACTTCAAACAACACTACCCCAAATGAATAGACATCCGACTCTTTTGTAAGTAACCCTGTCTCTACGTATATCGGGTCACAATACCCAAACGTGCCTACTGTATTAGAGACAAGAAATGTGTATTGTTGGTTAGCAGGACCAAATTTGGATAAACCTAAATCCGCAATCCTCGCATTCCAATTTTCATCTAAAAGAATATTGGAGCTTTTAATATCACGGTGCAATACTCTTTGTTGAGTCCCAGCGGGATTATGAAGGTAAGCTAGACCGCGAGCTGCCCCAATGCATATCTTCAGTCGCCGAACCCATGTTAAATCATCGCTCTTGAGATACAAGTCTAGACTTTTCTTTGATGCATATTCGTATATCAGGATCTTCTCTCCACTGTCATCACAAAACCCTAAGAGAGAAACAATATTATCATGTTTATAAAGAGAAAGCATAACTATCTCCTTCCAAAACTCAGGGTCTCCCTGCCCAAATGTACGATCTAAACGTTTTAAAGCAACTGTGGTTTGCCCCTTCAAGTGGACATGTAATTCGCCTTTATACACTTTTCCAAATCCGCCTCTCCCGATGCAATTGCTTTCCGCAAAATTGTTGGTTGATGATATTATGGCTTCTAGTGGTATTTTAAGGTGTTCAAACTTTTTTGTGATAGACAACATTTTGATGATGGATCAAAAAAAGAGAGAGGAGCTAACCTTCAAAGAAGTAATTAAGTTGACTGGCTTGAAAGAGATCTACATATATAGATTCTATATGTAATTCTATCTCGTCTTTGGCATTTGGGAAGGGTTTTAAATAGATGGTATACCATGCTATCCCTGTAACATATAATGCGGTTCAGCTGGCATCAATAATTCTATCTCGTCTTTTTCCAAGTTTTCTCCACTTACAAAACGTGTTTTGCGGTCCCCAAACCACAATTATACAAGTGGCCTTAATTATTGAATTTTATAAAGTTTACTTTATGTCAAATATATATATATATATATGGAAAAAGTGAATATACCCTTAAGGGTATATAAAGTTAAGGGTATATATATATATACTAGGTGAGTTTGATGCCTTAGGACCTAGGAGGGTAATTTAAGTATTTTATAAATCAAGGTAAAATGCTATAAAGGGGTGGATTTTTTCCAAGTTGAATGTTTTGATTAGAAAAAATGAGATTGAAATATAGTAATAAAAAAAATTGAAAATACAATGTTATAAATTATTTTGTTGATCAAATATGCAAAACACTAGAACATTATGTACTTGGGGTATAGATGGATTTAGCATAGTAACCGGAAAGAGCAAGTCAGGTTGCACATCAACCAAACCAGGTAGACTGTTCCACATCAATGTTCAGATTTGGCTTATTGAATGATACATGTGTCTACGATGTATATCCTCTCAATCTCTGTCATAACCTCTCCGCTGCAATAATGCAATCGTTTTTAGAAATTAAACTCACAAACAACGAGACATCATAGAAAATAACTTTACCTTAAATCATCCGTTATACCCACCACATACCACATATGTGGTTGGTGTCACATCAACACCACATTCCACTACCACTAACATGGGATACCTACCACTAACACAACACTCCACATCATTATTTTTATTTTTTTAATTTAAAAATACAATAAAATTACTTTTTTTAATTAAAAAATTACAATAAAATTACATTTTTTTTAATTAAAAAGCATTCATTTTTTTAAAACTATTTTTTCATTAATTATAAAAATAAAATAACAACTTCAAACTACATTACTTAGTTAATCTAGAAAAAAAAACATTACATTAATTAAAAAAACGAACAAACATACATATAAAAATCCTAATCGTCGTTCATTTTATGTTGGTACAAATGTTCCGCGACATCTTCTCGAAGATTGAAACACGTTTCACTGTTATGAATTTCAACAACTCGCTCTAAAAAAGCATTTGTTCCGGGTACGAACTCCTCAATTGGAACGACAACGTCGTTCGGATCATACGTGCAAATCGCTCGACCTTCATCTTCAATAATCATATTATGCATTATAATACATGCTAGGACCATTCATTTAATTATTTCTTTATCCCAGAGTCATGTAGCATATTTCACTACATACCATGTTTGCTTAAGGACTCCAAATGCCCTCTCGATATCTTTTCTCGCCGATTCCTGTTTTCTTGTAAAAAATTTTGCTTTTTCACTTCGAGGAACCGAGTATGCCTTCATCAATGTAGAATAATTCGAGTATATCCCATCACCAAGGTAGTAACCGTATTTGTACGCGTGCCCGTTCACCGTGAACGTCATATCAAGTGCTTTGCCGGTCCAAATATCGTTGAAAAGTGGAGACTGGCCAAGAACATTAAGGTCGTTGTTAGACCCCGCTACTCCAAAAAAGGCATGTCATATCAACAAATCTTGAGATGCAACAGCTTCTAGGATGATAGTTGGTTCACTTATATCTCCTCGAGTGAACTGACCACGCCATGCAGTTGGACATTTTTCCCAAGCCACATGCGTACAATCTAGACTGCCAAGCATACCAGGAAATTCATGCCTCTCTTCATGAGCCGAATATAATCTCTCAATATCACGTTGAGTAAGTTTACGCAAATATTCTTCGTGAAAAACTTCATCAACACATGCAGAAAACCAATCTACACATTCAACTGCGGTCCTCTCGGATACTTTCAAGTATTCGTCAGATGCATCAAATGCTATACCGTATCCCAAATACCTAAGAGCAGCCGCACATGTTTGTATACTACTAAAAACCATTCTTCCTCTAGCATCGGGTTTTTGTTTGAAAAAATCATAACGAGATTCTAAAGCATTACTAATACGTAAAAATATAGCCTTATTTAGACGGAAACGACGTTCGAACGAGTCGTCATTATAAAGACAATTATCGGCAAAGTAATCACGTACCAATAAGTCGTGTGCGGTTTGGCGATCACGATTGACGACCGCCCTTGTACGCGCTGCATTCGAACTTTCTTCGTCGTGAATGTGTTGTACAACATTGAAGAATGTCTCGACGAATTCTACGTCGTCATCCGAGTCAAAAACTTTTTAAAAATTTCATATCTATTGTGGGATCCATGTGTATGTGTTTTGTGGTTTTAGAGAATAGAATGGGGTGTAAGTTTTGGTAATAGAAGGTTTATTTATAATTAATTGAGTTTGAAAAAAAATAAAAAAATAACCGGCCAAAATAGCCATTCAACGGCCAAAAACCAAACAACCAATCAAATTTCTCGTTTGAATCCGTCGTCGGGAACACGAAGAAGCACGACCACGACCCACCACAAACCACCGGGGTGGTGTGCACGGTCGTGGTTCGTGGCCACCTAGACCACAGACCATCCCGTGCAATGTATACCATTTGGCCTTATCGACATGTCTACAAAACAGTGATTATTCAAAGGGAACAAAAACAATAATTCTTATATCTCATCGACCCAAACAAAAATTTGGAAGTTACTAAACTACTGAAATTTGAAAGGCACAGTTTCCAACAACAATCAACAAATATTTGGAAAATCGGAGTAAATTCAGTACGAGCATGATGCTTACAATTAATGTCATTAAGAATAGGGGAAAATGACTCTTGAGGGTAATTAACTTTTGCGTTTGTACTCATTTGGTCACTTTTTTTTTGTATTCAATATACCATCGAACTTGTTGTTGGTGTTTACCATAGCCCTTTTGACCGGCTTTTGACCTGTGATAGCCGGTCAAAGGGTTATAGTGAACACAAACAACAACTTAGATGGTATATTGAGTACAAAAAAAAAAGGAAAGAGACCAAATGAGAACAAACACAATAGTTGGTTACCCTCCTGATTCATTTTTCCTTTACTCATTTACAACAAATCTCACATCATCTCCTACTGATATTAATGACTTTATGAGATTCATTCTTGCTTCTCTTCAAAACATAACTCACGAAAGGACATTATTCATGCATGTACAACTTTGTAATGCACTTGAATATTTATTAGGGGAATCTTGACTAAGCAGGCGTATTTCATAACTACATTTACATTTGCAATCAAATGATTTATCGTATCATGGATTCTAGACAAGTCTACAAACGAGTGGAATCACAAGTGCTATGATTTTTGAGTTAACTTAGCTTTAAGATCGAACTCATGAGATAAGATACAACATCAATATGTACAATATCATGCTGCTTTTCAGGCCCGGATCTAAGGGGGGGCAAGGTGTGCAGGCGCACAGGGCCCCGAAAAAAATAGGGCCTGAGGTTTTCAAAATTATATAATTAAGATATTATTATATATTATATTTTCCGATTTTTAACACAAATATCCTTTGGTTCAGCCTGTTAACACGCGTTTACTTAAATTCAATCCACACGGGTTCGATTCTTTGCAATATCAATTGTAACTTTTTTAATCGCTTTCATTCCGTTACAGACTTCACTTACAGACTGATATCATTGATATTCCAAGTTACAATTTCTACCTTTCATTTATGATGCATACTTAACAATTTATCCTTCATATCAATTCTCTTTACTAAATAAATTTGCAAAAATTGATCTTTAGCCCCTCAACTTTTATAAATTTATACTTGTCATTTTGTTTATTAATTTAATTTATTTTTTAGTTTTTCTTTATGACAATTCAACCTTTAATTTAAATTTCTAATATATATATATATATATATATATATATATATATATATATATATATATATATATATATATATATATATATTTCATTACACGTTTGGGCATAAGGGCCTTTTTTTCTGGTTCGTCCTGAGCATTTGAAATCTCAGAACCGGCCTTGCTGCTTTTGTAGACACATCACCATAATATTGTACATATTGATGTTGTATCTTATCCCATGAGTTCGATCTTAAAGCTAAGTAAACTCAAAAATCATAGCACTTGTGATTCCACTCGTTTGTAGACTTGTCTAGAATTCATGATACGATAAATCATTTGATTGGAAATGTAAATGTAGTCATGAAATGCGCCTGCTTAGTCAAGATTCCCCTAATAAATATTCAAGTGCATTACAAAGTTGTACATGTATAAAATAATGTCCTTTCGTAGGTTATGTTTTGAAGAGAAGTAAGAATAAAGCTCATAAAGTCATTAATATCAGTAGGAGATGATGTGGGATTTGTTGTAAATGAGTAAAGGGAAAATGAATCAGGAGGATAACCAACTGTTGCGTTTGTTCTCATTTGGTCCCTTTCCTTTTTTTTGTACTCAATATACCATCGAATTTGTTGTTTGTGTTCACCATAACCTTTTGACCGACTATCACATGTCAAAAGTCGATCAAAAGGGTTATGGTAAACACCAACAACAAGTTCGATGGTATATTGAATACAAAAAAAAAAGGACCAAATGAGTACAAACGCAAAAGTTAATTACCCTCAAGAGTCATTTTCCCTAAGAATAGAAATACCAATATGTTTGACTCCCTCCTCATACACTTGTTCTATTGTGTTGCCGCTCTCGTCTACTCGGTCTATTTCAAGAACAATCATCAATCATGACGAAAATCAAGAAGGGGAAAATGTATGATAACAGAGTATAAAGATAAATTACCAAAGGTATAATCGTTTGGGTACAATGGTTGCTTAGATTGCTTTTTAAACAGAATCTCGGTTTTAAATCCCAAGCAAACGACAGATTAAATTTGTCCTAGACTGTGTTCTTCCTCCAATATCTTCTCTCCCACTAACATCCATCTAATAAACCAAATGCTCAAATAATGTTGGGGAAGTTTGGGAATTTTGTTAGGCATGTGCATGTGGAATCAAGACAACCATATTCTGATGAACTATTCAATTGGAACCGGTAAGAAATGTCCCCAAACTTTTGTATTAATCAAACTTTTTTAAACAATTTCCTTTTTTCCAAATTTCTTCAATTTATATTAATAGATTTGTTTCAATGCTTCAATATTCCACTGAAGATACTATTAATAGATTGCTAAAACTAAAATACAAAATAGAAGAAAAAGTAACCTTCGGTTTGAGATTTGTGTAAGAAACAAAAATATGTGTTCAATGTTGTCCGGTACCCGACTTTAGCAAGTGCTCATATCATTGTAATAGTAATCATCACACTTTCTCATTAATCTTTCTGAAACAACCCGTTAATTCAAATAACAGATTGATCACTAATTTTGTGTTTCAATATGATTAAGGTTACTTTGAACCCTAAACAAGTAACCCTAAAAATAAATTGATATTAACTTAAACACATGAATGAGAACCGACTGAAATCTTGAATCAACATTAATTTAATCAGGGAACAAATAAAAGAAGTTAAAAACCTAAATTTGGGGTTTACCATGAAACGATAAAATTGATTATGCAAACAGCTCCAAAATGAAACAGGACAATTTGGTTTCTGCATCCAAATTGAAACCCAAATGTTGAGGTCGTTTCTTGAGAGAGAAAGATGAAGAGAATGAGAAAAAAAAACGTAGAAAGAAAAGAGAGAAGATGATGGTTTTCGTGGAGAAGTTGCTAGGGGAACGACGTCGGCATCTGATGGTATTTGGAAGCATAATTTCATAGGTGATACATGGAAGCATAATCTTGAATCAGTGGCGTCAAAGAAGAGGTGAACATGAAACGTTGGGAGACCAGACTTAAACAGTTATTCCAACGAGTTCACAGTCCATATTCCGAGACTTGTTAAGCCATGATCTTGGCTGAAATCGTAAAATACACTTCAATCACATTTCTTTTAAGGTTAAAAAAATTGTTTTAAAAAATGTGTGGATGAAATTTTTTGATTTTTGAATATTTTTTACTTTTTAAAATGCCAAAAATCACAAAAAAAAATATACAATTTTATGATTTTTGAAAAAAAAAATCTTACTGACAAAAAATTCTTTTTTAATTCTAAACATCTTTTGAATCTTTTAACGATTCGAAAAGCTAAAAGTCAAAAAGTTATTTTAATGAAATAAATTTAAAAAAAAATGACGTATACTTGGTAATTCAAAATCAATCGACGATATCAAATTGTAACTCTATCGTGTGTTCCGGGGAGCATTGATCAACCACTTTCTCGGAACAAAAATAAAAAATAAATCCCTAAATAAATAATATAGATGGAAAAGTATAAAAATAAATCCTTAAATAAATAACATAGATGTAGAAGATGTAACAATTGCGATTTTTTGCACCGAATGTTATTTACCAAAATTGATAAATGTCGAGTATAATAGACCTAATACGTAATATGTATCAATATATGATAGAAATATAAATTTCGTATGAAGATAAATAGGAAAATCAACCAAATCGTCCGTTAATCGAAAAAATTAATATGCCGAGACATATATATATATATATATATATATATATATATATATATATATATATATATATATATATATATATATATATATATATCCGAGTTCATATGAAGGAGATATGAATTTTATAAGATATAAAAGTCAATCGCGCATAAGAAATGTACGATGTAATAAGGTACGAAGAGAATGATTAACTTTTAGCTAAAGTCACCAAAATGAAAATCATAGTACTCTTTAAGATATGAATTTTTAGAAAAATAACGCCAAAATCGAAATTCGTACGACAGAGTTGTGACTTTTTTGTAAAATCATTAAACTATATAAAAATAAGGTCTAAAAATAATGTCAAAATTATTCAATGCAGCCTAAAGGAAAGTTGTAGTACCAGTTGAATGCTACGTGCGGATATAACTAACGTAAAAAATGGAGCTCGTATGAAGAAGTTATGGATTTTAGAAGATTTTCGAAATGCGTCGGGCGCATATTAGGTTGCACGGCATGCACCAGGTTCTAGAATGGGATACGATGCACCAGCGACATTTCGACACGTGTCAGCAGGCGGATGGCGCCACGTCGCCTGAGCGCGATGCGCACCTGCCTTTTCGATCCCAACGTGATCTCTGAAATCTCGAGTCTCGAATCTACCCTACATCAACAGAATCAAGCTTCAATAGTGAACTTCACAGCCTCTTTTTCCATCGTTTTATAAAATATAAGGGGGGGGGGGGGGGGGAATACATGTTATAAAACTAATTTATCGATTTGAAAAAAATATTTTTATTTGTAATATATTAGTAGTTAATGCAATAAATATGTTAGGATAATATGTCTGGTAGTTACCCAGCTGTTAAGAACGATATTATGCTTAGTCAATGACTAAGATTATACTAGAGGAATTATACATGGCTGTTATGTTGGCCAAATTCCTATGATAACCTGGTACCCTATCAATATCAAAATGATATATATATATATATATATATATATATATATATATATATATATATATATATATATATATATATATATATATATATATATATATTGGAATAATTATCGAATAAAAATTATATCAAAAGGAAACGTAAGGATAGTCAATGTACTTAACTGTACCATAACTTATCAAAGATATCAAAGTAAAGATAATTATATATATATATATATATATATATATATATATATATATATATATATATATATATAATTTTCTATGGGAATTATATTAATGGAAAACTAAAGGATAAACATTATACTTAGTTGTACTCTGCCCAAATATCATGTTATCCAAACAATCGTAATTATTGTGTGTGTATATATATATATATATATATATATATATATATATATATATATATTATGGTTAAGCGTATATAGTACTTAGAGTTGACCGAATCTAAATAATAGTCATTTCTCTAAGGTACCATAGTACCTAGAGCCAGTTGAATCTAAATAATAAGTTTAATACCTCATCCATTATGATAGGCAATTTCTCTAGAGTAACATAGTTCCTAGAGCTGACCAATGGAATAACATTATGTCATAACAAATATTCAAAAGGAGAAAATGTAGAATGTTATGTCGTCACTCAACTCGATTAAAGGTATATCACCATTCCGCCAGTTTGGATTTAGTTAAAATATCCAATTAAATATAATTACATAATAATTGTAATTATAAAATATTGAGATTTTAGGTACATTGTAAGTACACGGTTATATAGGTTAAGATAGGACGGTATCCGATTAATCTATATGGAGTATGGAAGTTCACTCACAGTCACCCCACCCTATAGATAAGAATACCCTCTTTTTCATAAAATACATTCCTAAGATATGAATAAGCAAATAATACTTAGGGGGAATAAGAATTACGGAAGCCTTAGTACATGTAAATTAGAAGCTATCAAAGAATCAAAATACTTTTACAGCTTAACAAAGTTATATACAAAAAAGTACTTTCAAAGTATAATATACAAAACCTATGAACTCACCAACATTACGTTGACGTTTTCAAAACCACATGTATTCCTAGGAAACCATGAGATGGAAGATTTCACCTCTGAAAGCAGTGGTTGATCGATGAAGTTGCCGAAGATTTGTTATTGTTATAGTTTTTCCTATCTATTAAGTGTCACACCTCGCTAAAGCGGAAACACGGGAAGCGACAATATAAAGGTTCTCATAGCAAAAGTTAAAAGACAACTCCAACCATAGTATTAAAAGCATTACCATTTACAATGAGTTTGAACAATTAAAAAAAAATAATGTATTTGAAAAATAACCGATGTGAATGCTCTTACAAGTTATATGTTCCTAAGTGCCATCTTATAGACGAGTTCCTGAAAAAGCGTGTAAAATGAGCGGTTAACTACCGAACTAGTTGGTGAGTTCACAAGTTTACAAGATAAAAGATTTATAAGTCAAGAACTTCAGTTTTGGAAATAAGTGTGATAAGTAAAAGTTCGTTGTTGAGATGAGTAAATAAATTTTATTGTTATCATGAGAAATAAAGTTCGTTATAATCATGAGAAATAAAGTTCGATGTTAACATGAGAAACAAAGTTCACTGTTATCATGAGAAATAAAGTTTTTTTATCATCATGAGAAATAAAGTTAGATGCTAACATGATAAACAAAGTTTGTTACCATCATGAGAAACAAAGATCGATGCCAACGTATGAAACAAAGTCTATATGTCCAAAGTGATGAACCAATGAGTTCACAAGCTAAGCCTAAACACCGAGGGGTGCCCCGTTGAATATTATGTTTATCGCTAATATAGGGGGGAAATATGGTAAAATGCACTCTACGAGTCGTGCAAGTGAGGAGTTGTCTACCTCCTAATAGCGCTATCCATAATGACCATGGGCCCAAAAGAGTTAATGAGTTGTGTGAAATGATTTCAGGGACTTTACCGCGATACATGCCTCATGAACTAACAATTTCAAACAAATATATAGAAAATCACATTTGATACAATTTAACATAAGTACAACGAACATATATGATTTTACGACATGCTTTTCCACCTCAAAACATGAAAACAGTAAAAAGGGGTTATGAAAACCCACAACTTATTTCATGATGATGCTAACGATGCCTTGAATTAAATTTCGCTCGTACCACTATCGATGTCCTATAATAATGGTATACACTAGTAACTCTCTAATCGAAATCTAATACCAGTATACTTTATCTTATATAATAGAATTATATCAATAATGTGTCAAATTTTTGATATTTATAAGTTACAAACATTTTTCTATGAAATTTAGATTTCTATGAATCAATTTGTTATATAACAAATTCAAGTGGAAATTCTCATTATTGAAATGTTAAATTTTAACATTTTAGAAGGTGTTCCAATGATTAAATATTCAAAAACTAAATCAATTTAGATTTAAAATTTCCCAAACTTTGTATTTCAGTTTTAACTGAAGTCAAAGATCTTAAGATAAACTTTCTTGAATTTTTGATTTGTATAACTATTTTTCACCATTTTTAATTCCTTGAATAATCATAAATTCATGGAAATAAGTAAATGATTATGAAAAATTCTTACACTTTTTTTAATTGTTTAATAGTGTTACTAAACTGAAAAAAAATATATATCAAATTCCACTTTTGATCAGTAAAACTCCGTTTTTATAATTTAAGTATGTCTTGCACCAAGAAATTTTAATTAAATAGCAAACAGATATTAAAAATTACAAAACTTTTTATTTGTGTTCCAAATGTAGTCAAAGACTTCTAGAAAATATTTCATGAGTTTTAGATGTGTATAGCAATTTTTCCTTTATTTAACTAGTTGAAGGAACATAAATTCAAGAAAAATAGTAAAAGTTACGAAAATTTTCCAATCCTTTCGTACAACTTATATACAGTGTATATAAGCTGGGAAAAATATCAAAATTGATTTTCAAATAGTGGATTCTAACATTTAGATTTATGGATGTTTAATTTTGGAAATAGGAAATAAATAGCAAACAGTTAAAATAAATCCTAAAATTTATTGGGCAATTTATTTACAGTATTTTGAAGCTATAAAAAATTATCAATGAACTTTATAAATTGTAAAACCCATTTTTATGATTTTAAATGTGTGTAATGTCAAGAAATTCAAAATTAATAGTAAACAGAAAAGCAAATTTGCTAAAGAATTTTACTTGAGATATTACTGTAATAGAGGAGGTCTGGGTAACTTTTCAGGAATTATGGATTAGTGATACTATTTTTATCAATTTAACACATTAAACATTCATTAAATCCAGGAAAAATAAGAATTGGTTATGGAAAAATCTATAAATTTGTTTATGGAGGTTATATAATGTCTATAAGGTGCGAAAATTAACAAAAATGGCTTTCAACATTCTCAAATGTATTTTACTATTTCTTTGTTCTCAAGAATAACAAAATCTAAATAAATAGAAAAAGGACGTAATAATGCATGGCACTTCATAAACTATCTTTAATGAATGTATAGGTCATCTCAAAATGTTCTCAAAATTTATTAACCTTCAAAAGTATTTTATGTGAATTATAGCTCTATTTTCTTGCAAAAATTACAATAACTCAAGAAAATGAATTATTTTCTGAAAATTTTCAAATCATTTTATTTTCTAGTTTGGATTCTGGAAAATTGAATTTGAGAAGAAAATGAGTTTTAGGTATTTATTTGTGAATAAATCTTTTATGAACATTCTTAACAATGTACTTTGATCATTAAGCCTTTAAACTTGATGCTCATTGCATGCATTATGATTTGAAGACCATGAATGAACTTATTTTCTTCAAAATGATGTTTTTAAACAAAAAACTTGAATGCATGAGGTTTTTTTATCTTTAAAACTTGTAAAAACTCAAATTTGTGGATTTGATTTAGGTTTTGGTCGTTGGATTTCAACTTCTAACAACATGCATATTGTTTTTGGGTGAAATCCTACCACCATCATCATCAAATTCGACATGCATGAACATGCATATGAATTTTCGTAAAGAATGGTGTAGAAGTGTAACGTCCCAAAAATTATGAGGTAAAAGTGTGACAACTGTCAATTTCCGGTTAAGTCAAAGTCAGCTAAAGTCAACAAGTCAAACCGGTCGAATCAATTAACCCTTGTGTACTAGGGCTTACGTTAGGTAATTACTATACAACTCGCTACACTAATGAGAAATCATCAATTGAAAAGTTCGTATATCTAGATTTCCTTAACCTAAAACTATAGTAAGTAACGAACCAAACCGATAAAACAATGTTGCATACTCATCGGGAGTGTGTAAGACCCTTAAACATGGCTTAACGGGGTTTTCGGACCTTGCATTGCAAAGCCGGACACTCAAAAAGGTCACAAACGAAACCTCTCCCAATCTCTTTTACTCTATCTCTCTCTATTTAGAACCTCTCCCAAATCTCTCTAAGTATGTTAAATCTCTCCTAAATCTCTCTAGGTATGAGAAATCTCTCCAAGTATGTGAAACCTCTCCCAAATCTCTCTAAGTATGTGAAACCTCTCCTAAATCTCTCTAAGTATGTAAATTCTCTCCTAAATCTCTCTAAGTATGAGAAATCTCTCCAAGAATGCGAAATCTCTCCAAAATCTCTCTCAAAAGTTCCCGTAACTTTTTATAATCACTCGGGTCATCCCGACCCTTAACCGGGTCAAAAACCACTTAAAACGGAGTAAAAATGAGTAAAACAGCCTTAAGGAGCCGAACCTCCTCTTAGGAACTGAACCTCTTAGGAGCCGAAACCCCTAGGACCGAAACCTCCCTTCTGGAACCGAGAAGAAGCCGAAACTGAAACCTCTGAGGACCAGAACTCCCTGGAGAACCGAAACTCGCCTAAGACTGAACCTCACTTTCGGCTCTCTCCTTCCCACTTTCGGTCCGAGAGGCGACCCGCGCAGCCGAGACTATACTCTCGGTTCCTCTTCTACTCTTGGTCCCCATGTACAACCGAGCCTTGCCTTCGGTTCTAAGCTCCTAAGGAGTCGAACCTTCGCATCCCCGGCCAGAATTTCGGAATTTGACAATTTTTGCCCGGTTTTCAATATTTTTAGCCTTTTAAGCCCGTTTTTTGACCATTTTAACGCGGTATTTTCACCCAAAATTATATTTTAACATATAAGACCACATATTTATTAAATAATCACGTTTTTGGGGATAAATCTTATCCAAGAAGAGTGGGTGAAGTACAAGAGGTGGAGTTTTCGACTTTTCTTTGATTTATGACACAAGCAACCACCACACCCACTCCATGACTAACCCACACATCTCCCCACCATACCTTGTCACTTCCTTGTATTTTTTCCCTCTCTCACAAGTTATTCCCACGTTCTTAGAGCTAAACACTCATCCTATCTCCTCATTCTCACTCACTTGCTCTCATTTCACCAAAGATCAAACTCAACTTTTCTCTCTAACTTTCTCCCTCAATTTCGGGATTACAAGGCTGATTATCAAGCTTTCTTACACTCTTGGTAAGTATAATTCATCCTCCATGTGATAATTACACTTCATTCTACTCCAATCATAGATTTCTTACACAAATTCCATCACATTGGTGTTAGAATCTCGAATCTTCAAGGCAATCTTCTTAGTGTTCTTGAGTTGAACACTCCTTTTCTTCAACATTCATCCACTGAAATCATACAAGGTGAGTTCATACCCGTACATTTTCATGTTTTCTTAAATTTTTAGGGGGGGGATACAAGTTAAAATACCAAGAACACAACTAAACTTTTTCAACAGCTTTCATCAAGAAAGTTTAACTCCATTCACGGACTGTTTTGGTCAACTTAAACATTATAGTTTTCAAAACTGTGTTAGATGCAAATAGTTCAGGTTTGTGCCTTTAAAATGACTACTTGCACATATCCTTACGATTTTTCTATGATTTATGGTGATTTTTACAAAACAACCTATCATTTCAAGAACAAATCTGGACCAGTCTGTGAATATGGATATTTTCACACAAGTTAGAGAGCATTAAAAATCATAATAAAATTTATGAACAAACTAGACTCATTTTCCAAACTCTCAGAATTTACGGATTCTGATTTGGACCTTTAATGATTTTTCTATGAATTTTCTAAAAATAGAATAGAAATGGTAATACTAGAAAAATGTTTTCAATTTCATTTGCACCTTATAACTTGTTGAGCAAGGTGTGTACCTTCATGTGATGATATGTTATTTCCATATATGTCATTTTGTCTTGTTATATATACATACATCAGAAAACAAATGGATTCTTACCTTCATAAGTATGGAAAATATATAAATGGTATTACAAGGTTATATCCATTGAAATACAAACATTGGTAAACTATGACAAGTATAGTTTATGCTCACTACCCCAACAATTATTTGATAAACTATAATAGGTATAGTTTTTTATTCATTTACATAATAAACACATTACTAAAGGTATTACATATACAAAAGGGTTACTACCACTACGAATAATTATGATAAACTATAATAAGTATAGATAAGTCTATTATACCCCCACAAACGAATACGCTAATTATAATCGGTACAATTAGGGCGTATATACATTACAAAAATGTGATATACTATAATAGGTATAGTTTATGTTTCATCTACACTACGAACTCATTACAAGAAGGGATTCACTATCACCACCATTTTTGATAAGCTATAATATGCATAGTTCATGTTCACTACCACTATCGCTATTTGATGAACTGTGATATGTATAGTTTATGTTCACCATCACCATCACATTTGATAAACTATAATATGCATAGTTCATGTTCACTACCACTATCACTATTCGATGAACTATGATATGTATAGTTTATGTTCACTGCCATTACTACTATCTCATACACTACACTAGGATTTGGTTTCGGTCTTTGGTTTTAAGACTACATTCTATCTACAATTGTTAGTTTTCAGCTATAATTTCTAAGTGTATATGCTAGAGTTATATAGAAGCTAGTCGTGATTGACTTAGAATTGGTGGGTCCGCGTTATCTCATGTTCCTTGTTTGGTTGTGGGCCCAGGGCAGACCCATTACATTCGACGTTTTATCTAACTTTAATTTTATATAACTTATATATACTTGGAGATTATAAAAGGAAACTATAGAGAATTCTAGGATGCACTATTTCACAACATAGAAACTTTCAATTCACTCTTTAAGGAAAATATCGGATTTTATGGAACAACTTAATTGCTTTTACAAGGAAAACAGTTTATTTCTCAATTAAAACTCTTATGAACTCACCAACCTTTGTGTTGAAACTTTTTCAAACAACTTGTATTCTCAGGAAATCGTTAAACAGGTAATCATCTGCTTTCGAGGACGGGGTGCTAAGGCGTTAAATTCAAAACTTATTTTGTCACCATGATGTAATTGATTCTGAAACTTGTAAACTTACTCTATGATGTAACTCTTTCAATTATATTGATGATGGTTGTGTTTTCTTTCTTCACTATTACATTCGTTGTTATGATACTATATATGAAGTCATCCACCCCCGAACGTTTCCGCCATTTTGGTTTAGGGGTGTGACAAAAAGTTTCATTTTTATTTCAATCAAAACACTAATTATCTTTTATTCAAACATCCAAAGTATTTCATAATAAAATAGTCATCAAAGTACAATGCCAAAATCATCCCAATGCGGAAACATGGGTGGATGCACTGCGATCATGTTGGGCCCTTCCCTTTCGAACCGGGAGTACCTGAAACCATAACCATAAAAACCGTAAGCACAAAGCTTAGTGAGTTCCCAATATACCACACACCATACATACCATTGGGCCTAGCTCACACATTGGTCCCAGCTCGCATATTGGGCCCAACCCACCAAACTTGGGCCTAGCCCTGCCAAACCAATGGGCGTCGCTCGATCATACAAATGATAAAGTCACAAAGACAGTTAGCACCCTACATGACATACAATGTGGCTAGACCTTCCTGTTCCATGGGCTTACCCCACCATACAAATAGGCCTAGCCCGATCATATAATGGCCTAGCCCAGCATACAAATGGGCCTAGCCCAACATACCATGTAAGAGTCACAAAGACAAATATCATAATATATCCTAGCGGTTTGGTATTGGTGCCTTTGACCCACGAGTATAGTGAGGAGACTCACTTAAATCTGCTAATAATCAAATAACTACTCGGGTCATTGAACTAGATAACCTCACACCAACTAACAATAAATACAATCTCAACTAATAATTATCCCAATAACCCAAAATTCGAAGCCCACTCCATAATCCAAGTTCCTAAAGGGTAAAAGACCATTTTACCATTTTCTTACTTGGCCCAAAACCAAGGCCCAACCCATTTCCTCAAAAAGCCCAAATACCTAAATGGCATCCCAAGTCCTAATATGGCCCATCTTCCTAATTGGGCCCAAAAACCATCATGGACCTAATTCCAAGAAATCCATCAGTCTATCCATGACCCAAAGTCAGAAGTCCAATGGCCCAACAAGGTCCAAACCTTAAAAGCCCAAATTGGCAAACTCGGGAGTACGCCCCGCATACACACCTCTGAAGTACAAGGTACAAGACACTAATGCAAAACCCACACATTAGGCTGACTGTACTCCCATGTATGCCTAACGTAATTAACAGAAAGCCAAAAGTCCCACAAAAGCTCTTAATGGTTAAGACAAGGACTTCCAAACTTGGATATAACCCTAAGGAGATGTCTTAACACGTAAAGTTGGCAACTTTACTCCTTAGCATGAATTAATGGGACCAAATCCTCAATAAAATCCATAATAAACACCCAAGCTCATGCATGGTCCAAAATAACTCATCAATATACATTTTTATGAACAAGGGGCCTCACAGATGCCAAGATTCAACATTCTAAGCTCTTGGAGTAGCTCATACTCACATGGATGACTCTAAGGACCAAAATGAACCCAAAACATTCCTAAGACTAGATTTAACACGTAGAGTCATCAAGTTAGAAAGTTTATACCTCCAGAAGGTAGATCAATATGCATAAGGCTTGGATCCAAAAGCTTCAAGCAATCCCACACTTCTCCAAGAAACTCTTTTTCTTCAGTGAGCACCAAAAAGCATGAAAACAATCCAAAAGCTCAAGAACCACACCAATTGAGGCTAGGATTTTGTTTCTAGGGTTTAAAGGGATCGAGGTTAAAGATAATAGGGTTTGGTGTTGAGGTAAGGAGCTTAAATAGGGTCCAAGACCCTAAATTAGGGTTTGGGTCTGACTAAAGTACGTCATACATAACACTGGTATGCCTAGCATACTCCAAGGAGCATACGTGACTTCTCTACCTCGTACACCCAACGTATGTACGCCCCACGTACTAGGCTCAACCCTAAAACTGCCAAACTTCCGAAGGCCATCACTTCTTCGTTCTAAGTCCATTTTCGACGATCCTTATATACACGGAAAGGTAACGAGAAGCTCTACACTCCTATAAACCTATCCTTGCCTTAAAACTTCCCAAACAAAAGTCCAATATTTATAAAAGGTCCGAACTTCCAATTTACGGTTATACCCTTGGGCATCAAATCACAAATCGGACTCCCAGATCATCTAATTTACATTACCCACACCCTAAAAGGGTCTAAATATCTTTTTGCCAAAGGCCCTAAGCCTTATGATGACCAATCCTCAGGTAACGACCCTGCATTATGAATGATTTGGAACATGGTGTTACAACTCTCGCCCACTTAAATTAGATTTCGTCCTCGAAATCACTCCTTACCACCCTCCTAGGAACCAACATTTCGAAAAAAAACCTCCTAATGTTGGACAAATCATTATTCCCTTAACTGTAGAACCAATAAGTTACTGCTATAATTCCAAAGCCCCATAACTTTCCTAACCTCCACACATGTAGAACCATTTAGAAACACAATCACAAGGGCTTATTTCTACCATGAGAACTGAAAAGATCCTTTTGACTCTGAACCTTCCAACTGATATCCTAGGCATACAAATTCCTTAATCCATAACTTGTTGAGGTATAGATCTTGCATATATAAACTAATAACTCCCAACGCTAGTCTCGACCGAAAGCCAACTCGGTACATAACTCATAACTTGAGATCCAAGGATTTACATTTGCATTTCACTCGAAATATACTGATTCACGGCGACCTCCCACTAAACTAGGATATAAAAATCCCCAATTCACTGTTGAGACTACCAATCTCATACCTGGTCCAGCCACCAGGTCTGTGAGACTCCAACTGATAAGGCTACCTTATCTTATGCATCATTCTTATGCCATTCACTGACCACCTAGTCAACCCACTCTAGCCATGATCCAATACCTTGACCCAACCAGTCTCTACCGGGTCTCGCCCGTACTATCATAACCATACGGGCCTCGCCCATGGGTCTCACCCAGTCTATACCAAAGAACGGGCCATGCCTACGGGTCTCACCCAATCGAGGGCTACTCAAGCCTAACCTTGCCTCAGACCCCAATGGTCCTCCTCTCATAAAAAAGAGATATTTTCTGATAATAATGTATGCCTTGCCCTAGTCACAAGTTGATCCTCCTTCATACCAACGACCACCCCAATGATGGTCTACCTCAATCTGGCGAATACTACGATCCCATCGCATCCTTACAACATTTCCACAACTATCTATTATCCTGGTGAATGCTACGACCACATCGTAGTCTTACAACACTTTCATTGATGTCATGGCCCCACCTATGGTCTTACCGTCCATCTACTATACCGACCAAAATCATCATGATTCGATCCCGCATCCAACTATACCCAAATCAGTTGTTTGAGTCGTGCTTCGAACCCCAAAGCCTTAATCAGACAAGAAAAAGCAGAGAGGCTCCAACACCAGTAGTCCACCCTCGACCTAGGTCCATCCACATACCCGCCATGCATCACTACTGATGTGCAATGAAACTCGAATATCCTTTCTTGTGTAACCCTTTAGACCAAAAATTCACCCCCACTTGGGTTCGACTGTGACTTTCCAATCCTCAAGATTTGATGGATTTACAATCCATCTCAAAACCTTACAATTTAAACCATCGACAACCTGAGCTTACAAATGACATTATTCCATTACTAGACCATCTCGATGATTGCACAAACTCTTGAAATCCAGATAAATACTCCCTGTAATGTCAACAAGTTCGATAACCCCAATTGCTTCCCATGATACAACACCAAATCCTTAAATCCTTTATGTTGGTGACCAAGACAATAACCCTTGACCGGAACTGGCAAATCTTCACTCCATCTCCCCATTCTCAGAAGGATCTTTGCATTCTAACCATCTTTAACCCTTGTGATTATGAAATTCCCTTGGCACTTCCAATGACCATACAAACTCATGCGACTACCACCATCGTCTTCTTGCTATCGCTCCTTCCCTAGCAACGGTAGTGATTGGACCCAAAGGCCCTTCCATGAACGACTGTCATTCCTACTTGAACAAACACTAACATGTCCTAACTCTGTATTCTTTATGGAACTAATCCTTCTAATTCGTCTATAGATCTTCCAAGCAATACCCCTGAGTTGACCCCTTCAAAGAACCGGAACAACAGCCGAACAAACTAAATCCCGCTCAGCAAGATACGACCCACTAATAACTCTTGGCATGCAAAAATGGCATATAACAATTCTTGATTATATAACCCATGCAATAATAGAGAACTAAAACAAGGATAATGCTTACCCAAACCAATACAAGATTCCAAGGCAATAAAAATATTGATAATAAGCATGAAGAAAGCAAAAGATAACATACTCACAATAGCATCTGATGAAACTCTGACCTCCCCTGACTGACACTGCAATGCTCAGCTCCTTGTTTCTAGGGCTCCTGTCCTACCCTCATGACCGTCAATGATCCTCAAAGTAACTGGAGCAGGTGCACAAACTGCTCCACCCCTCAACATCGGACATTCGGCCATCTTGTGGCCCACCTGGTTGCATTGAAAACACATCGGAATCGATCCACGAGGGAAATCCCTACTAAAATAACCCATCTGACCACAACTGAAACATCTTTGGCATGTCTCCCGACATCCTCCCTCATGGTTGCTCCCGCTGCTTGCACAACGGCCCCGCCCCTTATGGGCACCCAAATGTGAATCCTGAGTCTTAGGCCTCTTCGTTTGGCCCACTGTGATCTGAGTCTGCTCTGACTTCCTCTTCCCGAGGTGCTCCAAATCGACCACCCACTCCCGGTCTCTGGCAATCATATCATTCAGGGTCTCGCACCCTAACAAACTCACAAACTCCCTGATGTCATCCCTCAGCATGTCATGATACCTTATATTCTTCATCTCCTCGTTTGTTGCATACTGCGGAACCAACAAAGCCCTCTCCCGGAACTTGGCGGTGATCTCTGCCATAGTCTCAGTTGTGTGGCGAAGGTCATGAACCTCCCTTGCCAAGTGCTGCACCTCAATAGCTGGTGCAAACACAGCCCTAAACCGGGTCACAAACTCATCCCAAGTCATCGTCTCCAGGGCTTCTCCTCCCAAAGAGAAGTTAACCACCTCCTACCAATCCCAGGCTCTGTCTTTCAGAAGACAGGAGGAAAATTTAAACTTCGACCACTCAGGCGGAAACTCATCTGAAAAGCGTTAGCCATATCCACTAACCATCTCCTACTTACAGTGCGGTCCATTTCGCCAAAGAACTCGGGAGCTCCACTAACACAAAACTCACAGAATGAAAGAATGTCTATCCCTGGGGTTTATTTCAACCTAATCATACAAACATACAAGAGTCACAAAGACAATTATCATCCTACATACACAATCCAGTGGGCCAGCATTGGTGTCGTCGAGCCACAAGCACAGTGAGAAGACTCACCACAAACTGAAGATAATCAAATCACATACGTGCTTGCAAAGCTAAACCTTAGCCTAGATCAATGATTCAATGTTTTTTCATACGTTTGTTAACTATAGCATGCTACTTTTGTTTGTTTGATATCTATAACATCATACTTTTGTTAATTATAACATCATACTTTTATTTGTTAACTATAGCATCGTTCTTTTAAGAGCAACAAACTTTTATTAGTATTTTTCTATTATAAATATAAAAAAGAAAGGAAAATAAAATGTTTTAATAAACAAACTAATAAAAGTACGTTGCTATTAATTCCCTTTGTAGTTAGGTTTTCTTTAATAGCAACGTACTTTTATTAGTTTGTTTATTAAAACATTCTATTTTCATACTTTTGTTGATTATATATAGTATTTATAACATCTTATTTTTTATTTTATGTTTTCAATTATAGCATTGTAATTTAAATATTTTTTTTTGTTTTTTTTTTCTATTATAACAAATTACTTTTTTTTCAATTATAACACTATACTTTAAACATTCATATTACCTAACTAAGTTAAAGTCATAATGATTATAATTAAGTCATTAACAAAATTAAGCACTTTCAAACCATATTATCATGAAAATAAAAACATATTAAGCACTTACCTATTAAGCACTTAACACAGCAAATAATTACATCTAAATACAAACACTTTAACTTATAAATTAAGAATTTTATCACTTCTATCTTATATGCACTCAAACTAATAAACATAAACATCTAACACAATCATACTTGTATACGATACATTCAATTCCAATGTCATATAATTATGCAATTAATCTAAATGATATAAACTAATAAACCTTAGCACCTTATATTTTATACATCAATTCCAATTTTATACAAGTATAGAATACATATCAACACACAATTAAACAAATTATACCTAATTTCAATTGCATGCCTTTAATTTAATACATCACACTGAGCATAAACACAAATCAGTTATATAACATATCAAAAAAACAGGAATCAATTATATAACACATAACAAAAACATCCTAAAACAGAAAAAAAAAATGAAATCGGAAATTTACCTCAAAATCACTGGTGAAATGAGTGGTGGTGAAGGGCCGACGATGTACACTGAAATAAGCTCACCGTAAGATGTAGAGGTTAAAGGTGGTGAAGGACTGTGAAGGCTTGAGAAATCACTAGCAAAGAAAAAAAGAAGGATTAAGAAGCATATCAACTCGTCGTCGGTGAAGGAGAGTGGTCAGAAGCGTGATTCTTCGTTGGGAGATCGAGAGAAAAACAAAATTCACAGAAGTGTTGCAAATGAACTTGATCGACTGAGTTCTATTTGGGTTAAACCATCTATCGACGACATGTCGTCGGTATACAGTTAGTAAAAGTTGTGTCGTTTTGTTTTTTTCTTTTCAGTATTGAAAACATAATTAATTAATCACATGTATCGATGATGTATCGTCGAAATAGAGTTCACACGGATCGCCACGTTTTATGCTAACGACATGTCCTTGGAATAGCTTTCCACAAAACGGCGTCGTTATTTAGTTTTTGCACCAAGAAAAATAAATAAATCGAAATTATAAAATATGTACCCTATACCGACGACATATTGTCAGCATAGGCTTTCAGTAGACCGCCATAATTCTTTTCTTTCCTATCGAACCTATTGAGATGACAACTCGTTGGCATAGAGTCCCAGGTCAAAGTTATCATAAGCCTATACTGACGACATATCATCGGTATAGCTTTTTTTTACCGACGACATGTCGTCGGTATACCTTTGTTTTTACCGACGAAACATGTTGTCGGATTAGATGTCATCGACATAGAGGTATTTTCTTATAGTGAAATGGCGATTTCCCTAAGAAGTTGATGACCTCCGCTGCGGCCAACACCTACACCATCTGCTTCAGGTAAGATTCTTGGTCATTTTTCTCTTCTTCGTTTCTGACTTCACATCTTTTCTTTTTTCCTGATTTGTGGTTTTTTCTAGAGACTACCGGCCACTATAACAGAGGACCACCATCGGACTCCATAGCTGATACTAGCGCTTCAGGTAAGATGCATGGTTCCTATTCTCTTATTTTTTTTTTTCTAATTTCTCATATTTTTTATTCTGGTTTGGGTTTTTTTTCCGATGACTAACAGCCACCACTGTAGGACCACCATGTACGCATCGACAAGCAAAATCCAACCACCACAGTAACACCAACAGGTAAGGTCTGTTCTTTTTTTATACATTTTTTTTTCTGATTTGGGTTTTTTTTTCGGTTACTACTAGCCACCACCAGAGAACTTTCATTTACATGTCGACCTCCAAAATCTAGGCACCACAATAGGACCACCAGGTAAGGTTTTTAGCTTTTGTTTTATTTTTGTATTTGATTAGGTTAATTGTAGTTGTTGAGTGGTTGCTTTGGTATGATTTTAATCTTGTATGATGATGATTTTATGCATTTATATTCTGCCAATAGCCAAATGATGCTCAAACTCATATATGTTGTAGATGTTGGATACCTATTTTGGTATAAATTTGATCTTGTTTGGTGATGTGTTTCAAACATGATAACTTTTGGATGTATGATCTATATGCGTTTTTGTGTAGGTTATCAGTTAAGTTAATCTAGATGCATGATTTTTGTGTTTGAAATTGTCTAATGTTGTATGAATCTATATGAAACTGTAATTGGAATGTTTTTGACCCTTTCTTCTTGAATCTAGATGAATATGTCTGAAACTATATAGATCTATATGAAACTGGAATTAGAATGTTTTTATCCCTGTTTTGTTTGTATGCTCTATATTATATTCATTTATTTTAAATAGTAGGACTATTAATGAAAAAGAGGAAGATTAATAAAAACTAATAATATAAAATAAGTGAGAATGGAATGCTATAATAAATAAATTAATGAAAGTGTGTTACTATTAAAGAAAACCTTACTGCAAATGTATACCTATAATTAACGAAATATGAAATTAATAAGAAATCAAATTAAACGGTACATTATTTAAACCATAATATTATGTAATATAATATTAAAAGTACAATGTTGTAATAGAAAATAAACTAAAGTATGATGCTATAATTAACAAAAGTATGAAAACACGTTGAACGTTGATTTTTAGTTTATGTGTCTCCATTCTAATCATCATGAGCTTAGAAATACCCGTCTGGATTGATTTAGAAATTAATTTTTGGTTGTCCCCTTTTTGAGATTTTTTTGAATAATTTATCTCATTTACAATGTGAATGTGTATTGCATTATTATTTGTTTAAGAAAGATTTAGTTGTCAATTTCGCATTTCTGGTGTGTTGGTCGCTATCAGTTTGGGACTTCGTCTAATGAACACTCGGAAAACCACGTTGCATAAAATGAACAAATGCTAGGTTAGAAATCCATACCAATGAGTGGACCCCAATATTGATCTTCGATGCCTAATTCAGATATTGATTTGTACATAGTAGAAATATGTTGCTTGGAATTGCCTCCTTTCAAGAGACGAGATTACCATTTTTTATAGGTGATGTCCACTCCAGTTCATAGCTTTCCCATCCTTGTCTCGCATTGATCCATAGATCACAAGTGTATAACCCTTTAATAAAATAGTCATACTTTTTCCGTGTTTCCTGGGATGTTCTTTAGAAAATCTTATATGGAAGATTCATCATGCAGATTACCAGCTTGGCCTGGTAAGTTGGTTTTTGGCATGTATTGTGTGTTTGGGCTTTTCGTCTATTTTAATTTCGTCCTTCGTCGACCTGCTCCTGTATGGGTCGCTCCCTATACACCATTAAGCCCCCCCCCCCCCCCCCCCCCCCCGCCTAATTGCTAAAAGCAGTTGGTAAACCTTTTTAATATTGGGCGTAAATGTTCTTTTAAGTCTGCGGGTAACAAAATGATTAACGGTTTGCTACACGTGCCTTGGTGTCTATGATGGCGTCTACTTGATTGATTTGGCAACAGTTATTTTTCCCGTTAGATGGACCAAAATTGAGTTGACCCAAGGCCTGACCTAATTGTCCTCTATAAATAGAACATGCTCTCCTCCTTGGAGAGGGGACTTTTTCCTCAGCCTCTATTATGCCTATACACTCTCTCACCACACCTAGATGGTTATCTTCGGCCAGGAGGAACCATCTCCTCTCACATACTGATATGACTTGATCGTTGGAGTCTGCTCTTAGGGCAGCTCTAACGGTCTTGTTGCTTGTTGAAGCTAGGAATCCCATTGTATAATCAACAATGTGCAAAAATAAGTATTACGAAAAGAAATTACATGCATACATTGAATTCGTCTAACAATTTGTTAATAGTATTTTGGTAAAGCCAACTTTAACCAGAATATTAATCTAAACATTAAGGGAGAATTTCGTATACGCCCTTGCTAAACAGCTAAATATCGTATTTGTCCGGCCTAAATTCTAAATATCGTATTTTCCCTTGTTAATGTTTTATAATATCATAAATACCCAAATCTATTTTTTGATTATTTTTATTGATTTATAATATTTTTTACCATTTTAAAATCATTAAAGCTAAAAAAACATTTGAAATAGACAATTTTGCCCTTGCTTCTAAATTCCAAAATCATACTCACATGAACAAATAGAAATCGCAGATTCCTTGCGTCTTGCTTCATGAATCGTAATCCCTTGCATCTTCATCGATCAACAATCGCACACAATCGTCGATCAGCAATCACACGTCGAACTTAGTTGTTGTCTTCTCACCTATTCACTGTTGCAATCGGCTACAGGTTAATCTTTGGCTTTCTTTGTAAACTGAACATTCAATTAATGATTATATGCGTGATAAACCAAAGCCGACCTTATTCCTATTTTTCCTTTCTTTAATTTTGTTTTTGATGTTGCTTAATTTATTCACGTGACTGTTTTGAAACCCTGTTATATTGATGTTTCAAACTAGTGTATTTACAATCTTGAATTACAACTGACAGAGATTTAAATGCAAGTATTTTTCACGGTTTAAAAAATTGTAATTAATGCGAATAATGTGTTGAAACTTCTACTTGATTACATTGAATTCTTTCCATTGTGTCAATTTTTTGTGAGTTTATTGTTTGAAGCTACTGTATTTACAATCTTGAATTAACTATCTGGAATGCTTGAAGTCATGTTAGTGAGGGCCCCACTTCAACGCAATCCATTAATTCTTTACGTTTATTTAAGCATACATTTGGTATTTGTTATACCTTTATATCTATTTTTCTTCTTGCCGATTTAGAATTATGTTTTAGATGCGATACAAACCAATGTCAGAAGATCATTCTCAAACAGACGATATTACCCTTGATGACACATCAAAACCAATATGGGAAAGCAGGGCTACATCTCCAATAATCGAGTAGGTTTATGTGAATATCTTAATTTTAATTTATTAAACCTTTACAAAATTGTATGATTGTTTCTCTAAATTTTTTCAATTTTAGGCATATACCAACATCCAAGTTCAAGTTGAAATTAAAATATGGGGGTTACTTTCAGCTAACGAAGAACAATTGTAGGCGAATATATTGCTTTGGCTCTCAAAAATGTATCCACGTAGACACAAATTTATACAAGTTAAGTCAACTATATGAAGAAGTGATAAAATTTTATTCATCAAAGAACAACCCAAAATTTTCTATTCTTTATGTTGACAAGTATGCACCAAAAAAATCGTTTGGGCTTGATTCTGATGAAAAATTTATGGCTATCCTTAGCATGTATGGAAGCAAGAAACAAGTAACCATTAATGTGACAACAGAGAATAATCTTGGCTCCACTTTTCATACTAACCATTTGTCTGCCAACAGAGATGAACCACACGATGAGTGTGATGCAAACCTTTGTGCTAGTGAAGAAAGCTATCATAGTCATCTTAGTTCTGATAATGAAGATGGTCTAATGAATGATGATGATGATGTTAACTCGTTTAGTAAGAATAGTATGAGAATGGAAGTCGGCTCAAAATTTGAAAACGTGGTTGATTTTAGGAGAGCTTTAAACCACTTTGCAGTCAAAAATGAGTTTAACTACTACATTCAGAAAAGTGATCCGACACGATTCACAGCAAGGTGCGAAAACCTAGAATGTGAGTGGAGAATTCATGCTTCTATTACACAAGATGAAGTTACCTTTGAAGTAAGTGTATACGTTAAGTTATATTTAACATGCTTTATATTAAAAATATATTTATGTTTATTTAATTCTTTTTTTAGGTTAAAAAAATGGAAGAAGTACATACTTGCACTCGAAGCAACAAGGGTGGCAATAAGCGTGCCACTCAAGGTTGGATTGCTAATGTAGTAACTGACAAGTTGAAATCTGATGGGGATGTCTCTCCATATGAGCTAAGAAATTGGATTATGAAAACTTTCAATGTTGATGTGTCGTACCTAAAAGTTTTTAGAGGGAAAGAGTAAGCTTATACTGACATGTATGGTAAGGGGGAACACTCTTTCATGAAGATGGACGAATTTAGAGAAGAACTATTAAAAAGGAACGAAGGAAGCGTTGTTGAAATTGACTTTGAAAAATTTGGTGTAAAGAAACTTTTCAAAAGGATTTTTATTTGTTTAGCAGCTTGTTCTAGAGGGTTTGTTGTTGGTTGTCGTTCGTGTATTGGTCTTGATGCTTGTCATTTAAAAGGAAAGTTTAATGGTGTACTAGCCGCTGCAACTGGTATTGACGGTAACAATTCTATTTTTCCAATAGCATATTATGTGCTTGAATCAGAAAACACACAGTCATGGACATGGTTTCTTGACTCACTCAAAAAATCAATTGGAACGCCAAATGGTCTTGTTATCTCATCGGACATGCAGAAAGGGTTAGAAGTAGCCATCATGAATGTTTATCCTAATGTTGAGCCAGGCACTTATATAGCAACTTCAAGAAACACTTTCTTGGTGACTTCTTTAACACCAAACTATGGGCTACTGCGAAAACCTATCGTCCAACCAAGCATGATAGGTTATTAAAGGAAATTAGTGATAAAAATGAGGATGCCATTACATATCTAAATACCAACCACAAAAAAATATGGAGTAGAAGCAAGTTTGGAACTACTTCCAAGTGTGATTACATCACTAATAATGTTTCAGAAACATTTAATTCTTGGATTGGTAAATTGTGCTATAAACCCGTGTTTGATCTTCTTGACGCAATTAGGGAAAAGATTATGAAACAATTTGATAAGAAAAGGAATTTGGTGAATACATGGAATGGGGTATTGGTTCTTATTGCTAAAAATCATCTCAACGACATCGCTAAGGTAAGCATGTAAAATAATTAGGTTGAATTACTATATTTGTTTTAGTTTTTACTTCAATAATACATATATCTAAAACATATATGTTTCTAATTTTTCATATAGAACTTAGGTGAATATGAGGTTACTAGAAGTTGTGAGAATCAAGTTGAAGTGAAGTACAAGGGAACACGTTGGGAGGTCAACCTAGATGAAAGAAAATGTAGTTGTCAGGTGTGGCAAGTTCAGGGTCGACCATGTGTACATGCAACGGCTTTTATTTCTTTGATAAGGGATGCTAACTGGGACAAATATGTTGATCCCTATTTCACTATAGAGAAATTTAAATCTGCATATGCTTTTCAAATTGCTCCAATGCCCGGACAGGATCTATGGGCCAAAAAAAATGGAGGGAAAATATATCCACCTATTATCAAACGCCCACCTGGATGACCAAGAAAAAATAGAATCAAGTCATTGGATGAGCCTAAAAGAAGACACAAGTCTCCGCGATGTGGTGAGTATGGACACCGTCAAAAAACATGTAAAAATTCAGCATCTGAAAGTTTCAATCAAAGTGAAACAGCCACCTCTGAAAGGTTACTTAAATTTCCTTTTTTTCAGTAAATGACAATACTAACAATGAAAATAATTTTTTTATTCATTTTAGGAAACGTGGAAACAATACAAAATCGCATGGCGATTTGGGAGTTTCGGGGTCTACATAAAAAAAAGCTCGTGCAATTAGTTGGTGCTTTTAATAATTTTGTTAGCTTAAGTTGTAAATGTTCTTAATTAGGGTTCAATTGATGGATTTTTTTTGTTAGTATGTGACATAAATAAGTATTTTGATATTTATTTTCTTTTCATGAATTTGCATTTGTTGTCAAATTTGTATATATGGTGCAAATTTAAAGACCAGGGACCAAACTGTAATAAGTGAAAATTTAAAATCCAGGGACCAACTGTCATAAGTGAAAATTTATAGACCATGGACCAAACTGTAATAAGTGCAGATTTAAAATCTAGGGACCAAACTGTCATAAGTGCAAATTTAAAGACTGGGGACCAAACTGTAATAAATGAAATTTGAAATCCAGGGACCAAACTGTTATAAGTGCAAATGTAAAGACTATGGACCAAAGTTTAATAAGTGCAAGTTTAAAATCCAAGGACCAAACTGTTATAAGTGCAAATTTAAAGACCAGGGACCAAACTATAATAAGTGCAAATTTAAAATCCAAGGACCAAACTGTCATAAGTGAAAATTTAAAGACCAGGAACCAAACTGTAATAACTGATAAATTTTAAAAAGAGGGATCAAACTATAATTAATTCCAAATATATTATTTATGGACAAAAATTGTATATATTACAATTAAAAAGTACTGAGATCAAAAATATAGCTAATGTAATTAACTATATCTTATGAATTTCTCAAAGTACGATGCTATTTCTTGAATTTAGGCCTTCTTTTATATCTCTTCATTTGATGAGTAGTGAATCAAATTATTGATTGAATGCTCTTGGATACAATATGCTGGAAACCCTTCATTACCAGGTAAAGGTAATGCAAAGACTCCCCCAAAAATCAATCTGTTGGTGTAGTGAATTTGAGGGTATTAAGTATGTTTTCTTTTGTGGCTTGTAACCTAGCTTCAGCTTTAGTAACCGATCAAATAGTTTAGGCTTTGGATGTCAAACCTACAACAGCAGCAACAAAGAAACATGTCAAACTTAATAATTAAGGATGGCAAACACCGTCTTCCATGTCTTCCTATATATTACATTCTAAACAACTTCTTTCCCAATTTACCCCCTTAACAAGTCAATAACTCATAACACTAGTTTCCATTGTGCATATATTAAACTGTCAAAATAAATAAATAAATAAATAAAAGTTAAACATATAACACCCATTTAAGGCATTTTCAACAAACATTGTTATATAAATGTGACCATAAAATATGGATCTTGACAACATCATAGCATATGTAAATTGTAAATTTTCAAGAACATATAATGTAGCTTTACCTATTGAGTTATATAAGATTGAGCTGACTTATAAGCATCAGGCTTGTATCCAGTTAATCCTGCTTCCATGGTGACTAAAGAAGCATCTCATAAATCAAAGACACATCATGCTTATTATGATTCCTATCACCGGCCAAAAACTCATGAACTGATCCACCAATCTATATCCAACTTCTTCCAGGAGGCTTCTTAAGTGCCATTTTAACCATATACTCCCTCACATTTGCAACATCTTTCCACTTTTTAGCACCAGCATATACATTTGACAATAGCACTATATAAGCAACAACTTTATCATCTTCAAGATTCAAATCACCTATCGTTTGACAAACTTTGGAAGCAAGTTCCATATTCTTGTGAATTCTACAACCACCAAGTAAAGCACCCCATATTTGCATCAAGCAGAATATTAAATGTTCAAAGTTCACTGGAAACCTGATCGTAGCTCAAATCAAAACAACTAAGTTATAAAATACAACATAACTAAACTGATTGTTAAAAGAATTTGAACAATTGAAACTAAGAACCCTAAAAATGAAATTGAAGAGATAGAAAATAGGAATAGCTTGAAATCGATATTTACCTTATGTGATGATGTGAGTGTGCGACAACAGGGGGAGAAGCCTTTTGTGTGATGCGATCAGAAGGAAGCTGCAAGACGGAAGGAAGTTGCGATCGGAAGGAAGTGCAAGACCGAAGGAAGCTGCAAGACGCAATGAATATGCGATCGATAACGAAGTTCGACATGTGATTGTTGATCGACGATTGTGTGCGATTGTTGATCGATGAAGACGCAAGGGAAGACGATTCATGAAGCAGGACGCAAGGAATCTACGATTTCTATTTGTTCATGTGAGTATGATTTTGGAATTTAGAAGCAATGACAAAATTGTCAATTTCAAATGGTTTTTAGCTTTAATGATTTTAAAATGGTAAAAAATATTATAAATCAATAAAAATAATCAAAAAAATAGATTTGGGTATTTATGATATTATAACACATTAAAAAGGGCAAATACGATATTTAGAATTTAGGCCGGGCAAATACGATATTTAGCCGTTTAGCAAGGGTGTATACAAAATTCTCCCAAAAATTAAATCCAGTTCTAAGAAAAAATTAGATTTTCAAAGTTTTTTTTTATATTTAATTGTACGATCTGAATTAACTATAAAATCATAATATATATTAGTTATTATCATACAATGAGTGAGATGGCAAACAGGCAACAAGTTGCGTCGTTAAGCCTTTTTGTATGGTAAAACTAATTCTTTTGAATACTACATTCATAGATCTAGGGGATGTAACATTATTATGCATGATCCGTTGTACTCAATTAAGATGCTCCACCGTATTCGGCACGAGGAAACCAAACGTATCAAATGGTATATATATATATATATATATATATATATATATATATATATATATATATATATATATATATATATATATATATGAGTCCAACACACAAAAAATCTGGAATACGCATTCCAGAATTTGCAAATCTAAAGCACGATCTACCCGCATTTCGGACCATATTTGCAGCATGGATTCGTCAAACCAAGTAAGTTATACTATTTAAGTTACTTTGCATTTGATTTTATAAAACGACTTACGTATTCCGGAATGGTCCGGAATATGAAGAACGAATCTGGAATACTATGATCGAATATGGATTATCCTTTTTTATGTTTTTCTCATTGTACGTGTATGAATCTCATGTAAGTACTTTGTAGTGTGTTTCTAATCTCTTGTTTTCGTCCCAAATTAGGTTTTGTAGGGGTTCCAGAATGGTAATGTAAGTTCGGAACATGAAGAACGTGGTCCAGAACCCGATGAACTATTCTAGAATGATGTTACGCAATATCAATCCAAAATAACTATACTTATAAGTTTTTTCAAAATATTGTTTAATAACTCATGTTAGTCCAAAGACGAGTTTGTGTGGATGTTGTTAAAAAAAATGGGTTTTACGGACGACGAAGTTGTATTCCATTTACATGAACTTTCAGAATTATGCCCAATAAAGGTAAAATCAAAAAACAAAAGTTTTATAATTTTAATTTATTTTTATTGTAATGTATTAAAATATTCTTGGAATTTTGTTTTTGCAAATAAAAAACCAAGATGTTGAGTTTCAACATAAAATAAAAACATAAACCAGCAAAGACACCTAGAAAATTAAGAAAGATATCAGAAAGGGTATTAAAACTTAAATTGAAAGCAGATAGAACTTTAAAAGATAGCACTGGAGCAAGTGCAGACAAACCTGTTATGATAAACTAGTTGCAATTATGTTTTCTTCTTGTTATGGACATGTTTCACCAAGTTGCTATTATTATTATTATTGAATATTTTTATGCGCGTTGATCTTTAAATAGTATATTACTATAATTTAGGTATATTTTATTTTTAGTCTCCAACATCTAGTGACTCGAACGATGGGGATGAGTTCCATATAGAGTATGCTATAACACGTCTTGAAGACGAGCAACGACGTCTTCTTGATACTCAAGACTACGCGCGGAGTGAATTCAATTTGGGTCATCATGGATCGATTGACCAAGAACGCACATTTTATCCTGATTCAGGAGAGTATCTATACAGAGAAGTTGGTTGAGGTATACATCAGGGAGGTCGTAGCATAGCATGGGGTGCCATTTTTTGTGGTTTCAGACGGTGACGTACGGTTCACTACCAGATTTTGGAAGAGGTTCCACGACGTGTTGGGTACTCGTCTCCTTTTCAGTACGGCTTTCCACCCACAGACTAACGGTCAGAGCGAGCAAATTATTCGAACGTTGGAGGATATGCTTCGAGTGTGTGTTTTGGATTTTGGAGGGAGTTAGGATATGTTTTTGGGTTTTGGTATACTACACCATAGGATGTTGTAAAACGTACCTTTGCTTATGATTCAACAAGTAGTAGAACAAGCCATATGAGTCGAAGTTTATCCATTCCTTTTACCTTCGGGATAAAAGCAATATATGTGGCCCCTCGATGATTTAATGATGACACATGTGAGTGCTTGTGACATCCCCAAAATCTCGGCCAGAAAAGACCGTTTTCATTTATGCTTTTTAAACATTTTCAGAGTAAATCCTTTTAATTTTAAAAGAGATGCGGAATTTGTTCCCAAAAACAAAACATGATAAAATAGATATTTATCAAAAAATTTCATATAAAAATATGATTTCATTTCATAATCAAAATTCGGGATGTCATGTTCCGATACAGATCATAAAGCATAAACGATAACATTACAAGTCATTCAACAAATATATACATATACAGACTTGTAAACAAAACAACTTGATGATTCGCCCATCTTAAGCTCTTGCGCCACTTCCTGTAATACAAATAAACTGAGTGGGTCAGGCTTGGGAGCCTGGTGAGCATATAGGGTTTTCAACCCACAATAATTATATTTAATTTCAACAATCCACAATAAACCCGATTACCCATTCCCGTTATCCTCACTTTACGTCCCTAAAATAACATCTATTATAAGGAACCTAATTCAGGATTTTCATCGGGACGGACATTATTGCAGAGGGGCTTCCTCAACAATAAGTGCCCTAAAGGCAACCATGTGGGGGATAGAGTACACCGGTGAACACGTCGTTCACAACACCTACAGGTAATGAACCTGCTAGTGTTCCACAGGACAGTCTAGAATAGTCTGTGGTCGTCATCCATACTCTGCTGAATGACTAGAATAACACTAATAACACCGAGGCCTCTCATCTGTTTATTTCACACCAATTATCTACCCATGTTCTACCCAACATATTAGTAGATAAAAATATACATTTTTATACATTGTTTAAAACCCTGTATATCATGCTTTAATCAATACATATTCCACATAACCGATGAGGCATACACACATAACACGTATTTCATAGAGAATATATCACATCTATGAGATAGAAAAGAGTGAATATACATTCACACATATAACAGCAAAATATATACACATAGCACGTATTTTATATAGAATACTTCATAATATTGCGTTGGAATGAAAATGACTACACACTCACTTGATCGGAAGACGATCGGGCAGCACTACGGCTTGCAGAAGTAGTGTTTCTCCGTAGATCTGGAAAATCTTCACAAAAACCGGGCTCCTCGCGGGCAGGGCTTCGGCTCGAAAATCTCACTTCTCGGGATCCTCGGGACTTTGGAACTTGCTTCGGGGCTCGGGAATAATACCGGGGCTCCGGGATATGATTGGCACGCAAAACGATGCAAAACTTAGAGAGATAGTAAGAAAAATCGCAAGGAAAATGGCTGATCTCGAGTTCTATTTATAGGCTGCTGGATCTGGGATTACGCTGGGCGTAATTTCAATTTACGTTGGGTGTACTCAGGTTACGCTGGGCGTACTTTGACGTCACTGTGTGCGTCGACCAGTGGTACTCGAGTATTGGTCAGACAAGTTGCACCCCTCTAAGTACGCTGGGCGTACTCAAATTACGATGGGCGTAATTTGACTCGTCGAACTTCTAAATTGTGTAACTTTTGCATACGAGCTCCGTTTTCGACGTTCTTTATATCCACGCGTAGGTCAGACCATACTCTACAACTTTCATTTAGACTCCGTCGGCTAATTTTGACTTTTATTTTTAGAAGGTCGGGACAGAAAAACTTCGTTATAAATTCATAACTTCTTCGTCTGACGTCCGTTCTCGCCTAACTTTTCATCGTTTCGCTACTAACAACGAGATATTCGATTCTCATTTAGATTGTTTCGGCTAAAAACCGCTCGATCTCAAATCCAGTATTCGGGCTGCATACTGCCAAGTCGAAACTTCAGAAAATCATAACTTCCTCATACGAAGTCAGATTTGGGCGTTTTATATATATTCGGAAACCTCGTTTTGGCCACTACAACTTTCTGCAAAGATATCAAGTTTATTTTACACTTAAATTTTGATGCTTATTTTATTCTTAATTAATCACATCACATAATTAAGCAATTAAGCACAAAACACATACACATAATACTCAAATAATAATACGTTCTTATTATTTCAAAATGGGGTTACAAAGGTTAACCTAGACTATTACATTGCTAAAATGGCAAGCCCAGAAACACGGGCGTTACAGTGCTTGGCCAAGCCAGGACTGATTTGATCTATTCAATTAGTCAGTCGTAATGAATCGGAAATCAGGAAACAACAAATGGACAGGGAGAATGATTTATAATCCATGTCTCAGTCCATATGATATCTAGAATGGAGGAATATATGATCCCTTATCTAATGGACAAGTCATTGACAAAGGTCAGAGTTCATCGGCAAGGTCAGAGTTCGACAGAAGCTTTTGAGAGCTACGATTGCTAGTCGGGGTTTGAAGTCATACTCAATAATAGTTTTAGACTTATCCAACTGGAAGACTGTTGGATTAATGTCTAAGTCCATAACTATAATTGGTAAGACTTGACCCGACCCGGCATGGTCCATTTGGGTTGCATGTCGGGACAATTGGATTGACAAGATGAGGAAAAAGGATACTAGTTATTTATATTAATATATTATAAGTTCTAATATATTAATATATAATCATATTATTTAATTAGTATTGATCAAGAATTAATTTATAATTAATTAAGTGATCAAAAGGAACTAATTAAATATGGACTCTAAGATATATGTGTGTGATGGGCCAAGTTCATTTAGGTTGGGCTAAGCTTTCATGGATAGTCCATGGAGTGTTTAACCCATGGATCGTATGAAATGAAAGGTCATGGGTATTAGGGTTTAACCCTAATCTCCACACTATATAAAGATGTCCTTGGTTGGTGAAATTGGCAATAGTGTGTGTACACAAAAGGGCAAGGCCAATTTCACTAGAGAGAACCAAAGTATCCTTATTCTCAAGGTTATTTCAAGTGTTCATGGTGTTTTGTGAACCATTTGAGGTGTCACACTTAGGGAACTAGGCACTCAAGCTTCATGAAGACAAGTTACATCAATAAGGTATGTATTCTATCCATTTTATTACCCAAGTATCAAAAGATTGTATGCTAGTTTGGGTAATACCTTGGAATATTCATATTTTCATGTATAATAGAGAAAACATAGATCCAAGATATTAGGGTTGCATGTACACTTAGGAGTGTTAGAATGCTCACAACCCAACATATGTATCTTTTGTTAGCAGAATTTTCATATAACAACAACTATCACGCCAGCATTGATCGATCTCCTTTTGAGATGCTCTATGGGAGGAAATGCAGGACCCCGATTTGTTAGGGTGAGGTCGGTCAGTGAGTTATGGGAAGTACTGAGGTGGTACTCAAGACTACTGAGTTGATTCAGCAGATTCGGAGTATACTCCAGACAACTTAGAGTCGGCAGAAGTGTTATGCCGACAAACGCCAATCAGATCTAGAGTTCCAGGTTGGGGATATGGTTCTCTTGAAGGTGTCACCTTGGAAAGGTGACATCCGATATTGGTCCCTAGGTACATCGATCCTTTCAGAGAGCTGGCCCAAGTGGCCCGGGTTTCTTATCGCTTGGATCTTCTTGAGGAGCTTAGTCAGATCCACATCACATTCCACGTCTCTCAGTTACGGAAATGTCTTGTGGATGATTATGTGGTGGTTCCATTGGAGGATATTAACGTGGATGATCTCCTAAGTTATATCAAGAGATCGGTGGTGATTCTTAATCAGAAGACGAAAACCTTAAGGAATAAGGTTGTTGAGTTAGTGAAAGTTCAGTGGCAGCATCGCAAGGGTTCAGAATAGATGTAGGAGTCGAAGGACAATATGAGGGAGCATTAC
Source organism: Lactuca sativa (assembly GCF_002870075.4). Classification (NCBI taxonomy): domain Eukaryota; kingdom Viridiplantae; phylum Streptophyta; class Magnoliopsida; order Asterales; family Asteraceae; genus Lactuca; species Lactuca sativa. Next base: position 128,036,580 of record NC_056627.2, on the reverse strand, counting down.
CCAGAGTTGTTTCGGGCAGCAGAGTTCGAGGACAAAGTCTGAATCAAGTGGGGGAGGGGAATTGTAACACTCGGAATGTTGTAAGTTCCATTTCAGCCCTTATTGCAAAATTACTTACATTTTGGTCCCCTAGTTAGTACGCTTAGCGTACTAGCCATTTGCGGATCGCGGGACTCATTCACGTACGCGGGGAATACGTGGAGTACACATAACATACGCGAGGCAGGGGCAAACCCTAATTTTTAGGGTTTGCACCCTATTTAAACAACTTTTCTCACCCTTGGTCACCCTATTGATCAGCCTCCATCATCTTATGCCCTGACATCAAAACCCTAAGTGCATCTTGTAATTTTGAGATTGTAAGTGAGATTTGGTGGCGTTTTAGTGAAAGAAGAAGAACTCTTGGTGGTTGCTTGGGAGTATCTTGGGCTTGTATATCTAGCTTCATCGTCATCATTTCAATCCATTTGAGTCATAAAGTTCTCTACTTGATGGTTCAATATGATAGATTTAGTTTTGGGACTTAGGTTATGCATTCTTGGTTCTTTTGAGTTAAAGTTGAGCTTTTGATCTACTCCAGAAGCAATGGAGATTAGATCTTAGCTCCTTGGAGTTCCCTTGTTCATAAAAATGTAAACTTTATGAAATATATTGGTCCATGCAAGTGTTAAGAGCTTTATTAAGCTTCTTTTTTTAGTGTTGTGTCCCAATAAGCCATGCATGGGTGTAAAGTTTCCAACTTTACGTGATAAGTTACCTTATAGAATTAGATCTGAGAGCTTGGCACATTGTCTTAGCCGATTAAGTGCTTAATGAAGTGGTTTGGTAGTCTGGGTAGTACATTGGGCGTACCGAACTGGTACGTTGCGCGTACTGACCCGGACGGAGTACGCTAAGCGTACGAGCTAAGTACTCCCCGCGTACTCATCAGATTGACATTTGGGCTTTACATTCTCGGTTTGGGCTATAGTTTAGGTTTCTAAGATTGGGCTTTGTTGGGACATTAGACTTCTTATTTGGGCTTTTGGCTAGTATTTTGGGCTTCCTTGGATTTAGGTCCATGATGAGTTTTGGGTCCAATTTGGAAGATTGGACCATATTGGGCTTTAGGTTTCCATTTAGGATATGGTCCATTTGTGTAGTTAGGTTGGGCCTTGGTTTTGGGCCAAGTAAGAAAAAGGGTAAAATGGTCTTTTACCCTGGTTATGGGATAAGGAGCTTAGAGTCTTGGTTATGGGTCGAGATCTAATTATTAATTGGATATTATTTGGTTGATGATAGCGTGGGGATCTTCCGGACCAGCTGACCAAGACTTATTTGAGTGTTTCAACAGCTAGAGTGGGTTTCCTCACTATGTTTAGCGGGTCAAAGGCACCAATGCCAACCCATGGTTTGTTATGTTTAGGATGGTAGATGTATGCGTGACTCTTGCATATGTATTATGTTTAAATGTGTACTAGGCGGGGCCCGATGACCATTTTGTATGCTATTTATCTTTGTGATTATTGCATGTGTTATGTGTTTATTTGTTTATATGTATACTGGGTTGGGGCCGATGACTGACAGATCTGTCTACCGAGCGGGGCCTGATGTCGGGCAGGGCCAATCATATGTTTGTTATGTATGGTATGTGGTATTTTGGGGAACTCGCTAAGCTTTGTGTTTACAGTTTTCAATTTATGTTTTCAGGTACTTCTGGTTCGAAACGGAAGAGCCCGAGATGATTGCAATACACACATGACCTGGTTCCGCATTTTATATTACTCTGATGTATTGTGATGTTATTAGTACACTTTGATTCACCATGATTTCTATGATGATGTTTTGGATAATAGTTTTATTAACTTAAAAACGAAAATTTTTAGTCTTAACTTTTGGGACGTTACATGATTTTTTTAAAACAAACGGTATGATAATCTAAAATGACAATTTTTTCATTAACATTATTGCAAAGAGTGTTATAAATCCTAATACATACTTAGATTGGTTTCCACAAATTAGGAAATTGTAAGGGATACATATTTTGTTCGCAGTCAACAAAATCTCCTCTAATTCTAACAACATCTGTTAGACAGTCCCATTATGCATGAAGCTTATTGATCTCCGCATTTGCATCTTCAATCCACATCTTAGCTTGTTTCACTTCTTTCATAGCTTCAGCAACCCATTTTTCCTTTTCATTTACTTGCTCCGCTAGATCGTCTATGCGTTGATTTAGTGCGTAACTTCTTTCAGAGTCCTTTTCATTTGTTTCTTCAGTAGCCTTCATAGCTTGGAAAACGTCATCAGACATTTTATCCGGGAGTGGGAAATCTGGGCCTTCCGAAAAACGGGTTATTATCTGAACAAACATAAAAATCTTATTCTTTACAATGTCAAACACCATCGTGAGATGAACTCATTCCAATTTTTTTCTACGTTGAGGATGCATGTTAGGTGCATTTTAAGGTCCAAAAGCAATGTGTGGAACAAGGGTCTGAAATAGCCATTCCGGAACGTGGCTCTGGAAAGGGGTTCCGGAATGAGGGTCCGAAATATTGTCAGGAATCTATAACATTTGCTATTCGGAATGACTACACATACTTTCAGGAATCTATGACTTTTACTGTTCTGAATGACTACACGTATGTCAGGAATCTATGACAATTACTGTTCCGAATGAAAACACATAGTGCAGGCTATAAATACAAGGTCAAAGCCTATGAGGATGCATGCTAAGTGCATTTTATGGTACAAAAGAAATGTCTAGAACAAGGATCTGAAATAGCAATTCGGGAACGTGGATCTGGAATGGGGTTTTGGAATGAGGTTCTAAAATACTATCAGGAATCTATGACATTTACTATTCGGAATGACTACACATACTTTCAGGAATGGATGACAACTACTCTTCCAAATTGAGGGTCCGACATAGAAATTCCGGAATGTGTTTTTGGAATAGTGTCATGAATCTATGACCATAGTAAATGACATACTCTTTACCTTGTTAAATTTACTACTAAAAATTCAAGTGTCCAAACTCTTTACCTTGTTAAATTTACTACTAAAAAATCATTTCTCATAATCCAAAGAAATGGAATGTTGAGATTGTGACTCTCAAGGTATTATAAGGACATGTGGGTTATCCTTTCATTATTTTTTTTAATTAATATTAATTTACACAATATACGTCTTGTGTTTGACCTTAAATTTTCAGAGACCACAGTCTAGGTTTATATGTTGAATTGACAAAGCAAAAGACAATAATTCATTGATAATCAGTAACTTAGTTCGATCAAAAAAACTTGAAACCCAAAATATGCACTTGAAGATAGTGTTAATTTGTAGTTGGATTTTCTTTTTTGGAATTGGTGTGTACAAGTTGTAAGCTTTATGCTCATCTGCTAAGTTTTTGTAACGCTTATTACTTAATCTATGTAACGTGTATTACTTAATCTATGTAATATGTAATGTTTTCTTGTTTGTTATTATTACTATGGTACTTGTAAATTATGTTTTTTCTATCTTTGTAATATGTAACAAATATTAGGGCAATAATAATATTTTCTATTACACACTGCAAATCAATTACAAGCAAAATTAATTTTAATTACATTAGCAATAAAACAGCCATGAAAGTGTTTGGTATTTCCCAATTCCCATTCTGATAGAGGGGGAAGAGGGTGCATGGTTTGTGTCTGGTAGGTAGTCTGAAACACATCAACTTGGTAATATATCTTAAACATTTCAGGTAATTCATGGATATCGCAATAGCATGAACGCATGCTATACCCTGACTATGTCATTTCCCACATGAACATGTATGACAATTTAGATCAACAACACAAGTTTTTTAAAATCAAAAACTCAATAAAATTCAAACGGGAATGGAGATGCGATCTCTGGTGAGATCTTTGTTGCTTGCCACCGAGCAGAATTTTGTATCCTTTTATGAAGCACCATTTCAACATACAGGGTGAGTACGTCAGTCAACCTCCCTGAAAAGTAAATATGATCAAATAAGGTTCTTGTACAAGTAACTAAATAATTTAATATTGCATCCGGTATTTTACATGCCATTAAACTACACTCAACGAAAGTTCGTTGAATGTAGCCACGAATTGCCTCAGTAAGCGTTATTGTCAGTACATTGCGTTGATTTACCGAAAACACCAAAAAAATTAGGGGGGCATCAATGTTGACTACATTCAAACAGATGTTAGGGAAATTAGATTTTGCCCATTTCACATGACCGATGTTGTCAAGCACTTCATGAGCATTAGGGGTCAGCCAACGGAAGTTTTCTTCTAGTATATGAGTTGGATGTCATCCAGAACAAAGGTTGTAATGTTCTGCCAGATACACCTCTTGTGCGTATATACTTAAACAAACTTTTAGAAGTATACCCGTTAAAAAAATCAGGGAATAGATGCTCTATTCAAGAACTAATGACATTGTTCATATTTGTTATGAACGGTAATTCCATATCCTGTCTGAGAGCTTCTTTTAACATCATCAGGAACCAGGTACAACAGTAGAGATTGTTTTCCACGGTCAAACCAAATACTATATGGAGGGTTGGGTTGTTCCCGTCGATACCAACCACTGCAAACATTTTTTTAGGTAGTCCCCTCTAAGAGGGACACTACCTATAAAGATGACAGGCAAGAAGCAGCCTATAAATGCATGGACCTGTATTTTTTGGGAAAAAAACGAATTAGTTTAGATGTAGAAACATTATCAATTTTAAAGAAACAATATAAAAGTGCAAAAAACAAATATACCACGCATCCAATAGCCACAAAACAAGTTTTGAAACGATCCATCAAATCAGTTTTGATGTGAGTGTAAGTATGCAGGTTGGTTCGCTTAAGGTTGTGAAGATAAACATTGCAGGTTCTTAAATTTTTCTTTGTGTTCACTCTCTGAGAAGCTCATTTTGAAGTTGTTATAAGAGATAATTAAGAATTACTTGGTTGAAGGTAAGGTTCTAAGCATATGCGGACACACACACACACACACATATATATATATATATATATATATATATATATATATATATATATATATATATATATATATATTATGAGACAAAAATTGAGGTTATAATCTGAAATGCAAGGTCTGTAATGTGTCTCCAGAATAGGAACTCTGCAACGGATACCACCACTCCGGAATGCTATGTTCCGGAGCATGTGGTCATTTTACCATAAAAAGAATGTTAGTTATTTTTATTAAAATAGTCGTTTATAAGGGTTAGATTACTCAATTTCCCTTTAATTAATACACGATTTGTCCTGGCTAGTGTTGGGTAACTAATTTTTTATGGGGGGGCGAGAATGGAAATCACATAGGTTGCCAAATCCACCAAGAAGAAATCATGATTTAGGTTGTCCTCTTAGTGTTCAAGTCGTTCCAATTTGCGTAGTTCTTCATTAAAAATAACAAATCTGATTCAAGTATTTTACAAATAAAACAAAATACATACAAAGTGGAAAAATATTATATAATTACAATAATTACCTTCAAAACATCTAAACCGTTACAACAATTATCCCAAAAACCATTAGAAATTTGGGGTATAGAAAGGTTTGGAAATTCTGAGAATTGTGATATCACTTTCAGATTAAAGTATTTGGGTGGTACTCCTAATATTTAACCAGATAAGACTCGGAATATGAGGGCAAGAACAGAGAATGTGATTGTTATGAATTTCGCATGTACCAGAAAATGAGACCAAAAACTGATTTATGATCTTTGTCTGAAAACTGCCATACGACAGTTTCAAACTGACATAAAACTACCAAAACTGACATAAAAACGGGTATTTGGATAATTGTCAAACCAATGGTCAATTCTTTGAAAAACTAACATAAAAAACTGGCGGGGTGTAACGTCCCAAAAATAATGACATAAAATTTTCGGTTATAGATTAATAAATTGTTAATACATATCATTTCCATAAAACTAAGTTAATTGAGATTAATCAAAACATCATCAAATCAGAGTAAATCACAGAATGCAGAAAAATGTGGTGTGTGCTCCACAATCATCCTGAGCTCTTCTATTTGAAAACTGAAGTACCTGAAAAACAAACTAAAAATCATAAGCATAAAGCTTAGTGAGTTTCCCAATATACCTCATACCACACATACATAAAAACACATAATGGGCCTCGCCCTGCATCGGACCACGTCTGACATCGATCCCCGCCCGACATCGAGCCCCACTAGACAAACAGATCTGTCAATCATCAGGCCCTGTCTGGCATCGGGCCCAGCCCGGTGGAAGCATATAAACATATAAACATATAATGTAACGCTCGTAGATTCGGGCTAGTCAATTGAGAGGCAATAGGGGCCGAAAACGACTTTTCGACAAAAGATTATTAAGAATAAATAATCTCAACCAAGTTTTAATATATGTTACAAGGTTTCCGTACATATAAAGAGCGTCGAAATCCGAGTTATAACGAAGAAGTTATGACACGTCGAAGTTTCGCGACGGAACCGACACGATACCGGGAGGCGTAAATAGTGAATTTACGATAGAGCGAGATTTAGACTTAGCGATCTAAAAGAAATTCGTAGTATATGTTAAACCGATAGTGTGCATAAAAAGAACATCCAAATCTGACTTCGTATGAGGAAGTTATGATTTTTCTAATATTTAGCATAGCAGTGCACAGCCCGAAATCTGAATTTTAGATCAGTTGATTTTTAAACCGATAGTGTGCATAGCAGGGAACCTCCCTATCACAAGAAGAAAGCCCCGGAACGCCCGACGGCTCCGAGAATAAAAGCTTTCGGCTCGGAAACGCTGCTCCAGCGAAGCCCGGTTTTTAATAAAAACCTGTTGTAAGTGAGCTACACCTATACTATATTTAATATAGCTTTTGTTTAATTATAATAACATTATTAGGACCTTAAAATAATTATTTGGGTTATTATTATGAGTTATATTGAGTGTTATTTAACGCTTATATAATAGTAATAATAGCTAGACTATTAATTAGTCGCGGTTAACGTTAAAAACTAAACCCTAGTGGTATTGATACTAGGTTTTGTCGAGGAAAATTGTTTTGAGATAACGAAGTGATGTCTGAGTTTGGAATCACCACCTAATCAAGTGAGTGCATGGTCCCTTTCATCTTACACATAGATATGAAGTATTTTATATAAATTACGTGCTATGTGTGCATATTAACTGAGTACTTGTTGTCTATGCTGGATTAACGATTTTATACACGTTTTAAATGATTTAAACTGTATATGTATTATATATCTACGAAAATGTTGGGGTAAGACATGGGTAGATGTAATAGATGAAATATGAGTTGGATGATGAGTTGAGAGGTGAAATAGACCGTGAGGTGAGGGTGAGAGGTGGACGATGTGAGAAGCCTATTTCCCAAATGATGGCCTTATCATTCAACAGAGTATCGATGATAACCACAGACTATTTTAGACAGTCCAGTGGAACACTATCAGGCTCGCAACCTGTAGGTGTTGTGAACGATGTGTTCAACGGTGTACTCTAAAAACCCATTGATATGTATTGCGAGTGGACTCTCGAAAACGATACTGTCAATAAAACCCTGGCAGATGCGCCTAAAGGACTCTACAGGCAGAAGCGCCTAATAGAGAACCTCATAACCCCGGCAGATGCGCCTAAAAGGACTATTCCGGCAGATGCGCCCCATAGAGAATGTTACAATTTTGGCAGATGCGCCTAAGTGACAGAACTAGCAGTTGTGTCCGACAGATGTGTCATTTACAACTATGGAATTCATACCTATTCCTTAGGATACTTCTTAAGAATGAATAAACAAGAAATAGCTGATTCTTAGGGTAGATCCTTAAGAATAAAGAAGATAATGGGGATGGGTAATTAGGTTAACTGTTTGATGATTAAACATAATAATTATATTATTGTGGGTTGAAAACCTTATGTACTCACTAGGAATGGCAACGGGGCGGGTTCGGGGTGGGGCATGGTTTCCCAAACCCGCCCCGATATCTTTCGGGTTTCTTATCGGGGCGCCCAATGGGTTCGGGTTTTCCAGTCGGGTTTCGGGTTTCTTATCGGGTTTACAACAATTCATAACGAAATCTTTATTCCGTTTTAGGGTACCCCGATGTCATAAAAAATATGTGTTCTAGCCTCCCTTTTAAATTAAAAATATGATGAATCACTTTAATAAAATTAAATCGATGTTATATTAAAAATTATTTTATTTAATTTTAGTGTAATACATCAAAACATAAAAAATAATCATTCACACCGGATTGTTAATAACTAAAAAGATTGTCCACAGTAAGTATTTTATCTTTGAATGTGTGTCATTAACATATATATATATATATATATATATATATATATATATATATATATATATATATATATATATATAATCGGGGCGGGTCGGGTCGGGGCGAGGATAACCCACTCCCTGCCCCGAACCCGATAAAAAACCCGATAACGACCCGTTACCCGACCCGAAATAATCGGGTTTCGGGTTTCCCCGTCGGGTTCAGGTTTTTTTGCCATCCCTAGTACTCACCAGGTTTCCCAACCTGACCCACTCAGTTTATTTATATCACAGGTGTCGATATGAAGTGACATTACACTGAGAGATTAAAGAGATGTAGATCACTAGTGTAAATAAATTTAAGTTCCGTTTATGCTTATGTTCCTGTATTGACAATGACATCCCAAACGTTTTAAAATGAATAAAATACGTTTCTTCGAAAATGTTTTGATAACGTATTTATCGTATTTTTCTGGGAACAAATTCCACAATATTTTTATGAAAAGAAGTACTCTGATTTTTATAAAGCATAAACAAAAATCGGTCTTTTCTGGCCATGAAAATGGGGATGTCACAGTTGGTATCAGAGCATTAGTTTAAGCGAACTAGGAATATGGATTTATTTCTAGACTTAAACTTAGAATGCTAAGCGATGATTGTGAGGTGTGAGCACTAGATTATTTTAGGAATTATGCCTAAAATACTTTTATGTGCTAAATGCTTTGTGCCTGACATGCTATTATTTGTTCGGATCTATGGTCTGTTGCCGACCGGATCTGGAAACCTTATGTGTTTAGGATTCTAAGCGTTTAACTACGATATTAGAACTAGCATATAAACGTTTCGGAGTGATAAGGATGATTTAAACGTCAATCCTAAATAAAGATCTAAATTCACCTTATTCGGTGTATAGATCAAGATGGCAAGGACCCGTAGCGGAAACGTGAATGCAAATGGGAACCGAGATCAGCCCCCAGTGATTGAGCAAATACCGGCTGTGGTGGCCGTTGTTGAGCCAATAACGATGGCCGGAGTGCAAGCGATGATCCAGGCGATGTTGGATCGTCAAATGGAGGAAACCAGACGTTTGCTCCAACAAAATCGAGAGGAAGCGACCATACAGGTCGAACAGCCCGAGTTGAACGAAGGGCAGACTGGGGAGGGAAACTACAGTGGGACTGTTGGTCAAGCCAACCTACCGATAGTTAGGCAAAACCACCAGGATGGAGGAAATGATGTACGTGGATGCAAATACAAGGATTTCATGGCATCCAAACCACCGAGTCTATCTGGAAGCCCAGCGCCGGTGGAAGTCATGAACTGGATCTCTGAGATGGAGACGATGTTTGAGAGTTGCGAGTGTAGCAACAGGCAGAAGACCGCTCTCGTGGTTCCTCTGTTGAAATCTGGAGTACTAAGCTGGTGGAAGTTACTGGCTGATTCAATGCACAAAGGTGAAGCAAGCAAGATTTCATGGGAGGATTTTATGGTGCAGTTGAAGATGCAATACTGCTCTGAGCAGGATCTTCTGAAGATCAACAACGAATTCCAGAATTTGAAGAAGGGAAGCATGAGCGTTACTGAATACGCTGCAAGCTTTACTGAGAAAATGAAGCTTGTTCCTCACCTCGTCCCAACAGAACTCTCCAAGGTTAACAAGTTTGCCCTCAGATTACCAGTGGACTTTGGTCCAATGGTCAAGCAAAATACCACTCTGAAAGCCGCCATCTGGGCTGCTAAAAATGTGGAGACCCAGATACAAGAGAAGGGTCTGGAGAGAGCGAAGGTGGGAGAGAAAATGAAATTTGAAGGATCTTCAAAGTCCAAAGAGAAGAGAAAATTCTCGAAGAAGTTCGAAAGAGGAGGAGGAAGTGAAGAAAGATGGTGCGAAAAGTGCAAAAAGAAACACACTGGAAAATACGGTGAGGAGGTGACTTGTTTCAAGTGTGGGAAGCATGGGCACTATGCCAACGAGTGTACATTCAGCAAAAGGGTGTGTTACGGATGTAACAAGGAAGGGCACTTCAAGCAAGACTACCCAAAGAGAGAGGGGGCTACAAAGCCATATGTGCCGCCAAAGCCAAAGGCGAGAGCATTTCAAATGATCCTTGACGAAGCAGATGACAATGCGAGGATTTGGGAGTAAACGCTTGACATCCAAGGATCGAGTTATGGAGTACTTGTGTAGATAGTACCTCGTGATGTAGCCTGTTAGGGGCATAGTTTAGGGTGAACTTGAACACCTATGTAAACATTTCAAGGAATAATATAAAACCTTTGTTTTGATATTTGATGTGTTAAACTGTTATGTGATTTTCTTCTATGGTGACTTGGAAAACTGCGAGACAATACTTGGGACGAGTATGAGTAGGTGTGGATGGTAGTAGAGGCCTATACTACCGGAAGCACATGACTCATACTTGGATCAGGGAAAGTCACAAGGTTACCAAGAAATTAGTAATTGATTTTGTTTTATTCAAGTATGTCGTTACCATTGTTTTGGTAATAACTAAGAAGATTGTTGTTATCCCGACCCTAGTGGTTATATCACATTGAGTCCGACTACGATGAGTAGGTTACGTGGTTCAAAGAACCAAGTTTGATGTAGCGTCCGACTTAAACCAAACGATTGAAATCAAAGCAATCAATAGAAGTATCACGATCATTGTTAAAGAAGTTGGTAGCTAGAAATGCTACATGTTAAAAGGTGATTATATCACATTAGACGATGAAGGAAGGAATATTCCATTCCGGAATTTGACTCTAAGAGACCTGAGTCTAAGCATTGCTACATACGATGATAGGTCATTAGAATATGACACATCGGTCAATTGTAGTAATCAAATTAACATATCCTAAGTTTGTTAAGACGAAGAAGGAGTCTTTGATAAAGAATGAGGTTGTGACACGAAGGTCATGATTGAAAGTCTAACGAGCAGGTGCAAGACCGAGCACCGCCTGCAGTCAAGGAGTCCAAGAGTTAGATACTCGTTCGAAGCAACATAGAAGTTACAGTTATTACCTAGGATGAAGAGACAACGTATGGAGTCATTATACAATCCTGTTTCATTGATGATTCTGGGACGTAATCATCCTAAGGGGGAGATAATTGTAACGCCCGTAGATCTGGGCTAGTCAATTTAGAGGCAATAGGGGCCGTAAACGACTTTTCGACAAAAGATTATTAAGAATAAATAATCTCAACCAAGTTTTAGTATATTTTACAAGGTTTTCGTACATATAAAGAGCGTCGAAATCCGAGTTATAACGAAGAAGTTATGACACGTCGAAGTTTCGCGACAGAACCGACACGATACCGGGAGGCGTAAATAGTGAATTTACGATAGAGCGAGATTTAGACTTAGCAATCTAAACCAAAATCGTAGTATATGTTAAACCAATAGTGTGCATAAAAAGAACATCCAAATCTGACTTCGTATGAGGAAGTTATGATTTTTCTAAGATTTAGCATAGCAGTGCACAGTCCGAAATCTGAATTTTAGATCGGTCGATTTTTAGCCAAAATAATCTAAACAATAAATGAAGATGTCATTAATAGGAGTTAAACGATAAAAAGACAGTCGAAAACGGAGCTCGTATGCGAAAGATATGGACGAAGCTTAGTCCCTACTCTTCGAGCGATGTGAATTCGATACAGTTGTTTAAATCTGAGATAGAGTGAGAATTAGCCGACGGGATCTAAATTAAAGTTGTAGTAATCGTAAATACCAATGCGTGGATATAAAAAACATCGATAATAGAGCTCGTATGCGAAAGTTATGGACGAAGCTTAGTCCCTACTTTTCGAGCGCGGCGAATTCGATACAGTTTTGTAAATCTGAGATAGAATGAGAATTAGCCAACGAGGTCTAAATGAGAGTTGAAGATCTCATTAATAGGAACTCAACGGTAAAAAGACAGACAAAAACGAAGCTCGTATGCGAAAGTTATGGACGAAGCTTAGTCTCTACTTTTTGAGGGCGGCGAATTCGATACGGTTTTGTAAATCCGAGATAGAATGAGAATTAGCCAACGAGGTCTAAATGATAGTTGAATATCTCATTAATAGGAACTCAACGGTAAAAAGACAGACAAAAACGGAGATCGTATGCAAAAGTTATGGACAAAGCTTGGAGACTACTTTATTATACACTTCCTATAAATAAGAGATGAACTCTTCATAATTTCCTCACACCTTCAAACCTTTCTTTCTCTCTCTAACTTCTCTCTAACCTCCTTAAACCCCTCTCAAGTCTAGGGAACCTCCCTATCACGAGAAGAAAGCCCCGGAACGCCCGACGGCTCCGAGAATAAAAGCTTTCGGCTCGGAAACGCTGCTCCAGCGAAGCCCGGTTTTTAATAAAAACCTGTTGTAAGTGAGCTACACCTATACTATATTTAATATAGCTTTTGTTTAATTATAATAACATTATTAGGACCTTAAAATAATTATTTGGGTTATTATTATGAGTTATATTGAGTGTTATTTAACGCTTATATAATAGTAATAATAGCTAGACTATTAATTAGTCGCGGTTAACGTTAAAAACTAAACCCTAGTGGTATTGATACTAGGTTTTGTCGAGGAAAATTGTTTTGAGATAACGAAGTGCTGTCTGAGTTTGGAATCACCACCTAATCAAGTGAGTGCATGGTCCCTTTCATCTTACACATAGATATGAAGTATTTTATATAAATTACGTGCTATGTGTGCATATTAACTGAGTACTTGTTGTCTATGCTGGATTAACGATTTTATACACGTTTTAAATGATTTAAACTGTATATGTATTATATATCTACGAAAATGTTGGGGTAAGACATGGGTAGATGTAATAGATGAAATATGAGTTGGATGATGAGTTGAGAGGTGAAATAGACCATGAGGTGAGGGTGAGAGGTGGACGATGTGAGAAGCCTTTTTTCCCAAATGATGGCCCTATCATTCAGCAGAGTACGGATGATAACCACAGACTATTCTAGACAGTCCAGTGGAACACTAGCATGCTCGCAACCTGTAGGTGTTGTGAACAATGTGTTCACCGGTGTACTCTAAAAACCCATTGATATGTATTGCGAGTGGACTCTCGAAAACGATACTGTCAATAAAACCCTGGCAGATGCACCTAAAGGACTCTACCGGCAGAAGCGCCTAATAGAGAACCTCATAACCCCGGCAGATGCGCCTAAAAGGACTATTCCGACAGATGCGCCCCATAGAGAATGTTACAATTTTGGCAGCTGCGCCTAAGTGATTGAACTAGCAGTTGTGCCTGACAGATGTGTCATTTACAACTATGGAATTCATACCTATTCCTTAGGATACTTCTTAGGAATGAATGAACAAGAAATAGTTGATTCTTAGGGTAGATCCTTAAGAATAAAGAAGATAATGGGGATGGGTAATTGGGTTAACTGTTTGATGATTAAACATAATAATTATATTATTGAGGGTTGAAAACCCTATGTACTCACCAGGTTTTCCAACCTGACCCACTCAGTTTATTTATATCACAGGTGTCGATATGAAGTTACATTACACTGAGAGATTAAAGAGATGTAGATCACTAGTGTAAATAAATGTAAGTTCCGTTTATGCTTATGTTCCTGTATTGACAATGACATCCCAAACGTTTTAAAATGAATAAAATATGTTTCTTCGAAAATGTTTTGATAACGTATTTATCGTATTTTTCTGGGAACAAATTCCACAATATTTTTATGAAAAGAAGTACTCTGATTTTTATAAAGCATAAACAAAAATCGGTCTTTTCTGGCCATGAAAATGGGGATGTCACATATAAACACGCAACACATGCCATAATCACATAGATAAATAGCATTCAGACTAGCCTTCGGGCCCCGCCCGACATTAGGTCGTACCCGGCAATCATAAAACACATACAAATAACTAACATATAATATACTCATCAGGCCCCGCCTGGCATCGGGCCATACCCAGCATCAAGCCCCACTTTGTAAACATAAAATACATAACGCATGTAAGAGTCACGTAGACAACAAGCATACTAAACATAACAAATCATGGGCCGACATTGGTGCCTTCGACCTGCTAAACATAGTGAGGAGACTCCCCTTGCACTGTCGAATCATTCAGATAATTCCTGGTTGTTGGCTTGACAGATCCCCACGCTATCAATCACAAGATAAACATCCATCAATAATCATATCTGACCCACGCTAAGTGTCCAAACCAGAGTAAAATACCTTTTTACCCTTTTCATAACTTGGTCCCAAAACCAAGGCCCTATTCAACAATACAAAAGCCCAAGGCCCAAAAATCCCATGGTCAACCCTGGTCAAACTTCTGGTCAAAGTCAAAGTCAACAGTCCATGTTGACCAAACACGTCGTATTGACTTGCAAACACGTCATGTTCTTCCATCATCCATATAATTGGGAAAACCCCAGTCAACACACCGTGTTTGCCCGAGATTCAACAGCTTAATACCATAAGCAACTATCTCCGATTCCAAGAGCTCTAAAGCTCAGATCTTGACCAAAATGAGACTTAGAAGGGTAAAGTTTCAATCTTTACCCATAAGGACTACCAAAAGTTCTAAAAACCCAACCCACAAAGCTTGATTATGCAAGGGCTTAACCAATAAGCATTTGATCCTTGAATACATAACCCCAAAACATAGATCTGACTTCCTTGAGCCGGAAAACCATGTAAAGTTGCCAACTTTACGTTTATGCATGCCTAAATGAAGCTCTCAAGCTTAAAAGGGACTTAACAATTAACTGAATGCATGTATTACACCTAAAATCTCATAAATCTTGCACCTTTATGCTCAAAGCGACCAAAACAAACTCAAATCTGGAATAACAAGCCCTTAAACGACTTCACTCTCTCATCAGCCCAAAAAGGGACCAAAAGCACAACAAAGCACAAAAGAAGAGATCTAAACATATACAAGACAAGATGCAAACTTGATACCTCAGAAAGCTTCCTCACAAGATGATGATTTTGGATCAAAGGTCTTTTCCCCAAACAAAGCAACTTCAAGATCTCATCTTCCTTTACAAATACCAACAATGAGCACCAAGAACTTCTTACTAGCTCAAGAACACCAACAAGAGACTTAAGGATCGATTTTAGGGTTCTAGTGACAATGGAGGCTGGTATGGAGACCAACCCTTGGGGCTTAAAGAGATTATATAGGGTGCAACATCCTAAAAATTAGGGTTTCCTTCCTAGCTTCCAACACACCGTGTTTAGACACCAACATGCCGTGTTAACCTTAATGAGAACCGCGCTTTTCCTCAACTAGACACGTTGTATTGGTTCCTCCAGCACGTCGTGTCCGGTCCTCAAAATGGGATTCATTCCTTACAATTGATCCATAAGATTTCGGGTTTTACACGGGGTCTAAGGTTTTACCCTGTGGACCCCGCCAGGGGCTGCCGCCCCCATACCCCATTCGTTCAGGGGCTTCGTCCCTAAATGACAGTGTACTTTGAAAACTTGTTCAAACTTAAACAAGCGTGCACTCGACACCGCCCTTACTTGTTTGATATTTATCAAAATCATTTTTGGTCAACAAATTAATCATGTTACACTTAAATAACATTGATGGTAACAAAATTACCAACAAAAACATCAACCACGGACACCTTATCATATCTCATAAGGTTCAAAAGGGCATAAGGCAATTCCTTAAGAATTACATCTACAATATAAACCCAATTAATGGTTTATATTATAAATTCAAGCATGAGATGTTATTAAAAAGAATATATTCAACAAGTAAATATTGAATCACACGGTTAACGTTTTAAGTATCAACAATATTTACATTTTGAGATTTTTTTTTCATTTTAATGCACCATGAAGAAATCGATGGTGACGAATGAACAAAAGAAATCAAATATAATATAAAGATCTAAAAGAAGCCTTTGACATCACTGTTGGGAATCGATGGATACATAAAAGGATTTATAAGAAACCAAGCATCAACGTGGAATAAAATTGTTTAATTAACAATTCCCAAAAAAAGAATCCAAGTGAATCAATAAAGATTAACCAAGATCAACCATGGAGTGTTTTATAAAAAAAATACCTTTAGCTGGTTATATGAGACATTTGATGAAGAAACTTGTTATCAAAGTTATAATCACCTCTATTTTATTCACACGAGAAAAAACTTGACCAATTGTTATACTTTTAATTAACAAAGCAACAAGCCACCTTTTCTTTCCTCGTTCTTGGTCTAGTCAACAAAACATAATGGAAGAGACGGATGGAGGTGTGGTCGATCAAATGGAAACAGGAACATATGCAGTTTAGTAAGCCTAAACATATTAGTTTAAACTAGGTGTAAGACTCATGTATTAATTGGGTTAATTAAAAAAATTAAATATAAAGGTCTAAATATTTAAGAACTTAGGATTTATAAGAAAATAAGAAAAATAATGAATTATTAAAATTGATTTTTTTATCTTTTAAATTTAAATAAATAAACAAAATAAATAATAAGCTTTAATTTGGGAATTTTGAAATAAAGAGGTAAATCTATTAATAAATAGATATACATTTATTATTACATTTATTGTAATTATTACATTAAAGTATTATATGAAATTTATTAAAATAAAATAACTCATAAAGTAATATGTGGAAAAAAATTAATTCAAAATAACCGTAAAATAACATTTGGCAAATTGAATGAAAGTACAACATGTGGTAAAAAAATCTTTATTTATTAAGTAGATAATTAATCAACTTAATAAATAAACATTTTTATTTATGGTAACTTATTTAATTTAATAAATAATAAATGTGCCTATGTATTTATTTATGTAGTATGATTGATAAATAATACATTTTTAATATTAAAATCTATATTTTATTTCATGTCTCTAATATTCTTTATTTATGTGTGGTCCTATAAATTATATAGATTCTCATACTATTCTTGGTGAAAGGTAAATCTATATTCCACAAACAAGTAATGTGTTACATGGTCTTGAACCTAAACATTCGGTTATGAAATTCTCACATCGCTGTTGCTTTAACTCCTTCCACCATCAATGTGCAAGAAGATAAATCACAATACTTTCATGGTAATGACTAATGATATAATCTTTGAAAGACTTAAATCTTTTTATTCTAATAAAAGAATAAGTTTATTTTCATTTTATCATGTGTCACTCTATTAAGTCATATAATTAATGTCATGCTACTTCTGAACTATTGATTCTCTATTTTAAATTTTAAATTTCAAAATTTCACTCTAATTAAATTAAATTAATAACGTTATAATAAAAATTAAAATAACATTAATACAAATTATAAGGTCACGTATTTATTTAAATCAACGATTATAATTTTATATAACTAAAAAATTATCTCTTAATTAACAATTTATTTAAAATAATTGATTAATATTTTTGATTTTTTTTACTATAAAAATTTAATTAATGTTATCACAATTGTTCCTGCGGGTTATAAACTAGTCATCTTTAATAAATGAAAATAATTTTGTCAGTTTTCATCTTTTTATACATTATGTCACATGTCATTTTGTAGTAAATTTAAATTAAATTATATCGATGTATCATTTTGTGGTGTTTTACATTTTATTAAATTTTATATGATACTTAAATGTATATCCAACTCATTAATGCAATTTTCCTTATAAGTTCCAAATGTCTAAATTAAATCCAATTATTTTAATTGTTTATTTATTTAAATTTAAAAGATAATTAAGCACTTCAATTATAATAATTAAATATTTTACTTTTTTTATTAATTTAAATTTTATAAATTATGAAATTTTTATGTTTTTTTATTTTTTTCAATAAACCCATCGTATATATAGATTCTACTTCCTTGCTATTAAGGTGTGAAAGATAAATCACAATTACCCATACCCAAATACCCAAATTTCAATATATGTTGTTTTATTTGAAAAATCCCGATCAACACCCCTAAATTCACATCCTTACTACTAGTACTAGGAACTTGATACTTGTCAAAGTATATCCAAAACAAAAGGTATAAAAATTTGAAAGAAAAAGTAAACAACATTTAGGTTGGTGTTAAATAGTTTGGTAAAAGTTTGAACCATATAGTGTGACCAAAACTACATTTCTACTGTCAAACAACATGAAATCCTCAAGAATCCAAGCTCTTCTGTTACAATAATTGTGTTCTAAATTACTATATCTTCTTCTAATAACAACCAACCAATTTGGATGTGTATCATCTTATAAGAGCAATTAATATCCTACATAACCCACCCTCCCCTCTCCAGTATCTCCATAAGTGCTACAGGGGTGAACAATTTACCTCGGTCAAAAATGATATCAAATGTTTTCATGTTCTGATTCTGATTTTAATTCCTGTTTTGTACAGATAGATTTTTGAATGACTCGTTATCAAAAATTCTAGGAGAAATGTGATATGCCAGAATGGTATTATTTACAGCTTGGCTTCCAATTTACTCCCTGTTCTTGATGTTCTTCCCTTTAAAGCCTTGACGATTGATGGCTTCACGTGCATTTTGGACTAAAAACACGACTTCTTTTACATCTTGAAAGCTGAATTCAATCACTTTTTTTATGGAAATCATAATCTCTTTGTTTGGAGATTCTTGTGTGATTGAAGTAGCAGCAGCAGCTTTGTATGAATTCTGTGTGTTTGTTGAAGCTTCCATTGCAAGATTCACATCCCCTGTCTGCAGATTAGTTTCAAGAATCAGAATGTTTTTGGTTTGTGGATTCCAATGGAATTGGAATTCGAGATTCCATTCCTTTCCTCATTCCATTGAGATCGTATTAATTAATAATTAACTTACAAAGTCAAGCAGCCTGAGAAAGTTTGCTTGGTTTCTAGCAACAAGATGGTGTCCAGGGTGTGCAATGCTCTTATTAGACAGCACACTCTTATCCATTGTTGCTTGATTGTTTAAGTTATCAACATCAGATGCAGAAGATGATGGTGATTCACCTGAAAATCACACAATTATTCTCTCTTATATATATATAATAACTATTTCAAAATTATTCGCTTTTTTATTATAACATCTTACTTTCAATTATAGCAATGTCTAACAAACACAAAGCAATTTTCACTGCTATAATTGAGTACAACGAACTTATAAGAAAAGGTTATAATAATTAACAAAAAAGTACCTTGATTAACCATTTGTAAACTTGTTTGTAGATCCTGCCTTGTGACTGAACTCTTGCAATAGACTATCCTCATATATGCCACCTCCATACATTTATAAGCCAATGCTGCAGCAGCCATTTCTTTTTGTTTCTCATATTCTTGAGCACAATTCCTGAAATAATAAAATCACCACTTTTCACTTACAAAATGAAACAACTAATTGCAATGTACTTTATGTGTAAAGAAATATAACTTTTACTTACTTGCTAAGTTTGGCAGAAGTAGTGTAAATATTTACTGGATCCACTCCTTTTGATTTATTGAACTCATTGCTGCAGGATTCTAGAAGAGAAGCAGCATAAAGAAACTTCAATGCAGAGTCAAAGTATGCATCATTACACTCATAATCAAATCCAGAAATCTGCATAAAAAAAAGATAGATAAGAATAAGTGTATAAAATCAATAGAATTGAACAAGAAACACAAACCTTTATACGATCAGCATAGTCCTTTGAATCCTCTGCTCTTTTGAAAGCAGTCAAAGCAGTTTGACTAGATGCGTACTCCTTCACAAAACCTATAACACCAAGATCCTTCATTGTCCCACAATCATTCACAACACTTTTGACATTCAAATTACCCCCCTCTACTTTTTGCTCTACTTCATTTAAGTCCTTTTTCTTTGATATGTCGCCTAAAAACACCTTTTTCGGATCTTTTTTTACTTCTGAACTACCTATACCACCCAACTTTGCTTCACATCCACCATGACTCATCATCATCAATGATGTTGGTTTCTCTTTCTCATCTCCTGTCCGTTTTCTAGAAATCTTCTTGCCCAAAATATCCTTATCATCATTACTGATTTTAGTATTTGAATATTCAGGGTTCATAGAAGATCTACAACGGTCAACATCCACTTCAACCTTCCTCATTTTATTAGGAAACGGTTCTTGCTTGGTCAACTCGGTCAATGGTTCTGACCCTTTGACTTTTACTCTTTGGAAACTACATTTTTTATCTTTTTCCCTAGACTTTGGTAAAGATTCCTTCCCAGAACTCTGTGGAATCATAGCATCATTAGCATTGTCTTCCATAATCTTGAAGACTTCTTTTTGTTTCAATTCAACTTTACCAGTAAACCTTTGACTTGCATCAATGACAGATATACCCTTGGTGTTATCTTCCCTGGGGAGCAACTTTCTTGGAATTTGAGCCCCCTTACCACTTTTTCTTGAAATAGTTCTAACAGAAGGTGAAAGATTGGCATGACTAAGAGCCCTAATAGGAGATGATGAAACTGACCCTACTGGAGACCCTTTTTGCAAACTAACCCTTCTACAAGAATCTGAAACCTTTGAAGAGCTTGAAGTGGCAGCAATTTCCAAATTCTTTCTTGAAGTAACCTTTTCTCTATGTTTATCCAGTTTTCTGTCAACTGAATTCTCTTTACTCCCTGGCAAGATGATTTTCATTGTTTTTCCTTTGAGGGTAGATCTGTCATTCTCTTTAATTGCAGTGGAATCGTTTATCTCATTGTTGGAACTCTTTAATCTCTTCTCTTTTCTTCCTATTCTATCGTTATTACCTTCACTAGGCTGACTCTCCTCCCAGTCTTTCAATTTTCTCTTTTTTGCATGCATTTCCATTTTTTCAGTACCCAATAATTTACTTTTCATGGAAAGCTCGGTACTTTCTGGCTGTCTCTTGACTGAAATTACTAAATTGTCCTTGTAACCATCAGTATGAGGTGCAGCTTCAGTCTTGAGATTACTTGAAGTTACATGGTCGTACGGGTCAGAACCGGTTTTGCTTTTTAGCTTTTTTGGCTTCAGATCACCACCTGAAAGTGTATTTCATAGGGACAAATCAGTAAATTCACATATAATTATCACCATTAGCAACATAACATGTACTTCAAGTTCAAACATAACCTTCATTCACATCCTTCTCATTTACTTTAGCAGCATGCCTTCCAATTGCAAAGTTGTTTGACTTATTGACCATGTTTTTCTCTTGGTTTGCTTCACTTAAAGTTTTTCTTTTTTGTGACAAATGTGAAATGCCTTCAGGTCTTGAATTATTCTTCTTTAAAGGCATGGCCTCTGAATTAACATTTGAGTTTATATGGTCAGAATATCTGATATTCTCTGAAGCTAATCCAGATATAGCCCCACTACCATTGTATTGAAGGAGGTTTTGATTTTGATTCTGAGACATCAAGTGAATGTTCATTTCCTGAACTGCCCTTGTGGTTTCATCCTCACTGATATCACAACTGTTCCTTCCAGGCCTACACAATCAAAAAGCAAATCCATAAGACATGTAATGTAACAGCAAAAGATGGATTTTTAATGAAAAAGTTATTAAGTGGTGTCTGAATAAATGATGCTTATAGAATATCTGAGAAACTGATGGCATAAATGAGGACAAATATGTAAAATGTTAGGACTTAATGAGTAAAGCATTCTTTCCCTTTTTTATATCAGGTGCTGAATTAATAATTGAGTAAGTGTTGTATGAATAAAGAATGTTTCTTTTTTGGACTGAAAAAACCATCTTAATGACAGTAAATGACCTTTTTGCCCTTTTGTCTAAAAATGATGCAAAAAAGAAACAACTATACATATCTAAATGAACTAAGTCTCGTATCCACTTAAGTCAAAAAGAAACACGTATTTTCTCTATTAAGTCGATCTTTCTACATTCATGTACATGTAATTGTGCCTAATAATGAGCACAACAGCAAAATGGTCATTTACTCAGATTATTCAGTCCCAAAAAGAAAGTCTTTATGCAATCTTTGCCCCTATTATGTCGTCCATTAAGTCAAAAAGAAACATCAAGAAGAAAATTACGTAAAGGACTAAAGAAAACTACTTACAGCCATGTTGACATGCTACACAGCCACTTATCAGGTAGATTCTCAGGCTCAATACCAATTGGCAAAAGACGCCACTTCTCACAACGATCACATCCAACCCAATGGTCTGAAGGAGCTGCTGGAACAACTTGTATTGCTGACTCAGCAGGAAGCCCATTTACTGGAATGTGTCTTTCTTCGTGTCTTTGGGTATTATCGTCATTTACCCTCATGTCAAGTATATCTTTATAGCTATTACGTACCTTCACAATATCCTTTTGGGCACTCTTATTATCTTTCATTGCTCCGGGTTGAATGATGCCCATTAACTTACTTTTTCTTTCCAATGGCAATTTGGTAATAGAATGAGTTGCTTTGACTTCATGTGGTTCACGGGTCATAGCCTTAAGACCAACTTTCTTTTCGACATTTTTCTCACCAGGGTCGTTTTTACAAACTGAATTGACTGTTTTACCCTTGGTCCTGTCACTTCCTTTTGTATCAAGTGAAAACTTTTTGGTTTTGGTTTTGGTTTCCTCACTTGAACTATGAATGACATCATGATCCTGGCCACATGCTGAATCAGACTCCTTAAAATCAGAGCCAAAGAACCGATCTTTCAACCATTCTTTGTTTGTTTCCCTTTTCTTTACAGGTACATCTTTCTTAGCTGCTCCATTTTCTTTACAAAGTACAGATTTGGATGACAGATTCACTTTTAAATCACTTGTTGAGCACTGTTTACTGTCAAAAGATTCTTTCCCTGAAAATCGAGCCTTCTCAGCCTCAAAGCCTCCACTTTCATTGTATTTCATTCCTTTCATTTCACTTTTGTCTTGTGAACTTACTTCCTTACCTTCCATTGGCTTCCCTTCTCCAAGGATAGAAGATGAATCATCCACAAAACTAGACAGGCCTATTTTTCTACCTATAACAGGAGGCGTAGGCTTATTTTCAACTTTTTTTAAACAAAGAAGGCTCTCATTTAGTGGTGAGAGCAGCCGGTTTCCAGGAACAATGACAGAAGTCATATCCTACCAACAAAAAGAAAAAAAATAAATAAGGAAGTATAAGCAAAAGAAATAACAAAATTACAAAAAGTAGGAGAAACTTACACGTAGTATGGTGTCAGGAGAATCAAGAGGGATATGATGAGATTCAGTTAACAGGCAATCACTATCCTCATGATCATGATGATCATTGCCCATTGATGAAGATGGAGAAGAAAGACCCAAACCACTATAAATTGCAGCATTCTTTCTTGCAGATTTATCAGAACTTACTTTAATTCGTACCTTTAATGACCTTTGTTCACTTGGATTTGCTGAATTACTTGTAGTGGTTTCATTTTTAGAAACATGAAATGAAGAGGTAGCAGGTGGTCTAACAGCCAGGACAGGTTTTGTGGGTATGATTGCATTCACAGGAGCACTCTGAATGGATTGAATAACAAAACCCACAAATGTTAAGTGAAAATAATTTGTTTATCAATCAATATAATGAAGAAATAGAATCCCATCTACCTCCAAACACGATTTGTTGAAATTTTGAACTGTTTGAGGTGTCTTGCTATGAGAATGGACAGTTGGAACCTGTTTGTATGAGGGTAAAAACGACCCATACCCACCAAATTTTGGCCCTGTCAAGAAATTTGTTATAGAGTTGTCCCATCATTTTTCAGATAGGATAAGAAAGCAGTTATGCTCTTCTTTTGGGTAGAAAATTGTATTATCGGCTTCTTACCCAATATTTCTGCAGACATCCCACCTTCAAAATCTTTCTGAAAATGTCCCAGCACATTTTGCAGCCTTTGATCCTAAAAGAAGTAGAATTCTAAATGTTACTAGTGATAAGTATCAAAAGTCGATTAATCATGGTGAGCATATAACAGTTGCACATACAAGTTTATACAGAATTAAAGATTAAGATAAGTATCATACATAAGGAGAGACCTTGTAATTTTGAATTAATAGGGTAAAGTGTCACACAAACAAGATTCAATTCATAAGAAATTCCCAAGTGAGTGAAATTCATCTTCAGAGAAGTGGAATAAGATTCAGAGTAAAATGCACCATCAAGAACAGGCAATAGAAGTCAAATTATTGGGTAATGATATACAAGTACATTTGGAAAAAAACTATCCACATTCCACAACTTCCATTTAGTTCAAGTTCAAATAAATGTTGCTTTTTACATTTTCTCATTGGTTATATTCAGTTCTGAGAGTCAAAATTTCTGCAGGAATTGAAGAATGGCACAAAGTGGTTACTCTTTAGAACACTCAATTCCAAGAACTACTAACAAACAGAAATCCAATCAATAAAACTTCATTTCCATTGGTTTTCTTTCAATAGGGGCCTAGCAAACCAGTCTGATAAATCCCCAAAATGACAGAAAGAAAAGGAATTTCACTCAATTGATCATCCATCATTGACTGCTTAGTCCATTAATCACGACAAAGTACCTATTAAAGTTTCTATTCCAATAATATATTAGCAATTAATTAGTTTGGTGATGCAAAAAATTTAGAATTTTATAGACCCAACACAAGAAAAAAACTCTTACAATGTAAGAGAGAGCTGTATCAGGGTCAATGCTTGCGTCATTGTCGTCAAAACAAGCCTCTCCTTCTTCAAGCTCAGTCTCTTCCATCTCTTCTCGATAACCCTAACCCTAACCCTAATTACCCCCAAAAACCCTAACGATGATCCTAAAGTCCAACATAATTGATCACACAACACACATTACTACAAATTACTTTGAAAGTGCAAATTAGACCAAACGAACAAGTTTAAAAACTAGAAAAACCACAACGGAATTTCTCTCAAACTGATCACAAACCCTCAAAGAACCCTTTTTTGATCAAAACAACAAGAACACAAAGAACAATTTACGTATATGTATATGTGACGTATATATAAGCGCGAAATCCAATCCCCTTTTTAGGAGCAGTGTTCGACGAACAACCCAGAAAAGAGATGAATCAATATGCGCAATCGATCGAAATTTTGATTTTTTTGATTCCGGAAATTGATTTTGGTTTTTATTACATTTGAGATGATACAGAGTGAAAAGAGGGGGAGGGTGTTTTGTGGTTTTCATATATTTTCTATTTCTTTTTGGGCTTTTCTTTTAATTTCCCTTCGTGAATTCTATTTGGGCCAAATTCACAATATTCTAAACACATGATGCGTTATATATTCGTATATATAATTTTATTAAAAAAAAAAAAGGATGACAATTAAATATCTGATTGTCATTTTAGCAAACACAAAAACAAAATTTATTAAAATTTATTAAGTAAATAATAGTTATTTATATCATGTAATTATTACTTACAAGGTGATAAAGATCCATGTGTCATATATTTCTTTTTATTTTGAACAAATTACTGAAATCGTCCCTATGGTTTGGTAAAAATTAATAGTTTGGTCCCTAAGTTTTTTTTTTGTATTCGGACCATCCTTAGGTTTTGGTTTTATTACGTTTTTCATCCCTATTACACATGAAAAGACTATAATACCATTTTCTTTTTTCTTTTTCATTTATTTATTTTGTTAGAGTTATTTATATTATTAATTAATTAAATGGGCCCCACCTAATATATCCTTACACTTAACATCTCCATCATCAACACTTCTAACCCTAACACCTCCATGGAAATCAATTCCAGATTCTCAATTCTCCGGTGAACAACCATACGCCACCACCATCTCCGTCGGAAATCTCTTGCCTCCAGCAAGACCAAAACTCCGAGGAGACTAGAACACCAACAAATAATAGATCTCGCTCCTATTTTTTTCTTCATGTCCATTTATCAAGCCTGATGATAGAACACCACACACCACCACCATCTTTGGCAGAACCAGAACTCCGACGAACACCATATGCCATCACTCGCCACCCCACACCCACCTCCATCATCTCTTCCCCCTAAACCGGTAAACCCTCATCGGTACCCTAACACTCACCCTCACTGTGATTTTTTCCCTCTTGTTCCTCCATTGAACTGCCGAAGGAGATCTTAAATTGAAAATGGAGATCTGCAATATAAGATCTGGACCTCAAATCGAAGATCTTCACTGAACCTGTATCTCAAATCTCCTATCACCATCCCCGTCTTACTGAAGTTAGAGCCACCACCACCATCGTGTTACTGACGGGGTGATTTTCTGAAATAGGAATCATCACCGCCATAGGTGGAGTAAGGTATCAGAGAATGAGAAAATCGAATTGTTTCCTTCCACCACTGTAGGCGGTTGTTTCCTTTCACCGACGCAGGAGGTTGTTTCCTTTCACCGACGCAGGAGGTTGTTTCATATGATTTTTCTTTCATCAACGATTTTGAGGGTAGATTTTGGGTTCTGATTTTCTAATTTGGTTCGTCTTTCATTTTTGGGATTGTATATGATTTTTCTTTCATCAACGATTTTAGGGTAGGCTTTGGGTTTTGATTTTAGGATTTGATCTTGATCTAGTTTTGATTCCTGGCATTTAATCTTTGGATATGACCTGATGAAACTGTTTACGTTGGCGGTGGTGGTGCCGGAATAAATGGATGGTGGTGGTGTTGGTGACTGGTGGTGATTGTCGGTGAACAATGACCGGTGGTGGTTGTGCTGCAAGTGGGAGTTGGGTCTTAATAAATCACTTAATTGATTTTATTAAATCAATAAATAATAAAAAAAAACTAAAAAAAGAAAATACAAAGGGTAATATAGTCTTTTCATTTCTAAAAGGGATGATAAACGCAAGAAAATCATAACTTAGGGACCAAACCAGTAGTTTTTGCCAAACCACAGAGACGATTTCAGTAATTTGTTCTTTTATTTTTTGAAACATTAGGATTTACCTTTTTTATATTGGTCACAGTTAATAGTTATGTTTTATATTTTCTAACGATAAATAAAAATACATATTGATCCAAACTTATTTAATGAGAAAATGTTCTAATGTTTTGGCTACAAGACATCGCACGTGCAATCCCAACTTGAAAGCAATTTGCATGCATGTAAATTAAAGGTAAATGTCATCTTAAACGTTTAAGTCAATCCATTCTATAGTACATAAGGCATACATAACATATGAAATATCACAACAAATAAAAATTACTAACCTTTTATGGAAAAATCTATAATAACAGAAGACGATTGCAAATGAAGTACACACAATTGCGTTGTGACAATTCAAAATCATACCTTCCATGATCGACTTTCATTCTTGGTATCATGATTTTAAACAATTCGAATTGGTTAGTTAGTGTATAGTAATATAATTGTTGATTAATTCCACATAACCATGTCTTGAACCAAGGGCGGAACCAGGGGGTTTCATGGCTAGCTGGTGCTACCTCTTAAATTTTCAAGCGTAAGGTAAAAAACAAATTAGAAATTTTCGGCGTGCTACCCTTAAATTCACTTGTGGTACTCCTTAGACTTTTCCTAGTTCCACCACTATCTTAAGCTTATTTGGCTTTACATATACCATTCAAAAATACCATTTATAACCCTTGATTTTGCATAAAAAGTGAATACACAATAAGTGCATTCTTAAGCATGAATAAACTTGCAACAAATAATTTGGATATAAGGGAAAGACATCAACGCCAAACAATTACAATCATATGTCATAATGACACTAGACATTATGATATATAAGCAATTTTCATACTCTTATAACATTATATAATAGTTGTTAGTATCTTCTCTCTCATTTTTATCAATAATACTTTGTAAAATTAGTTAGGTTGGTGGATACCTAATAATAACTAGTCGTATACTCATCCGGTGGACGGATTGACCGATGTAAAAATAAATTTGTATGCTTGACAAAAGAAATTTGTGTGAACCTAATTTCAATCCAAGATAATATCAGATGTGAACCACTTTTATCATGAATTCATTTAAATAAACATAATACTTGAAAATGGATGCAAGATCTAAAACATGAAACACATTAGAATAATGGACAAATTTCACTTTCTTTTGTAACATCCTACTTTCATTTATTCCCATAATAGCATTTTACTTTCTTTTATAGCATCCTACTTTCATTTGTTCCCATAATAGCAGTGTACTATGACAAATCTATCTGATTGTTGTTATATTATTCACATAAAGTTGTTTATTTTTTTGTAGACAATGCATTGAGAGCAACGTACATTCGTTTTGTTGGTTTGTTCATTATATAAGTACCACAATTTCGGAAGTACTTTGTTTTCTTTTACTTTTTCATATTTAACTCAAGTAAAGAAATACCAACATACTATATACTCGATACTTTCTATATATATATATATATATATATATATATATATATATATATATATATATATATATAAAGGAATCATTTTCCTTTCACCGCATTCATTTGAAACCCTCATGACTTTTCAATTTTTTTCTAATAATGTTTATAAGTTTTTTTAATAAGGTTAAATAAATATAAAACCTAACATGTAATCATATATAAACTAAATTTAAATATTAAAATAATATATTTACATTGACTTATAAATTTATGTCTTTAACTTTTAACATATTATACTTAATTTATTAGTTTTAAAATATTGTATGTAAACCATTATCATTTTACAGTTACAATTTTTGAACAATTTGATAAAATACTTAAATTGTTAATTTAAATATAACATTACATGGTCAAATTAAATATAAATTTTAGTTCAACTTAAACAACCTAAAGAATATTTTGTGAATAGTTAAAAGTGATAAATCGTAGTGTTTTTTCTAATAATGATTATAAGTTGGTTAATAATGTTAAATAAATATCAAACCTAAAGTGTAATTGTCACACCCCCAAACCGATAACGGCGGAATACGTTTCGGGGTGGATGACGTAGTGAACAGTATCATCACAATTGCATAATAGTAGAAACAAGAAACATACAACCATGGTATTACATAGTGAATTTAATTACATGCGTGTTTTGTAATGTTTAACAATCACCCAAAAGTAAATCAAAAATAAGAGATGGGTCTTTTGTGCTCCACCTTCTCCAAAAATGCCGCGTCTGTACCTGTCTATCTTTGTCCTGAAGATACAAGTTATTTTGAAAACAATTATCAGCATAAAGCTGGTGAGTTCATAAGAGTTTAGTGTGAGTTTTTGTATACAAAGCGTTAGTACTAAACTGTATCATTTATGTTCATAAGTAGTAGAAATTTAGAAAATCCCATATTTTCCAGAAAATGTATTGTAAGTGACAATCTGTGAAAAGTATGCATTCTTCATTTCTTTGAAACAGTTTATTGTAATAATATATTGGTAAAACTCCAAATAACAAATGTGATACAATAGGTTAAGTCTGTAATCAGTGATAGAGGTGCAGGCTTCCTTTAGTGATAGATACTTACTTACTTCGGGATGCAGTTTAGCAATTAGTGTAGTATTTTAGAGTAGTTGTAGTGTATTCCTTGTATATTACTAATAGTGAGGATAATAGAGGATACCATGACCTTCCCAGTCATGCACAATATAGTGAAGTAGTGGCATCCCTGGGCCTGCACGGCGCGGACTGAGATTAACAGTCGGGATGTAATAGCGTCTGCCCCGTATAGATCTATACATGTAGAGTCGTCTCCCTGCTGGAAAACTCCAGGCGTAGTGAATAGCGAATAGAGTATCTCGTAGCGGGTTAGTGTATTATTGTTTGTTTAGTGTTTTCTCTATTGTTATAGTGTAGTAATCTTTTAGTATTGATCATAGTGTATTCTCTTACTAGTGTATCGTCTAGTAATAGTGAGTATTATAGTGTAGATAGTAATGACTTTAGCGAATAGTAGCGGTAGCGACCCTAACCATACCTATTATGGTTATCTTAGTGGGGATGTTTCTTAGCATGTTAGTGACTTTAGCATTAAGTGAAAGCAGTAATATTCGTATCCTATACTGATATACAGATTATATAAGTAAGAAATCAACGACAGTCGGACGGATAACTACTACCCTAAGCCCACAATCAAACAAGAACAGGAAATAAGGCGAGATATCGGTCCTAAGTCCTCCAAGTCTTATTTATATAAATATATCAGAGTGGTTACATTTTATAAGTAAATTGATTTAAAAGTATTTTTCCAAAAGAACATTTATTATCTGACTCCTTGTTTAAAAATAGTTTGAAAAGGGTGAAACCCGTTTATAAGGCATAGGGACAAATCACATGTGATTTGAACTAAGGGTAGTGAATCACATGTGATTAATCTTTGTAACTCGGAAATCGTTCTGTAAAACTTTACATAAACATTTATAAGCAACTTGTATCTCCCCCCTAAAACATGTAAAACACTTGAAAGGTTCATTAAAGGGGTATGAACTCACCTGAAATCGCGGAAATCGGGTGAATCGGGTAAATCGGGTAAAAGTGTCGATTGAGCGTTTGGTACCAAATAACCACTTGAGCACCTTTTAGGACCCTAATGTCATATGAAATATGTATTTTACAAGAAGTTAATCATCTTATGCTTTTCATTATAGTATTTGGACATTCTAGCATCGTTTTCGGGGTTTTAAGGCCTAGAAAGGGTTCCCGGGAGTGGTACAAGGCCATGGATGATTTACGGGAGGGTCCTTGAGTTCACTTTGTTAGAGTTTATGGCCTAATAGCCACCCATTGGGAGTTTACGGCCGTAAGCCCCCTAGGCTTGGCCGTAAACTCTTGTGACACTCCAAAATGTGTGTTTAGGGCCTTATCTCACTTCCTTAATTTAGTGGTGTGTGTTTTGGACCAAGAGGGAAGGATTAAACATCATAATTTGTGTCATTTTTAGGGAGTTTACGGCCAAGACTTGTTCTTGGGCCGTAAACTCCTATAGACCCTTCAAGATGTAGGTTTTACTTGTACAACATGGTCCCATATGGCTTAGATAAATCCTAGAAGGCCCTATAGTGAGTTTGGAACAATTTGGCATGAATTTTTGGGGAGTTTACGGCCCAAGAACATCCTTGGCCGTAAACTCTTCATTTGGTATCAAAATGAGGTGTTTAATGGTACAACACACTTCCAAAGGCCTTAGATAAATTCCTTTCATGCATTAGGGTGGTTTAGGGACTTGTTTGACACAAAAGTTTGGGTGTTTACGGCCCAAGCTTAGCCTTGGCCGTAAACTCCTCTTTTTGTGTTCAAATGATGATGTTTAATGCACTCAAGCCTTCCTTGTTGTCATGTCTAAATTACCAAACACCCTAATTGATCTTTTGGGACTTAAATCATGGATTTGTGGGGTGTTTGAGGTGTTTACGGCCTAAGCACAAGCTTGGGCCGTAAACTCCTTTTTAAGCATCAAATCCTTGTGTTTTAGTGTCCAAACCCTTCTAGATATATGCCTTAATTAGTATACTAACTTAAGAGAAGGAAAAACTTGGTCTTGGGCATGAATTTGGGGGTTTACGGCCTAAGGAGCTTCTTAGGCCGTAAACTCCTTTATGGTCCTTGATTTTTATGATTTTGGCCCCTAAATTCAATGAAGCATGACTAGATTAAGATAGGGGATGAGTACTTACGTTTGGAGGTCGGAAATTAGCGGAATCGGGGCCGATTTCGAGTCTAGAGAGAGAAAGTAGAGAGAGAGTGTGGGTGTGTAGTAAATGAGTGTTCAAATGTTGTGCACACCCATTGCATATGTCTCGGGAATCGCACCCGATACACAGCTACCCGATGTTTAAAGTTAACTGGGTTAAAACTTTTTACCCGGGTGAAGTGGTTGAAAAGGTAATACAACTCTATTAGGTTAAACGGGGTTAATACATACGAGTTATATTTCTTATAATAATATCAAGCCATGTTTAAATTTAGACATTCGGATATTGACGATTTCAAATATTACATAAAATAACGTATAGTGACACGTTCCGTTAGTGAAAACGGGGTTTGTAACGGAGTTAGATTTGAGGTTGTCACAGTAATCATAAATAAACTAAGTTTCAATATTAAAATAATATATTTACTTCTACTTATAAATTTATGTCTTTAACTTTTAACATATTATACTTAATTTATTAGATTTAATATGTTGTTGTATGTAAACCATTATCAGTTTAAAGTTACAACTTTTAAACAGTTTGGATAAAATACTTAAATTATTAATTTAAATATAAAATTACATGATCAACTTAAATATAAACTTTAGTTCCACTAAGAAAACCCAAAGAATATTTTGTGAATACTTAAAAGTGATAAATTATAGTGTTAGATGCAAAAAACTAAACTGTAATCTCAATTTCACTAAAGTATTTCCTAAATATATTTTTATAATCATTAAAAGTTTTCAAATAAATAGCTTAAAATAACTTACAATAACAATAGTTACAAATAACTCTATACAAATAATTATATTGTTACCTTTGAAAACAAAAAATAATGTTTGATGTTTTAAATAATTACAATGATATAAATTAAAATGTTTAGCAAATAAATTTTAAAAAATTAATTAACAATAACAACACCTATAAATAACATTAAACCACATATTATTTTTTATCTTCATTCATGAGTAGCCCACGGGTAGACGTCATTCAAACAATTGAATATGCAGTTTTAATAGATGTATATATTATCATATAATTCAAAATAATCAATTTATTATATCAACTTAGTATATGAATTATTATATCAAATTTAACAACGACATTGTTGTTATATTTAAGAAAAAATATATTTGTGAAGATTTCAACTATATAGGTGTTTCTGCGTAACGCACAGACATTCGCCTAGTGTATTACTTATAAAGGATGCATTTCTCCTTTCACTACATTCATTTGAAACTCACATGTATTTTTTCTTTCACCACATTTATTTGAAACTCTCATTACTTTTCAATTTTTTTCCAATAATGATTATAAGTTGGTTAAAATAGTATCTTGACTTTTTCTTATAAAGTTATGTCTTTAACTTTTAACATATTATACATAATTTATTATTTTAACATATATGTAAACCATTATCATTTTAAAGCTATAAGTTTTGATCAGTATGGATAGATACTTAAATTGTGAATTTAAATATAGGTTCAACTTAAATATAAATTTTAATTTGACTTAAACAACCTAAAGAATAGTTTGTAAATTGTTAAAAGTGATAAATTGTAGAGTCTTTCTGATAATGATTATAAGTTGGTTAATAAGGTTAAATAAATATCAAACCTAAAGTGCAATCATAAATACTAAATTTCAATATTAAAATAATATATCTACTTTTATTTACAAAGTTATGTTTTTAACTTTTAACATATTATATTTAATTTATTAGATTTAATATGTTGTTGTATGTTAATCATTATCAGTTTAAAGCTACAATTTTTGAACAGTTTGGATAAAATTCTTAAATTGTTAATTTAAAATATTACATGATCAACTTAAATATAAATTTCAGTGCTGCTTAAAAACCCGAAAAATATTTTGTGATTAATAAAAAGTGATAAATTGTAGTGCTAAATGCAAAAACTAAATTATAATCTCAATTTAACTAAAATATTTCTTAAATATATAGTCATTAAAAGTTTTCAAATAAATAGCTTAAAATAACTTACAATAATAATAGTTAAAAATAACTCTATATAAATGATTATATTGTTTCCTTTAAAAACGAAAAACAATGTTTGATATTTTAAATATTTTCAATGATAGAAATTAAAATGTTAAGAAAATAAATTTTAGAAAATTAATTAATAATAACAACTATAAATAACATTAAACCATATATTATATCTAATTTTTTTCATGAGTAACCTACGGGTATAGGTCATTCAAACGATTGGAATTATGTAGTTTTAATAGTTGTATATATTATCATATAAATCAAAATAATCAATATATTATATCAGCTTAGTATACGAATTATTATATCAAATTTAACAACAACGTTATTGTTATATTTAAGAAAACACATAAGCATTTTTTCCTTTCACCACATTCATTTGAAACTCTCATTACTTTTCAATTTCTCTTTAATAATGATTATAAGTTGGTTAATAATGTTAAATAAATATCTAACCTAGAGTGTAATCATATATAAACTAAATTTCAATATTAAAATATTATCTTTATTTTTACTTATAAAGTTATGTCTTTAACTTTTAACATATTATACTTAATTTATTAGTTTAAAAAAAATATTGTTGTATGTAAACTATTATCATTTTAAAAGGTATAATTTTTTAACAGTTTGGATAAAATATTTAAATTGTTAATTCAAATATAATATTATAAGGTCAACTTAAATATAAATTTTAGTTCGACTTAAACAACCCAAAAAATATTTTATAAATAGTTGAAGGTGATAAATTGTAGTGTCTTTCTATTAATGATTATAAGTTGATTAATAAGGTTAAATAAATATCAAACATAAAGTGTAATCATATATAAACTAAATTTCAATATTAAAATAATATATTACTTCTAATTATAAAGTTATGTCTTTAACTTTTACCATACTATATTTAATTTAATAGATTTAATATGTTGTTGTATGTAAACCATTATCAATTTAAAGCTACAACTTTTGAACAGTTTTGATAAAATACTTGAATTGTTAATTTCAATAGTATAACATTACATAGTCAACTTAAATATAAATTTCAGTTTCACTTAAAAAAAATCCAAAGAATATTTCGTGAATACTTAAAAGTGATAAATTATAGTGTTAAAAGAAAAAACTAAATTGTAGTGTCAGTTTAACTAAAATATTTCTTAAATATATTTTTATAATCATTAAAAAAATTCGAGTAAATAACTTACAATAACAATAGTTAAAAATAACACTATATAAATGATTATATTGTTATTTTTAAAAACAAAAAAGATTATTTGATGTTTTAAATAATTCTAATGATAGAAATTAAAAATTTAAGCTAATAAATTTTAAAAAATTAATTAACAATAGCAACAACTATAAATAACATTAAACCATATATTATTTTTTATTTTCATTCATGAGTAACCCATGGATAAAGGACATTCAAACGGTTGAGATTATCCAGTTTTAATAGATTTATAATTTATCATATAATTCAAAATAATTAATATATTATATCAACTTAGTATACGAATTATTATATCAAATTTAACAACAACATTATTGTTGTATTTAAGAAAACATATATTTGTAAAACTTCAACTATATAGGTGTTTATGTGCAACGCACGGGCATTCGCCTAGAATCTTATAAAAGAAACATTTGTTTTGCAACTTATGCATTTGAAACCTTCAAGCCTCTCTGTCACACCCCCAAACCAGAACGGCGGAAACGTCTGAGGGCGAATGACTTCATGTATAGTA
Organism: Lactuca sativa; assembly: GCF_002870075.4. Classification (NCBI taxonomy): domain Eukaryota; kingdom Viridiplantae; phylum Streptophyta; class Magnoliopsida; order Asterales; family Asteraceae; genus Lactuca; species Lactuca sativa. The sequence goes on along the minus strand of NC_056627.2, from coordinate 128,001,001 downwards.
TCATAACGATTGAATATGAATGAAACATAGCAACCAAACATCATACATTACAATATACCAACATTCATTGTTTTACAGTTTGTACTTGATTAACAATCTTACAAAAATAACATAAAGTAGGATTTCTCAAAGGATAGTAAAATAATCCTGATCCAAGGCTCGAGTACCTGCTCACTGAGTCCCTAAGAATACAAGTCGTTTTGAAAAACATCAACATAGAATGTTGGTGAGTTCTTAAGCATGTTTGTAGGAAAAACTTTGTAATATCGTTGTTTATAATAAGTTTTAAAACTCCAGAAAATCCAATATTTTCTATAAAAAGTAGTTTGTGAGTCTCATTCTAAAACCATGTATAATTGCGAGCATGTCATTTATTATCCTTTGTTTATATTTGAAAAGAGTGTATCCCCAGATAATCCTATATTTACTGTATATAAAAGTGTTGTGGCCTTAAAACCCTAAGACCCGAGTGGTGGATCAGTTTACAAAGTATACGAAACATAGTTTGGTATTTTGTAAAAACTAGTATAGTGTAAATTCTTTGTAATTCCAAATAATGTTGTTACTCTCTATGTGTCTTTTCCTTGTAGATTAATAATGAATGTATCCAGAAAATCCAATATTTTCTTAATAGAGAACCGTAGTCTTAAACCCTAAGACCATGATGAAAATGAATAATGTACAAACATTGGTATATAGTTTCATTTCTTTTAATAAAACTACCGAAGTAAAGCCTCCCATAAACAAAAATAGTGTTGTTAATCCTTATGAGAGTCACTATAACCATACTAATATGACAGAGTGCCTGTCTTGACACTCTTCAGGCGTCGGTTTCTGAGAAGATATTTATCACCCAAGACTGGCCTAGTATAGCTGTAGTGAACAGCTCAGGTGTAGGATGACAACCCCGTATAGATCTATATATAAACTCCCGTTCTCCCTCCAGGAGACTCTGGCTATAACAAACAGGACTTACCGCGTATGCTAGGTAGGTACGACTAAAGGAGAGTCTCACAAGATCATTAACAGATTTACGTAAACTATGACTTATCTTTCTTGTAAAACGACTTGAGTATATCTAGTGTAATTGAAAATATTTATATAATCAAGTATATAAGCATATGCAAGTTATCATTTCTGGGTGTTTTCAAAAGGTTACAATCTTTAAAATTACATCTAAACACAAGTATAAGCACTTTTAGTACATTAAATCAACTACCTGGTTTTTGGCTTTTATGTCCCTGTTTTTAGAAAAATTATAGAAAAATCATCGTAAGTCTAAATTTGGATCCGTAAACTCTGGGAGTTAGGAAATTGAGTCTATTATGTTCAAAATTTTTCTAATAATTTTTAATCGCCTCAAACCAGTCTAAAATTGTTCATTTTCACAGACTGGTCCGAGATTATTCCTGAAATGATACGCAATTTTGTAAAAATCGCCAAAAATTATAGAAAAATCGTATGAACACATTAGAGTAGTCATTTGAAAGGTATAAACCTGAAAGTTTTGCATGTAAAACAAATATTACATTCAAGTTGGTCAAAATAGTTCGTGAATGACATATAACTTTTCTGTTGAAAGTTGTGGGTTAAGTTTAGGTTATGCATGTTTGAATATAACTATCATTTTTGCTATATTTGAGTATATAAACCACATTTCCAGGTTTATATGTAATATATATGATAACACATAATTTTCTCTTTATTTTTATGAAGATGCATGAGTTAAAATCCATATTCAAGCAAAACCCAAAAGTTAAACACACAACACAATGGTCCATGCAATTATCCAATGGTTAACCGAAACTTTGACTTGTATCCCCCCCCCCACTAAAGAGTATGAAAACATGAAAAATAGTGGGGTATGAAGCTCACCTTGGGGTTTTCGAGATGTAGATGAAGAAGAAGATGAACCTTTGAACCTAGCTTGAGTTTTTGGAGAGATCTCGAAATAGGGGTGGTTCTAAGGTCCATATTCACGAAAAAAAAGTCTAAGGGAAAGATCTTAGCATATCTTGAAGTAAAACACTTGATTTTTAGTCTAGAACTTACCAAGGAGTCTTGAATTGATGTTTGATGGTGAAGAACTTTGAAAATTTTGAGTGAATCACTAAAGATCTTGAGAGGTATACGTAATGAGATGGAAGGAAGTTTTTGGAGTGAAAGTTGTGGGGAGGGAGGGTTTGGCCAAGATTTTAAGAGGGAAGAGAGGGGAGAGATTAGAAAGAAAAGACAAGATTTTATTAAAAAAAACCTTCAAGTCTTTAGAAAATATAAACCCTTATCTTTTGCTAAAAGACAAATGTCTTTCTAGTCCACAAAGATGTACATGGCTTAATAAATCATACTTTATGATCTGAGAGCAGCACGCATATGCAACAACACATTCAACCTTAGCTGAGTTTCAATTCCAGAACAGATTCAAAATTCTTCACATCGTTAAGTATAATCCCCATTTGTGATCCTTTTCTTTCTTCCTTTTCCCGCAAAAGACACATACTCTTAATGAAGATTTTGAATGTCGTACAGATGAGAAATGTCTCCTATCATGTGCCTGGAACAACCACTATCAACAAACTGAAGTCTGATGATATTCCTCCATAGCTGCCCAACACATAGTACGAGATATTAGTTGGTCTTTGGAACCTAGTCCATTTTGAAGCTGAGTTGACCATTATCATTTACACAAGGTACTCTCTCCCATGACATATCATGTTTATTAGACACAGAAGATGAAGAAATGTTGGAATCATTAGATGATTTGATAGTATGAACATTTGGTACCCATCTGTAGTTGGTTTTAACCCATTTCTTGTTTGATTGGATGGATGCCTCAGCACTTGCTTTAGAACTTGAAACCGGTCGCCGGGATGAATTCTACCTAACCGATCTTTTTCTGACATAACCATTTCTTGAATATGTGTGACAACCCAAGTCGTCCCGTTACATTTCCCCGTTACCGTTAACAGAATATTCCACTGTATAAAAGTTCTGTTAATTAGAGGGCATCAATTTAATAAACATTTCCATTGATTACCTTTAATATGCCGTTAATTCGTGATAAAAGGGAATAAAAACACAAGACACACATTTTCATTCATTTGGAAAATGTCAAGTTTTATTATTACGACCACTAAATCGGGTGCGACCAAAAGCCCCGTTTAATGGCAGTATCAGGTAAAATTCCACTGAGCCCCGACTGTGAAACCTATATATGGGTGAGTGGAGTCCATTGGAGACTTTTTACACTCTCTCTCTATACTCTCTCTCTAGACCCGTTTTCGCCCCGAATTCGCAACCAAACGCTTCCAAATTGTAAGTCCGCTTACCTTAGCTTATTCTAAGCGTATTGATTTATGTTTAAAGCCCAAAAACCATCCAAGAAGGCATAGGATAAGGAGTTTACGGCCCAGGAACATTCTACGGCCGTAAACCCCTAAAAAGGTGCCAAAAATGCCTTTAAACTTGACCATAAGCTTAGAAACTATTAGGGGATATAGCCTAGGGGTGTTTGAACACTAAAATGCATGGATTGAGGACTCAAAGAAGAGTTTACGGCCCAAGCACATGCTTAGGCCATAAACTCCACAAGTTATGGTCCCAAATATGCACCAAACTCATCCTAGGGCTTATTACATAATTTAGGGACTTATTCCTTTGAGTTTAGGACACTTAAACACTCCAAAATGAATTTAAGAAAGGAGAAAGTCGCAGCACTGTTATAAAATTTAAAATTCATTAGGTAAAACTATAATGGCTAAACATATACGTTACGGCCATGTATATTCAAGATGGACAGACCTAGAGTGAGCGAATGCCGCCTCATTTCCTGTTCCTTGTTTGGTTGTGGATTTAGGGCGGGGTCGCTCAGTCAACTGTCCTCCCCACCTTAAATATACATGACTAGTATATGTGAGGCGATTGTAGAAATGCCTCGTGAGAATCTATTCAAGAGAAGATACTCTATTCGGAAACACTTAGAACTCTCTATAGTTCCGCGTCGACTCTATCGGTACAAGTATCAGCGCTAGCGATATATAGGATGAAACCCGAGACGCCTAGAACTGGTGTGCCTGTTCGGCACATGACTCTATCGATCTTCACTTTATATCATGTCGGAGTGTGCCAACTTCGACGACTCTATTGATCATGGTTTGACTTCGTGCAACCATGTGTACATTCTTCGTGCTGTGAGCTTTCTCCATGGCCATATCGGCAAATAAAGGTTCCCCCGAACCCGAAACTAACACAAATAATCACATCTAATGCAATTCGTCAATTGTCCCTCTTATCTCAAACCTTCCGAAGTACTCAAGTGAGGGTACCCCACGCCGTCGACCGACCCCTCGTAGTCAAATGAACACCGAAGTGAAAGGCACTACAGATACCTCAGAAAACGACAACCATCCGAGGCATACTCCGTTGAGTCCCCTGGGAGACCCTTCTCACCTCGCACATCAGGTTCGTGAACCCAGAGAATAGAACTCATAAGGCTGACCACTATAACCAGGTATACGACTGGCATCCATCAAGTATTGGCGGTTAGGCCAAACATGAGCTCTACCACAAACCCCTTCGCAAAACACTTTCACCCCATTCGATAACATAGGAGCAGAAATCAAGAGAACTACATCGGATTGAACTAGTAAAGTTCCGAGTGAAGAGACCCTATACCTACTAGATTTGACTTAGACCGAGAAAACTTAGAACCTTCGGAAGAGTAGTTGCAATTTATGCTCTGACTACTCAGGCACCTTGCCCACCCAGTTATAGGCAGGTAGTGCTTATTATCCTCCACCCTCTCACAAGGAGGAAAATCGTCATCGCCTTGTAGATGATGAATTATATTTTCCGAGGTAAGCACTAGAATACCGAGAACCACAGGGTAACCTTCGCAGCCAAGAATACTTGGTCAAGTGCGAAGGTAGTTGCGTTAAATCTCATGAACCGGATCCCGAAAAGATTATAGACTCGACACCAGCCTTGGTGTTAGTCGAGGGATTACGTCGGAGCACGCACTTTCCACGCTAGAATAAACCACAGTCTTAGAGATTCCTTGGACTAATAGGTGTTTCCCGAATCCTATCTCAAACAGAGATAGTAGAACCACCTCCCGAGATAGTCCAACACTCGTCTGGTGAAGCCCTGTCTCCCCGATTCTCAGGGTTTCCGTATCTCAAGCGTCGTTAGTGCAGGTCCATTTTGCACAAGCTTGGGATAGACACCCTATAGCAAACCGATAACCATAATCGCTCAACCCACTTGACGATCTAGGAAGCCTCTATCATCCAGTGGAAAGAAAGCATGAAACTGGAGACCACTTGAGATTCCTAAGAACCAACCCGAAGGACTACACTACCAGTACAAGAGAGAACGTTAGGAACTTCGGAATGGCGATCACGCCAGTGATGATCTTGCCATAGAAGTACACTATGTTCTAAGTACTGAAAGGCTCTACCCTTCCGAGAGCGTAGGACCATCCGAGAATACTCATGGAGACATGGTCCAACTCTTTTCAGGGCGCTACTACTTTCGGGTATACCACAAGATTCACATTCAACCGATCCACTTCTTAGACTTGAGATGTGATTATCTGACAACACTTTTCGTGCCTCACTCATCTTGATAGAATCCACCGAGAATCCTGACTTCATAGATACACCAGTCGGGACCCGCTAGCTACACTAGACGGAATCCACATCCCTTATGTGAAGGTCTGTGAGAAGGACAAACACAGACTAGAGATCACTTGGGAATGTGAGGGAAACCGTATAGGAAGTACTCCCTCATCTCTACTTGGCCATTCATACCTACTTCCTTGTCTAGACTTGAATTTCGGGATGAAATTCCCTCTAACGGGGGGATGATGTGACAACCTAAGTCGTCCCGTTACATTTCCCTGTTACCGTTAACAGAATATTCCACTGTATAAAAGTTCCGTTAATTAGAGGGCATCAATTTAATAAACATTTCCATTGATTACCTTTAACATGCCGTTAAGTCGTGATAAAAGGGAATAAAAACACAAGACACACATTTTCATTCATTTGGAAAATGTCAAGTTTTATTATTACGACCACTAAATCGGGTGCGACCAAAAGCCCCGTTTAACGGCAGTATCGGGTAAAATTCCACTGAGCCCCGACTGTGAAACCTATATATGGGTGAGTGGAGTCCATTGGAGACATTTTACACTCTCTCTCTATACTCTCTCTCTAGACCCGTTTTCGCCCCGAATTCGCAACCAAACGCTTCCAAATTGTAAGTCCGCTTACCCTAGCTTATTCTAAGCGTATTGATTTATGTTTAAAGCCCAAAAAACATCCAAGAAGGCATAGGATAAGGAGTTTACGGCCCAGGAACATTCTAGGGCCGTAAACCCCTAAAAAGGTGCCAAAAATGCCTTTAAACTTGACCATAAGCTTAGAAACTATTAGGGGATATAGCCTAGGGGTGTTTGAACACTAAAATGCATGGATTGAGGACTCAAAGAAGAGTTTACGGCCCAAGCACATGCTTAGGCCGTAAACTCCACAAGTTATGGTCCCAAATATGCACCAAACATGCTTAGCCCAAAAAACATCCAAGTACTTCGGAAGGTTTGAGATAAGAGGGACAATTGACGAATTGCATTAGATGTGATTATTTGTGTTAGGTTCGGGTTCGGGGGAACCTTTATTTGCCGATATGGCCATGGAGAAAGCTCACAGCACGAAGAATGTACACATGGTTGCACGAAGTCAAACCATGATCAATAGAGTCGTCGAAGTTGGCACACTCCGACATGATATAAAGTGAAGATCGATAGAGTCATGTGCCGAACAGGCACACCAGTTCTAGGCGTCTCGGGTTTCGTCCTATATATCGCTAGCGCTGATACTTGTACCGATAGAGTCGACGCGGAACTATAGAGAGTTCTAAGTGTTTCCGAATAGAGTATCTTCTCTTGAATAGATTCTCACGAGGCATTTCTACAATCGCCTCACATATACTAGTCATGTATATTTAAGGTGGGGAGGACAGTTGACTGAGCGACCCCGCCCTAAATCCACAACCAAACAAGGAACAGGAAATGAGGCGGCATTCGCTCACTCTAGGTCTGTCCATCTTGAATATACATGGCCGTAACGTATATGTTTAGCCATTATAGTTTTACCTAATGAATTTTAAATTTTATAACAGTGCTGCGACTTTCACCTTGATACTTGAGTATAGCAAAGTCCCACAGCTGATAGGAGACCCTTAGCACCCTTAAACGCTACCCGGGACCCCAAACACTCAACCAAAAGTGTTTTCCGCTCCTTTGAGTGTGTATAATTGTTTAATTAGTATATTATATGCTAATTGTATGTGAACATATGTTATCATATGTTAAAATAGGTCCTTGTGTGTGTTCAAGTCCTTGCGTGACCCCGAACGCCTAAACGGCACTACCGTCGGACCTACTTACACCAGGTGAGTTCATACCCCTGAATGAACCTTTTTAATGCTTTTAAATGTTTTATAGGGGGGATTACAAGTTAAACATGCCAGTTATCATATCAATCACATGTGATTGATAACCCGCATGCACGAGATTTTACCACTGTACACTGTTTTACCTAGTAGGACACTATAAATGGCTTTCAAAAAGGGTTTTTAAACTGTCCAAGTTCTTACTTTCATAGCTTATCAAAGATTCATTTTCAACTGATTTATAAAAGATTCTCAAAGATTTCTAAAGGTTTTCACACCTATTTTATCAAAGAATACAAATGCGATTTTCCTGAGTAATAAAGTCTTCAAGGGTTTTCATGAATACTTTTAATTGTAGATACCGCTGCTTCGCTTATACCTATTTTATACTCCTACTCTGTAATGCTTTCGCTTATATCTGAAGTCACTTATACCTGATAACGCTTATACTTATTCACCCTCTTACTTAGTGATACGATTCTACTTCGCTTATACTTGAGATCGACTTTACTTCACTTATACTGGATACGTTCTTACTTCACCTATTGTCATCTCCACTTCACGATGCGCTTATGCTTATTCGACACTTATACTTCACTTGCGACCACTCTTACTTCACTTAGTAGACACTCCTACTTCACGAGAATCACTTTCACTTGATACCCACTTAGTCATAAATAGATGTATGTCCGTACTTATATATGTATATATAAGTAATGACTGAAAGACTTAGGAAGGCTCATCGGCCCTATTTCCTTTTCTTCGTTGAGATGTGGTCTGGTGGGATTGGGTAGCCGTCCGAAGGTCGTTTGGTCCATTAGTTAAATACTATGTATATGAGTATGGACATATAGGGAATTCTCTAGTCAAGTCACTTAAGAGTCTCTTCATCTATTCTACGCTTACTTTAGAAACACACTACCCACTGTTTGGAAGTCTCTACCTCTAGTATATCACTTGCATTAGAAACCCACTCCCCTCAAGAAACACACTACTCTCTATTTGGGATGCATCTTCGGGACGCGGCCTTCTCCGTCGTCTAGTTGGTAACCAGAGTCTCCTGTAGGGAGAGCGGACATTGTGTGTATAGGCCTATACGGGATTGACAACCCCGCGCCCTGACTGCTAGCTACAGTCCACGGCCCACCAAGCCAAGGGGTGACAAATGTCACATTATATAGATGCTTGTAGGGCGTCTGGAACTCTAGTCAGTATGGTTACGAGTATCCTGGGTTGTCTTATAATTCATGGCTTTAAGGTAACGGTATGTCGTCAGAAATTTACACTGTATGCTGATGTCACTTTTCAGATTTATTATGTCTTGACCTTACTAGCGGTATCTTTCATTTGATACTGTCTGGGGTCAATAGTCTCAGTCTTAACCTTACTAGCTGTATCTTTCATTGATACTGTCTGGGGTCAATAGTCTCTGTCTTGACCTTACTAGCTGTATCTTTCATTTGATACTGTCTGGGGTCAATAGTCTCTGTCTTGACCTTACTAGCTGTATCTTTCATTTGATATTGTCTGGGGTCAATAGTCTCTGTTTCGGCCTTGCTAGCTGTATCTTTCATTAGATACTGTCTAGGGTCTGAAATCCTTTTTCTGACCCTGTGAGATGTACTTTTCATTGAGTATCGTCTTCGGTCTAGATTCACTGTTTTGGACCTTACCAGTTGTACCTTGCATATGGTACCTTCTGGGGTCTGTGTCTCCACTTTGTTAGACTGAACCAGGCGTGTCGTTGATTCGATACCCTCCTGGAGTCTATGATTCCTTGCCTTAGTCAGCAGTCCTCACTGCTGAGGCTTACGTTATTCCCTGATGTCACTTGCTTTCTTTGATAATCAAATTCAATATTTTGATAATAATAGCAAATAAGGGAAAACTACCTCTTACCTCAACACACTGACCAGTCTTGGTAGAAGGCTGCTGTATTTAAAGAAAATATAGGATTTTCTGGGAAAAGACTCTAATACACTGAAACCTCTTAAACTATTTCTTTATTAAGTTATTTGAATGAAATGTCACTAAATGCTTATGAACTCACCAACATTTGTAAAAATGCTGATACTCGCTTTTCAAATAACTTGTAATCTCAGGTCAACAATTAGACAGGTACACCCCGGAGCTGCTGATGAAGATGGCTTAGTACCTTGCCGCACTTTATATATTATGTTTGTATTAGTTTGATACTATGTAATATAACCATGTAAAATTATTCTATTAATGCAATGTTTTGTTGTACTTCGATTACTATATGCATGTGTTGTGATACTTGACATGACGTCATCCACCCCAGAACGTTTCCGCCGTTCCGGTTTTGGGGTGTGACAATATGACTTCTTGTCCGACATTCCCTTCCTGTACTTGTGAGTTTTATTCTTACCCTTCTTATCATTCCATAATACTTGAAAATAAACATAATACTTCGACCAGAGTTAACATGAACGCGTGAGAGTAGTCATTTGAAAGGTATAAACCTGAACTTTTTGCATGTAAAATAGTTTTCAAAAATATTACATTCAAGGTGGTCAAAACAGTCTGTGAATGACATATAACTTTTCTAGTTGAAAGTTGTGAGTTAAGTTTAGGTTATGCATGTTTGAATACAACACTCATTTTTGTTATATTTGAGTATATAAACCACATTTCTAGGTTTACATGTAATATATAAGATAACACATACTTTTCTCATGATTTTTATGAATATGCATGAGTTAAACTCCATATTCAAGCAAAACCCAAAAGTTAAACACACAGCACAATGGTCCATGCAATCATCCAACCACTGAAACTCTGACTTGTATCCCCTCCCTCCTAAAGAGTATGAAAACATGAATAATAGTGGGGTATGAAGATCACCTTGGGGGTTTCAAGATGTAGATGAAGAAGAAGATGAAACTTTGAACCTAACTTGAGTTTTTTGAGCGATCTCGAAATGGGGGTGGTTCTAAGGTCCATATTTACGAAAAAAAGAGTGTAAGGGAAAGATCTTATTATATATTGAAGTAAAACACTTGATTTTTAGTGTAGAACTTACCAAGGAGTCTTGAATTGATGTTTGATGATGAACTTTGAAAATTCTTGAGTGAATCACTAGAGATCTTGAGAGGAAATGAGGTGGAAGGAAGTTTTTGGAGTGAACGTGGTGGAGAGGGAGGGTTTGGACGAGATTTCAAGAGGGAAGAGAGGGGAGAGATTAGTAAGTTAATACTTTTAGGTTAAAACAAGTTGCATAGATGTATGGTGTGTAATTTGCATGGTTACATGGTGTATAAATTTGAGGTGGCACCATTTTATGTTTTCTTCTCCTTTTTTTTATTTATTTTTAAATGGGCTTATCAATCGGCCCAAGGAGAGGGGAAAAAAGAAAAAGGCTTTGGGCCGTGAAGGGTAACCGAGAACACATTGGGCCCAAAAAAGGATTTTCTATATATGTTTTTTCGGTCCAAAGAGGTTAAATGGAGGAGTTTTCGGCCCACTAGGAGGCTCAATATTGGTTTTCGGTTTGATGAGCCCAAAATAATGATTTTCGGCCCAACAATGATTCAAATATGGGTTCTCGGCCCATATAAAGGTCAACTAGGGCTTTTGGCCCTATAAAGTTTAAGAATAAATTCTTGCACCCCAAAAAATGCCCAATCAAGGTTTTACAGCCCAAAAGATCAGTTGGAAGAGTCGTCGGCCCATTAGGGCCCAATAAGAATGTCTTGGTCCATTAAGAAGATTTGGACCGAGAATGCTTGGGTTAAGGCCCAAAGTTGAGTGGAATTTGGCTTATCAAATTGGGTTTCGGACTTATATGGGATTGTTTCGACCTAAATGTCAATGTATGAGAGTAGAATCTTAATGGCATTGAAGTTTTGAATTTTGCTAGATAAGATGTTGTAAGGTTACACAAGGAGATTATATTGTATAGGAAGTTACATCTTAATGGCATTAAAGTTTTGAATTTTTCTAAATGTTTAGTTGAGCCGATATACGTTTTAGTGCATTTGTGACCTACTTTATTCTAGTGAAATAATGAGACAAAAACACAACCTCGCGTAGTTTGAGGAATGCAATATGTTTAGCAGCCTGTACTTGAAATGTATCCAGGAAAACTAATATCTTTAACCAAAAAGGGTTGAAGTTAAGCGTCCCTACTTAAGCATGTAGGGTTTTGAGTGAAAAAAAAGTGAGTACATGTAAAAAAAGTGAGAATTACCAAAAAGTGAAAAGTTGAAGAATTTTTGGAGCTATAGAAGTATCAAAGTTTGAAGATCAAAGATCAAAAATTCTAAAGAAATATAAAATTTGAAGATACCAAGAATTACACAAAAAGGTGGTGAATTCAAAGAAATCAAAGTGAAAATATCAAAGAAGAGATGAATTCCAAGAGCTCCATTGTGGTATCTTAAAGTTGTAATTCTCTAGTTTATGTATGCTTGGGTAGCTTGACAAAAATACCTTGAGTTTAGAAAGTTTCTGCAGATGGATTCGGAGGGATGCCTAAAATGAGCATTGTTCAAAAGAAGTGGGTGCGTATTTATGAGGATTGTGAGTATTTAGAATTGAGGGGGGGGGGTCCTTAGGAAATTTTTAGACACAAATACACGCGTTGAGGTCTTGGCATAATGGCTGAGTTTGAGTTGGATCGTTCTATGTGATGTTGGTGATGAAGGTTTGAATTAAAAATAGTTAAATTTGCTTGAGGGCAAGCGAAGTATAAGTTGGGGTATTTTGATATTGTCATATTTATACATATTTTTAAGCAATATTTATTTACGTTTTTATTAATAATTTGGTTATTTGCATAGAATAATGGTACTTATAGGCTTAAATTATATTTTGCAGCCAAATAGAAGCATTTTCGAAGAGAGGGACTAAAGTTGACAAAACATGGAACTTTGGAGGCTTGAAGGAAAGAAGAATAAAAACTCAGCAAAAAACGTACTCCTGATGTGAGTAATTGAAGACTCATGACGTGAGTGGAGTATTCTAGAAGATATGCACCAGATGAAAGAGTCCTTTTCAAACACGTCTATCTCGTACTCATGACGTGAGGATTATCGGCTCAGGACGTGAACTTGGAAAAATCAGAAAGTATATATATCCTTGTCCATTACGACTTGGGGAGACTTTTGGATTCTTGGAGGGTTCCTGGAGACAATTTGAAGAAGAAGAAAAGTTCTGGAATTAGCTATTAGCATCCAAGGAGAATAGAGTTCATAATTAGTTTAATCGTTTGGTACTTTAATCATGTGTATTACTTTGATTTGTTTTAGTTTGATTTTGAGTATGAGTACCTGAATTTAGTAACTCCTATTTAGCTAGATGAAACTTTGACTTATGGTTTAGCTAATTTGTTATGGATTTGATTAGTTCATATTGAGCTTGTGTTCGATTATTAATACCTAGCATGCTAATATTTGATTCTTTAGTTACTTGAATTCATGTTCTGTGTAGCTTAGTGATAATTAACTTACATGAACTTGACACCTAGTGATTTAGTGAACATTAAATTGCTAGAGCTAGGATCGACCAAATCTTAGGTAACTATTTGAGTTAATTAAATTTAGTTGTGTTAGAGAGCATATGTTATGACCATAATTATGTTTGCCTAATAAATCTTACATAGCTTATTCATAATCCATAACTGGTTCTATGTTTGATTGTGTGTGACCATGCATAGTTTTACATGAATGAGTTAATTATTGGTAAATTTAGACCTAAATTGCTAATATAATATAAATTAGATAACCAACTTTGATAATCGATAATTGTTAGCTAACTAGAAAGAAGAAGTGGATTCGAACTAAATACGAGTATTTTTAGTAATCGATTGAATTTGTGTTAAAGAGTTAAGTTCATCTAAACTTGCAAAATTAGATAAATTCCATTTCTTTGTTAGTAATTAGGTTAATTTAGTAGTAGATAAATTAATTAGTCAAAATCGTTCCCTGTGATCGACACCCGACTTACCCGGCTATTCTATAATTTGATTAGGTACACTACCTAGGTGCAATTTAGTTAGTTAAGTTAATTAAGTTATAAATATAAAATTAGGTGTAGCTATTTGCACGCATCAAGTTTTTGGCGACGTTGTCGGGGAACGACTTATTTGATTGTTTATTTATTTGCTTTAGATTGATCGATCCTTTTTATGGGGTAAAATGTAACACCCCGAGTTCAGAAGTACAAGTTCAGGGTTCTTGGTGTAATTAAGAAACATCGAATCGGCGAGTCTATGGATAGACTCGGCGATTCGAGTCGCGATTTGGTCACATGCTAAGTGACCGACTTGGCGAGTCGGCGGCTAGACTCGGCGAGTCGGTGTTGGAATGAGAGACCCTATTTTCAGGGTTTGCACCCTATTTAAAGAACCTTATGTTTTCCCCTCAGCCTCTTTGTTGCCTATTGAGATCCAAAAACCCTAATTCGTGAGGAAACCCCATTGTTGAGTGAATTAGAGCTTGGAGGAGGATCTTTGGTATTTGAAGCTTGAAGGTTCGGAGGCTTGTATCAGGAAGCTTAGGGAGATCAGAAATCTACAGTTGTTTGGGCTCATTTCAGGGGTAAGGAACCATTTCCTTAAACTGTTTCTTCATGGATTCATGTATGGTGATTGATATGAGAACTAATTCGAGATAGAAGCTTGGATCTGAGGATGCTACTTCAGATCTAAGCTTGTGATGGTACTATATGTCATAAAGCTATGTTTAAGAGTCATTGGTGAAGCCCTTTCATCTTTAGCCTTAACCTTAGAGTGTTTTCAGCTTATATTACCTTTGTTCCACATAAAGTTTGCAACTTTATGTGAGGGCTAGGCTGTAGAAGAGTGGATCTATAGATTTGAGTCCCTACATGGCTTGAAAAGCCTCTGCATGGAATGAGAACTGAAGAGACTCGGCGAGTCACATGGGTGCACTCGATGACTTGTATGAATATGTGCATGGACTCGGCGAGTTAGAAGAACAACTCGGCGGGTATGTTGAAAATTGCCTTGGACTCGGCGAGTCTGTTCTTGGACTCGGCGAGTCTGGTCGTGGAACCCTAACCTTTTCTCTTTGAGTTGTCAATCGGTGAGTCGAGGGATGACTCGGTGAGTTGAGCAGGAAGGGACTCAGAGCTTGTTGGACTCGACGCGTGTTGGGGCGACTCGGTGAGTTGAGTCGTGGCATGGGAGTTCTGAGCATAAGAACTCGACGAGTCAACGGGTTGACTTGGCGAGTAGGGTCAACAGGAAGGTTGACTTTGAGTGAGGACCTTGACTTTGACCAATGGTTGACCAGTTGTCTTCCAGGGGTATTTTGGTAATTATTGGTATTTATTGGATTGGTTATTTGGTAATGATCAGTGGTGGAGTTCGTGCTGGTGGTCGAAGCAGCGTGGTCTTACTTCTTCAAGTCGGTAGTTACAGGTGAGTTATCCTTACTATATTGACATGGTCTAAGGCACCAAGGCTGGCCCTTTATCGGATGGGAATCCGGGTAGTTGTTTGTTATGTGATTTCTTTGTTATGCCAGCATCCTGGTAGTTAGGATGGTATATGTTAGAGACCTGGTTAAGGTCGGTATCCTGGTATATAGGATGATGCTATGTTAGAGACCTGGTTAAGGTCGGTATCCTGGTATATAGGATGACGCTATGTTAGAGACCTTGTTAAGGTCGGTATCCTGGTATATAGGATGATGCTATGTTAGAGACCTGGTTAAGGTCGGTATCCTGGTATATAGGATGATGCTATGTTAGAGACCTGGTTAAGGTCGGTATCCTGGTATATAGGATGATGCTATGTTAAAGACCTGGTTAAGGTCGGTATCCTGGTATATAGGATGATGCTATGTTAGAGACCTGGTTAAGGTCGGTATCCTGGTATATAGGATGATGCTATGTTAGAGACCTGGTTAATGTCACAACTAGAAATTTTGGTGCCTTGTAACTACAACACTTATCACAACTATGAATCAATAACATGAAAGCATGCATGATGCTTATTCTATAACAACAAAACTTCATCAAATACTTCATTCTAGCCCTACAAATGGTCAACAAAGAATTGGAAACCTTTGAAATTCCAATTTGAGTTCACTTTGGACTAGGATTTCCTTATTGGGCCTAATGGACTAATAAACTTCCAAATTATCCATCTTGAATCTAGAACTCTTTAATGGGCCCTAAATGGACCCATATACATGAAACATAATATTTTGGGCCTTAATGGGTCACAACCAAATTAATTTAGCCCTATTAGGTCATAAAAAAAATTACACTTTGATTTATTTGGGCCCAAACATCATCTAAGTGAGTCATAATATGGGCTAAACACTCAAGACCCAAATCTTCTCTTTTCCCTCTCCAATCTCGGCCCAAGCCCACAAAGAAAGAAAGTTGACTTTTTCCTATGCCACCTCACAATTGTTCATGGGGTAACCATGAATTTTTCTCATGTTCCCATGCATGGTCACTTCAAAACTCTCTCTTTTCTCTATATTCTGTCCTCGGTCGTGAGCAAGGGAAAACACACCCATACAAAACACTTAAAACTCTCTCTAAGTCTTCAAGAACATCTTCTCATTTCTCCTTCAAAACTTTCGAGATTTAAGAGCTTTCAAGGAGATTTTTCCCACAAAAACATCATCTAAGGTAAGTTGATGTTAAATCCATGATCTAGCTACTTCATTTCATCCAAAAATCTCTTCTAAATCCATTTTAAATCCATTCAATCTTGTGATGTTGCACCTTAGAAGCATCTAAGTTCAAGATCCTCTAAGAAGACTTGCTAGGATCGAAATTTCTTCTTCTATTCTTCTTCAAAACTGAAACTACAACTCAAGGTGAGCTTCATACCCCTCTTTTTTTGGTTTTCATATGTTTTATGGGGAGAATACAAGAAAATGTGTAGATCTATGTGTATATGTATACTATGTGTGATTTTATGCATGTATGTCTGTGATTTTATGTGTTTTTGTGATGAAAATGCAACCAAAAGGGGTATTAACTCGAGATTTATGACATGAGAAAGGAAAAAAAACATAATCTAAGTTATTTTACACTAAACTAGTCAAGAAAAATAGCTTATAAGGTTATAAGGAACATATTCTAACATAAAACCCATTTTAGGGCTTAAATTGTCAAAAATACAAAACTTGGGTTAAAAACTGTAAATTCACGGTTTCTTGAGGGTCAAAAGAGTCAAAACAGTTTCTACAATCAGTTTTATGAATATTAGAATTTTCAAAGGACTTGAAATGCAAAATTTTAGCTTAATGGGCTAAATTTGGGCTTTCCGGCCCAATAAGCCCATAATTGCGAAATTTTGAAGTTTTAAGGGGCTGAATTGTAACATTCTGCAAAATAGGGGCTAAGAAGTAAAATAAAACTATTTCAAAGGTCAAAAATACTTTTCAATTTCAAAAAGGATAAAAAATGTAAAACTTTTTATATTTTGGGCCAAAACTGTAAAAGTTGCGAAATAAGGGGTTCTAACCGAGAAACTCCATTTTGGAAGGGCTAAAGTTGTTACAAAATAAATTTTGGATTAAAAATGTCTTTTCAAGAAGTTTATGATACAAAAGTGTCAAGAAAAATGTTTTAAGTACTAAAAATGAAATTCTTTTATATAAAAGACTAAAAGTGTTATTTTTATAAAAGAAAGGTAGTGAAAAGGTAAAAATCATACTTTTAAACAAATTAATTCATTAAGACAAAATACAAGATACCCGACTAGCGATAAAACGGAAAATGAATACACCTTCAATACCAAATATCGTTATAAACGAATTGATTCGGTCTCGAATCAATACAAAGCAATAAGCATCAAATTAAAAACACTTCAATAGATACGTGATGACTACATTGAGTAAATCTACAAACTTTGGGCTTATGAATTTCAAATCATGCTTGTTGGGCCTTGCAAGCCCACCAACATGATCTTTGGGCCAAAATGGATAACGCTTATATGTTATTGGGCCTTCAATGACCCAATATTTTATAAAAGGACTTTCAATAGCTTTTATGTGCTAATGGGCCAAGGTGTCTCGTTAGAAAAGCTAGTAAGGTCACAGTAAACAAGTGCAAGTTGGACCATCGTGTCTTTTGCATCCACGACAGCCTAAGGTACTTACGATAGTAGTTGGACATAATACTCCCCTTCTCTCGTTTGTTAAGGCTTACGAGAAATCAAAGTAGACAAAAATTAGGACGATATACAATGATTAATCAATATTCATTCGTTAAGACAATATAAAAATCAGTAATCACGAATACATTTCAACATCGGAAAACATCGGGTTTTCTGGGGAATTCAATAATACTCGTTCGAAATTTTATAACTATAATACAAAATACCCTTCATACATATATGTTTTTTTAAAAATCATTCATGCATCAACTTATGGATCTTCACACTTTGATAAACAAAAGTCTTTTCAGAAAATATCGGATTTTCTAGGTTTTACAAAATACACAAACCATTTTATCACAACATTGCTTATGAACTCACCAACATTTCATATGTTGATGTTTTTCCAAAATAACTTGTATTCTCAGGTAACAGGTAAGCGGAAGAGTTATAAGAAGTAATGTTAGATGTTATGTTGTTAAATGTACTCAAACTATTTAGGTTATGAATGTGTAGTGTTAAAACAATGTACTTGATGTGAACAATTCCAGTTGTATTATATTGATGCATGGTGACACTTATGTTATGATTCATGTATATTCGTTGTGATGATATTCGATTAAAGTCATGCGAGCCGTCGAACGTTTCGGCCGTCTGGTTCGGGGGTGTGACAGGTTGGTATCAGAGCATTGTTTATAGTGAACTGGCATATCTAACCACACATTGATATGCAACTATAAACCAAAAAGAGACTAACCCAACTCTGAACAAAACAAAACAAATAAAAACACAACTATAAAACATCTTTGCCTGTGTGAATTAGGAAACATAATATAATACCAAACCAAACAAGATAATGCTATCATCTCGGGTAAGTCGGGACTGTTCACGGTTGTATCAAGGAGAGGATGTAGCCTAATCAACTACATTTCCTCCAAGGTGCAACTATCACGTGTCCCGGGGAAATCGTGATGGTTGGAAAAACCTAAAAGCATACCCCTTTAGCACCCAAAAAGAGAACAACAACTTAATCTATACAATAATAGAAGCGTCATAGGAGTAACGATAGTTATTCGCATGCCCCTCTCAGTCGACATGGAAGGAGAAAACCAAGGCCTTCAGTTTCACCAGGTCCTAGTAGCACACGAGATGATCGAAGATGAGCCGGAAGGAGATCGGGGGGAGCACACGACGTGGGACCTGACGAGTATACAGATACTGACTACGAGTTCGATAAGGCTGAGGACGACATGGGGGAAGGACAATACACCGGCGAGGACTCAACCATGGCACCTATCAGCGAGGCGCAGTCGGACCATCCCGCTCCACCAATAAACCCCGCAAGGGAGAACCACTCCCAGAAGCTGAGATTGCCGCCCTTCGGCAACAGTTATTCGCTATGGAAGCACAAGCAGTGCGAGCTGAGCATGAGAGGGATGAAGTCATTGGGGATATGACTGAGATAGCCCAGTTGTTAGCATAACACTTCGGCATATGACCTTGCCGTAGTCATAGGACGCTCTATCGAGTGTTAGGAGTAGACTTACCCTACTAGTACTAGGATCTATGCTATGTACCCCGACTCTATGTTTAAGTGATTACACTACTCAGAGCCGTTATGCTGCCGAAATCACACTACTTATGTATTGCTCTTCTGAGCAAAATTTTCATGTATCAAAAATGCGGATAATATTAATGAAAAGTTTTATGTGCTCCATTGTGATGTTGTAATCTGCTATGTGTTATATATATCCATGATTGTATGCTAAATTGTGAAATTGCTTAAGTTCGTGCCACACACCTAGTTTATTGGATCACTATCTCACGAAACCATAGGCACTCAACATCTTTCCATTCCATGACAGAAAGATGCCTTGACGACCAACTCGCGGTAACCCTGGACCAACCCCTCCAGAGGTTGACTCAGCTGCATTCCAAGCAGCTATGTCTGTTGCGGTCACCGCAGCAATGGCCCAGATTCACCAAGGGAACAATGGAGGAGTCAACGGACAAGGGGCAGGAAGTTCGAACAACGGGATCAATCACGTCATGGTGGCCAATCAGTAGGAAGTTTTTATTTAGTTTTTTTTTTAGTTTTACGTTTTTATTTTATTTATTTTGTAGGAGTTCATGACCAGAGGCTCTAACAACCTTTGGTGCCACCACTTGAAGATCCAGAGTCGGCCCTTCAAAAAAAGAAGGATAAGAACGTGAAAGAAGATCAAGCACCAAAGAAGACACCCTTACAAGAATTCAAGTCAGTGTTCTCAAAGAAGTCGGGGAAGAAAATGGAAGAGTCGAGTTCGTCTTCAAAGAACAAGAGCAAGGTTGAAAGCATAGATCAAATACCTATCCCAACTGAATCCGAGTACGACTCCAAGACCGAGTTTGGACTATATACGAGTGAACACGAGAACGAGCCAAGAAACGAGATGGCAAACATTGAAGAGATGTCAATGGGAGCTTACAAGAAGCGAATTCGAGACGATGTTGGCCCTGGGTTAGTATAACCCGCGATTCCTTCCACTGCCACATTCGAACTAAAGGGACACATCCTTACATCACTTAAGGATGTTCCATTTTATGGAAAGGATCATGAGGATGCTTTTAAGCATCTAGATGAGGTCAATGAAATTGCAGATTATTTCAATGTCTCGAATGTTAATAAAGATACCATCTTGCCAAGGATGCTTCCCGTTACTTTTAAGGGAGCTGCTAAAGATTGGTTAAAAGCACTTCCACCTGGTACAATCACTACTTGGTTAAAAGCATTTCCACCTGGTACCAAAAGGAACAACCACCAGCTGAGAAGAAAGCTGATCTGGAGACCATGTTAGTTCGTTTCATGGAAGCTTCAGAGAAAAGACATGATCATACAGATGCAGCATTGAAGGATCAAAGAATAATGATAAAGGAGGATCAAACTATGATGAAAAATCAGCAAGCAATGATAATTGACCAGAAAACATTATTAAGGAATCAGCAAGCCTCCATCCACAACCTTGAAGCTTAACTTGGTCAACTTACTACTTTCGTGAATGAGAGATTATCTCCCCAAATTCCCGAAAAGAAGACTCATTCCCATGTACTGATGATTGATACTGAAGAAGAGGCCATCTCTGAGTTTTTAGAAGCACTAGAGGAGGAGCCAAAGCCAAAGAAGTCAATGCTTGAAATCGAAGATGTTGTTGAAGTGCCAGACTCACGACGTGAGCCAGATATGCTCACGATGCGGGCGCAGTCTGAACAGAAAATTTCTGCAATTGTTCCGGCTTATCAACCGCCTTTACCATTCCCGTCTTGAGCTAATCTCAGCCCATTGGAAAGAGAACATCTGGAGTTTATCAAGCAAGTGAAGGGTATTCCTATTAATACTCCTTTTATCGAGTCACTATCTAAAATTCCAGAGTAAGAAAAGTTCCTTCAAGATCTTGTAGACACTCGTCAGCAGTTGAAGAAAAATTCTAAGGTCATTCTTAGTGAACAAAGCTCAAAAGCTGTATTTGGAGAGATACCTAAGAAGATGGGAGATCCTGGGCGCCTCACTCTTCCATGTGAGTTTGGTAAAAATTTGAAGACTTATACTTTAGCCGATTCTGGGGCTAACATAAATTTGATGCCATATTCATTCTATCAAAAGCGGAATATTCAGAAAATGAAGGCTACAAAGATGACCATCCACATGGCTAATCGTTCGGTGACGCACCCAAGGGGAATCGTAGAAGTCATCCTTGTTAAAATTGGGAAATTTCTTTTCCCAGTTGACTTTGTGATTATGGATATGAAGGAGGATGTAAATGCCCCAATCATTCTTGGTCGCCCCTTACTAAATACGGGTAAGGCCTTAGTTGATGTTCGTGAATCCAAGCTTACATTGAGGGTTGGTGATGATGTGGAAGATTTTGGAGTACAAGATGGATTTTAAGGAGATGATGTTGAAGGAGAGGTATTTAATATTGATGAAGATAATGAACTTGAAGAATTAGAAAAGCTCATGGAGGAAGAAATCAAGACAATTCATGAAGTCAAACGCACCAAACCGAGAGCATCCATCTCATTCTCCGTTGAAGTCATTACCTACACGAAACCAACAACTTTGATGAGTGAGGAAAGCAATGATTTGTCGAGTGATGAAGACGAGGCTACTTCAAAGGAGATGAGTCCAGTGGTGAAGGAAGAAAAGATTCCTGTGGAGCTTAATAAGAGTAATGAAATATTAGAGACTAAACGGATCAAACGCAAGCTCGATGTACATGAAGTAAAAGCTGAAAAAGAGAATTCAAAGAAGGCGTACATTAGACGAGTTCAAGCGTACAAGAGGCAATGGAAAGAACAGAAGGTGCAAGTGGTGGACTCCTCTAACAGCTCAACGTAGGAAGCACGGAGTCCAGCTCACGACTCCTTCAAAAAGAAGCGCTTCTCGGGAGGCAACCCGAGTTCGGTTTGCATTTTCTTTTTTTTAGTTTTTGCATTTTTATTTTTTTAGGAAAATCAATCATATCATCTACAACATTTTATGCATAATAGAACACTGAGTGTGGGGTCCCTAAAATTAAGTGGTGATAATTATGAAATATAGTTAATGAAAATTGGGATTAATTATGAAATTATATGTTCAGACAGACTTCACGTCGTGAGCACTTATGATTCACGACGTGAGTCTAGGAAAATATATTGGCTTCTAATTTGTTAGCCCATTCTATGTTTCAGCCCAATAATTGCTTCATTAAATGTCCCACTACATGCCCCAACCCATTTGTTCATTAATGGAATGCCCCATTCAGTCCACGCGAACTCACGACTTGACTTGTAATAATTCACGACGTGAATGTTGAAAAGGTCATGGGATCACAAATAAGAATTAGAGAACCTTTTGACCTAAACACAAAGTTTATTCTTCACGAACTGAAACAGTTTCCTGGTCCCCTCTTCCTGATTTCTGTCGTCCCCAACTCTTAATCTCTTTTTGCTTACGTAATCTTCCAATTTATGGTAATAGTACTTAACTCTCATGGCTAATTTTGTTATAATAATAGAATTTAGGGCTAGGGTTTGATATTTAGTAAATTTTTTATACATGCCCTAAGATTCATGAAATAGCATTTGTATTTTGTTGGATTGTGCTTAGATGTAACATAGGAGTAAACCCCATCGAAATTTTTGGCCCGATTCGGAAATTGTCTTGACCGATTCGTACCCTCATTGACGAACTCACGACATGAATCCTTAGGGATTCACGACGTGAATCCTGGACGTGAATGATACAATTTTATGTTTTCTCATAATGTCTTGGATTTTTGTTTTGTGGTTGTCTGTTGTTTTCTTTTGTAGAAATGGCTCCAAAACGAGAGGTTCCAACCGGGGTGGCTAGTTTGCACCTGTTTTACGTCTTCTCAACAACCATGTCCCAGGATATTTTGACACGACGCAACAACCGGCTAGGATGGTTGTATAATCGGGAGATTCCTGTTGCCCCTACCATTCATGGGCAAGATTGAGGGAGGTTGGGCTTGTTGATCAGATGTCCCAGTATCTCACAAATATATTTTTGGGAAATGGATTTTATTTTGCGTGCAAAGGGTGGCACAATTTATTTGGCATTCAAGAGAAGGTATACAAGGAACTTTGTGTGTAGTTCTTTACAACTGTGACATTTCTTGAAAATGTCCAAGATCCTACATTTCAGCTAGCTTTGGTCTTCCGTCTCGGGGGCAAATACCGAGAATGTAGTTTGGTGGAGTTCTCTTGGCGTATGGGGTTGTATGAGGCGCATGAGACCATGACTCATGATTTTAATATGTTTTTGAGGGAGGCTGCCCGAGGATATGAGAATGAAGCATCGGGGGTTGGTTTTTGGAACAACATTGCGTCCGGAGTGTTTAATTCCAGGTGTCACAAGAGAGCAACATCAAATCTCCCATCCACCGCCTTATCACATTTTCCATCCACCATAAACGTCATGGGGACAAGGTTACAAAGATGAACTTGTTTTATTTGCGGTCAATTTTACAGCCTGGAGTGTGTTGCAACATTCCATATTTCATGGCCCGTTATTTGGTGGAATATGCTACAAGTTCCCGCCTCAGGAGCCCCATTTGTAGAGGCCACTTTATCACTTGTTTGGCCCGGTCTTATGGTTTGATCGTTCCCGACATTACCCGCTCTTTGACTTGTATGGAGGGGAATGAGCTTACTATGGGATATTTGGAGACAATGCGGGTTGTTAAGAATTATGGATCACATTGGGGGATTTGCATACTAACGATGATGATGATGATGATGATGGTAAGCAGCCAAGTGACCAAAATGAGAAACAACCACAACCACGGCCTCGGCAGAGAAATTTTAGAGGTATAGGAGAGAGAGGGCAGCCAGTGTATCAATGGGCACCTATTGGAGGAGATATGGCGGGGTATTTTGATCAGCTATCGTTGAGTGTTAAGTGGATCGGGGGTACGATGAAGAAAATGGTCCGACATTTCGATATTACGCAACCACCATATTTGGGGAGTCAATACCCCATTTGCCCAACATGGAGCTCTTATCAACATCCAAGGGAAGATGAGGCTGGCGCTAGTGGGACACGCGGAGATGATTGATCATTTTCATTTTTATTTTTGCTTAGTTTGGTTTGAATTTGTGTGGTTTTTAAACTTGTTTGGTTTGTAAGACTTGTTTAATTGTTATGTTACTTCTATTTTTCCTTTGGTTGCTATATTTCAGATTTGCTAAAGGAGTCTCGGGAAGGAAAGTCGAGTCGAGAGCGTATACATCTAGACAAGTGTCATTTAGAGTCTAAAGTCGAGAGTCGAGACCCACAATTAGAAATAAGTGTGGGGTGAGTCGAGAGAAAGGGTAGAGTTAGAAGAGTCATCAAATACTGCATCTAGAAGGGTCTTAATTCATTAAGACATTGGTTGGAGTACATTTATTTACAAGAAGGATTGGCTGTTTCAGTTTTAGTTTGCCCAGTTTTCACGTCGTGAGTCCTTATTCCTCACGTCGTGAGCCGGGTTACGAAGGAATTCAGAATTCAGATTTAGCGACTTCACGTCATGAACCCTATGACTCAAGCCTTGACTCGAAAATTATAAAAAAGTAGCCTTTTCATTCACCTTTTCTACACACTTCACCACCATTCTCTTTGGAGTTATTTTGAAGATTATTTTGGCTCGTTTCCTCCACTATATAATGTGGCGTAAGCTTTCCCACATTAGTCTTCACGCTATGGATATTTGTACCACCTTTATTGAAGATTGAAGTTTTGATTCGTTATTGGGTCTTTACATATCTAACAAGATCAAGATCTAAGTTCCTATTTCGAAGAAGTCCATATTCGCCACTACTATCCTAGGGGAGTCTGTTCCCTTTTCTCCATTTGATTTGTTTTTAACTTATTATATGCATACAATGAGGGAATTGTATGTAATAAGTGTGGGGTAGGGGGTCGAAAATGTAAAAAGTAGATTACTAGGAAATTTGGTATAATTTCAAAATTTAGTACTAAAGTTTATATAGGGTTGAAAGAATAATCTAATAATTTATCTAGTATTAATGATAGTTTAAACTTAAGTCGCTAGTTTTGCATGGGGAGATCCGATGAGAGCTCAAATGTTTAGTTGAACCGATATAAGTTATAGTGCATTTGTGGCCTCCTTTATTCTAGTGAAATCATGAGACAAAAACACAACCTCACTTAGTTTGAGGAATGCAATATGTTTATAAGCATGTACTTGAAATGTATCCAGGAAAACTAATATCTTTAACCAACAAAGGTTGAAGTTAAGTGCCCCAGCGTAAGCATGTAGGGTTTTGAGTGAAAAAAAGTGAGTACATGTAAAAAAAAAAGAGAGAGAAATTACCAAAAAGTGAAATGTAACATCCCGAAATAGCAAGGGTAGGGTTGAAGGGCTAAAAGTGTTATTTGGGAAAGAGTGACTCGGCATGTCCATGGATGGACTCGGCGAGTAGAGTCGCGACTTGGTCGCGTGTTAAGTAGCTGACTCGGCGAGTCAGTGAGATGGACTCGGCGAGTAGGCGCTGAGTGAAGAAAACCCTAATTCTCGGGGTTAAGCCCTATATAAAGAACATTATGTTTTCCTCCCAGCCTCTTTATTCCCCCCTTGAGTCCCAGAAACTCTAAATCGCGAAGAAGCACCATTGTTGAGTGGATTGGAGTTTGGAGAAGTACTTGTTGAAGAAAGTTTGGGAGTTTGAAGGTGTGGAGCAAGGGGCTTTGCTTGGATTCGAGTTTCCTTGCAGTTGGGGCGTACTTCTGAGGTAATATCTTGTTCTTAGGCTATTGTTATCTTGTTTCTTCATTTTGGGGTTTGAGGGAAGCTTATCTTGGGCTATATTGGTGTCTAGAGGTTAGATCTGAGGTTGCTACCTCAGATCTGAGATGGAGAAGAATCAGAGAGCATGAAAGTCCCTGTGTTGGAGTGTTTAGTGAAGCCTTCATGTCCCAAACCCTAACCCAATGTGCAAAAAGCCTAGATCTCGTTGGATTCACGTAAAGTTTGCCACTTTACGTAATGGATGGGCTGTAGGAGGCTAGATCTATGTTTTGGATCAATTGCATGGCCTGGAGTGCTTCTGTATGGATTCAGACCGGTGGTACTCGGCGAGTCACATGGGTGTACTCGACGAGTTGGTTGAAGATGAGCTGGGACTCGACGAGTTGGAAGAACAACTCGGCGAGTCGGATGAAGATGGCCTGGAACTCGGCGAGTTGTATGAACAACTCGGCGAGTAGGTTGAAGATAGCCTTAGACTCGGCGAGTCTGTTCTTGGACTCGGCGAGTCTTGTCGAAGAGTCCCGATGTTCTCTGGTTGAGTCGAGAATCGGTGAGTCAAGGGATGACTCGGTGAGTTGTGTGCGAGTGAACTCAGAGTCGTTGGACTCGGCGAGTCTCGGGGTGACTCGGCGAGTTAGGTCGCGGATTGAGTGAAGTTCTGAGTATGGGAACTCGACGAGTCATCGGGTTGACTCGGCGAGTAGAGTCAGTCAGGGGTTGACTTTGATCTAGTCTTTGACCAAGGGTTGACCAGTGGTTTCCAGGGGTATTTTGGTAATTGTTGATTTTTGTTTTAAGTTCAGCGCATTGGTGATTGACCAGTGGTGGAGATCGTATCAGTGATCAGAGCAGCTTGAGTTATCTGTTCAGTCGGCAGTTTCGAGGTGAGTTATCCTCACTATATCAACAGGGTCTACGGCACCAAGGCCGGCCCTTGTCGGATTGAGATCCGGGTAGTTGTTATTATGTTACAGCTTTGATATGTTTGCATCCTGTGAGTTAGGATGGTATATGTTAGAGACCTGATTGAGATTGGTATCCTGAGAGATAGGGAGATGCTATGCTAGTGACCTGTAGGGTCGGTATCCTGGTTAGGATGATGATATGTTGATCTGCTTGTTGACTGTGAATTTCTATATGATTGTATGTATATGTGCACATGGTTGTTTGGATTGGAGTTGGGTTGAGGCGGGTCCTGCTTTGTGTTGTAGGCCAAGATACCCAGGGCGGACCGGTTGTCCCGAAGGCCCAGCGACCGGTCCGGATAGGCTGTAGGCCCCAAGAGGGCGGACCAGACGTGCCGAGGCTCGGAGAGTGGATTAGATAGACTGAAGGCCCGGTGCGGGCGGACCAGTCACACGGTAGACTCAGAGAGTGGACCAGGTGGATTGAAGGCCTGGTGCGGGCGGACCAATCACACTGCAGACTCGATGTACACGGCTAGACACGGAGGGTGGACTGAAGGCCGATACGGCGGGCCAGTCACACAGTAGACCCGATATGCATGGCTGTTCTATGTTTTGTTATGGTATGTGTGTTATTCATGTTATGGGCCGGAAGGCAATATGTTCTGGACCGGAAGGTCGTAGCCTGGAAGGGCGTATAGGTGGTTGGTATTTTGGGGGTAACTCACTAAGCTTTCGGGCTTACAGTTGTGGTTTTATGTTTTTCAGGTTCTTCAGGAGACCGTGGCAAGGCGAAGGCGTGATCGTACCGCTCCTCATGTTTTTGGTCGTGATGTGATTCTGGGAATACTTTAAATAACTTGTATTGAAAACCTTTTTGTAAAGATTTAATGGAATCGGATTGTATTTGAAAAAAATTTAAAATTGGTTGTATTTTTGGTCGTTACAAGTTGGTATCAGAGCCTTGGTTTGAGTGAATTGGAGGAACATTCGTGTGACTCCAGTCTCAAATCGAGGAGAGTTTTCAAAAGAGAATTTAAAATTGTTTTCAAAATGAGTAAGGGAGGACGCGGAGGTACGATCAGCCGGAGCCAGTAAGTAACCCCAACTTGGTTATTTGCATAGAATAATGGTACTTATAGGCTTAAATTATATTTTGCAGCCAAATAGAAGCATTTTCGAAGAGAGGGACTAAAGTTGACAAAACATGGAACTTTGGAGGCTTGAAGGAAAGAAGAAGAAAAACTCAGCAAAAAACGTACTCCTGATGTGAGTAATTGAAGACTCACGACGTGAGTGGAGTATTCTAGAAGATATGCACCGGATGAAAGAGTCCTTTTCAAACATGTCTATCTCGTACTCATGACGTGAGGATTATCGGCTCAGGACGTGAACTTGGAAAAATCAGAAAGTATATATATCCTTGTCCATTACGACTTGGGGAGACTTTTGGATTCTTGGAGGGTTCCTGGAGACAATTTGAAGAAGAAGAAAAGTTCTGGAATTAGCTATTAGCATCCAAGGAGAATAGAGTTCATAATTAGTTTAATCGTTTGGTACTTTAATCATGTGTATTACTTTGATTTTTTTTAGTTTGATTTTGAGTATGAGTACCTGAATTTAGTAACTCCTATTTAGCTAGATGAAACTTTGACTTATGGTTTAGCTAATTTGTTATGGATTTGATTAGTTCGTATTGAGCTTGTGTTCGATTATTAATACCTAGCATGCTAATATTTGATTCTTTAGTTACTTGAATTCATGTTCTGTGTAGCTTAGTGATAATTAACTTACATGAACTTGACACGTAGTGATTTAGTGAACATTAAATTGCTAGAGCTACGATCGACCAAATCTTAGGTAACTATTTGAGTTAATTAAATTTAGTTGTGTTAGAGAGCATATGTTATGACCATAATTATGTTTGCATAATAAATCTTACATAGCTTATTCATAATCCATAACTAATTCTGTGTTTGATTGTGTGTGACCATGCATAGTTTTACATGAATGAGTTAATTATTGGTAAATTTAGACCTAAATTGCTAATATAATATAAATTAGATAACCAACTTTGATAATTCATAATTGTTAGCTAACTAGAAAGAAGAAGTGGATTCGAACTAAATACGAGTATTTTTAGTAATCGATTGAATTTGTGTTAAAGAGTTAAGTTCATCTAAACTTGCAAAAATTAGATAAATTCCATTTATTTGTTAATAATTAGGTTAATTTAGTAGTAGATAAATTAATTAGTCACAACCATTCCCTGTGATTGACACCCGACTTACCCGACTATTCTATAATTTGACTAGGTATACTGCCTAGGTGCCACCACTTGAAGATCCAGAGTCGGCCCTTCACAAAAAGAAGGATAAGAACATGAAAGATGATCAAACACCAAAGAAGACACCCTTACAATAATGCAAGTCAGTGTTCTCAAATAAGTCGGGGAAAAAACGGAAGAGTCAAGTTCGTCTTCAAAGAACAAGAGCAAGGTTGAAAGCTTAGATCAAATACCTATCCAACCCGAATCCGAGTACAACTCCGAGATCGAGTTTGGACTATATACGAGTGAACCCGAGAAGGAGCCAAGAAACGAGATGGAAAACATGGAAGAGATGTCAATGGGAGCTTACAAGAAGCGAATTCGAGACGATGTTGGCCTTGGGTTAGTACAACCTGCGATTCCTTCCACTGCCACATTCGAACTAAAGGGACACATCCTTACTGC
Organism: Lactuca sativa; assembly: GCF_002870075.4. NCBI lineage: Eukaryota > Viridiplantae > Streptophyta > Magnoliopsida > Asterales > Asteraceae > Lactuca > Lactuca sativa. The sequence continues at coordinate 127,971,502 of NC_056627.2, read as the reverse complement.
ACTTAAGGATGTTCCATTTTATGGAAAGGATCATGAGGATGCTTGTAATCATCTAGATGAGGTCAATGACATTGCAGATTATTTCAATGTCCCGAATGCTAATAGAGATACCATCTTGCCAAGGATGCTTCCTGTTACTTTTAAAGGAGCTGCTAAGGATTGGTTAAAAGCACTTCCACCTGGTACAATCACTACTTGGGCTCAGATTCGTGAAAAATTTTTGGACCAATTTTGGCCACCATCAAAGATAGCTAAACTCAAGAAGGCGATAGCCAACTTTGAGCAACAACCGGGGGAGTCACTATACGAGGCATGGGAGCATTACAAAAGATTGTTAAGGAATTGTCATCAACATGATCTTAATGTTCAACAAGAGATGTCTATTTTCTATGATGGGGTCAATGTTATGACAAGGTAACTCATTGATTCTCAATGGCCACTGATAAAGAAAAATCCAAGGTAGGTCAAGGAGTTAGTTGAAAAATTTGCAAAACACTCTCGTGAGTACCACAACCAAGACAAGATGGAATAAAAGGCAATGGGGGTGCACATTCTGAAGAGATGGCTCCTATGATGGCGATGTTGAATAATATGGACAGGAGATTGACCCAAATGGACCAATAAATTCATGCAATAAGAGTTGGATGGGAAAGGTGTAATGGTCCACACTTGACTAAGGATTGCATTTGGATGAATATGGGAACAAGAAGGCTCAAGTTTGCTACTTGAATGGGGACAAGTATGATGAAGACTGGAGGAAACCAAAGAAGGAGTGGCTGCCATACGATGAATACAAGAAGAAGAAGGAGGAAAAATACCGACAGACTGGCCGGGGCTTCTACCAAAAGGAGTAACCACCAGCTAAGAAGAAAGCTGATCTGCAGACAAGTTAAATCGTTTCATGGAAGCTTCAGAGAAAAGACATGATCATACAGATGCAGCATTGAAGGATCAAAGAATAATGATAAAGGAGCATCAACCTATGATGAAAAATCAGCAAGCAATGATAATTGACCAACAAACATCATTAAGGAATCAACAAGCCTCCATCCACAACCTTGAAGCTCAACTTGGTCAACTTACTACTTTGGTGAATGAGAGATTATCTCCCCAAATTCCCGAAAAGAAGACTCATTCCCATGTACTGATGATTGATACTGAAGAAGAGGCCATCTCTGAGTTCTTAGAAGCACTAGAGGAGGAGCCAAAGCCATCCGGACCAAAGCCAAAGAAGTCGAAGCTTGAAATCAAAGATGTTGCTGAAGTGCCAGACTCACAACGTGAGCCAGATATGCTCATGACGTGGGCTCAGTCTGAATAGAAAATTTCTGCAGTTGTTCTGGCTTATCAACCGCCTTTACCATTCCCGTCTCAAGCTAATCTTAGCCCACTGGAAAGAGAACATCTGGAGTTTAGCAAGCAAGTGAAGGGTATTCCTATTAATACTCCTTTTATTGAGTCACTATCTAAAATTACAGAGTATGAAAAGTTCCTTCAAGATCTTGTAGACACTCGTCCGCAGTTGAAGAAAAATTCTAAGGTCATTCTTAGTGAACAAAGCTCAAAAGCTGTATTTGGAGAGATACCTAAGAAGATGGGAGATCCTGGGCGCCTCACTCTTCCATGTGAGTTTGGTAACAATTTGAAGACTTATTCTTTAGCCGATTCTGGGGCTAGCATAAATTTGATGCCATATTCATTCTATCAAAAGCGGAATATTCAGAAAATGAAGGCTACGAAGATGACCATCCACATGGCTAATCGTTCGGTGACGCACCCAAGGGGAATCGTAGAAAACATCCTTGTTAAAATTAGGAAATTTGTTTTCCCAGTTGACTTTGTGATTATGGATATGAAGGAGGATGTAAATGTCCCAATCATTCTTGGTCGCCCCTTACTAAATACTGGTAAGGCCTTAGTTGATGTTCGTTAATCCAAGCTTACATTGAGGGTTGGTGATGATGTGGAAGTTTTTGGAGTACAAGATGGATTTTAAGGAGATGATGTTGAAGGATAGGTGTTTAATATTGATGAAGATAATGAACTTGAAGAATTAGAAAAGCTCATGGAGGAAGAAATCAAGACAATTCATGAAGTCAAACGCACCAAACCGAGAGCATCCATCTCGTTCTTCGTTGAAGTCATTACCTACACGAAACCAACAACTTTGATGAGTGAGGAAAGCGATGATTTGTCGAGTGATGAAGACGAGGATACTTCCAAGGAGACGAGTCCAGTGGTGAAGGAAGAAAAGATTCCTATGGAGCTTAATGAGCGTAATGAAATATTAGAGACTAAACGGATCAAACGCAAGCTCGATGTACATGAAGTAAAAGCTGAAAAAGAGAATTGAAAGAAGGCATACATTAGACGAGTTCAAGCGTACAAGAGGCGATGGAAAGAACAGAAGGTGCAAGTGGTGGACTCCTCTAACAACTCAAAGTAGGAACCACGGAGTCGAGCTCATGACTCCTTAAAAAAGAAGCGCTTCTCGGGAGGCACCCGAGTTCGGTTTGCATTTTCTTCTTTTTAGTTTTTTCATTTTTATTTTTTTAGGAAAATCAATCATATCATCTACAACATTTTATGCATAATAGAACACTGAGTGTGTGGTCCCTAAAATTAAGTGGTGATAATTATGAAATATAGTTAGTGAAAATTGGGATTAATTATGAATTTGTATGCTTAAACAGACTTAATGTCCACAAGAACTCACGACATGACTTGTAATGATTTACGACGTGAATGTTGAAAAGGTCATGGGATCACAAATAAGAAACAGGGAACCTTTTGACCTAAACACCTAGTTTATTCTTCACGAATTGAAACGGTTTCCTGGTCCCCTCTTCATGATTTCAGCCGTCCCCAACTCTTAATCGCTTTTTGCTTACGTAGTCTTCCAATTTAAGGTAATAATACTTAACTCTCATGGCTAATTTTGTTATAATAATAGAATTTTGAAACATCCTAAAAATACAGCCTAAAATTTTTTGTTTGAAAAGCATCACTAAAACATAATCATCCATAATTAAAATGAAAACAAGTGTCGTGTGTCTCAAAATCTCATATCAAACACTGTTTCAAAAAAACTGGATAATAAAATATCAGAGTCAATAAATCCCAGGTGGAAACTGTGGTGTGTGTCATGCCATCAACTTGAGCCCTTCCCTTTGCTGGTGGAAGTACCTGAAACCACAACTGAAACTGTAAGCACGAAGCTTAGCGAGCTCCCCCAAACTACCACGTACCACACACACTACTAGAAAAACAGCCTTTTATGACGCGCAATGCGTGTCGTAAAACGCTCAGACGACGCGCAAATGCGCGTCAAGAAAGGCCCTGTCATAACGAGAGACAACACGCTTTTATGCGTCGTCTATAGACGACGCGCATTTACGACGCGCACTTATGACACACAATACGTATCATTAAAACCACTGTCAAGAAAGGCCATGTCATAAATGAAGATGACACACAGTTTTGTGTATCGTAAATTTAAATATTTAAAAAAAAAATATTTATATATTTATTAATTTTTAAATTAAATTTGCATTTAATGTCTCATAATAGAAATAAAATACCATATACAAAAAAAATACAATCCATTGCATAAAATTTAATGTCATACAATTCTATTTCTTACAATATATAAATTTGCATTCATCTAATCTACTCTGTGTTTCATACTAACAATTGAAATGAAGAATGCAACACTTGCATTTGCAGCATCTTATCTCTTTCAGCTTGAGCTTTCTTTTCCTTTTCTAACTCCAGAGCTATTCACTTTCATCAACCCTGTAAACACAACACAAAATCACTTGTCATTTTCATTCTACTTTTAAAATTAATTCTTATTGGGACATTCTACTTTTAAACCTACCAATCTAGCAAAATTTTCAAAGAATATAATTTATAATATTTTTTATGGAAAGTACATTGCTATTTCTTGAATACAAGATGTTACAAATCAAGAAACTTACATGAACTGCTGACCACCATTTTCCTGCATCATCTTATTTTGCCAAAACAACCTATTTCACATCAAATTAAAACTGATTTTAATCAAATTTGTTTTATAAAAATATTAATCTTATTTTGATAACTAAAAGGTAAAACTTTTTTAAAGGAATCACAACTTGCTGAGCACTACCACCCAAGTGAATTTGTCTATGTTTGTTTTCCCCTTTCCCACCATGAACCTGCAAGACACAAGAAATCAAATAAATCAAAATTAAATTTTGATTTTTTTTCACTTTCTGTAACGATTAACATTTAACAAAAAAACAAAAGGCCAACCCACTCCCTTTGCCCCATTCTAGCTAACCCACTCCCTGAAAACTAGACAAAAATAAAAAATTATCAACCACCTATGGTATGGATCCATTATAATTAGAATTGTATAACAGAAAAAAAATATCAACCTAATAATTTGCATCATATGGTATGGATTCATCAATGACAAAAGCAACCTACCAATTAACAGAATGCCCAAGAATCAGACTCTAGCGATGACATCATAATCAGAAGAGTTATATTTTATACAACTATACAAGAATGGTCCTTGTGTTTTATCAAAAAACCCAGGTTTGGTCCATTTTTATGAATTGTTACAAATATCGTCCCTAAGATTCATTTTTGTTGCAGTATTGAATATGAAACGACTTTTGTGTTGTTATGTAATTTCTTGTACCTTTTTTACATATTAATTAAAGTTAGACTAAATTACATTTTGGTCCCCCTTTTTTTTTACATATTTGACTTCAACATTGATGCCAAAAAATTTCTCTTGCAAATTTGGTCCTTATTTGAGGTTTCTATTACGTTTTGGGTCCCTATTTGAGGAAAATGACTATTTTTTTGGACCAAAGATAAAAAAAATCAGTTGATGGACAGGGACCAAAAATGTTACAAGAACTTCAAATAATGACCAAAAGTGAAAAGCAAACCTTTTGGGACCAAAATCGCAAAAATTAGCTAAACTTCGGGACCAAAATTGTAATTTACTCTTAAAGTTATAAATAAGTAAAAGAAATTAAATAAGGGCACAAAAGTCATTTCACATTAAATACCACAACAAAAATCAAACATGGGTACAACATTGGAAAATTTTCAAGAAATGGACCAAACTAGCGTTTCTGGGTAAAATACAGGGACCATTCTTGTACATTACACTAATTGTACTATACACTAATCAGAATTAAATAGGAAAACTTTTAAAAGATATTAGCTAAAATGCTAAAAATATACAAAAAGAAAGTAACCTTGTTAAGCAACCTCTCCACATCATTGCTTCTGTTATGGAGTGGAATTTTCTGCAAAATCAACCAGATCATCACAAAACAGTGAACTGGACTGAGGTAGCATTTACACAGTACCCTTCTCCACCCATGGACCCCACCTGATAACATACGAGTAAAATGACTATTTTACCCTTTTCAATGAAAAAAACGAGAGAGAAAAAAATTAGGGTTATGTTTACCTCATGGGCAACACATGTACCAGGGTAGAATCTTCCACGTTCATGTCTATGTAAGGATATATACAAAACCTATAATAATTAAATCAATATCATCAGAAATAGACATATATTAATTTTCCAAGGCTTCCTGCAATTTATTACCAAGAAACACTTATAGTGTTTTTTTAAATATAACAAACTCATTGTGGTTAACCAAGAAAAAAATTATTTTTTTGGTTAAACCAAAAAAAAAATGGAATATCGAGTTAATCATATAATATCATTAACAAGTTGAATAAAAAGTAGCATCGATTATTGCAAGAAAAAAGAATTATTGTTTTGTTCTGCTCAAATATTTCTTGAGTTCCATTTCCATGGTGTACATCCTACAAATAAATAAGGTTAGATAAGATAATTACAAGGTATAGTTTTTTACTACAATTTAAAACAAAAAAACTGAATAAAATATATACATTATTACCCAATCAAAAATCAAAACTTCTTTTTCTCCTGCAGCTGGTGCTGCTGATGCAGCAATGGCTGCATTGTTATGAAGACAGAATCCCATTGCTTCTGAAACTCTATTGTCTACTTTGGATCAAGAAAATAGGTGTTCTTCCTCTTCCTGATAAACCAGATCATCACAAAACAGTGAACTGAGGTGATAATAAGAGGATCCCAAAGCAACAGCAGCCACACCAATGTAAAAGCATGTCCAACCACAGAGCTCACCTTGTAGACTTGGGTAACACAAGCTAAATCATTCTCATTTGATGCAAAAGTGATGAACCCAAAATCTTTATTTTTAGTTCGTAGGTTTAGGCATATATCAACTCTAAGAATCTCACCATACTTTTTACAAATCTCCTTTACTTTCTCTTCATTCCAATCTTTAGTGAGTCCTTCCAGAAATACCTTTTTGTCCTAGAACACAATAAGAAACACATTAATCAACTGAGCATGGAAACAGGGAATTTTAACAAGTTTTATTTTTCTCTTCAAGCTTGGGATTGTCTGGTAAATGGATCATCTAAATGTGTTCAATTCCATATTGTATCAGTTGTTGCAACACCTTAAAGAGGGAAATGGGAATATTGAGTGGTGCTTTCAAAGCAATGTTATGCAACAGATGTAGCATTGATACTTGCACAAATAGAATAGAAGTGAATGATGATAAAACATGTAAACTTACTTCTTCCTTTTTTTTTTCCATTTTTTGCTAATATTTCGCTAATATAGTGTATGATTGTCCTGGCTTTCTTATATCTTTACACGCTTGCCCCTCACCTAGGCATAGAAAAAAATATATTAGAATCTGACTTGTTGAGTTCACCTCCTGTCAATTCCCAAAACCACATAAGCAGAGCTCATACCTCAACCCCATCTTTCAACTCCAAAAGAGCACACTTTGCCTTATCAGGAGATGCAAACCATAAGTTCATATGGCCTCAATAAAAAACTAATATACACAGGAACAATCACAACACTTTGGTGCCAATCGTGTAGAAACTTTGAAGCATCATCGATTAGCTTTTTCAAAACCTGAATGGAACTGTAATAAGTAAAATAACAATGTAAAGAAATATTTCATATATGTATGTAAAGATAGGGAAGAGTGCTCAGATCTCCATTTCTATGTATCAGAGAAAGAGACAGACAAAGAGAGAGAGAGATTTAGATAGATAGAAAGAGAGAGCACCTGTTGGGATACTTTTATAGTGTTAAGATGCGTTCAAGAAGCCAGATCTCCATTTCTATGCAAACTGGAGTTGGATTCAAGAGGAAAGAATTACATTATGTGCATATTCGTGGAAGGAAAAAACTAAAACTTTTTTTTCTCGATTTCTTCTTGGTGTTTCAATGGCGTTAGGAGGAACATCGTCTTATGATTGGTCGTCAATCGGGAAATTTTGTATGGTTTTTGTTCTGATTTTTTAAGGTTTTTCACGGGATTTGTTCCCAGGTGAACGAAATTCCTGTTGGTTTTGTGTCTTCTGGTTTGGCTTCCCGTTGAGATTTAGGAACTGGAAGGGATTGTTGTCTTGTTGGCCTTGATCTTCTACTAGAACTGTTACATAATCCTTTTAATTTCGAAGAGCTAATAGGTCGATGGCAGAGGAAGGTGTGAAAACGATGCAACGTTGGCGTAGGGTCGATAATGGTAGAGGGTCGACAACAAGGAAAGAGCACAAAGTGGTGGTCGGAGTGTGAGGGGAGTAGTTAGCGATTGATGTGGGAAGGGGAAAGAAGTTTCGCCGATTAGGGTAAAGAGGGAAGTGAAAGCGGGCGTTTCTAATTTTTGGGTTTTTCTTTTTCCCGCTTGTTACTAAAGAGCGCGTTTCATTAAAAATCATAAACCGACATGCTTAGATGACGCACATTTTATAATAAGTACCCTCCGTGTTTTTTTTCTAACACTTATTCTAGGGCACGCAAAAATACGCGTCCTAAATCCTTAAAATTTCTAGAGAGCTGACATTATTTTTAGGTCACATGCTTTTGCGTATCATAAATCACTGCATGTCATAAATTGCGCGTCATTAAAGTTATGTTTTCTAGTAGTGGCAATAACATATAAAGCAAATACTGGGCCTTGCCCGCTGCATCGGATCGAGGTCCGGAATAACTTGGGCCTCGCCCACTGCATCAGACCGAAGTCTGGAATATCTAGGGCCTCGCCCACTGCATCAGACCGAAGTCTGGACTAACTAGGGCCTCGCCCACTGCATCAGACTGAAGTCCGGATTAACTAGGGCCTTGCCCACTGCATCAGACCGAAGTCCGAAATAACTAGGGCCTTCCCCACTGCATCAGACCGGAGTTTGGAATCAACTGAACATAGAATAACATAATCATAAACATATAACATAAACACATATACTGCATCGGGCTTGCCCGGCATCGGACCGCAGTCCGGAACACATAACACATAGACATGCCTAAATCACAAAGACATTAAGCATACAAAACTACTTCTCGGGACCACCCCGACATCAGACCATAGTCCGGAACTACTATCATCTAAACGGGCCGACATTATGGCCGTAGACCCGTTCCTACTGGAAGGAAACTCACCTCATGAAGCTGACCGCTAAAGTACTAAGCGGGAAATGTCTGACTGCTGCTTCGGCAACTCCGCGGCTATAATTTCTATAAAGACACTTAGTTAGAAACTGATAACTAATCTTAGGGTAAAGTGACTATTTTACCCCTGGTGAAAGTCAATATCCTAGTCAAAGTCGACTTTTAGTTGACCTGACTCGCCGAGTTAGGCCGCCAACTCGCCGAGTCCCTATCCTTTCTTCTGCTCCCTACCTTACTCTACTCGCCGAGTTTAGCAAAGACTCGACGAGTTCTCCTTCTATAATAACATCGAGTCAATCTTCATCCGAATCGCCGAGTTGTATGAACAACTTGTCGAGTCCACCTTTGACATATGAACATGTCCAGTCTACGAATCATCGAGTTGTATGAACAACTCATCGAGTCTGTTCTTGTGGGTATGCAGATTGCCTTGGACTCGCCGAGTGTGTTCTTACACTCGTCGAGTCCCATGGTTTCCAGATTATGGCTATGCCTTTATATATTGAATCAATCCTATGGACTTTTCTAAATCCCTACTATCACTCAACTGGGCTCCTTTGAACCACTACAGATTGGGGACTCAAGCCTCGGACTCGCCGAGTTCCAAGAACAACTCGTCGAGTAGCCTATTGTTCAAGTCTATAACTCGATTTCTAGTGTACAACTCTCATCCAAAAGGTAGATCTGGGATTCTAAGGTCGATCTAACACGTAAAGTTATGAACTTTACGCACATGCATGTATCATTGGTGCTTAAAAGGCCAAAAATTAGGGTTTTAGCTTGCATGGGGTTCTCATTTATTTAAAGAGGGAACCTTTATGCCATGAGGACCCTTCAAGGTCCAATATCTGAAGGTGAATCGACTTGGGATGTCCAAGTCTCAAGGATCAAGCTTGTTGGACCCAAAAATGACATTAAGAAGATCTATAGAACTACAAGTCAAGTGTTGAGCTTGATTACAAGAAAGTGAAGAGAAACTGATGTTGGTCTTGGATCTACTCCTTGTAACATCCGGATTTCCAGGTACATTATTTATTCATTTATTTTGGAGATTTTAGAGGGACTCGGCGAGTTGATGCTTAGACTCGCCGAGTAGAGTCGCAAATTCCATCCGGGTTAATGACCGGACTCGGCGAGTCGACTAGTAGACTCGACGAGTTTGCGCTGTTTAATGAAACTCTAATCCCTGGGGTTTGAGGCCTATTTAAAGGGGCTTATAGCCACCAATTGTGGCTACCAGACCCCTTTGTGAAACCCTAAGCGGTCTAGAGCGTTTGTGAGGAAGGAGAGGCCATTTTTGATCCTTGTGTGGGTGTTTTTGCAAGAAGAAGGTGACCAAGGCAAGAGGGAGCTGAAGAAGGCGATATTCTGTGGATTTCAGAGCCTAAGAACTTCATATTGAGGTATATATTCGATTATTCTTCAGTTTTGGATGTTAATCCTTGAGAGTTAGGGTTTCTAGCCCATTTAGAGTGTGATTGATGGTGCAATTGGTCCCTTATTGTGTTGAGGTTGCGGATCTGGATCCAAAGAGGTCCAGAGACCGTAACTCCCTGATCTTTATGGGGTGACATTGGGTAATATGAGCTTAGGGTGACATATTGAGGCCATTTCTTCAAATAGAGCCATTGGATCTTTGCATGGGCATCAAGATCCAAACTTTACGTGTTTATATTGCTTTAGGAGGCCAGGTCTATGGATTTGAGGAACGGATCTGACCTCAGGAGGTCATTTGAGCTTTAGCATGGCTTAGACTCGCCGAGTCCCAAGAGCAGACTCGGCGAGTATGGCTAGGGTTTCCCATAGTTCACTCAGTGAGTACTTGCCGAGTTGGGGGAAAGACTCGGTGAGTCAGAGGAATTAGAGGACTAGAGTTCAAGGCGGAACTCGCTGAGTTCATAATGGGACTCGGCGAGTTGAGTCGGGTGGCCCCATGATTGTTGCTAGGTGTAACCTGTCGAGCAGGGGAAAGACTCGACGTGTCATGTGAGACTAAAGTGATAGTAGACACGCGTAGACTCGCCGAGTCACCCAAGTGCACTCGGCGAGTCGGGTCAAAGTTTGACCGTTGACTTTGTTGACTTTGAGGGTTTGGTCAACAATGGGGTCTTTGTGTCAAGAGAGGGATAAAATGGTCTTCTACCCTTCTGAGGATGCCAAGAGAGGGTTGAGTCTAGTCTCGAGAGTTATATTTATGAGAGTATTTACTTTATGTGATTAGGCGGAGGCTAGACATTACCTAGAGTGGTAACAGAGCTATGTGCTAGTATATTGTATGTTATTTATGTGTTATTGTGATATGTGATATGCATGATTCAGAGTTTCCAAAGTTAGGACCAGTGGGTCCATAGAGTTAGGGCTAGAGGGCCCACAGAGAGAGTTGGGACTGGAGGGTACCACTGAGAGACACTGACAGAGGGTCAACAGAGTTATAGCCTTGCGTGGCTAATGTATATTAGAGTGATATTTTGGGGAACTCACTAAGCTTCTTGCTTACAGTGTTTTGTGTTATGTGTTTCAGGTACTAGTGAGGAGTGCGGGAAGGCGTTGACATGATTCGTACACACACACATGGAGTTTTATGTAATTCGATTTTGGGAAATGCTTTTTAGAACCGAGTTATGATACAATGATACAAGTTGGTATCAGAGCCTTGGTTTGAGGGATTCTGATGCATCTTCGGGCGTATCTGAACTCAAACTGAGGATTTAAGAAAAGTTTTGATAACAAAACAATTTTAAAAGAGTAAAAAGAGTTTTGAGACAAACAGAGTAGAGCCGTGTGTACGATCAGCCAGCGCCCGAACGGTGATTTCCTAAAATACCCTTGCAATAAGTGTTATGAGATATATTATGTTATGTTATATGATGAGTTATATTATGCATGCTAGAGTAGACTAGGTATTCTTATTAGGACTAGAGTGGCCTGATATGTGATGCCTTAGTCTAGGAGTTTTGTTGCTAAGGATGCTTGATAGTGTTTAGATAGCATCGATGAGCTCATGAGAGCTCTGCTAGTGAGTAGCATATGATTAAAGAGAGTAGAGTACTTGGGATTTGGGATTCTGGGAGGAGGACTTGGGATGGATGCCGATGCGGTGTGGACGGTAGTATAGGGCCCGTACTACTGAAGACACCGGGTCAGTGCGCAGTCCAAGTAAGAATCCTTAGAGTACTAAGGAACGAGTAGGGTGGAGTCATCGAGTGTGGGTATACTCGAGCGAGTCCCAAATATTCTTATGTCGTATTTCAGAGGGAGATCATGGTTAGGACACGCCACACACCAAGGAGCAGTAATGCTAGGGATGAGGAGATCCATATGATCATTCATGAGGAGGTGGCTGCCGCCATCAAGACAGAGATACCAGAGATGTTCGGGTCTATCAAGACCACCCTGATCGAGACATTTGATGAGAGATACGCTGCTCTTTCTGAGGCTGCGGCTGCTGCGGCCACTATAGCCATAGCTACGACTAGGCCGCAGGGTGGTGATGCGTTGCTGTTCCGGGAGTTCAGCAACACAAAACCACCGGAGTTTGATGGGACCCAGGTCCCGATTGCAGCGATGAGGTGGATCTCAGACATTGAGGGGTGTTTCTTCACTTGCTCATCTCCAGAGCATTTGAGAGTCCGGTTCACATTGAACCAGCTTCGCTTGGGGGCGAAGGACTGGTGGAAGTTTGTGACGATGCATTATTCACCTACTGAGCTTACTGCAGTGACCTGGAAGAGGTTCACTGCTATGTTCCGAGATGAGTACGTTCCCCAGGTGGAGAGGGAGCATTTGGCCCAGGAGTTTCTGACCCTCAAGCAGGGTACTGAGTCTGTTACAGTGATTACGAGGATGTTCCATGAGCGGGTGATGTTCTGCCCAGAGCACGTGTCCTCCGAGCAGGCACGTATGAGCCGATATCTGAGGATTTTGAGGAGGGGTATATGGGAGTTCGTGGCGAACTCGACGCACTGGACATTTGCTGAGCTTCAGGAAAATGCCTGGAAGAGGGAGATAGAGTTGGAGACCCAGGCTAGGGAGGAGGCTGAGTCTCAGGGGAGAGATCGGCGACCGGCACAGTCTCAGCCGGTAGCCAAGCGGGCCAAGCCCACTGATTCTAGATCTAGGAGTCAGAGGGGCCACATTTGTGGCAAGTGCGGCAAGAGCCACGATGGGGTGTGCAGAGCGGGGTCTTGCTAAAAATGTGGCAAGGAGGGGCATATGGCCAAGGATTGCCCTAAGGGGTTTGCAGTATGTTTCCACTGCAGCCAGACCGGACACCAAAAGGCAGAGTGTCCACAGTTGCGAGGGACAGCTCAGGGAGCATCTCAGGGATCTGCCCCTGCTCCAGTGAGAGCTACAGACAGTCGGCCCGTAAAGGCCGAGGCACCGAAGGCGCGAGGGGCTGGGACACACTGAAAGACCTTCTGACAAGGGAGTATTGCCCCAGAGGCGAAATTCAGAAACTTGAGGAGGACCTCTGGAACCTCAAAATGAAGGGGACCGACATAATGGCTTATACAGCCAGGTTCTACAACCTGGTAACTCTATGTCCTAACATGGTCCCTACTGAGAGAAAGAAAATTGAACGATACATCTGGGGTTTAGTGCCCCCGTATCGAGGGAATGTTCTAGCATCACACCCTACGACCTTTGGCAGTGCCAAGGAATTGGCCCAAAGGTTGATTGATCATGAAGTTCCTTACACTCCATCAACAACCACAACGGTTGCCACTACACTGACCAAGGCGTCCGACAACAAGAGGAAGCGGTGGGACCAAAAGAAGGGCAAGTCAACTCAATCCTCTTCCAAGAACCAATAGGAGGTGGCTGTCCATGCGGCCACTACTTCTTCTACCCCTGTACCAACCAAAACATATGCTGGAAACCTACCCAAGTGCACCAAGTGATCCTTCCATCATAACGGCCCCTGCCGTGAAATGGACTGCACTAACTGCGACCGGAAGGTCCATACCGCCCGGTTTTGCAGATCCCAGCCCAAGCCCATCACTCAAGTTCCCAGTACCGGAGTGAGTCAAGCCTGCTATGGGTGCGACGAGACAGGGCACTTTAAAAGAAACTGTCCGAAAGCTGGGAATACGGGAGGAACAGGAAGACTACTTGCTATTGGCCACAATGAAGCAGTAGCAGACCCCACAGTAATCATGGGTACGTTCCTTCTAGATAACTCTTATGCTTGCATCCTATTCGATAGTGGGGCAGAAAGAAGTTTCATAAACCAAAACTTTAAACACTTACTTAAGCAATCCCCGCAAACATTAAAATAAACCTTCATCGTAGAAATGGCTAACGGAGAGGCAGAGAGTTCTAACGAGATCTACATAGGTTGTACCCTCACGCTAGATAATCATTCGTTCCCATTCTACTTCATACTAGTATCGATCAAGAGTTTCGATGTCATTGTGAGCATCAACTGGTTGAGTCTCCATCATGCTGATATCCTGTGCTTCGACAAAGCCATCTGTCTAAACCTACCGAAGGCTCAAAGAGGTTAAATGGAGGAGTTTTCGGCCCACTAGAAGGCCCAATATTGGTTTTCGGTTTGATGAGCCCAAAATAATGATTTTTGGCCCAACAATGATTCAAATACGGGTTCTCGGCCCATATAAAGGCCAACTAGGGCTTTTGGCCCAATAAAGCTTAAGAATAAATTCTTGCACCCCAAAAAAGGCCCAATCAAGTTTTTACAACCCAAAAGATCAGTTGGAAGAGTCGTCGGCCCATTAGGGTCCATTAAGAGGATTTGAACCGAGAATGCTTGGGTTAAGGCCCAAAGTTGAGTGGAATTTGGCATATTAGATTGGGTTTCGGACTTATATGGGATTGTTTCATCCTAAATGTTAATGTATGAGAGTAGAATCTTAATGGCATTGAAGTTTTGAATTTTGCTACATGAGATGTTGTAAGGTTACACAAGGAGATTATATTGTACATGAATTCACATCTTAACCTAATTTTGCCAGTTGTGACACTCTTCACCTCCACCTAATTATTAACAACCACTCAAAAGTTTTTGTAACTTATGACACTTAATGGTACTTATAACATATTTGATTAATATTTAGTTGCATGTAGTTGATATAGGTAAATTATGTTGGTAGTGTTTAAAAAATTAATGATGTTTGTATGATAGATTTAAATGTTGGGTTTTTACTCAAAAATTATTCCAAAAACATAAACATAGCAACAGAAGAATTTTGATATTGAACAAAATAAAATTATTTATACCCAACAAATTATCATTTTTAAAGACTTTGAAAGATTAAAACAACCATAGAAAGAAAAGTGTTACAACCTTTGAAGACTTTGATTCTCATGTGAGATTGGAAGTTGATAAAGTGTGGAATGAAACTTCAAGGTAGAAGTTCTCTAGAGATATCCAGCAACAATAAATCAATATGATAAGATGCTAGTCTTCTTCTTATAATAAAAGAATCTTTTAAGCTCTTAAGACAAAGAAACTAGTTTGTCTTAAAAGAGAGTATTCAAGTATCATCTTCATCTTTATGTTCTTAACACTTTAAGCGACAAAAACTAAAGAGAATATGGAGATGGGAAGCCACAAATTTCGTGGCTTTCACTAGCCAAATAAGAAGAATGAAAGTCTTCATAAAGCCAAAACTTTACCCATTAGGTCTTAACACTTTTAGAGATATCATGCTTCTTTATTATATTTTAATGTCATGCTTCTAAAGCATGTCCCCTAGATTAAAATAAGCTGAAGACCATGTCTCCATTCTCTATCCGTGCTTACACTTTTATAAAGAAAAGACATGATATTATTAAAAAAAACCTTCAAGTCTTTATAAAATATGAACCCTTTT
Organism: Lactuca sativa; assembly: GCF_002870075.4. Taxonomy (NCBI): domain Eukaryota; kingdom Viridiplantae; phylum Streptophyta; class Magnoliopsida; order Asterales; family Asteraceae; genus Lactuca; species Lactuca sativa. The sequence continues at coordinate 127,956,124 of NC_056627.2, read as the reverse complement.
GTTTTGCTAAAAGACAAAAGTCTTTCTAGTCCAAAAAGATGTACATGTCTTAATAAATCACACCTTATGATCTGAGAGCAGCACACATATGCAACAACACATTCAACCTTAACTGTGTTTCAATTCCGGAACAGATTCAAAAATTCTTTACATCGTTAAGTACAATACCCATTTGTGATCGTTTTCTTTCTTCCTTTCCCGCAAAAGACACATACTCACAATGAAGATTCTGAATTTCGTACAGATGAGAAATGTCTCCTATCATGTGTCTGGAACTACAATTATCAACAAACCGAAGTCTGATGATATTCCTCCATAGCTGCCCATCACATAGTACGAGATTAGTTGGTCTTTGTAACCCAGTCCATTTTGAAGCTGGGTTGACCATTATCATCTACACAAGGTACTCTCTCCCATGACATATCATGTTTATTAGACACAGAAGATGAAGAAATGTTAGAATCATTAGATGATTTAGGAGTATGAACCTTTGGTACCCATCTGTAGTTGGGTTTAACCCATTTCTTGTTTGATCGGATGGATGCCTCATCACTTGCTTTAGAACTTGAAACCGGTCGCCGGGATGACTTCGACCTAACCGATCTTTTTCTAACATAACCATTTCTTGAATATGGCTTCTTGTCCGACATTCCCTTCCTGTACTTGGGAGTTTTATTCTCGCCCTTGTTATCATTCCATAATACTTGAATATAAACATAATAATTCGACCAGTCTTAACATGAACGTGTGAGAGTAGTCATTTGAAAGTTATAAACCTGAACTTTTTGCATGTAAAACAGCTTTCAAAAATATTACATTGAAGGTGGTCAAAACAGTCTGTGAATGACATATAACTTTTCTGTTGAAAGTTGTGGGTTAAGTTTAGGTTATGCATGTTTGAATACAACACTCATTTCTACTATATTTGAGTATATAAACCACATTTTTAGGTTTAAATGTAATATATATGATAACACATACTTTTCTCATGATTTTTATGAAGATGCATGAGTTAAACTCCATTTTTAAGCAAAACCTAAAAGTTAAACACACAACACAATGGTCCTTGCAAATATCGAATGGTTATCCGAAACTTTGACTTGTATCCCCTCCCAAAAGAGAATGAAAACATGAAAAATAGTGGGGGTATGAAGCTCAGCTTGGGATTTTCAAGATGTAGATGAAGAAGAAGATGAACCTTTGAACCTAGCTTGAGTTTTTGGAGAGATCTCGAAATGGGGATGGCTCTTAAGGTCCATATTCCCAAAAAAAAGAGTGTAAGGGAAAGATCTTAGCATATCTTGAAGTAAAACACTTGATTTTTAATCTAGAACATACCAAGGAGTCTCTAATTGTGTTTGATGGTGAAGAACTTTGACAAATGTTGAGTGAATCACTAGAGATCATGAGAGGAAATGAGACGGAAGGAAGTTTACGGAGTGAAAGTGGTGGGGAGGGAGGGTTTGACCGAGATTTCAAGAAGGAAGAGAGGGGATAGAATAGTAGGTTAATAGTTTTAGGTTAAAACAAGTTGCATAGATGTATGGTGTCTAATTTGCATGGTTACATGGTGTATAAATTTGAGGTGGCACGATTTTATGTTTTCTTCTCTTTTCTTATTTGTTTATTTTCAAATGTGCCTACCAATCGGCCCAAGGAGAGGGGAGAAAATAAAAAGGCTTTGGGCCTTGAAGGGTAATTGAGAACACATTGGGCCCAAAAAAGGATTTTCGACCCATTAAGGCCCATATATTTTTTTTCCGCCCAATGATGTTGAATGGAGGATTTTTCAGCCCACTAGGAGGCCCAATATTGATTTTCGGTTTGATGAGCCCAAAATAATGATTTGCGGCCCAACAATGATTCAAATATGGGTTCTCGGCCCATATAAAGGTCAACTAGGGCTTTTGGCCCAATAAAGTTTAAGTATAAATTCTTGCACCCCAAAAAAGGCCCAATACAGGTTTTACTGCCCAAAAGATCAGTTGAAAGGGTCGTCGGCCCATTACGACCCAATAAGGTCTTGGTCCATTAAGAGGATTTGGACCGAGAATGCTTGGGTTAAGGCCCAAAGATGAGTGGAATTTGGCTTATTAGATCGAGTTTCAGACTTATATGGGACTGTTTTGACCTAAATGTCAATGTATGAGAGTAGAATCTTAATGGCATTTAAGTTTTGAATTTTGCTAGATGAGATGTTGTAAGGTTACATAAGAAGATTATATTGTACATGAATTCACATCTTAACCTAATTTTGCCAGTTGTGACACTCTTCACCTCCACCTAATTATTAACAACCACTCAAAAGTTTTTTAAACTTATGACACTTAATGGTACTTACAACATATTTGATTAATATTTAGCTATACAAAGTGGATATAGGTAAATTATGTTAGTAGTATTTAAAAAATTATTGATGTTTGTATGATAGATTTAAATGTTGGGTTTTTACTCAAAAATTATTTCAAAAACATAAACATAGCAACAGAAGAATTTTGATATTGAACAAAATAAAATTATTTATACCCAACAAATTATCATTTTTAAAGACTTTGAAAGATTAAAACAACCATAGAAAGAAAAGTGTTACAACCTTTGAAGACTTTGATTCTCATGTGAGATTGGAAGTTGATAAAGTGTGGAATGAAACTTCAAGGTAGAAGTTCTCTAGAGATATCCAGCAACAATAAATCAATATGATAAGATGCTAGTCTTCTTCTTATAATAAAAGAATCTTTTAAGCTCTTAAGACAAAGAAACTAGTTTGTCTTAAAAGAGAGTATTCAAGTATCATCTTCATCTTTATGTTCTTAACACTTTAAGCGACAAAAACTAAAGAGAATATGGAGATGGGAAGCCACAAATTTCGTGGCTTTCACTAGCCAAATAAGAAGAATGAAAGTCTTCATAAAGCCAAAACTTTACCCATTAGGTCTTAACACTTTTAGAGATATCATGCTTCTTTATTATATTTTAATGTCATGCTTCTAAAGCATGTCCCCTAGATTAAAATAAGCTGAAGACCATGTCTCCATTCTCTATCCGTGCTTACACTTTTATAAAGAAAAGACATGATATTATTAAAAAAAACCTTCAAGTCTTTATAAAATATGAACCCTTTTGTTTTGCTAAAAGACAAAAGTCTTTCTAGTCCAAAAAGATGTACATGTCTTAATAAATCATACCTTATGATCTGAGAGCAGCACACATATGCAACAACACATTCAACCTTAACTGTGTTTCAATTCCGGAACAGATTCAAAAATTCTTTACATCGTTAAGTACAATACCCATTTGTGATCGTTTTCTTTCTTCCTTTCCCGCAAAAGACACATACTCACAATGAAGATTCTGAATTTTGTACAGATGAGAAATGTCTCCTATCATGTGTCTGGAACTACAATTATCAACAAACCGAAGTCTGATGATATTCCTCCATAGCTGCCCATCACATAGTACGAGATTAGTTGGTCTTTGTAACCCAGTCCATTTTGAAGCTGGGTTGACCATTATCATCTACACAAGGTACTCTCTCCCATGACATATCATGTTTATTAGACACAGAAGATGAAGAAATCTTGTTATCATTAGATGATTTAGGAGTATGAACATTTGGTACCCATCTGTAGTTGGGTTTAACCCATTTCTTGTTTGATCGGATGGATGCCTCAGCACTTCTTTAGAACTTGAAACCGGTCGCCGGGATGACTTCGACCTAACCGATCTTTTTCTAACATAACCATTTCTTGAATATGGCTTCTTGTCCGACATTCCCTTCCTGTACTTGGGAGTTTTATTCTCGCCCTTGTTATCATTCCATAATACTTGAAAATAAACATAATACTTCGACCAGAGTTAACATGAACGCGTGAGAGTAGTCATTTGAAAGGTATAAACCTGAAATTTTTGCATGTAAAACAGTTTTCAAAAATATTACATTCAAGGTGGTCAAAATAGTCTGTGAATGACATATAACTTTTCTGTTGAAAGTTGTGGGTTAAGTTTAGGTTATGCATGTTTGAATACAACACTCATTTTTGTTATATTTGAGTATATAAACCACATTTCTAGGTTTACATGTAATATATAAGATAACACATACTTTCCTCATGATTTTTAAGAAGATGCATGAGTTAAACTCCATATTCAAGCAAAACCCAAAAGTTAAACAAACAACATAATGGTCCATGCAGTTATCCAATGGTTAACCGAAACTTTGACTTGTATCCCCCTAAAGAGTAAGAAAACATGAAAATAGTGGGGTATGAAGCTCACCTTGGGGTTTTCAAGATGTATAAGAAGAAGAAGATGAAACTTTGAACCTAGCATGAGTTTTTGGAGAGATGGAAGGAAGTTTTTGGAGTGAAAGTGGTGGGGAGGGAGGGTTTGGCTAAGAATTTAAGAGGGAAGATAGGGGAGAGATTAGTAGGTTAATACTATTAGGTTAAAACAAGTTTCATATATGTATGGTGTGTAATTTGCATGGTTACATGGTGTATAAATTTGAGGTGGCACCATTTTATGTTTTCTTCTCCTTTTTTTATTTATTTTTAAATGGGCTTACCAATCGGCCCAAGGAGAGGGGAGAAAAGAAAAAGGCTTTGGGCCTTGAAGGGTAACCAAGAACATATTGGGCCCAAAAAAGGATTTTCGACCCGTTAAGGACCATATATGTTTTTTCGGTCCAAAGAGGTTAAATGGAGGAGTTTTCGGCCCACTAGATGGCCCAATATTGGTTTTCGGTTTGATGAGCCCAAAATAATGATTTCGTCCCAACAATGATTCAAATATGGATTCTCGGCCCATATAAAGGTCAACTAGGGCTTTTGGCCCAATAAAGTTTAAGTATAAATTCTTGCACCCCAAAAAAGGCCCAATCAAGGTTTTACTGCCCAAAAGATCAGTTGAAAGGGTCGTCGGCCCATTACGACCCAATAAGGTCTTGGTCCATTAAGAGGATTTGGACCGAGAATGCTTGGGTTAAGGCCCAAAGATGAGTGGAATTTGGCTTATTAGATCGAGTTTCAGACTTATATGGGACTGTTTTGACCTAAATGTCAATGTATGAGAGTAGAATCTTAATGGCATTTAAGTTTTGAATTTTGCTAGATGAGATGTTGTAAGGTTACATAAGAAGATTATATTGTACATGAATTCACATCTTAACCTAATTTTGCCAGTTGTGACACTCTTCACCTCCACCTAATTATTAACAACCACTCAAAAGTTTTTTAAACTTATGACACTTAATGGTACTTACAACATATTTGATTAATATTTAGCTATACAAAGTGGATATAGGTAAATTATGTTAGTAGTATTTAAAAAATTGTTGATGTTTGTATGATAGATTTAAATGTTGGGTTTTTACTCAAAAATTATTTCAAAAACATAAACATAGCAACAGAAGAATTTTGATATTGAACAAAATAAAATTATTTATACCCAACAAATTATCATTTTTAAAGACTTTGAAAGATTAAAACAACCATAGAAAGAAAAGTGTTACAACCTTTGAAGACTTTGATTCTCATGTGAGATTGGAAGTTGATAAAGTGTGGAATGAAACTTCAAGGTAGAAGTTCTCTAGAGATATCCAGCAACAATAAATCAATATGATAAGATGCTAGTCTTCTTCTTATAATAAAAGAATCTTTTAAGCTCTTAAGACAAAGAAACTAGTTTGTCTTAAAAGAGAGTATTCAAGTATCATCTTCATCTTTATGTTCTTAACACTTTAAGCGACAAAAACTAAAGAGAATATGGAGATGGGAAGCCACAAATTTCGTGGCTTTCACTAGCCAAATAAGAAGAATGAAAGTCTTCATAAAGCCAAAACTTTACCCATTAGGTCTTAACACTTTTAGAGATATCATGCTTCTTTATTATATTTTAATGTCATGCTTCTAAAGCATGTCCCCTAGATTAAAATAAGCTGAAGACCATGTCTCCATTCTCTATCCGTGCTTACACTTTTATAAAGAAAAGACATGATATTATTAAAAAAAACCTTCAAGTCTTTATAAAATATGAACCCTTTTGTTTTGCTAAAAGACAAAAGTCTTTCTAGTCCAAAAAGATGTACATGTCTTAATAAATCATACCTTATGATCTGAGAGCAGCACACATATGCAACAACACATTCAACCTTAACTGTGTTTCAATTCCGGAACAGATTCAAAAATTCTTTACATCGTTAAGTACAATACCCATTTGTGATCGTTTTCTTTCTTCCTTTCCCGCAAAAGACACATACTCACAATGAAGATTCTGAATTTGGTACAGATGAGAAATGTCTCCTATCATGTGTCTGGAACTACAATTATCAACAAACCGAAGTTTGATGATATTCCTCCATAGCTGCCCATCAGATAGTACGAGATTAGTTGGTCTTTGTAACCCAGTCCATTTTGAAGCTGGGTTGACCATTATCATCTACACAAGGTACTCTCTCCCATGACATATCATGTTTATTAGACACAGAAGATGAAGAAATCTTGTTATCATTAGATGATTTAGGAGTATGAACATTTGGTACCCATCTGTAGTTGGGTTTAACCCATTTCTTGTTTGATCGGATGGATGCCTCAGCACTTCTTTAGAACTTGAAACCGGTCGCCGGGATGACTTCGACCTAACCGATCTTTTTCTAACATAACCATTTCTTGAATATGGCTTCTTGTCCGACATTCCCTTCCTGTACTTGGGAGTTTTATTCTCGCCCTTGTTATCATTCCATAATACTTGAAAATAAACATAATACTTCGACCAGAGTTAACATGAACGCGTGAGAGTAGTCATTTGAAAGGTATAAACCTGAAATTTTTGCATGTAAAACAGTTTTCAAAAATATTACATTCAAGGTGGTCAAAATAGTCTGTGAATGACATATAACTTTTCTGTTGAAAGTTGTGGGTTAAGTTTAGGTTATGCATGTTTGAATACAACACTCATTTTTGTTATATTTGAGTATATAAACCACATTTCTAGGTTTACATGTAATATATAAGATAACACATAGTTTCCTCATGATTTTTATGAAGATGCATGAGTTAAACTCCATATTCAAGCAAAACCCAAAAGTTAAACAAACAACATAATGGTCCATGCAGTTATCCAATGGTTAACCGAAACTTTGACTTGTATCCCCCTAAAGAGTAAGAAAACATGAAAATAGTGGGGTATGAAGCTCACCTTGGGGTTTTCAAGATGTATAAGAAGAAGAAGATGAAACTTTGAACCTAGCATGAGTTTTTGGAGAGATGGAAGGAAGTTTTTGGAGTGAAAGTGGTGGGGAGGGAGGGTTTGGCTAAGAATTTAAGAGGGAAGATAGGGGAGAGATTAGTAGGTTAATACTATTAGGTTAAAACAAGTTTCATATATGTATGGTGTGTAATTTGCATGGTTACATGGTGTATAAATTTGAGGTGGCACCATTTTATGTTTTCTTCTCCTTTTTTTATTTATTTTTAAATGGGCTTACCAATCGGCCCAAGGAGAGGGGAGAAAAGAAAAAGGCTTTGGGCCTTGAAGGGTAACCAAGAACATATTGGGCCCAAAAAAGGATTTTCGACCCGTTAAGGACCATATATGTTTTTTCGGTCCAAAGAGGTTAAATGGAGGAGTTTTCGGCCCACTAGATGGCCCAATATTGGTTTTCGGTTTGATGAGCCCAAAATAATGATTTCGTCCCAACAATGATTCAAATATGGGTTCTCGGCCCATATAAAGGTCAACTAGGGCTTTTGGCCCAATAAAGTTTAAGTATAAATTCTTGCACCCCAAAAAAGGCCCAATCAAGGTTTTACTGCCCAAAAGATCAGTTGAAAGGGTCGTCGGCCCATTACGACCCAATAAGGTCTTGGTCCATTAAGAGGATTTGGACCGAGAATGCTTGGGTTAAGGCCCAAAGATGAGTGGAATTTGGCTTATTAGATCGAGTTTCAGACTTATATGGGACTGTTTTGACCTAAATGTCAATGTATGAGAGTAGAATCTTAATGGCATTTAAGTTTTGAATTTTGCTAGATGAGATGTTGTAAGGTTACATAAGAAGATTATATTGTACATGAATTCACATCTTAACCTAATTTTGCCAGTTGTGACACTCTTCACCTCCACCTAATTATTAACAACCACTCAAAAGTTTTTTAAACTTATGACACTTAATGGTACTTACAACATATTTGATTAATATTTAGCTATACAAAGTGGATATAGGTAAATTATGTTAGTAGTATTTAAAAAATTGTTGATGTTTGTATGATAGATTTAAATGTTGGGTTTTTACTCAAAAATTATTTCAAAAACATAAACATAGCAACAGAAGAATTTTGATTTTGAACAAAATAAAATTGTTTATTCCCACAAAATTATCACTTTGCAAGACTTAGAAAGATAAAAACGACCATAGAAAGAAAAGTGTTACAAACTTTGAAGACTTTGATTCTCATTTGAGATTAGAAGTTGATGAAGTGTGGCATGAAACTTCAAGATAAAAGCTCTTTAGAGATATCCACCAACAATAAATCAATCTGATAAGATGCTAGTCTTCTTCTTCCAATAAACGAATCTTTTAAGCTCTTTAGACAAAGAAACTAGTTTGTCTTAAAAGAGAATATTCAAGTATCATCTTCATCTTTATGTTCTTAACACTTTAAGCGACAAAAACTAAAGAGAATATGGAGATGGGAAGCCACAAATTTCGTGGCTTTCACTAGCCAAATAAGAAGAATGAAAGTCTTCATAAAGCCAAAACTTTACCCATTAGGTCTTAACACTTTTAGAGATATCATGCTTCTTTATTATATTTTTATGTCATGCTTCTAAAGCATGTCCCCTAGATTAAAATAAGCTGAAGACCATGTCTCCATTCTCTATCCGTGCTTACACTTTTATAAAGAAAAGACATGATATTATTAAAAAAAACCTTCAAGTCTTTATAAAATATGAACCCTTTTGTTTTGCTAAAAGACAAAAGTCTTTCTAGTCCAAAAAGATGTACATGTCTTAATACATCATACCTTATGATCTGAGAGCAGCACACATATGCAACAACACATTCAACCTTAACTGTGTTTCAATTCCGGAACAGATTCAAAAATTCTTTACATCGTTAAGTACAATACCCATTTGTGATCGTTTTCTTTCTTCCTTTCCCGCAAAAGACACATACTCACAATGAAGATTCTGAATTTGGTACAGATGAGAAATGTCTCCTATCATGTGTCTGGAACTACAATTATCAACAAACCGAAGTTTGATGATATTCCTCCATAGCTGCCCATCAGATAGTACGAGATTAGTTGGTCTTTGTAACCCAGTCCATTTTGAAGCTGGGTTGACCATTATCATCTACACAAGGTACTCTCTCCCATGACATATCATGTTTATTAGACACAGAAGATGAATAAATCTTGTTATCATTAGATGATTTAGGAGTATGAACATTTGGTACCCATCTGTAGTTGGGTTTAACCCATTTCTTGTTTGATCGGATGGATGCCTCAGCACTTCTTTAGAACTTGAAACCGGTCGCCGGGATGACTTCGACCTAACCGATCTTTTTCTAACATAACCATTTCTTGAATATGGCTTCTTGTCCGACATTCCCTTCCTGTACTTGGGAGTTTTATTCTCGCCCTTGTTATCATTCCATAATACTTGAAAATAAACATAATACTTCGACCAGAGTTAACATGAACGCGTGAGAGTAGTCATTTGAAAGGTATAAACCTGAAATTTTTGCATGTAAAACAGTTTTCAAAAATATTACATTCAAGGTGGTCAAAATAGTCTGTGAATGACATATAACTTTTCTGTTGAAAGTTGTGGGTTAAGTTTAGGTTATGCATGTTTGAATACAACACTCATTTTTGTTATATTTGAGTATATAAACCACATTTCTAGGTTTACATGTAATATATAAGATAACACATAGTTTCCTCATGATTTTTATGAAGATGCATGAGTTAAACTCCATATTCAAGCAAAACCCAAAAGTTAAACAAACAACATAATGGTCCATGCAGTTATCCAATGGTTAACCGAAACTTTGACTTGTATCCCCCTAAAGAGTAAGAAAACATGAAAATAGTGGGGTATGAAGCTCACCTTGGGGTTTTCAAGATGTATAAGAAGAAGAAGATGAAACTTTGAACCTAGCATGAGTTTTTGGAGAGATGGAAGGAAGTTTTTGGAGTGAAAGTGGTGGGGAGGGAGGGTTTGGCTAAGAATTTAAGAGGGAAGATAGGGGAGAGATTAGTAGGTTAATACTATTAGGTTAAAACAAGTTTCATATATGTATGGTGTGTAATTTGCATGGTTACATGGTGTATAAATTTGAGGTGGCACCATTTTATGTTTTCTTCTCCTTTTTTTATTTATTTTTAAATGGGCTTACCAATCGGCCCAAGGAGAGGGGAGAAAAGAAAAAGGCTTTGGGCCTTGAAGGGTAACCAAGAACATATTGGGCCCAAAAAAGGATTTTCGACCCGTTAAGGACCATATATGTTTTTTCGGTCCAAAGAGGTTAAATGGAGGAGTTTTCGGCCCACTAGATGGCCCAATATTGGTTTTCGGTTTGATGAGCCCAAAAAAATGATTTCGTCCCAACAATGATTCAAATATGGGTTCTCGGCCCATATAAAGGTCAACTAGGGCTTTTGGCCCAATAAAGTTTAAGTATAAATTCTTGCACCCCAAAAAAGGCCCAATCAAGGTTTTACTGCCCAAAAGATCAGTTGAAAGGGTCGTCGGCCCATTACGACCCAATAAGGTCTTGGTCCATTAAGAGGATTTGGACCGAGAATGCTTGGGTTAAGGCCCAAAGATGAGTGGAATTTGGCTTATTAGATCGAGTTTCAGACTTATATGGGACTGTTTTGACCTAAATGTCAATGTATGAGAGTAGAATCTTAATGGCATTTAAGTTTTGAATTTTGCTAGATGAGATGTTGTAAGGTTACATAAGAAGATTATATTGTACATGAATTCACATCTTAACCTAATTTTGCCAGTTGTGACACTCTTCACCTCCACCTAATTATTAACAACCACTCAAAAGTTTTTTAAACTTATGACACTTAATGGTACTTACAACATATTTGATTAATATTTAGCTATACAAAGTGGATATAGGTAAATTATGTTAGTAGTATTTAAAAAATTGTTGATGTTTGTATGATAGATTTAAATGTTGGGTTTTTACTCAAAAATTATTTCAAAAACAAAAACATAGCAACTGAAGAATTTTGATTTTGAACAAAATAAAATTATTTATTCCTACCAAATTATCATTTTTCAAGACTTAGAAAGATAAAAACAGCCATAAAAAGAAAAGTGTTACAACCTTTGAAGACTTTGATTCTCATGTGAGATTGAGAGTTGATGAAGTGTGGCATGAAACTTCAAGGTAGAGGTTGACTAGAGATATCCGCCAACAATAAATCAATCTCATAAGATGCTAGTCTTCTTCTTATAATAAAAGAATCTTTTAAGCTCTTAAGACAAAGAAACTAGTTTGTCTTAAAAGAGAGTATTCAAGTATCATCTTCATTTTTATGTTCTTAACACTTTAAGAGACAAAAACTAAAGTGAATATGGAAATGGTAAGCCACAAATTTCGTGGTTTTCACTAGCCAAATGAGAAGAAGGAAAGTCTTCATAAAGCCAAAACATTACCCATTAGGTTTTAACACTTTTAGAAATGTAATGCTTCTTTATTATATTTTAATGTCATGCTTCTAAAGCATGTCCCCTAGATTAAAATAAGTTAAAGACCATGTCTCCATTCTCTAGCCATGCTTACGCTTTTATAAAGAAAAGACAAGATTTTATTAAAAAAACCTTCAAGTCTTTATAAAATATAAACCCTTATCTTTTGCTAAAAGACAAAAGTCTTTCTAGTCCAAAAAGATGTACATGGCTTAATATATCATACCTTATGATCTGAGAGCAATACACATAGGCAACAACACATTCAACTTTAGCTGAGTTTTAATTCTGGAATAGATTCAAAAAAAATTCACATCTTTAAGTGCAATCCCCATTTGTGATCCTTTTGTTTCTTCCTTTCCCGCAAAAGACTCATACTCTCAATGAAGATTTTGAATTTCGTATAGATGAGAAATGTCTTCTATCATGTGCCTGGAACAACCACTATCAACAAACCAAAGTCTGATGATATTCCTCCATAGCTGCCCATCACATAGTACGAGATTAGTTAATCTTTGGAACCCAGTCCATTTTGAAGCTGGGTTGACCATTATCATCTACACAAGGTACTCTCTCCCATGACATATCCTGTTTATTAGACACAGAAGATAAAGAAATGTTTGAATCATTAGATGATTTGGGAGTATGAACCTTTGGTACCCATCTATAGTTGGGTTTAACCCATTTCTTGTTTGATCTGATGGATGCCTCAGCACTTGCTTTAGAACTTGAAACCGATCGCATTTGTTAGACTGCTTGACAGATCTTTGCGGCTTGGATTTTTCAACAGTGGGAGTGTCATCATCATAAGCTTTTGAAACACTTTCAGCAGACTCATAATTGAAGTAGAAGAATTAGAATCGTTCACCTCATCACGAGCTTTTGAATCACTATCAGCAGAACAAGAATCATTCGTGTTCTGCTCATTCCGATCATGCACTGTGACCTGCTCTGCACATGAGGTAGAAACATTAGTATCACTCACCTCAATGTTCTTAGTTGGGCCAGATTGTTCAGTCTTAACTGAAGCTGGTACATGGGTTTAGCCAAACTGAGCAGGTATCTATACCTCATTGCTTTCAAGGGGTGAGGTATAGTTGTCATTGAAGGGAGGTGGAACACTGTGATACCCTAGACCCTTATTCTGATTATCTTTAAATTTTAATTGTTTTTCTATCATGGACACAACTACCTCACTTGACACGTCAAATTTCTTAAAGTTAAATTCATCATCTTTATATTTAGTTTTTAATGCATCATGTTCGGCAGTTAATTTGGCAATTTCCTTTTTAGCATAATCATAACGTTCACCCTTTGTGCTGTATTCTTCTTGAAGTTTTCTAAAGTCTTTGGTTTTGGCCTCTATTTGTTCTTTTAAAGGTTTTTGGGCCTTTCTTAGAGTATAGCCTTCATATTTAAGGTCCTCAACTTCTCTAATTAATAACTCATTATGTTCACGATAATTATTTATTTTGTTTTCACAAGATTAAGAACATGAATTTTCACTTCCCTTGCTGATTGAAGAACTCATTATTCACCAGAAAGAATAATTTACCAAAAATAAAAGTGAAACCTTGAAACCTCGAAAGTCAAAGTTGAGAGTCAAAACTGAAAGTCAAAACTAAAAGTTAAAACTAAAAGTTAAACTTGAAGGTCAAACGTGAGAACTTGAAAGTCAAAGGTCAAATTTGAAAGTCAAAAGTTAAAAGTCAAAACTCTGGGCCGAAAACAAGGCTTCAAAATCGAATGTTTGATTTTCAGACCAAAATTACGAGGCTTCTCATCCACACCGAGAAGTCTCGCACCGAAAACAACTACTGACCGAAATCAGAGACCGAGAAACAAGACCGAAATCTTCGTACCGAGAACCTGCACAAACCCTAGACCGAAATCGCTTGGTGCCGCCGAGAACTACTGAAACCCTAACCGAGAACGACACGTGCCACCAAAATCCAAAGCAATTTGACCGAAGACCTCGCAGAAAGTGCCAAAAACACGAAAATTTCCAAATTTAAGGCAAAAATCGATCAAAAACATAAAAATATGAACAACACAAAGAACAAACAACCATTATTTTGGGAAAAATAGATAAAAAACACTAGAAACCTCAAGAAAAATTCCAAGAGATGTTTAATATCTTTCCAATTTGACTGATACCGATCCAAGCTCTGATACCACTTGTAAGTCCCAAAATGTTTTGATGTATCAATCAGATTTACTTAATGGTGCAGAATCCTAATAAAAAACTTACAGTTTTCGATCAAAAGCTTAAATCAATTGAAAACGTGAACAACCAAATTCGATATTGATGTTCTTGAACACAGCTGACACTTGATTGGCTCTAATACCAATTGTAAGTCCCAAAAACATGAACCAACTAGTGATCAATCGAAATCACTAAGCAAAGGCGGAAATAGTGCAAAGTAAATCAAGAACAAAACACGAAAACAATCCAATGCACATGATTGTATTAATGAAATCGTCTAGTACAATGGAGATCTTCAATGGTTGGCCTTCACAATGACATGACTGAAACTAGCTACCAAGAATCGGCCAACCAAGTCTCCTTATATAGGCAACATAATAATACAAGGAAGCCCAAAACCCAAAACATCCAAGGACCGAAATCAAGACTGATTTCAGTCCAACCACTGATTTCGGTCCAACCCAAACCGAAAACCCATATAAGGACCCAATAATGAATAACAAAACCTAACATATATTAGCCTAGCACAAACCAAACAAAGTAGGACATAAAAAAGGTAATTAAGGAAATCTTTTATGTATAGGAGCTTGAGTTGGGTAGGTTGTCAAAGCCAAGGATTTTCATCTATTTTCCGATATTCGAGGTGAGTTACCTTCCAGTAGAAGTGGGTGGAAGGCACCAATGTCGGCCCACTAGTAGCTGATTATAATAGAGATGATTGTCTTTGTGATAATTGTCTAGTATGCCACAATCTATTATGCTTTATGTGCTAGTATGTTATTGATGGGTTTTGAGCACTCTACCAACCTTATGGTGTACATGCAACCCTAAATGCTTTGGATCTATGTTTTCTCTAATTATACATGCAATTTGATTTTACAAAGCATTGTCCTAACTAGCATACAAAGCATGGGTAGTTGAATAACAAAAACTAGTTAAATGAATTACCTTTTCTTGTAGCTTGTTAACTTGGACATTTAAGAGCCTAGCACCCCAAATGTGATGCCTCAAATGCTTCACAAAACACCACCAACAATGGAGGACTTGAGAGAGTGACTTGCACAAAAATCGACTCTTATGATCTTCTTGAACCACTAGTGCCGATTTTAGGAGCTAAAGGGCTTCTTTTATAGTGTGGCAAAGTCTAGGGTTACATCCATGTAAACCCTAATGGACATGACCTTTCATATTACTTAGGCTCCATGGGTTAAACCTCCATGGACTATCCGTGGACTTATAGCCCAACCTAAATAACCATTGGCCCACACCTAAAGAATTATTGATTTGCCAAATCAGTCCCGGTATATTTAATTAGTCTCTTTTGATCACTGAATTAATTCCAAATTAATTCCTGACCAATACTAATTAAATAATATGATTTCCCATTAATATATTAGAACTTATAATATATTAATAAATTATAAATATCCTCTTCTCAAAAGTCCATCCTGTAAAATTGTTCTGGTGAAATGCAACCGAAATGGACCATACTCTCGGGTCAAGTACATACTAATTATAGTTATTGGCTTAGACACCAAATCCAACAGTTATGATATTATGTGATAGTGGTAGGAGAGGTGAAATAGTCCTCGGAATCGGTTGAAATAAACCGGAGGGTAGGTCGGGCACCCATATATGCCTAACAGTATGTTTATGCTATGTATTATGTGGTAGTGGTAGGGGTGAAATAGTCCCCGTAACCGGTTGAGATAAACTGGAGGGCAGGTTAGGCACCCAGATATGCCTGGCAGGGTAGGTCGAGCACCCATATATGCTTGACAGGGTAGGTTGGGCACCCAGATATTCCTAACAGGGTAGGTCGGGCACCCAAATATGCCTGACAATATGTGATTATATGTTATGATGGGGGACCTCATTAAGCTTTGTGCTTACGGTTTTCAGTTTTGGTTTCAGGTACATCTTCTTCGAAAGGAAAGAAGCCGACATGATTGCAGGGCATCACACCAGGATTTCTGCACATGAGATCTCTGATAGCTATACTCTGATGTTGTTTTATCATGACATGCTTTGAATATGTATACATTGTTTTTTATATGAGTTGATTCTATGATGTTTTTAGACAAATGGTTTTATAATTATTAAATTAAAAATGAAATTTTTGGTCTTGAATTTTGGGATGTTACATAACGTCTTGATTTTCAACATAATTTTTTCATGGTGAAACTCAAGACATCACATCAACTACTGTAATCGATCATGTTACCCAGGGTCTTCATATTTGTACCAAGTATCATCCACCAAACCACGTCATTGGCAATCCCAATGGTGGTGTTCAAACTAGATCAACAAAATCCATCCAAGATGATTGTCAGTATGTTTCATTTATCTCGCTAATAGAAGCAAATAAAATCCATGACGCTTTATAGCATTCTAACTAGATCACTGCCATGCAATAAGAATTAGTTGAATTTGAAGAAACAAGGCTTGGATCCCCCCCCCCCCCCAATGCATCAAGCAGTTATTGGAACTTGCTAGGAATTTTGAAACAAGTTTAATGAGTCAGGATTGTTATAAGGAACAAATCTAGATTAGTTACAAAAGGATAAAGTCAACAAGAACGTATTGCTATGACAAAACATATTCTCATGTTGCAAGATTACAAGACATTCTTATTTTCCTAGCTTATACAGCTCACAAGAACATCAAAGTACATCAATTGAATGTCAAAAGGGATTTTCCTAATGGAGAATTAAATGAAGAAGCACATATGTCCATATCATATATTTCCACAAGTTATGTTATTTCCCTTCCATAAGAAGAAGCCATTAATCCCCAAGACAATGAAAGGTACAATAAATAGAGTTCTTATGACTTGCATTAGATGTTTAATCGGTTTTATTTGTTTGGACTCATTATCCTCTTAAAGAATGTTTGTCCTCAAAACCATAAACGATTAAATTTAATTTTAAATGTTTCTTTCTCCAAAAACTATTCTTCAAATAAAAGAAACGTGTCAATCTCTGAAGTTTTTGTTTCTCTCCAAGACTGCACCAATTTTTTAGAAGAAGTAACTTTATCAAAACAACTTTAGGTAAAATCCATTTGGGTTTTAAGCATCTATTGCGGCATACTCAATGTTTTCATTTAATGATTCTATCATTATCATCAAATTTTTCGTACTTATTATTATTATATATATATATATATATATATATATATATATATATATATATATATATATATATATATATTATTAAAAGATCCAATAGTTCATGATCATATCCAGCTAATCTCAAACCCACAAATAACACCTCACTCTCCCATTGTGACCTACACTCTCAAACTGTTTTCGACCTTCTTTTTCTCTCAAGATTACATTGTTCATCTTCTTCTCTTAACCTGCAATAATGTAGAAGTCTAGAACTTCATATAAAAACCAAGGAACATCTTTATCTCCTGAGCCAACATACAAACCTGTCTCTTGCAATCTTCAAGCAGTTCTTGATGTTAGCCTTTACAATTATGTCTTGGTTCTTCTAATTGAAGCCCTCATAAATCATCCTCTCTTTTTTCCCATTACCATCACCACTGACAAAGTTCCTTTTGATTACCCGTTGAAAGCTCACATGACTATTAACTTTGATATGTGATCGAATCCAATTTCATCTAATCCATGACGATGAGGTTTTCTTAAACAAACCCATTATAAAAAAACCTTCCCTGCCCAAAATTTTCATCTATGACTCCAGATCGGTCATAAAACTCCTCTGGAAACCAAAAGGGATTTTAAGAAATCTAAATTTCTAGTCACATGGAACTTTCTTGTCCATATAATCATTCATTTCCTCACTAAAAAGATAAGTGCAACTGATTAACTTAGCTCTGCTTAGCTTCAAATCCTTGGAGTATCAACACAAGATGGCTAGTTTACTATGCAACATGCATTTAGAATGACTTCAAAGAATCCATCGGAACAAAGAAGATGGAGTTTACACATGATAGATATTGGGATCTCTGCCTCGAATCACTATACAATGCCTCCAAGACTCCCATCGATGAATCCTTTGAGACATTTGAAGAAAGATAGATGAAGAGATTTCTTGTTCCTAACCAAACCGAATTTAGTGACACTAAACGTCTATCTACTGCTTTCCTGGATTTAATTCAAAGATATTATGATGTTTTTGCAAAGCATATGAAGGATACGGATGAACCACAACTGGAACATCCTACCTCTTCCTTTACAAGAACTTTGAAGCAAGCCTTCAGTACGAAAGTCAAGAATACTCCAACTCATCGGAAATCCATTGTGAAGAAGAAGATGATTGAAAGGAAGCAAAAGGAATCTATTATCCCCTCTCCTACTCCCAAAAGGCGTATCCTATCACACAACAAGGACTCCCAACAGTCCGAGTGTGATAATAGACCTCCTGCCAGGTTAGAGGAAACGAAAGTCGACCATTCACCTCCTCAAAGAGAAGGTGTATCAAAAGTTAAAGGAGTTAAGTTTGCTTCCTCAACCAGATATTCTCAAAAAAATGTTAGTTTTACGTCGTCCACTCATCCCCAAATGGACACTCTTTTAGGTAAGTTTCTTTGAATCCATAAGATAATATCTTGTTCATTTATGCACCTACTTCACTTCTGAAGCCTCTGCTTCAGATACAACTTCTGCTGTCAAAACTTTAGATATATTTAGAGGAAATTACATTAGGACTAACATAAAAACCATCATATTAGTGTAGCTAGACATAAACTTCAGTATCTATCCTTTCTTGAATAGAGTTCCAAGGAACAGTTGGTATGTTTGTGTGTGTATGTGTGTCACTCAATTAACAAAGTTTCTTACATGCAAAACTTCACTGGATCCCAAGTCAAATAAAATCAAGTCTCCTGAAGGATCTTCTTCCTCTGATAGAAGTAAATCCATTACAACCAAAATTAGGCAAGAGAAAGAGAAGAAAGAAAAAAAAGAGAAGTTGTAGAAAGAGCTTAATGACTTGCAAAAGAAAATGTTGAGAAAGAAGCTAAAGAGTAACGTCTAGATTTTCAAGATAATTTTTTCATGGTGAAACTCAAGACATCACATCAACTACTGTAGTCGATCATGGTACCCATCGTCTTCATATTTGTACCAAGGATCATCCACCAAACCACGTCATTGGCAATCCTAATGTTGGTGTTCAAACTAGATCAACAAAATCCATCCAAGATGAATATCAGTATGTTGCATTTATCTCGCTAATAGAAGCAAATAAAATCCATGACACTTTAGATCATTCTAACAGGACCACTGTCATGTAATAAGAATTAGTTAAATTTGAAAGAAACAAGGCTTGGATTCCCCTCCCCCCTAATGCATCAAGAAGTTATTGGAACTCGCTGGGTATTTTGAAACAAGTTCAATGAATCAAGAATTGTTATAAGGAACAAATTTGGATTAGTTACAAAAGGATACAGTCAACAAAAAAGCATTGACTATAACAAAACATATGCTCATGTTTCAAGATTACATGATATTCTTATTTTCCTTGCTTAAGCAGCACACAAGAAAATAAAGGTACATCAAATTAATGTAAAACGCGATTTTCTCAATGGATAATTAAATGATGAAGTGCATATGTCTAAAGCACATATGTCCATTAGTAATGTTATTTCCCTTCCATAAGAAGAAGCCATTAATCCCCAAGACAATGAAATGTACAATAAATAGAGTTCTTATGACTTGCATTAAATGTTTAAACGGTGTTATTCTTTTGGACTCATTATCCTCTCAAAGAACGTTTGTCCTAAAAAACATAACCGGTTACATTTAATTTTAAATCATTCTTTCTTCAAAAGTTAATTTTCAAATAAAAGAAATGTGTCAATCCCTAAATTTTTTCTTTCTCTCCAAGGCTGCACCAATTTTTCAGAAAAAATAACTTTAGCAAAACAGCTTTAGGTCACATCAATTTGGATTTTAAGCATCGGTTGTCGGTATACTCAATGTTTTCATTTAATGACTCTATCATTATTATCAAATGTGTCGTACTTATTGTTTATATATTTTTCTTATTAAAAGATCTAACAGTTCATGATCATATCCGGATCATCCCAAGCCCATAAATAACACCCAACTCTCGTATTATGACCTACACTCTCAAACTTTCTTTCGACTTTCTTTCTTCCCATCAACGAATCTTTGGAGACGTTCGGAGAAGGATAGATGAAGAGATTTCCCATTCCCGACCAAACCGAATTTGGTGACACAAAACTGATGGGTTTTGAGCATTACAACATTCCTATGGTGCACATGCAACCATATTTTCTTTAGATCTAGGTTTTTCTCAAGTTATACATGGAAATTAATTTTCCAAAGCAAGAACCCTAATTCTAAGATATAAAATCAAAATCTAATTATATTAGGGTTAGAAGAATACCTTTCTTGTTGATTGCTTGATTTTGACCTTCAAGAGCTTAGTGCTTCAATTGTTGCACCTCTAATGGAGTCACAAACACCACTTAGCAATGGATTAACAAGAGAGAGAGAGAGAGAGAGAGAGAGAGAGAGAGAGAGAATGGAGGATTCAAGGTTTCGGTTAAGGTTCTCTAAGAACGCATTGGGGCGGAAATCCTCATGCCAAGGGTTCCTTATAGAGTTGAGTTGCTAGGGTTTTAAGAGGAAACCGTAATTCTCTGCTTAAGCCTTAAGCAATCCATGGGATCTTTCTAGAAAGCCCCTTAGACGAAATATTTATGGGCTTCCCATAGATTTCATTCACTCTTTCTTTAGGATTCCATCAGCCCAACTTGCAACTATCAATGATTTGCAATATCAGTCCCTTTACTTTTAATCAGTCTCTTTTGATCACTAAATTAATTCCAAATTATTTTCTGATCAATACTAATTAAATAATATGATTTCTCAATTAATATATTATTCTTATAATATATTAATAAATCATTCATTAACCTCTTTCTCCATAATTCATCCTATCAAATTGTTATGGTGAAGGCAACCCAAAAGGACCATGCTACTATCAGATCAAGTACATCCCAATTATAGTAATTGGATTAGATACCTAATCCAACAGTCTCCTACTTGGATAAGTCTAATAACTATAACTGCCAATGCAACTCCAGAATCTGATTAGCAATCGTAGCTCTCAAAAGCCATTGTCGAACTTTGACCTAGTTAATGACGCATCCTTTAGATAAGGGATCATATAATCATCCGTTCTGCAAGATATCATGTGGACAAAGACATGGAACATAATCATTCTCAATATCCAACAGTTTGTTTCCCGACTTCTGATCTATCTGACATAGAACTTAACTGAACACATCAATTCAGTCCTGACCGGGCCCGACACATAAATCAACACAATCATCGAAGGGCCCAAGATATCGCTTTTACCCTATTAGGATAAAAGCAAGAGATAAAATTTGACTTTAATGCTTGTATTATTTACTCATCAAATCGTACACAACAACACGTTTTATAACATCAAGTTACTGATACGTTTACTCATTATCAATGCATAATCAACATGTAAACAACAACTCATATATCTCGGTTTAAAGCTTATACGATATTATCGTCTCACAATCACTCGTGATAAATTCCATGAAGTGATTCACATGATCATGGGTTTAATCCAATACTCAAATCTTATTTCTAAAGTACTCATGAACGTTGCAGCAAACCTTTGCAATGTCTAAGCACTTAAACAATCTACAAACCAATTCATGATAGTCTATCCTCATAAATTACTCCCAAAGTATGATCAACTGTGGATAATTTGAATAATCTAATTATTCTGGAAGTAAAACATGTAAAAGTGAAACAATAGTAAACAATGGACACAAGATAGTAAAATTCACTCATAAATAAATCTCCATTACTTAATCATATATACAATCACTAAAACTAATATCATCATTCAGACCAATGCTCCTCGCATGATGTAACTGCTTAACCCTAATCAGACCCTTTGTGAGGGGATCTACCGAATTCTCCTCTGACGACACTCTCTTGACTACGAGGAGTCCCACTTCTGCCCGTTGTATGATGAAGTGGTACTTTCTGTTGATGTGTCTGGATCTACCATGATCCTTTGGTTCCTTGGTTAAGGCAACCAATCCTTTGTTATCACAGAAAATCTCCATAGGCTCCTTTGTGGCTGGTACAACTCCAAGGTCTCCAATGAATTTCTTTAACCATATTGCCTCCTTCGATGCTTCGCTCACTGCTATGTATTTGCAAGTTGAATCAGCCACGGTCTCCTACTTGGAACTTTTCCAAGTAGTTGTTCCTCCATTTAGGGTAAATACTCATCCCGACTGAGAGTGGACGTTATCTTTATCGGTCTGAAAGCTGGCGTCACTATACCATGTCACTTTCAAGTCATCACTCCCACTAATTGTAAGTACCCAGTCCTTATTCCTTCGCAGGTACTTAAGAATGTTCTTAACTGCTGTCCAATGAGCTCTACCCGGGTTCCCTTGATATCGACTAACCATGCTCAATGCAAAAGCCAAATAAGGGTGAGTACATGTCATGGTGTACATGATCGAGCCAATGGTGGAAGCGTATGGAACTCGACTCATTTCCGCTATCTCGACATCGATACTCGGACTATGAGTTTTACTTAGCTTGGTATTGCTTTGGATTGGCAGTTCCCCTTTCTTGGAATTCTCCTTGCTAAAACGTTTTAGCTCCTTGTCTAAGTAACTACTTTGACTAAGTCCTATTAGTCTCCTACTTCTATTTCTCAAAATTCTTATCCCAAGAATGTAAGCAACTTCTCCTAGATCCTTCATAGCGAAACACTTCCCAAGCCAGGACTTAAACTCCTGCAAGGTCGAGATGTCATTTCCTATGAGTAGTATGTCATCAACATATAAAACTAACAAGCTAACTATACTCCCACTAGCCTTGACATAAACACATGACTTATCCTCACTTCTCAAAAATCCAAACTCTTTGACTTTCTCATCGAAACAAAGATTCCATCTGTGAGACGCTTGCTTTAATCCATAAATGGATTTCTCAAGCTTGCACACTTTATTGGGGTTACTTTGTGTCTACAAAATCCTCTAGATGACACATGTAAACATCTTTAGCCAACTTCCCATTAAGGAAAGCAGTTTTGACATCCATCTGCCATATTTCATAATCATGAAACGCCGCTATGGCTAGCATAACCTTTATAGACTTTATCTTGGCCACTGGTGAGAAGGTCTCATCATAGTCAACCCCCGAGGTTTGACTAAAGCCCTTCGCAACCAGCCGTTCCTTGAATGTATGCACTTTCCCATCCATGTCGGTCTTCTTCTTGAAGATCCACTTACACCTGACCATCTTATGACTCAGTACATTGTCAACTAAGTTCCAAACTTGATTCTTATACATGGACTGAATCTCGATGTCCATTGCCTCTTTCCATTTTGCAGACTCGGGGACGCCATGCCTTCCTTGTAGTTGTTAGGTTCATCCAGATTTATCATTGTACTATCACAGATAAACGAATCACCTTCAACAGTTATATGGAAACCATATAACACAGGTGGAACACTAAATCTACTGATAAACGTATCACCTTCTGCTATAATCGTCGATAAAAGTCACATAGAAGCGGTTTGCATCCCTTGTGGTGGATCCGAAGGGCCCACACATATCTGTGTGTATGAGATCCAACAATCCCTCGCCTCTTTCACAAGTACCAATGAAAGGTGATTTAGTCATCTTTCCAAGTAAACAAGATTTTCATGTGTCATCTGCCTTTAGTTCAAATGAATCCAAGACTCCATCCTTTTGGAGTTGGGCTATGCGCTTCTTGTTGACATGTCCAAGATGACAATGCCACAATCATTCCTTGTCTAAACCATTAGAAGAATCGATATGCAACACATTATTTCCTAAGTTGTCTACAACCATCACAGGTTCATATACACCATTATAAGGCAATGCTTCTAAATATAAAATACCATTATAGAAAGCATTAATAGAACCAACTACATTATTAAATGAAAATCTATAACCTTGTCTGTACAAAGCATGAAAAGAAATAATATTCCTCATCATCTCTGACGAGTAGCAACAATCATTCACCTCTAATCCTAACCTACTACTAAGCACTAAAGAGTAAATCCCGATCTTGGTGACAGGCGAAGATTTCCTATTCCCCATTATTAGGTTCATCTTCCCATGCTCCACATCCCTACTTCTCCTTAGTCCCTACAAATTAGAACAAATGTGAAAACCACATCTTGTGTCAAGGACCCAAGAACTAGCATGTGATGATTTATTAGATTGAATATAATAAATACATGTGAAGGAAGGCTTTATCTTCCCATCCTTGATGTCCTGTAAGTATTTCGGGCAGCTTCGTTTCTAATGCCCCTTGTCGTTACAGTAGAAGCACGTTGCTTCTTTACGATCCGATGAGGGAGTGGCAAAACCGGATTTACCTTTGGATCCATTTGAAGAGGATCCATCATGGGACTTTCCATTGTGGATCTTAGAGGGAGCTTTCCACTTCTTCCCTTTTCCATGTCCTATAGTGAGGACGGGGGCAGCAACAGTAGGAGTGGACTCGACAACTTTTCCTTTAAGCCCACTTTCAGCAGTTCTCAACAAACCTTGAAGTATGCTCAAGGTGACTTCCTCCTTATTCATATGATAAGTCATCTTGAACTGATCATAACAAGGAGGTAAAAAGTGGATAATAATATGAATCGCCAACTCTTCGTCAAATTTGACATTCAACTTGAGTAAACGATCCACATACCTTTGCATCCTTTGCAAGTCGCTCGTGATAGACTCTCCATCTTTCATCTTAGTTGTTATCAGCGAGGCGACAATCTCGTACCTTTCCTAACACGCACTTTGATGTTACTTTTCCATAGAATCTTGGCACATGTCATGAGGCCAGTAGTCCTCATAGAACCGTTGCAGCTTAGGATTCATAGTGGCTATCATTATACACGACACCTTTGTCGCCTCTTTTTTGTGATCCCTATACTCAGCTATTTATTCATTAGAAGCTTAGTTTCATCTATCTCTTTGAGTTCTTTGTCAAGGACGCATTCTTTCTCCTCGTATTGTTGGTCCATACGAATGTTGCGAATCCAATCATTGAAATTGGATCCATCAAAGGTGACCCTGCCACAAATGTTCAATAGAGAAATGGAGCTTGAGGAGTTGGAGTTCGAGCCAGAAGCCTTGTTTGAGCCAACATCTGAAAAAGAAAAGGAAAAAAGTTTTGATTAGATAAAGGATCCTTAATATAACACCCAAATGAAATATTAAGGCTAGGACCCAACACAATAATTCACAATTCAGAAGAGGGATGTCGTAATCGAATTGAAAATTATTTGAAGGTAGGTAAATGACGATTTACCAATTCCACCATAAAAAACGCAATGAAGAATTAGGTTTTAAATGAAATGAAATTCCTAGATTCTTTTGAGATTCATTGAACTTTTCAATGACATGTTTAATCTTGATTATGCCCTTCAAGTTTGTGATTCGGATACCGAGGATTACAAACAAGGTGTGAATAACCATGCAAATTAGCTCTGCCCTCTCGATGTCGTTTACAACCTAATCAATGTGTCGGTTAACCACACATGCTCCATTGATCTATGGTAATTATCGATCTACCCTTTTCCACCATTGTTAGTCTAAGTTAGTGTGCCGGTTAACCACACACGCTCCATTAACGACTTGGCAAGGTGCAAAGTGCAATTTCATGGACGAGCATAATTTTCACATTTTCCTAAAGTAACTAAGATTGGGAATTTATAAAAACATTTAGTTACTTTATAATATTCATTATAATTATTAATGAGGAACTAATGTCCAATCCTACCCGTTCGGATAACGGCCATCCACCAATCAAGGAAGTGGTGGGTGAGAGTAGACACCCATTTAACCGCTATTTTATAGGCAGTTTCCTTATACCCCCTTATAGATCGGTTTCGTGAATGAGACCTACTAACGGTAAGACTGACTCATCTTATACACATACACACACACACACACACACACATATATATATATATATATATATATATATATATATATATATATATATACACACACACACACACATATTAATCCTTTAAGATTATAATAGTATAAGGGTTGTATTTTAAACTTTTTAAACACTAGGGTTTTAGAATTTAATATTTCAAAATTAAAACTTTTAATCAAATTTTAAATTCCAAAACTTGAGGAAAAATTTTGGAACTTTTCAATACTTCTAGATCAAATTTTAAATATTTAAACTAATCACATAATTTGAACATTATCTTAAAATTTGACCATTATCTTTCATTTAATGAGGAAACCAAAGTCGACCATTCACCTCCTCAAAGAGATGGTGTCTCAAAAGTTAAAGGAGTTAAGTTTTCTTCCACAACCACATCTTCTCAAAAATATGTTAGGTTTACGTCATCTACTCATCCCCAAATGGATACTCTTTTAGGTAAGTTTCTTTGAATCCATAAGATAATATCTTCTTCATTTATGCACATACTTCACTTATGAAGCCTCTACTTCAGATACAACTTCTACTGCCAGAACTTCAGATATATTTAGAGGAAATTATATTAGGACTAACATAAAAACCATCATGTTAATGTGGCTAGATAGAAACTTCAGTATCTATCCTTGCTTGAATAGAGTTCCAAGGAATAGTTAGAATGTCTGTGTGTATTTGTGTCTCTCAATTAACAAAATTTCTTACATGTAAAACTTCCTCAGATCATAAGTCAAATAAAATCAAGTATCCCGAAGGATCTTCTTCCTCTGATAGAAGTAAATCCTTTACAACCAAAATCAGTCAAGAGAAATAAAAGAAAGAAAAAAAGAGAAGTTGTAGAAAGAGCTTAACGACTAGCTAAAGAAAATGTTGAGAAAAAAACTAAAGTGTAAAGTCCTGATTTTCAACATAATTTTTTCATGGTGAAACTCAAAACATCACATTATCTACTATAACCGATCATGTTACCCATCGTCATCATATTTGTACAAAGGATCATCCACTAAACCACGTCATTGGCAATCCCAATGGTGGTGTTCAAACTAGATCAACAAAATCCATCCAAGATGAATGTCAGTATGTTGCCTTTATCTGGCTAATAGAAGCAAATAAAATCCATGACGCTTTAGAGCATTCCAACTGGATCACTGCCATGCAAGAATAATTAGTTGAATTTGAAAGAAACAAGGCTTAGATCCCCCCCCCCCCCCCCCCCCAATGCATCAAGCAATTATTGGAACTCGTTGGGTATTTTGAAACAAGTTCAATGAATCAGGTATTATTATAAAGAACAAATCTATATTAGTTACAAAAGGATACAGTCAACAAAAAAGCATTAACTATGAATAACATATGCTCATGTTGCAATATTACAAGATATTCTTATTTTCCTAGCTTATACAGCTCACAAGAACATCAAAGTACATCAATTGAATGTCAAAAGGGATTTTCCCCGATGGAGAATTAAATGAAGAAGCACATATGTCCATATCATATATTTCCACAAGTTATGTTATTTCCCTTCCATAAGAAGAAGCCATTAATCCCCAAGACAATGAAAGGTAAAATAAATAGAGTTCTTATGACTTGCATTAAATGTTTAATCAGTTTTATTCTTTTGGACTCATTATCTTCTCAAAGAATGTTTCTCCTAAAAACCATAACTGATTACATTTAATTTTAAATCATTCTCTCTTCAAAAGCTATTTTTCAAATAAAATAAACGTGTCAATCTCTGAAGTTTTTCTTTCTCTCCAAGACTGCACCAATTTTTAAGAAAAAGTAACTATAGCAAAATAGCTTTAGGTCACATCAATTTGGGTTTTAAGCATCGATTATCGGCATACTCAATGTTTTCATTTAATGACTATATCATTATAATCAAACGTGTCGTACTTACTTTTTAAATATTTTTTTATTAAAAGATCTAACAGTTCATGATCATATCTGGATAATCTCAAACCCATAAATAACACCCCACTCTCCCATTGTGACCTACACTCTCAAACTTTTTTCGACCTTCTTTCTCTTTTAAGATTAAATTGTTCATCTTCTTCTCTCAACTTTCAACAATGGATAAATCAAAAACTTCATATAAAAACCAAGGAACATCTTTATCTCCTGAGCCAACATACAGACCCGTCTCTTGCAATCTTCAAGCAGTTCTTGATGTTAGCCTTTTACGATCCTGTCTTGGCTCTTCTAATTGATGCCCTCATAAATTATCCTCTTTCTTCACCCTTACCATCACCACTAACAAAGTTCCTTTTTATTACCCAGCGAAAGATCACATGACTACTATCTTTGATGATAAACACGATGGAATCCAATTTCATCTGATCCACAATGACGAGGTTTTCTTAAACAAACCCATTACAAAAAATCTTCCCTGCCCAAAATTTTTATCTATTACTCAAGATCAGTCATAAAACTCCTCTGGAAACCAAACGGGATATTAAGAAATCTAAATTTCTAGTCACATGGAACTTTCTTGTCCATATAATCATTCATTTCCTCACTAAAAATATAAGTGCAATTGATTAACTTAGCTCTGCCTAGCTTCAAATCCTTGGAGTGTCATCACTGGATGGCTAGTTGACTATGCAACATGTATTTAGAATGACTTCAAAGAATCCGTCGAAACTAAGAAGATAGAGTTTACACATGCTAGATATTGGGATCTCTACCTCGAATCACTATTCAATGCCTCCAAGATTCTCATCGACGAATCTTTAGAGACGTTCGAAGCAAGATAGATGAAGAGATTTCCCATTCCTGATCAAACTGAATTTGGTGACACGAAACGTCTATCAATAACTTTCCTATATTTAATTCTGTCACACCCCCAAACCAAGGATGGCGGAAACGTCCGAGGGTGGAGGACTTCATGTAGAGTATCACAACAACGAGTATAATAGTGCTCAAAGTAAATACAACCATCATAAATATAATTGAAAAAGTTACACCAAAGTATATGTTTACATGATTCGAATCAATTACATTATGAAACAAAATGAACTGTTTGACGATTTATCGTCCCATCCTCAAAACGTTGTTGATTTCCTGTTTTCACTGAATTCCTGAGAATACAAGTAGTTTTGAAAAGTGTCAACACAAAGGTTGGTGAGTTCATAAGAGATTTTGTTGGAGAAGTAAACCGTTTTCCTTGTAAAAGCGATAGAATATGTATCCAGAAAATCCGATATTTTCTTTCTAAAATTTATGTAATGTAGTCTTACAACCGACGACCAAAATGTATAAGTAACCTCTCTTACTAATAGAAAATGATATGTGTTTGAATTGACATAAACGCGCTTGAATTAAATGAAATTCCCGTAAATTCTTATGTTTGTTAATACTTTATGTATATGTAGTCCTAAATCTCAGGACCGAGAAAATAACAAGTATTGTCCATACTTAAAGTTATAAATGTGGTTTCAAATGATGTGTAGTCATAAATACCAAAACCGAAAGTGTACAGTAATATCTGTACTTATTGAGATAAAAAGTGATTTTAAAATCGACATAAAACCCATTTAAGTTTTATAAAAATCCCGTAAACTTTATGTATTGTTATATCCCTATGTGAGTCGCTATAATCATACTATGACTAAATGAACCTGCCACGACGTTTCTCAGGCGTCGTAAAACTGAAATGACATTTGTCACCCGTAGACCTGCAGGTCCCACTGTAGCTAGCAGCAAGGTGTGGGGTGTCAAACCCAATATAGATCTATACACAACTATCACGTTCTCCCTCCAGGAGACTCTGATTATAACTAACAGGAATTTATATCCCACACTCGGACGTACAGAAAGAGATTGTCTCACAATTTAGGTTAACAAGTTTACAAGTTGTGTGCGTGAGTGTAAAACCCTTCTGTATGAATGTACCCTTTTTGTACGTGTGTGTTATGTGATGTATCATAAACTATACCTATTATAGTTTTATCCAAAATGTTTGTAATATATAAGAACTCTTTTATGAAAAAGCGTTAGTGTTATGAAATCCATTAAACTATGCTTATTATAGCTTATATATGTGTTCTAAATGAATGAATAATCTTATCATGAATGACTTATTTTCAGTTTATGATGATAAAATTTACAAAGGAACACATTCAATACTTAGAATTTATTATTATACACTTTGCTCAACATAATACAAAGTGTTATGAAAATTATATGATGTTAACTAAATTAGACCTTCCTGCACTGTTTTAGAAAAGCCATAGAAAAATCATACGAAGTCGAAAACTAAATCCGTAACTTCTGAGAGTTCCCAAAATGTGTCTAGCTTACTCATAATTATTATCATGATTTTTAATGATCTCTAAATTGGGTGAAAAAGTCCATAATCACAGACTGGTCCGGATTGGTGTTTGAAATGATAGGCAGTTTTGTAAAAATCACCATAAATTGTAGAAAAATCGTATGGAGATGTGCAAGTAGTCATTTTAAAGCTAAGAACTGGAACTACTTACACCTAAAACAGTTTTTCAAACAAAAATGTTTAAGTCGTCCAAAACAGTCCGTGAATGGAGTCCAACTTTTCTGATGAAAGCTGTTAGAAAAATTTAGTTATGTTCTTGGTGTTTTAACTTGTATTCCCCCCCCCCCCCTAAAAACTTGAGAAAACATGAAAATATAGGGGTATGAACTCACCTTGAGTGATTTCAGTAGGTAAGTGTTGAAGACGAGAAGTGTTCAACCCAAGAACACTTGAAGAATCACTTGAAGATTCGAAGATCTAACACAATTATGAGAGAGTTTGTGTAAGATATCCATGATTCGAGTAAAAAGAAGTGAAATAATCATAAAGAGAAGGGATTATTCTTACCAAATGTGGAGGAAAATCCCAAGATCAGCCCTCAAATCTCGAGTTCTAGAGAGGGAAAATGAGAGAGAAAAGAGTTTGCTCTTTTTGGTGAAAAGAGAGAAAATGAGAGAAATGAGGAGAGAGGAGGCTTTTCTAGCCTTTGACCAATTGTGGGGTTGGGAAAAGGTGTGAAAAGTACAATGAAATGACTAGGTAAGGGCTGATGGGGAATAGTGACATGGAGTGGGTGGTGGAGGTTGCTTGTGTCATAAAATAAAGGAAAGTCAACACTCCATCTTTGTACTTCACCTACTCCCTTTTGGATAAGGTTTTATCCTTAAAAACGTGATTAATTAATAGTTTAGGGGCCTTATATGTTAAAATAAAGTTTTGGGTGAAAATCCCGTGCTAAAACAATTAAAAACGGGCTTAAAACGCGAATTTAATCGAAAACCGAGAGAAAAAGGCATCCCAGCGAGGCCTCTCGGTCCTAGGCCGAGGTTCGGTCCTTGCTGGTGCTGAGTCGGAAGCGAGATGCGAACCAGGAGCGAGAAGCGAAGGCGAAGGAGAGGGTTCAGTCAGAAGCTCAGAAGCGAGGCTCAGAAAGGAAGGTTCGGTCCTCGGTCCTCAGAAGAGAAGGTTCGGCAAGCCATTAGAAGGGAGGGTTCGGTTAGGAGATAAAAGGCGAGAAGTCAGAACCGAATGAACTGTAGTGAACAGTACCTTCGGTTCGGTTCCTCTTCATCAGAAGGTTCGGTTCCTAAGGGGACTTTCGGGTCCTAAGAGGGGTTTCGGTTCCTTAAGTCCGTTTTTCGCGTGGACTTCCGTTTTTGGGCTGTTTTCGCCAAATTCGAGGGTCGGGATGCCCCGAGTGATTATAGAAAGTTGGGAGAGATTTGAGAGAGATTCCACATACTCAGAGAGATTTGGGAGAGATTTGACATACTTGGGGAGATTTCTCATACAAAGAGAGATTTGGGAGAGATTTCACATACTTAGAGAGATTTGGGAGAGATTTGACATTCTTGGAGAGATTTCTCATACAAAGAGAGATTTGGGAGAGATTTCACATACTTAGAGAGATTTGGGAGAGATTTGACATTCTTGGAGAGATTTCTCATTCAGAGAGAGATTTGGGAGAGATTTCACATACTTAGGGAGATTTGGGAGAGATTTGACATTCTTGGAGAGATTTCTCATACAAAGAGAGATTTGGGATAGATTTCACATACTTAGAGAGATTTGGGAGAGATTTGACATTCTTGGAGAGATTTCTCATACAAAGAGAGATTTAGGAGAGATTTCACATACTTAGAGAGATTTGGGAGAGATTTGACATTCTTGGAGAGATTTCTTATTCAGAGAGAGATTTGGGAGAGATTTCTGATAAGAAGAGATGGAGTGAACACGATTGAGAGAGGTTTCATTGGTGACCTTTTTGAGTGTTCGGCTTCACAATGCAGGGTCCGTAAGCCCCGTTAAGCCTTGTTTAAGGATCTTGCATACTCCCGATGAGTATGCAACATTGTTTTATCGGTTTGGCTCGCCACGTACCATAGTTTTAGGTTAAGGAGATCTAGATGTACGCACTTTTCAATTTATGATTTCTCATTAGAATAGAGAGTTGTTTAGAAATAACATAACGTAAACTCTAGTACTCATGGAAATTTGAGTTAACCGGTTTGACTTGTTGACTTTAGTTGACTTTGACTTGACCGAAAATTGACGGTTGTCACAAATTCCAAGATATTCTGATGTTTTTGCAAAACATATCTAGGATACGGATGAACCACAACCGGAACATCCTATCTCTTCCCCTACAAGAACTTTGCAGCAAGCCTTCCGTACCAAAGTCAAGAATACTCCAACTCGTTGGAAATCCATTGTGAAGAAGAAGAAGATTGAAAAGAAGCACAAGGAATCTATTGTCCTCTCTCCTACTCCCAAAAGGCGTATCCTATCACACAACATAGACTCCCAACAGTCCGAGTGTGATAATAGACTTCCCGCCAGTTCAGAGGAAACCAAAGTCGACCATTCACCACCTCAAAGAGAAGGTGTATCAAAAGTTAAAGGAGTTAAGTTTGCTTCCACAACCACATCTTCTCAAAAATATGTTAGGCTTATGTCGTCCAGTCATCCCCGAATGGACACTCATTTAGGTAAGTTTCTTTGAATCCATAAGATAATATCTTCGTCATTTATGTACATACTTCACTTCTGAAGCATCTGCTTCAGATACAACTTATGCTACAAGAAATTTAGATATATTTAGAAGAAATTATATTAGGAATAACATAAAAACCATCATGTTAGTGTGGCTAGATAGAAACTTCAGTATCTATCCTTGCTTGAATAGAGTTCCAAGGAATGATTGGTATGCATGTGTATGTATGTGTGTCACTCAATTAACAAAGTTTCTTACATACAAAACTTCCCCGGATCCTAAGTCATTTAAAATCGAATCTCCTGAAGGATCTTCTTCCTTTAACAGAAGTAAATCCATTACAACCAAAATCACGAAAGAGAAAGAGAAGAAAGAAAAAAAAAGAAGTTGTAGAAAGAGCTTAACGACTTGCTAAAGAAAATGTTGAGAAAGAAGCTAAATTGTAACGTCCTGATTTTCAACATAAACTTTTCATTTTATTTATTCAATATATCAGAGTATAATTACATCATGTGGAAAAAAAATTGTGAATGCGTGTGTGTATGGTCGAGCCTTGCCCTTCTCACGAATTAATGAAGTACCTGAAATACATTTATAATCAACTGGGTAAGCATGAAGCTTAGTGAGTTCCCCAAAATACCATATACCATAATACGTATGCAATGCATACACATAATGACTTTCAGCAAAAAACTGGCCCGCCTCTTGGCCTTGAACATAAAGTTGGTCCGCCCCTTTTTTTCTTCAGCATAAAGCTACTCCGCTCTTTGGCCTTTAGCATAATGCTCATCCGCCCGAGTCTATTGGCCTTCAGTCGAGGTTGTTCCACCCTCAACTCCTCACATAATACACATATATAACAGACAAACAATCTAACACTATAGGAAACTAACTAAACTAACCTAATTGCTTAATTGCATACTATAGGGAAACTACATCCTAACATACAGAGGATACATACATGAGTATACAATATAGTGAGAAAACTCACCTGGACAATTTCTCAGATGGTTAACAGTTTTTGGGTAATCCAAATGGCGAGCAATGTGCCTAACAAGCAATAAACTATAATACTGTAGCTTATTAGTCCATATGGTAATCTGATAATGAAGGCAAGGTTTTTCACTAATCCCAATGAATACTGGAAGTTCTATGAAATAAGGATTAACCAGACATGATAGTTGGGAGGCATGATCATTCCGACATATGTGTTTTATGAAATCCAACAACTAAGCCAACATGCTCATTCTAGACACCTCTCTTGTAAGTAGATTAATTTGTATTATGAGCGGAATTAATGATGAATCTAGCACTTATAGTTTCCTAATAACAACTATAATTATAATTATAAGTTATCGTAAAATCCTAGTAAACGTACCTTCAACTACAAAGATTTCTAGCGAAAACCAAGATTTAGGCAGACATGACTTCGATACCGAGTAGTTCTATTTGTCGGGCTCACCTACGCCGCAATACCTCACTAATGAAATTCATCAGAACCTGAAAAAACTCAAGAGAATTCGGAACTAGAGAGAGATATGAGGTTCTGGAGTAAGAAGTGAATGAGGGGTGAAATGCTAGCTATAGGCGGGTTTTGGGGGCACACACCGTGCGCAGATCAGAGGCGCACCACAGGCTTTTGTGATGTCTCTAGTCTGCCATGTTGCCACGTGTCACAATTCTGGTGGTCTGCGTCCCACCATCTAGAAGCATCGAGCACTACGAGATTTAATTATTTTCTAAAAATCAAATATTTCTCATCCAAACTCCATTTTCGGACTTCTTTATATCCATACATAGCTATTGACAAGTACCACAACTTTCACTTAGACTCTATTAGCTATTATCACTTTATTTTTAAAGTTATATTTTTAATAGACTTAGTCTATTAAAGTTGGTATAAAAATCATAACTCTTTTGTTGAGTATTTGAGATATTGAAATTGATTTGGCATATTTGATTATTTAGGGAACCCTTTTTAGGGTTAATCATTTTGTGATTCCCTACGGTGCCTTTACAGTAAAAGTTCTTAATTGAGCTCTTCTAAGGCATTGGGTTTATATTAAGACCTTAGATTTATATTTATGGTATATATTTATTGTTCCCTATAAATAATCATTAGGTTAGCTTTTTACCAAATTAGGTTTTTCTTTGTACGTTCATATCATATTCAATATACACAAAAACCTTTATCAGATTACTTGCATATTATGGTGATTCATTCTTGATTGTTGATATTCCGCATTCGTCGTCTAGGATTTATTCTGTGACAACCCGAAATTTTCCATCTAGTTCAGTCAAATACTTCATTAAAAGTCAAACACATTGTTGTTATCCTTTAGCACAATTAGGAGTTTATTTGAGCGTTTTGAGCCTTGTACACTTAAGGAATAAGTATCGGGGTTTATCGGTTGAAGATGTAGCTCAAAGAAATGACCATAAACACCCCTGCAAGGAGTTCATGGCCAACACATGGGAGTTTACGGCCGTAAACTCCATGTGGTCCGTAAACTCTTGCTTATATGATGAAGAGGTGGTCATTTGTTCATTCCTCCCTTCCATTTGGCCCAAATCCTCTCAAGTATCATCCCGATCTTCGTCCCCAATCTTCAAATCTCGTAAGCTTATTGTCTTAACTAGTTGATATCTTGCATGAATCAGTAATCTTACATGATTTCATTGGTGAAATCATTCCATTTTGTAGATCTTCAAGTTTCAGCAAGAACACCAAGAACACACACTAGTGTTCTTGGCCAAAACCGACCATTCAAGCTCCTAGATTGTAAGTACTCTTGATCCAACTCATTGTACACTAGGTTTATCATATTTAGAGCATAGAAAACATAAGAAATCATAAGATTAAAGGAGTTTACGGCCAAGACATGTTCATGGGCCGTAAACCCCTTTTAAGGACCAAAATTCACGAAATGGTACTTCTTACCATGAGTTTATGGCTGTAAACTCATGGGGAAGTGGTCTCAGGGCCGTAAACACCATACAAGGCCATTCATGGACCTTAAACCCACCCAAACACTTGTTTAAGCTTTGGAGCACCTAACCACTTAAGCCTTTATAGTTTTAAGCCTCTTTTGGTGACCAATTGAGAGTTTACGGCCAGGAGTAAACTCCCCTAGGCCGTAAACTCCAACAAAGATGGTCCATTGACCATACACTCCCATATAAGGCCTTGCACTCCTTTGTTGCAACCCGATAGCCTCCAAACACTTTGAGCAAAGTGTTTTCCTCACATTAGGATGTTTATACATGTTTAATTAGTGTTATAATCACTAATTATATATATACATATGTCTTCATATGGTATTAGGGTCATTGAGTGTGTCTAAGTCTTCACTTGACACCACATACTTATCCGACACTTCCTTCCGATCCGCTCACTACAGGTGAGTTCATACCCCTTGAATTAACCTTTTAAATGTTTCTAAATGTTTTTGAATGTTTTATGGGGGGGGGGAATACAAGTTGAATCATGCTAGTTATTATATCAATCACATGTGATAATAACGAACATGCAAATGGATTTACTATACGTTAACTGTTTTACCAAACGGATTTCTTCAAATGATTTTCATAAACGTTTTATATGTTTAAAACTCTTTATTAAACTGTTTATTATACATTGTATGTTTCATTTCAAACTCTTTTACAATAGTGTTTCAAACAAAGGTTTCTTTATACTTAAATTGTTTTATCAAACAAATACTTTCAAATCGTTTTATAAAATGACATCAAGTCATTGTTATTTATTGTTCAAAAATCTTAAATGTTTTACAAAACCTCTTTCATCTTCTTGATCAAAACTATATCTATACACTTATGTTCATATATATATATATATATATATATATATATATATATATATATATATATATATATATATATATATATATATATATATATATTGATATGAGAGCATTCAATCTTCGTTCAGTTCTCACACTCTTGGGTAGCAAGGGTGTATAAACATTCTTGGACATCAAATACATTCCAGTAAACTATTATAGGGATAGTTTAGGGGATACAAAACATTATTCCTATTACAAGGAATTACAGCAGATTCAGTTCATTCATGAGTCTATACTAAATGCTGTATGAAGAGATACACTTACCTGGATCCTCTTACAAGGATACACTTATATGGATACTTGTACCTAGATACTATATGATGAGATACTATTACATATTATACGTGTAGATTAGTTCTGTCTATCCTAGTACAAAAGGATACTATATGGGACTAACCATTCCGGCACCCAACTGTTAGCAACATAGGTAATGAACATCTACAGATGCCTACGGTTAATACTTATACTAGGGTACCTTTACGGGACTAACCATTCCTACACCCTGCTGTTAGCTACAGAGGACAATGAACATCTACGGATGTTCAAGGTTAATACTATTTGGCAGTCGCGATGTCGGGTTTATCCTAATACAAAAGGATAATACTTATATGGCTAGATTTTCCCTATTACTTTTATTTTGTGATGCATTCACATAAACGATGAGGTAGACTATATATATATATATATATATATATATATATATATATATATATTGTCAATAGTAGTCATACAAGGGAAAAACCATCTTTGTTACTTTCAAAACATTCAGGTCTTGGTAGAAGACTACTTTCAAAACACTCAAGTCTTGGTAGAAGACTACTTTTATACTAGTAGGAAATATGGGATTTTCTAGGGTTTTCACACTTATATCAAATGTTTCATTCAAAGATTGACATGGCATTCCTAACAGCTTTCCAAAACAGAGTAATGACACTTAAATACTTATGAATTCACCAGCTTTATGCTGATCTACACTTTCAAAATAACTTGTATTCTCAGGCCACAAGTAGATAGGTACGATGACCAGGTTTTGAGAAGACGGAGCACAGACAAGACTCGTCTTTTATTTTGATTACATATTTTGGTGTCTTATTACTATGAACGAACACACATGTATTAAAACTTTACTTTTAATGCAATGGATGATGTTGTTGTTTGTTTACTACTTTGCACTGTTATGATAATTCACATGACGTCCTCCACCCCTAAACGTTTCCGTCGTTCTTGGTTTTGGGGTGTGACATATTCCTAACAAGTGGTATCAGAGCGGGTTCTTGTAGATCTCAGCGATTATTGCAAGAATCGATCTTGTTTATGGCGATATTTTGTCATGAATCTTACCTTGTTCTTCAAGTTTTGTAAGTTTTCTGAAAAGAAAAGTCTATACCTCGTTTTTATTGAAAAATCTTTTTCAGATCTGTTATCTTCAACTCATTATTTCATCTGATTTGTTATTGAATCGTGTTCTAGAAGAGAATTAAAAGAAAATTTTCGTGTTTATTCGAATTTTCATGTTCAGATCTACTTTATCTCTCTAAAAATCATTTTAGATCTGTTTTCTCTCTCTAGAAACCATCTCAGGTCTGTTTTCTCTCTCTAGAATTCTCATCAAATGTACTCTCTCTCTCTCTATCTCTCTCTCTCTATCTCTCTCTCTCTCTCTCTTCAAGTTTTCTTTCTTGTTGCAGATTAAATGGCAGATTATAAGGTGTTAAAAGACATTAAGAGACTAGGATTAAAAGTTACAGATCTAAAGTTTCGTCTTAAAGAAGGATATTTGTTTTGGGATGTTCCTGAACAATCTATGTTGAAGAATGTCATTGAGATGTATAATCTCTATGTTGATGAGAAGATTGGTGATTTCACACAGATTTCTAGTGGTGGACTTAAAAGTAATTGTGTTGAGGAAGATAAGGATTTGTTAAAACAATTTATCATTATCAAAGAATACTTACTTTTGAAGCAAATACAACAGAACATAGAGAAAGAAAGAAAAGAAAAAGAAGGTGTTCTTTGTGTTATTAATAAAGTTCATGATGTTCTTCTAGTTTCTGAAGAAAAAGTGACTCCATATGTTCTTATTGAGGGGGAGTCAAGTGTTTCAAGTTTTTCAGAAGCTTCACAATCCGAATCAAGTAGTTCTGAAGAAGAATCTAAATGCAAAAATTCAGAAATCGTGAAAGTGAAGGAGTTATGTTCTATTGGAACAACAACAGATGATTCTTTATGTTCTGAAGATGTTTTTGAAGGAATGGTTCCTTACAGAAGAAATTCATATTCATCAAACTCCAAAAGTTTGTGTATCAAAGGCTTTTAATGTTCAGATTTAGAAAGATGAAGAGAATGTTCAGATCCAAAATTTGTTTATGAAGCCTGGAAGTCAGAAAAGAAAGAAGAAGAGGAAGAACAAGAGTAAAATGAAGAAGGTGGGGGTGCAAACGAGCCAAGCTACTCACGAGCTACTCGAGATCGGATCGTTAAAAGCTCGACTCGAAATCGATTTTAAATGAGCCCGAGCCAAGCTCGAGCTTAATATTAAGCTCGTTTATTAAACGAGCTCGAGCTCAAGCCTATGTTATTAAGCTTGATTAGGCTCGCGAGCCTAAACGAGCCTTTATATAATATAATTTAATATTATTTAAATATATTAAAATAAAAACATATTATGGGAATTATGGATTTAGGGTATTAGTAAACGAGCTTCTTAACGAGCTCGACCCGAGCTTAAGCTTATTTAGATACGTCAGATAAAAAACGAGTCGAGCCCGAGCCCGAGCCGAGCTTGTATAATTCTTTACGAGATCGAGTCGAGCTCGGTAAAAGGAAGCTCGAATCGAGCCGAGCTCGAGCTCGAGCCTTATATAACTTAAACGAGCCCGAGCCGAGCCTGGCCAGGCTTGGGGTCGCCTCGGCTCGTTTGCACCCCTAGAAGAAGGTTTGGTTGCCCAAGGTACAAGCATCTAATGCATGCGAAAATGTCAGAAAGCTGAAATCAAGAATGTTCAAAAGAAATTTCATTCTCATTTTTCTTCAGTTGAATATGTTAAAAGTTGGAGAAAAGAGAAAAGAGTATTTGGTTGGTTCAATGAATTTTTTGGAAATTTTTGTTTTCCAACTAAAAGGCGAGTATTATTTTTAAAACATGATAGATTTTCTTCAAATAAGTAGGCGTGCAAGAAACCAACTTCACTCTTGAATCTTAAATGAGTACCAAAAGTGTCTTGAAAAGTTTTGTCCTTTATTAAAAAAAAACAAAAATAGGGACAAAAGTTGATGAAAAATTAGTCAAAAAGGAGAAATTTTATTGAAGAAATCAATTTTCATTGACTTTTAATTGTTGGAAATGACAAAAGGTTGAAAAGGGTGAAAAAGGGGGTGAAAAGTGATATTTTTTTGCAAAAAAAAGGCTGCCATCTGACACATTTCAACAAAAGGGATACAAGTTGTCAGTTCACTACAATCAGGAGGGTCAGATTCGGAGTTATGGAAATATAAGGGTTACTTTCGGAGTGATACATACAATTTATTTGTTTCGGAGTTATGGGCATTATTTGCTATTTTTTTAAAACACTAAGGGTTGATTTTGGAATTTATTAGAAAATCTTTGAGTTACATAAATTGGACTCGTATTTGGACATCAATATTCGCAAACTGAAATTGGTGTACTGAAAGTCGATTTCTGGAATTGATCATCCACAGTGTTCATACTCCAAGTCCTCGGAATCAATCTCTCACAATCAAGGTTAAAGGTTCATTGTTCTTGGCTCAATCGTAAACGAAGGCTCGCTCGTAATGGAATCAGATTCGCAAGTGTATCACCAATTTGACGATCGTCTGCGAATCGCTGCGAACGTTCGCAGGCATTCGTAGTCAGTGAATCACGTTCGTGTTTATGGCTCGGTGGTTCGCAGTTCCAAATCAAGCGTTTTGTGATCCGCTGTGGTGTTGTTAGTAGGTTGCAATTGTTTGGAGTTCTTATGATTCGCAGTCCTCATTCGCATTTACAGCATTCATGGTCGGCGACGAAGGTTCGCATATAGATCAATAGGAGGCAATGTTTTAAAAACTGGTTTTTTAGTTGAACCGGTATGGTGATCGGTTCCCGGTTCAACCGGATCGACCGTCAGATAAACCGGTTTCTATAATTTTCATTTTTTTTTCTATTTTCCTACACATACATACATATATAAATCATGATTTGACGTTTACAAGTTCAAACATTAACAATATACATAAAATTAAGTTGTAAATCAATCCAAATACATTAAAATAAGACATAACTAGAAGTTTTAGTGGTTTACATCAATCCATATATGTCAAAAAGAAAATAAAATATAATACCCAAACAAAATAT
The DNA here is from genome assembly GCF_002870075.4 of Lactuca sativa. Classification (NCBI taxonomy): domain Eukaryota; kingdom Viridiplantae; phylum Streptophyta; class Magnoliopsida; order Asterales; family Asteraceae; genus Lactuca; species Lactuca sativa. The sequence goes on along the minus strand of NC_056627.2, from coordinate 127,915,007 downwards.
ATTTTTAGATGAATAGAGAACACATCAAAAAACGTTATAAAATACACAATATGTTTTTATTTAGAGAAAACAAAATAGATTTGAAAAAAGTCACCAAAGTTTATTAAGCCAATGGTTATTTTCCAGATGTTTTTATTCGGTTTAACGGGTTCAACCGGTTTATTTTGATCAGTTCAACCGGATTTTTCTAAACACCGGCCGGTTCAATCCGGCTAGAAATTAACGTAAAACCAGTGATAGTTGAACCGCTTTATCCCCAGTTCCCGGTTCGACCGGCGCTTCAAACCGGCTTCAAACCAAAATAGAAGATGAAGACAAGCCAAAATAGAAGTCTCCAATCAAGTATACATACATAACCTCTCATTAGAATTCTCTAATCAAATTCGCTAACACAACACCTCTTCATGATCTTGGTAAGAAGAAGAAGTCATTCCTTACCCCTTTCTTATCATTCCAGAAGAATAAGAACTATCTGAAGGCATAAGAAAGCAACTTTCCTTAGATTAGGAGAATAAGGATCACTTGGATTCTCTTCTTCTGCGAGAATAGCTAAATCAAGAAAAGATCAATCCTACATCTCCTGACAAGAGTGATAATGATGAAGTTAAAGTTGACGACCCTCTCTTCTTTCCATGGAAGCTCATCATCAAAACACTTGAAGATAAAGATATTGTTCCACATGAATCCTATGATGTTCCACCAAACTCTAAGTTCGAATGGGATCTTCCTATCATTCCAAATGGCCAATGCTTTCCTATATTTCCTCCCCTTGAAGTCATTAAAATTTAGAGTGACCCAATGTAAAGAGGCTAAGTGATTTTTACTCCAAGTACTAGTAGAAGATCTATAGGCGTGGATGGTCTAGAAGAACAATTGTCAAAACCAAAACTTTATGATCTCCTCCTTTCAGAAACACTTTGTATTATGCTTTCGAACTGCATATATCTAATGAACATGAACACTATCTCACCGAAGTAGACATCCTACTTGTCAATCCTGCTGATCTCTTGTACATTGCAAATGAGTTAAAGAGATGAATTTCCTCCAAAGAATCAGGGAAGCATGCTCTCATACCAATCTGAACCCTTATTTAAAGAATCTCCTTTGAAACTGCATTAATTGTTATGAGATAAACTCTCTTATTCCTCTTCCATACATTGAAGATATGGATTCTCGCCTTGAAGGGATTGAATATAGAGAATATGGCATCACTGGGACTCCCGAATTTGGAGTTGTTTATGGACTCAAAGATACAGAAGAGAAGCACTTTTTCAAGCTAAGCCAGAAGCATTGTTGCTCTAATCCTTCTTAAATAGCATCATGAACATTGCTCTAGAATCTCATGAAGCATCTGTTGCAACTAAGCTGGAAATTATGAAACAAATTAAATGGATGTTTGTTGTCAGAAGATTCTTCCAAAGGACAATTGATTTCCTGAGAAACTCTTAAGATATCTAATGTATAAGCAGTTACGGTCACTTAGGAGGAGATTGATGAACCTAAAAGTGACCCTCTGCAGAAGTTTATCAATATTGATGACCGAAGTGTTGTGTTATCTGAAGTAAAGTGTCATTCGAAGAAGATCATTAGAGGAAGTTGACTTTAGTGTTTTGCCTTTTTGTATAATAAATTATTAACTATCAGTTCGTACAGATGCTCAGTCATTAACTGTTTCAATAGATCTTATCTATTTCTTGTGTCAGATGTTATTTATGAGATTACTAGGTGTAAGACCCATGTATTACATGGGTTAATTTTAAAAAATTAAACATAAATGTCTAAATATTTAGAACTTTAGATTTATAGGAAAATTTAAAAAATAATGAATAATTAAAGTTGATTTTTTTATCTTTTAAATTTAAATAAATAAACAAAATAAACTAATGAGGTTTAATTTGAGAATTTTGAAATAAGAAGGTAAGTCTATTAATGAAATTGATATTTATTTATTACTACATTTATTGTAATTACTACATTAAAATATATTATGTGGAATTTATTAAAATAGAAAAACCCATAAAATTACATGTGGAAAAGAAATTAATTCAAAATAACCACAAAATGACATTTGGCAAATTGAATGAGAGTATTACATGTGGCAAAAAAACCTTCATTTATTAGAGTAGATCCTTTTTGCATGTTTATAAAAGACGAACCGGGATGTGATTCTCCTTACACCTTTCATCATCTTTCTAGAAAATCTTCACTGAAATGTAAGATTGCTCTTTGTTCATCATGTTTATCTATTTATGCATTTGGTCTTTCATTATCATTCTATATATCAGTTGTTAAGTTTATATATTTCATTATCATTCTATTATCATTCATTATCATTGTATGTGTTAACCCCGTTTAACCAAATAGAGTTATATTACTTTTCAACCACTTCACCCGAGTAAAAAGTTTTAACCCCGTTAAACTTTAGCATCGGGTAACCGTGTATCGGGTGCAATACTCGAGACATATATAAGCAAATGGACACTACTTTTAAGCTCTTTTACCACACATTCACTCTCTCTCACTACTTTCTCTCTCTAGACCCGAACCCGACTCCAAAACCACGAATTTCGGCTTCCAAACGTAAGGATTTATTCCCTATCTTATTCTAAACATACTTCATTGTATTTAGAGGCCAAAAATCATTGAATTTAGGGGACAAAAGGGAGTTTACGGCCTAGGAAGCCCCTTAGGCCGTAAACACCTAAAATTTTGCCAAAAGCCTCATTTTTCCTTCCTTTAAGCTTATGTACTAATTAAGGGATTTACCTAGGGGAGTTTGAACATTAAAACATAAGAGTTTGAGGCCTAAAAAAGGAGTTTACGGACCAAGCTTATGCTTAGGCCGTAAACACCCAAAAACCTTGGATATAAGTCCCATAAACTCATCTAGGGCATTTAGTAATTTAACTATGAACCTAGGAAATGTTTAAGGCCATTAAACAACACCATTTGGAGTCAAAAAGAGGATTTTACGGCCTAGCCTAAGCTTGGGCCGTAAACACCTATGAAATATTCCAAAATGCCCCTAAAACTCCACATAAGGCCTTCATAAATTTATCTAAGGTGTAGGAGAGTGTTTTGGATCATTTAACACATCATTTTGAAGAACAAAATGGAGTTTACGGCCCAAGCACAAGCCTGGACCGTAAACTCCCCAAAATGTCACAAAATGAGGGTTTAAACCCTCCAATTTAGTTCAAAACACTTGCTAGGAATTTAGGGAAGTGATTAAAGGCCTTAACTTGCAATTTTGGAGGACCACATGAGTTTATGGCCAAGCCTAGGGGGCTTACGGCCGTAAACTCCCAAGGAGTGGCCTTTGGGCCGTAAACTCCAAGGGAGTGAACTCATGGACTCCCCCGTAAACCTTTCTTGGCCTTGTACCACTCCCGGGAACCCCTTCTAGGCCCTAAAACCCCGAATTGATGCTAGAATGCCTAAATACTTTAATGGAAAGCATAAAATGATTAATTTCTTGTAAAATACATATTTCATATGACATTAGGGTCCTAAAAAGGTGCTCAAGTCGTTATTTGGTACCAAACGCTCAACCGACACTTTTACCCGATTTACCCGATTCACCCGATTTACGCGATTTCAGGTGAGTTCATACCCCTTTAATGAACCTTTCAAATGTTTTATATGTTTTAGGGGGGGATACAAGTTGATTATACATGTTTATGGAAAGTTATACAAAACGATTTTCCACGTTACGAAAATTAATCACATGTGATTCACTATCCGTAGTTCAAATCACATGTGATTTATCACTATGCCTTATAAACAGATTTTACGTTTTCAAAACTATTTTGGACAAACAAGCAAGTTTTTAAATGTTTCTTTTGGACAATACTTTTATTAAATAAATCTTCTTATAAAATGTAACCACACTAATATATTTATATAAGTAAGACTTGGAGGACTTAGGACCGATAGCTCGCCTTATTTCCTGTTCTTGTTTGATTGTGGGCTTAGGGTAGTGGTTATCTGTCCGACTGTCGTTGATTTCTTAATTATATAATTTGTATATTAGTATGGGATGCGAATATTTCTCATTTCACTAGATGCCAAAATCACTAACATGACAAGAATCATACACACTAAGTTAACTATAATAGGTATAGTTAATGCTACTACTGCTACTATTCACTCTAGTCACTACTCTCTACACTATAATACCCACTATTACCAGACAATACACTAGTAAGAGAATACACTATGATCCATACTAAAATACTACTACACTATAACAAAAGAGAAAGCACTAAATAGACGATAACACACTAACCCACTACGAGATACTCTATTCGCTACCCACTACGCCCGGAGTTTTCCGACAGGAAGAAGACACTACAGGTATAGATCTATACGGGGCAGACGCTATATCATCCCGACTGTTAACTTCAGTCCGCGCCGTACAGGCCCAGGGATGCCACTACTTCACTACACTGTGCATGATCGGGGAAGGTCATGGGGTCCGCTATTACTCACGCTATTGGTAACATACAAGAAATACACTATAATCACACTAAAACACTAAACTAAAGGTTAAGTTAATATCCCGAATTAACCAAGTATCTAACACTAAAGGAAGTTGGTACCACTATTATTGACTTCCGGCATAACTTACCATATTGCAATACTTATTTTGAGAGTCACCATTATACTTTTACGATAAATGGTTTACAAAGATGAGAAGGACATATTTCTTAAAGATTTTCACTTACAATCCATTTCTGGAAAATATAGAATTTTCTAGGTTTTACTACTACATATGACTGTAAATTGCAGATTTTCACACGATTGGTTCTAATGCTTTTTATACAAAAACTCACATTAAACTCTTATGAACTCACCAGCTTTATGCTGATATTCGTGTTCAAAATAACTTGTATCCTCCGGTCAAAGATAGACAGGTACAGATGCAGCATTTTAGAGAAGGTGGAGCATACAAGACCTATCTCTTATTTTTGAATTACTTTTGGTGTTTGTTGAACAATACGAAACACGCTTGTAATTAAATTCACAATGTAAATGCAATGGTTGTATGTTTCTTGTTTACTATTATACAATTGTGATGATACGGTACATGATGTCCTCCACCCCGAAACGTATTCCGCCGTTATCGGTTTTGGGGTGTGACAGATTGGTATCAGAGCATTGTTTATAGTGAATCAAGTATATCAACCTATAAAAGATATACGAACTATAAACACTTCGGGACTAAAACACTCTGACCAAGAATATATATTGTTAAGTATCTAAAAGATCTAACTAAGTATATATATACACACATCACTATAAAACACGGAAATCAGTATCACACTAGAACAGAACAAAAGTATTCAGATTGTTGGGCAGCACAATTGGGCTTAGAGACATATAGTCACATTCGAGGTGATGTAGCCTGATCAACTACGTTTTCCTGAGAGTGACTAGCATGTGCCTAAGTTTGGTTGTGGTGTTGCAACAAGTCTAAAACTTACCAACACTACCACAATAACGTTACCATGAGAATACTATAGGAGTATTCTATATCTCTAGAACATACGTATGTGATAACAAAAAGGGTCGTTACTAATAGGACAATAGTTGCTAAGTGGATACATCACGATTACATGTGACTAGGACGTTATAGACTCAGAATCTGAAGCCTTTGCTTCATTCCTGTTCTTGTTTGATTGGGGGTCTGAAGTTAGGGTAGCTTATTCGAAGGACTATCTTGCTTCGGTTACATGTAATCGGTATGCACTACGCAAGTATTGGGTCGACTAATAACGATTCATCCTATAAGTATCTTACAATAGTACGTCTATTAACCTTTCCTTTCCCCTTTCTCGCGTAGATAGCATGGCTGGCTTCCACCATCCCGGCGATCTGTACTTTCCGAACCAGGGCAATGGGGGATGGCTCGAAGAGGAGTCAGACGATGATCACCCGATCCCTTTGGATGATCATCATGCTGAAGGCTTCTCGGATAGCTCGAGCTCCAAACCAGAAGTTAACAACCAACCTCCTGAAGCCCCGAACCCTAACCCCCGTCCGACATTTCAGGGCCCCACTCCTATGTGGGCCATATCCTTGCACCGATGGAGCGAGGAGCAGGGTCAGCCTTTGCCTTACAATGGAGACCGAAGCTTCTACAACATAAGCGAAGGAGGATCAGCGGATCGGGTTCTGCCCATCATGATCCGAAGGATTGCCAGGAATGTTGAGCAAGGTCAAGCTGCTATTGGTCGAGTTGTAGAAGTGAATGCTAACTCGAATCTCAACACTGTTCGTATCCGCCAACTCGAAGAAGCCATGGACAGGACAAGGAGGACCAACGAGGCTCTGCAGCATCAGCTGGCTGCATCCCGAGCCGAAGTTAGGAACTCCGAGCACGCCAAAGGACTCATGATCGACACCTTCAAGAAGTTATGCGTTAGCTAGCGGATCTGAGGATTCGCCCAACAAGTAACCGTCGCCAGTAGAAGACGTCTAGTTACCTCACTCTTTTGTTTAAAGGATTAGCCTTTTCTCTCTATGTTCCGTAGGTCTATTATCTGTAAACGTTCCTAGCTTAAAAGTACTCTAGTTGAACCTCTAAACTGCCAACATTTTCCCTATGGTTTGATGTAAGACCTACTGTTAGGTCAATTTTCATAAACTTGTGTTACATCATTAATACCAGTATATTGGCAGATAACTACTCTATTGCCATGACTCTCATTCTGACTCTGGATTATGTTGATTTAATCCACGAAACACTCTATTCATATCTGCAATAGGCTCTTACTATTGCTATCATTTCCATGATTTTCCAGCGAAGGATGCCTCCACGAAAGCGTCCAAGCAGAGGAAGACCAGCAACTCAAACCCCTCCTCCTCCGCAGTTCGACCCGGTGTTGTTCCAAACAGCGGTGACAGCGGCTGTGACAGCAGCCATGGCCCAAATGAACTCTGGGGATGCGAGCGGTGGTAACTCCAGGTTCGGTGAAGTCCATCAAAGGGTGCAGGGATGCACTTATAAGGATTTCATGAACTGTAAACCTACCTTCTTCAACGGTACTGGAGGAATTCTGGCATTGTCCCAATGGTTCGAAAGAACCGAAGCTGTATTTGAGATGTGCTCCTGTCCCGAAGAGAGCAAAATCAAGTTCGCTACTGCTACCCTCACTAACAGGGCCTTGACATGGTGGAAATGCCATGTCAGCGCACTCTCCTTGGTCACAGCCAATCCCATGGGCTGGGACACTCTAAAAGATCTCATGAGAGGAGAGTACTACCCTAGGGGCGAAGTTCAGAAACTTGAGGAAGAACTCTGGAACCTAAAGATGAAAGGGACTGACATAACGGCTTATACGGCCAGGTTTTGCGACTTGGCGGCTATGTGTCCCAATATGATCCCGTCCGAAAGCAAGAAGATTGAACGGTACATCTGGGGTTTAGTTCCCCCGTATCGAGGAAATGTTCTGGCCTCACGCCCTACCACTTTTGACAGCGCCAAGGAATTGGCCCAGAGTTTGATCAACCACGAAATCTCCTCCACTCCAGCAACAACAACCACAACAACCACTGCACCACCCGAATCATCTGACAGAAAAAGGAAATGATGGGATAAAAAGAAAGGAAAGAAAACTCAAACCACCTCCAAGGACCAACAGATCATGGCGGTCCATGCTGCTACCACTCCAGCTGCACCAGCCCCGCCAAAAGCTTACAGTGGAAACTTGCCCAAGTGTCCCAAGTGCCCTTTCCACCACAACGGCCCCTGCCGTGAATTGTAGTGTTCCAACTGCGGTCGAAAGGGCCATACTGTCCGATTTTGCAAGGCCCCTCCCAAACCTATCACACAGGTTCCTGGTACGGGAGTGACCCCAACTTGTTATGGCTGCGGTGAAGCGGGTCATTTTAAGAAGAACTGTCTGAAGGCTACAAATGTTGGGGGAACTGGAAGGCTACTCGCTATCAGTCACAATGAAGCGGTAGCTGATCCCACGGTGATCACGGGTACGTTTCTTCTCAACAACTCTTATGCCTGTGTCTTATTCGATAGTGGTGCAGAAAGAAGCTTCATAAATCAAAACTTTAAACACTTACTCAAACAAACCCCTCAACCACTAAACGAAACATTCGTCGTAGAAAAGGCTAATGGGAAGACAGAAAGCTCTAACGAAATCTATATAGGTTGTACTCTCACGTTAGATGATCACCCATTTTCAATCGATCTTATACCAGTCTCAATCAAAAATTTCGATGTCATTGTTGGTATGGATTGGTTGAGTTTTCATCACGTCGATATCCTATGCTCCGACAAAGCCATTCGCCTAAACCTTCTAAATCGCGAAACCCTATTGATATATGGAGATAAGCCAAGTACGAGCCTTCGTATCATCTCCAGTATCCAGGCTCAGAAATACTTGCGCAAGGAATATCGCGCCTTTCTTGCTCACGTTGTCGACACTAACCAGAAATCGAAAGATCTAAAAAACATTCCCGTAGTATGCAATTTCCCTGATGTCTTCCCGGAGGATCTTCCAGGCCTACCTCCCAAACGACAGGTTGAATTCAGAATCGACCTAGTCCCAGGAGCTACCCCCGTAGCTAAGTCGCCCTACCGTCTAGCGCCCGCCGAAATGCAAGAACTATCCGGTCAACTCAACGAACTACTCAGCAAGGGTTTTATAAGACCGAGCTTCTCACCTTGGGGAGCACCGGTCTTGTTCGTGAAGAAGAAGGATGGATCGTTTCGGATGTGCATCGATTATAGGGAACTCAATAAACTCACGGTCAAAAATCGCTATCATCTCCCTCATATCGACGATCTATTCGACCAACTACAAGGAGCAAGTTACTTCTCCAAAATTAATCTTAGATCCGGGTATCATCAGTTACGGGTGCTTGAGGAAGATGTTCTGAAGACAGCTTTCCGAACCTGCTACGGGCATTTTGAGTTCGTAGTGATCCCCTTTGGACTGACTAACGCCCCCGCAGTATTCATGGACTTGATGAATAGGGTGTGTCGTCCATATCTAGATCAGTTCGTCATCGTCTTTATTGATGATATACTCGTCTACTCTTGGAGCGAGGAAGAGCACGGGGATCATTTACGACGAGTCCTGGAAACGTTGCGATCCGAGAAGTTATATGTGAAGTTCTCTAAGTGCGAGTTTTGGATCCGAAGAGTTGAATTCTTAGGGCACGTGGTCAGTGAAGACGGAATCCACGTGGATCCCTCCAAAATTAAAGTTATTGAGAACTGGTCAGCACCGAAGACGCCTACAAAAATTCATCAATTTCTAGGCCTCGTTGGTTACTACCGCAGATTCATCCAAAATTTCTCTCGAATTGCGAAGCCTCTCACTATATTAACATAGAAGTGTGACAACCCGATATTTCGAGTCAATGTAATGTAAAACCGATCAAATTTAGGTCAAAATGTAACCTTCCTAAAATCTTATTCGGACTAAATAAAGTAGTAGGAATCATATCAAGGTTTGCGTACATAAAAAGAACGTCCAAATCTGACTTCGGATGAGGAAGTTATGAATTTTTGAAGAAATTCCTTAATCACGTCATTTTAATAAATAAATAATAAAAATAATTTCGGAATTTGCCAACGGAATCTAAACGAAAGTTGTAGATCATGGTCTCACCTTCGCGTGGATATAAAGAACGTCAAAAACGGAGTTCGTATGAGGGAGATATGAATTTTTGAAGTTTATTTATAATAAATATAAATTTAATTATAAATTCCCGGTAATATCCGAAGGGGAGTCATCGGATTGGACCGAAGTACGCCCTGCATACCTTTGTACGCCCCGCGTACTGAGATCGAGGGTCTCGGATCGTCCACGTCGCACTATCCGAAGAATCTAACCCGTCCGACCCGCTGTCCCGTCCGACCCGCCGTCCCATCCGACCCGCGTACCCAGCAACCCGTCCCATCCGAACCGAGGCAGTCGAGGCTTCGGTCATGCATGACGTACGCGTACGCGCTGCGTACGAGCGTACGCCCCGCGTACGGAGGCGGTTCAGCCTTCCTATAAATAGGATGCGAGGCTTTCCGAAAATGTTGCTCATTTCTCTCCTCTCTCTCACAACCTTGTCTCGTTTTCCGAGCCCGTTATAACCCGAAGCTCTGGTCTTTTTGCTCAAGTCCCGAGGGTCGATTTTACTCCCGAGATTCCGAGAATCCCGAGAGAAATCCGTTTTCCGAGACGAAACTCTGCCCGGTTTTCCATCTCGCTTTCTTCAATCAATCAAGTGAGTTTCATACCCCTTAATCATCCTTTTTAAATATTCTAAATGCTTTTATATGCTTTCAAGGGGGGGGGGGGAATACAAGTTAAATACTTATAGTTATTATTTAAATCACATGTGATTAATAACTAGGGAAACCATGATTTTATCACTATTCAAACTACCTATCAAATTGTTTTACTTCTAAATGTTTTCCAAACCCATTTACTTTTCGAATTTACACTGCAACTGTGATTTAAATAAATGTTCCTTATACTTAATTTGTTTTAATCAAATCTACGCCTTCAAATTGTTTTATAGATTGACATCAAGTCAATCTTTCTTTAAAAATAATACTTATGTTTCAAATGTCTTATAAATACTTATTTATGTTTTTATATTATAAATTGCATGCCCATATATGTATAGACGTATAAATAATGTTTAAAGGGCTTAGGAAGGCCATCCACCCTATTTCCTTTTCCTCGATTTGGATGTGGTCTGGTGGGATTTTGGGTGACCATCCGAAGGTCGTTTCCATGTAAATTATATCAAATATACATATATAGACATAAAAGTACTTTCATAATCATACGTACTAGACGCACCGTTAACAAGTTACCATCGGGGTAATACAGAACTATACTATTACAACTGCTAGATCAATGAGTCAGTTCATTCATGAGTCTATACTAGGAAGAGAATATATACAACTATACTATGAGAACATATACAACTATACTAGAACAAGAAACATTTCATCACATATGCAAGAATACGATAACAAATGTGATCCACTGTATCGGAGCATGCCTTAAATGTCATGGCCCGAGTTGTAGCCAGAATTCTCTTGGAGGGAGAGCGTTGAGTTTGCGTATAGATCTATACTGGATTGACTATCCTACACCTTGTTGCTAGCTACAGCCGGACCTGCAGGTCTGCGGGTGCCAAACGTCATTCCGTTATTACGACCGTTCTTTATGTCGTTGTTATCAGTCGATAGTATGGTGCAATTATCACATTATACCTTAATATAAATCCGGTTTAAGGTAGTAGTAATTAGTACAACAGTAGTTCTTATTATACAAAGCTACAGTACTACAATGATTTACCCATTACATATTTTGGTGATAATCTCACTTAAGCATTAATGTACAAACTATATTTTATCAAATGATAGTTATACTTGGGTAATTACACACTTTTACAACAGACGAGTTTACAAAACAGTTAAGCCTTGGTAGAAGGCTACTTTTATAGAAAATATAGGATTTTCTGAGAGATTCAAACTTTTACAAACTTATACATTGAGACAGGTTCAAACGTTTTTGACAACGAACATTGACACTAAAATACTTATGAACTCACCAGCTTAATGCTGATAAACTCTTTCAAAATAACTTGTATTCTCAGGTCATCAGTAGACAGGTACCGATGCCAGCTTTTGAGATGATGGAGCGTACTCAAGACTCATCATTTTATTATTTTGATTTACGTTATATTTTTGGTGTCTAAAACTGTACAGAACACGCATGTATTAAAATTATATATTTAATGCAATGGATGATGTTGTTTGCCTATTTACATTTACTGTGTTATGATTACCTTACATGACGTCCTCCGCCCCAGAACGTTTCCGCCGTTCTTGGTTTTGGGGTGTGACAGATTGGTATCAGAGCATTGTTTATAGTGAATTGAGTATATCAACCCATAAAAGATATACTAAACTATAAACCCATTAGGGATTAAACTCTGACCAAGAGTCTATACTTTAAATAATAAAATATTTAACTAAGTATACTAGTCTGCATTCATACTAAAATAAGTGTCACAATGACAAGAACAAAAGTATTACGATTGTTAAATATCACAAGTGAGCTCGGGGATGTATGGTCAGTCCTAGGAATGGCATAGCCTGATCAACTATGCTGATCCTAGGAGTGATTAGCACATGCCTTAGAATGGTTGTGATAGGTTAACAAGTCTAAAAACTTACCAACAATACCACAAGAAGATCAATAGAACTTAAACTTAAAATACTATAGGAGTATTTTGTGCTACTAGTTACACGTATACTATATTCTTATACCTCTATTCTCGCGTAGATCTTGATGGCTAGATATCCATCATGGCGACCCGTACTTTCCCAATGAAGGCAATGCCGGGTGGATCGATGAAGAGCCCGAAGTTGATCATCCAATCCCTTTGGATGATCACCTCGCAGAAGGCTTTTCAGATGGGTCCGACTCCGAGCCTGAAGTCAACAACCTACCGATTGTAGGTCAAACCCCGAACAACAACCCTCGACCAGCGTTTCCAGGTCCTACACCCATGTGGGCAAACAACCTGAACTGCTGGAGTAATGATCAGGGTCAACCCTTACCATACTTTGGGGACCGAACCTTTTACAACGTCAGCGATGGTGGCTCTACTGACCGAGCTCTGCCTGTCCTTATCCGCAGAATAGCTCGTATTGTCAAGCAAGGTGGAGCAGCCGTTGACCGGGTCATAGAGATTGATGCCGACTCAGGTGTCAACACAGTCCGCATCCGCCGTCTTGAAGAAGACATGGAACGGACCCGGAGGACAAATAAAACCCTGCAGTAGCAGTTGGCTGCCTCACGAGTTGAAATCTTGGAGCTTCGAGCTCGTCAGAGGACTCAGGATCGACACCTTCAAGAGGTGTTTCGTCAAGTGTCCGACCGCAGTACTCGCCCGGGATTTTCCCATCGCCGTTGGTTGATGTCTACTACATCTCTGTCTTTTGATTAAAGAATAGCCTTTAACATCTGTGCTCCAAGTAGCACTTGTGTGTAAAATGTTTCTAACTTTCCTTACTCAAAATTTGAAATCTAAGAACTATCAAACTTTTCTATATGGTATGATGTATGACCTACTGTTAGGTCGATTTTCCCTGAACTTATTACATCAGTAATACCAGTATTTTTGAGATCTATCTATCTGGGAAAAATCTATACACTTGTGTTTTCCTACTAATATTTCTTATTATGGTTTCAAACACTCTTTCAACTGTTGGACTATGGTTAGTTAGTCCATGTGTCACTCTCACGTTGCTTACAAATTGATTCTTACCGTTTTCTTATCTTTATAAACTTATAGCTGAAAGATGCCTCCTCGCAAGTCTCCCAGGAATAGGAATAATCCTGCACCTCCACCTCCTCCGCCTCCGGTCATCGATACTATAACCCTGAATGCTGTCGTAGCTGCAGCAATGGCAACTGCCATGGCTCAGTATCACTCTTCTGATGCCAGCAGAGGTGGAACCCCTGTGGAATCTATTCCGACCGAAATCCCTATGCGCTCAAGGGAGTGCTCTTACAAGGATTTTACAAACTGCAAGCCGAAGCCTTTCTATGGCACCGGCGGAGTCATTGCTCTCTCGCAATGGTTCGAGAAGACTGAATCAGTCTTCGAAATCTGTTCATGCCCTGCTGCGTGCAAAGTGAAATATGCCGCATGCACCTTTGAGGGTAAAGCCCTAACGTGGTGGAACGGCCACGTCAAAGCACTAACTCTCGTCGTAGCCAACAACATGGGCTGGGAAACAATGAAAGACCTCATGACTGAGGAATACTGCCCGAGGGGCGAGATCCAGAAACTGGAGCAGGAACTCTGGAACCTGTCGATGAAGGGCACCAATGTGGTCGCTTATACTGCCCGTTTCAGCGAGCTGGTGGCCCTCTACCCCAATATGGTTCCCACCGAGGGGAAGAAGATCGACAGGTACATATGGGGGCTAGTGCCTCCGTATCAGGGGAATGTGCTAGCGTCAAACCCCGCTACCTTCGACAGTACCAAACGATTGGCACAATGACTCATTGACCATGGAGTCAAAACCCCTGCAACCACAACCACCCTAGCCATCCCGGAACCCTCCAAACCCGCCGATACTAAGCGGAAATTCTGGGATGAAAGGAAGAAGCATCAGGCTGCCAAAAAGCAGCAATTGGTGGCAATTCATGCCGCAGTAACCCCTACTGCTGCTACTACTGCTCCGGTGAGTCGGTATGCTGGAAGTTCGCCCAAGTGCAACAAATGCAGCTACCACCACAACGGCCCCTGCCGTGAATTGCAGTGCTCTAACTGCAACAGGAAAGGACACACCGTCCGATTCTGTAAGTTCCCGGCACAACCGATCAACCAAGTCCCTGGCCTTGGCGCGAGCCCAACTTGCTATGGATGTGGCGAATCAGGCCACTTTAAGAGGGACTGCCCCAAAGCGAGGAATGCTGGAGGAGCAGGGAGGGTACTGGCTATAGGCCACGGGGAAGCAGTTGCTGACCCGACAGTGGTGACCGGTACGTTCCTCCTCGATAACTCCTATGCATGCATTATGTTCGATAGTGGAGCGGAGCGAAGCTTCGTAAACCATAAATTTGCTCGCATGCTTAATCAACCACCACACGCACTCAAAGAACTATTCACCGTAGAAATGGCTAATGGAAAAACTGAAAATACGAGTAGCATATACTTAGGTTGTACCCTAACTCTAGATAACCATTCATTTCCAATCGACCTCATGCCAGTCTCAATAAAAAGTTTCGACGTTATCATTGGCATGGACTGGTTAAGCCTTCATCGTGCCGACATCATGTGCTTCGAGAAAGCAGTCCGTCTAAACCTTCCATCTAACGAAACTCTTATAGTCTATGGCGACAAACCCGGTGCAAGTCTTCGCATCATATCAAGTATTCAAGCACAGAAATACCTGCGTAAGGAATACCACGCATTCCTTGCTCACGTCGTCGACACGAACCTAGAAACGAAAGAACTAAAGAACCTCCCAGTAGTGAGCGACTTCCCCGACAGTTTCCCAGAAGAACTACCCGGGTTGCCTCCGCAACGACAAGTCGAGTTCAGAATCGACTTAGTCCCAGGAGCTACCCCAGTAGCCAAGTCGCCCTACCGTTTAGCACCAGTTGAGATGCAAGAACTCTCTGGTCAACTTAACGAACTGCTCAGCAAGGGCTTTATAAGACCGAGTTTCTCACCTTGGGGAGCACCGGTCTTGTTCGTTAAGAAGAAGGACGGATCCTTCCGTATGTGTATTGACTACAGAGAACTCAACAAACTGACGGTCAAGAATCGTTATCCTCTACCACGCATAGATGATCTATTCGACCAACTGCAAGGGGCGAACTATTTTTCTAAGATTGATCTGAGATCCGGATATCACCAGTTACGAGTGCTAGAGGAGGATGTGCCGAAGACCGCCTTCCGAACTCGTTACGGACATTACGAGTTCGTGGTGATGCCATTCGGATTGACCAATGCGCCCGCAGTCTTCATGGATCTGATGAATAGAGTATGCCGACCTTACTTGGATCAGTTCGTCATCGTTTTCATTGACGACATCCTAATCTACTCCCGAAGTAAGAAAGAACATGGCGATCACCTACGACAAGTTCTAGGGACATTACGAAAGGAGAAACTTTATGCGAAGTTCTCGAAATGTGAATTTTGGATCCGAAGATTCGAATTCTTAGGACACGTGGTAAGCGAAGAGGGAATCCACGTGGACCCATCCAAAATTAAGGCCATTGAGAACTGGTCAGCACCGAAGACGCCTACAGAAATTCGTCAATTTCTAGGTCTCGCTGGCTACTACCGCAGATTCATTTAGAACTTCTCACGAATAGCGAAGCCTCTTACAACCCTAACCCAGAAAGGCGTGGCCTTTGACTGGGAAGAGAAACAAGAAAGAGCGTTCCAAACACTCAAACGAGCCTTGTGCACCGCACCAATACTATCCCTTCCAGAAGGAATAGAAGACTTCGTAGTTTATTGCGATGCATCGAATCAAGGGCTCGGATGTGTTCTGATGCAGCGGGGTAAGGTCATCGCCTACGCCTCGAGACAATTGAAGACACACGAGGTTAACTACATGACCCACGATCTTGAACTAGGAGCAGTAGTGTTTGCTCTGAAGATCTGGAGACATTACTTGTATGGAACGAAGAGCACTATCTTTACCGACCACAAGAGTTTACAACACATTTTCAATCAGAAGGAGCTCAACATGAGACAACGACGATGGGTCGAACTACTCAGTGATTACGAATGCGATATTCGTTATCATCCGGGTAAAGCCAACGTAGTAGCAGACGCCCTAAGTCGGAAGGAATATTCTGGTCGCAAAGTCAAGTCGTTATCGATAACCATCCATTCACACCTGACTCAGCAAATTCAGGCGGCTCAACTTGAGGCCATGAAACCTGAAAATGTGCCAAGTGAATCCCTTAGAGGAATGGACAAGAATTTAGAAGCCAAGGGTGACGGAGCTTTATATTTCATGAACCGGATCTGGACACCGAAACATGGTGGTTTCCGAGACTTGGTCATGACCGAGGCGCACAACACTCGGTATTCCGTCCACCCAGGTTCAGATAAGATGTATCTGGATCTTAAGAAGCTATACTGGTGGCCTAATATGAAAGCAGAGATTGCTACCTTCGTAAGTAAATGCCTTACTTGCGCAAAGGTTAAGGTCGAGTACCAGAAGCCCTCTGGTTTATTGCAGCAACCAGAGATCCCGGAATAGAAGTGGGAGCGGATCACTATGGATTTCATAACCAAGTTGCCCAAGACGACGGGTGGACTTGACACCATATGGGTCATCGTTGATAGATTGACCAAGTCTGCACACTTCCTGCCTATCAAAGAAACCGAGAAGATGGAGAAACTTACGAGAACATACATTAGGGAAATCGTACGGCTACATGGTGTACCTATGTCCATTATGTCCGATAGAGATAGTAGGTTCACCTCAAGATTTTGGCAATCACTACAACATTCCCTAGGAACAAGGTTGGACATGAGCACAGCCTACCATCCTCAGACCGACGGACAGAGTGAGAGGACCATCCAAACTCTAGAAGATATGTTGCGAGCCTACGTGATTGACTTTGGGAAGGCATGGGATACTCATTTACCCCTTGTCGAGTTTTCCTATAATAACAGTTATCACACGAGCATCAAGGCTGCTCCATTTGAAGCTCTCTACGGCCATAAGTGCAGATCCCCTCTGTGCTGGGCTGAGGTGGGTGATACCCAATTAGCCAGGGGGCAAACTTCCGACAGTACTCTCACCGGTCCGGAGATCATTCGGGAAACAACAGAGAAAATCGTTCAGATCCGTGAACGATTGAAAGCCTCTAGAGACCGACAGAAGAGCTACGTTGATAAATGAAGGAAACCTTTGGAATTTCAGGTGGGAGACCGAGTCCTCCTCAAAGTCTCACCCTGGAAGGGCTTGATACGCTTCGGCAAGCGTGGAAAGCTTAATCCAAGGTACATAGGGCCTTTCGAGATTCTTGCAAGAGTCGGCCCCGTAGCTTACAAACTCGAACTACCAGACGCACTTCGTAACGTACATTCTACATTCCACGTATCTAACTTGAAAAAGTGTCTATCCGACGAGACTCTTGTAATCCCACTCGACGAGATCGAAATCAACGAGAGCCTCAACTTCGTGGAAGAACCTGTAGAGATCATGGACCGTGAGGTCAAGCAGACAAAGCAAAGACGTATCCCTATCGTGAAGGTTCGCTGGAATGCCAAGCGAGGACCGGAATTCACTTGGGAACGTGAGGATCAGATGAAACTGAAATACCCTCACCTTTTTGCTTAGTTATTTGAAATTTCTAACTTGCTTAAAATTTTAATTTCGGGACGAAATTCCTTCTAATGGGGGGATGATGTGACAACCCGATATTTCGAGTCAATGTAATGTAAAACCGATCAAATTTAGGTCAAAATGTAACCTTCCTAAAATCTTATTTGGACCAAATAAAGTAGTAGGAATCATATCAAGGTTTGCGTACATAAAAAGAACGTCCAAATCTGACTTCGGATGAGGAAGTTATGAATTTTTGAAGAAATTCCTTAATCACGTCATTTTAATAAATAAATAATAAAAAAAATTTCGGAATTTGCCAACGGAATCTAAACGAAAGTTGTAGATCATGGTCTCACCTTCGCGTGGATACAAAGAACGTCAAAAACGGAGTTCGTATGAGGGAGATATGAATTTTTGAAGTTTATTTATAATAAATATAAATTTAATTATAAATTCCCGGTAATATCCGAAGGGGAGTCATCGGATTGGACCGAAGTACGCCCTGCGTACCTTCGTACGCCACGCGTACTGAGATCGAGGGTCTCGGATCGTCCACGTCGCACTATCTGAAGAATCTAACCCGTCCGAAGCTCCGACCCGTTGTCCCGTCCGACCCGCCGTCCCATCCGACCCGCGTACCCAGCAACCCGTCCCATCCGAACCGAGGCAGTCGAGGCTTCGGTCATGCATGACGTACGCGTACGCGCTGCGTACGAGTGTATGCCCCGCGTACGGAGACGGTTCAGCCTTCCTATAAATAGGATGCGAGGCTTTCCGAAAATGTTGCTCATTTCTCTCCTCTCTCTCACAACCTTGTCTCGTTTTCCGAGCCCGTTATAACCCGAAGCTCTGGTCTTTTTGCTCAAGTCCCGAGGGTCGATTTTACTCCCGAGATTCCCGAGAATCCCGAGAGAAATCCGTTTTCCGAGACGAAACTCTGCCCGGTTTTCCATCTCGCTTTCTTCAATCAATCAAGTGAGTTTCATACCCCTTAATCAACCTTTTTAAATATTCTAAATGCTTTTATATGCTTTCAAGGGGGGGAATACAAGTTAAATACTTATAGTTATTGTTTAAATCACATGTGATTGCATTAAGCACATGTGATTAATAACTAGGGAAACCATGGTTTTATCACTATTCAAACTACCTATCAAACTGTTTTACTTCTAAATGTTTTCCAAACCCATTTACTTTTCGAATTTACACTGCAACTGTGATTTAAACAAATGTTCCTTATACTTAATCTGTTTTAATCAAATCTACGCCTTCAAATTGTTTTATAGATTGACATCAAGTCAATCTTTCTTTAAAAATAATACTTATGTTTCAAATGTCTTATAAATACTTATTTATGTTTTTATATTATAAATTGCATACCCATATATGTATAGACGTATAAATAATGTTTAAAGGGCTTAGGAAGGCCATCCACCCTATTTCCTTTTCCTCGATTTGGATGTGGTCTGGTGGGATTTTGGGTGACCATCCGAAGGTCGTTTCCATGTTAATTACATATCAAATATACATATATAGACATAAAAGTACTTCCATAATCATACGTACTAGACGCACCGTTAACAAGTTACCATCGGGGTAACACAGAACTATACTATTACAACTGCTAGATCAATGAGTCAGTTCATTCATGAGTCTATACTAGGAAGAGAATATATACAACTATACTATGAGAACATATACAACTATACTAGAACAAGAAACATTTCATCACATATGCAAGAATACGATAACAAATGTGATCCACTGTATCGGAGCATGCCTTAAATGTCATGGCCCGAGTTGTAGCCAGAATTCTCTTGGAGGGAGAGCGTTGAGTTTGTGTATAGATCTATACTGGATTGACTATCCTACACCTTGCTGCTAGCTACAGCCGGACCTGCAGGTCTGCGGGTGCCAAACGTCATTCCATTATTACGACCGTTCTTTATGTCGTTGTTATCAGTCGATAGTATGGTGCAATTATCACATTATACCTTAATATAAATCCGGTTTAAGGTAGTAGTAATTAGTACAACAGTAGTTCTTATTATACAAAGCTACGGTACTACAATGATTTACCCATTACATATTTTGGTGATAATCTCACTTAAGCATTAATGTACAAACTATATTTTATCAAATGATAGTTATACTTGGGTAATTACACACTTTTACAACAGACGAGTTTACAAAACAGTTAAGCCTTGGTAGAAGGCTACTTTTATAGAAAATATAGGATTTTCTGAGTGATTCAAACTTTTACAAACTTATACATTGAGACAGGTTCAAACGTTTTTGACAACGAACATTGACACTAAAATACTTATGAACTCACCAGCTTAATGCTGATAAACTCTTTCAAAATAACTTGTATTCTCAGGTCATCAGTAGACAGGTACCGATGCCAGCTTTTGAGATGATGGAGCGTACTCAAGACTCATCATTTTATTATTTTGATTTACGTTATATTTTTGGTGTCTAAAACTGTACAGAACACACATGTATTAAAATTATATATTTAATGCAATGGATGATGTTGTTTGCCTATTTACATTTACTGTGTTATGATTACCTTACATGACGTCCTCCGCCCCAGAACGTTTCCGCCGTTCTTGGTTTTGGGGTGTGACAAGAAGGGTGTATCATTCGACTGGGAAGAGAAACAGGAGGAGGCATTTCAGACCCTGAAGCGAGCCCTATGCACCGCACCAGTATTATCCCTTCCCGAAGGGACAGAAGATTTTGTTGTATATTGTGATGCATCCAATTAGGGGCTCGGTTGTGTCTTGATGCAACGAGGCAAGGTTATCACCTATGCCTCGAGGCAGCTAAAGACCCATGAAGTGAACTACACTACTCACGACCTCGAGTTAGGAGCGGTCGTCTTCGCACTAAAAATGTGGAGACACTACTTGTATGGGACGAAGAGCGTAGTGTACACTGATCATAAAAGCCTCCAACATATACTGAACCAAAAAGAACTCAACATGAGACAGCATCGATGGGTCGAGCTACTTAACGATTACGACTGTGAAATTAGATATCAACCAGGGAAAGCCAACGTAGTAGCAGACGCCCTGAGTAGAAAGGAATATTCTGGTCGAAGGACCAAGTCGATGACGATGACTATCCATTCGCATCTATCCACACAGATCAAAGAGGCTCAGCTGGAAGCCTTAAAGCTCGAGAATGTGACGGGAGAATCCCTACGCGGAATGGATAAAAATCTGGAGGTTAAGGGTGACGGAGCCTACTACTTCATGGACCGAATCTGGACTCCACACCATGGAGGTTTCGGAGACTTAGTCATGAGGGAAGCACACAACACTCGCTACTCTATCCACCCGGGTTCAGGTAAGATGTATCTGGATCTCAAAAAGCTATACTGGTGGCCGAACATGAAAGCGGAGATCGCTACCTTTGTGACTAAGTGCCTTACTTGCGCGAAGGTCAAAGTTGAATATCAAAAGCCATCAGGACTCCTCCAACAACCTGAGATACCGGAATGGAAGTGGGAGCAGATCACAATGGACTTTATCACCAAACTGCCCAAGACAGCGGGTGGATTAGATACCATTTGGGTCATCGTTGACAGGTTGACCAAGTCCGCACACTTCCTACCCATCAAAGAAACGGACAAGATGGAGAAACTCACAAGAACATACATAAAAGAAATAGTACGACTGCATGGCGTCCCTATATCTATTATCTTGGACAGAGATAGTAGATTCACCTCTAGGTTTTGGCAATCATTGCAAAAGGCACTAGGGACGAGGCTGGACATGAGTACAGCCTACCATCCGCAGACCGACGGACAAAGTGAGAGGACGATCCAAACCTTAGAAGATATGTTGCGAGCTTGTGTGATCGACTTCGGGAAATCGTGGGATACACACTTGCCTCTTGTGGAGTTTTCCTACAACAATAGTTATCATACGAGCATCAAGACAGCTCCATTCGAAGCCCTCTACGGCCGGAAGTGCAGATCCCCTCTGTGCTGGGCTGAGGTGGGTGACACTCAGTTAGCTAAAGGACGAGTTCCTGACAGCACCCTCACTGGTCCGGAGATCATTCGAGAGACGACCGAGAAGATTGTACAGATACGTGCACGACTAAAAGCCGCTAGGGATCGACAGAAAAGCTACGCCGACAAACGAAGAAAACCCTTGGAATTCCAGGTGGGAGACCGATTCCTGTTGAAGGTCTCGCCCTGGAAGGGCACGATACGCTTTGGGAAGCATGGAAAGCTGAACCCAAGGTACATAGGGCCTTTCGAGATTCTCGCCAGAATCGGCCCCGTAGCTTATAAACTCAACTTACCCCACGAGCTAAGTAACATACATCCTACCTTCCACGTCTCAAACTTGAAGAAATGCCTGTCTGATGAGACTCTCGTGATCCCCCTCGACGAGATCGAGGTCAATGAGAGTATCAACTTCGTGGAGGAGCCTGCGGAGATTATGGATCGGGAAGTAAAACGAACGAAACAAAGCCGCATCCCAATTGTGAAAGTTCGGTGAAACGCCAAACGAGGACCGGAATTCACTTGGGAGCGCGAGGACCAAATGAAACTCAAATATCCCCATCTCTTCGCTTAGTAGTATTGTAATTCTTATCTGTATGAATTCTAAATTTCGGGACGAAATTCCCCTAACGGGGGGATGATGTGACAACCCCAACTCTATTGCCGTTACAAATCTCGTCTTCACTAACGAAATGCGTCGCTATATATTATTTTCTATAATAATTGGAGTCGTCAATAAGCAAATATCTAGTTATTTATATGTCTTGATATTATCATAAGTAATTATAACTTGTATGTGTTAACCCCGTTTAACCAAATAGAGTTATATTACTTTTCAACCACTTCACCCGGGTAAAAAGTTTTAACCCCATTAAACTTTAGCATCGGGTAACCGTGTATCGGGTGCAATACCCGAGACATATATAAGCAAATGGACACTACTTTTAAGCTCTTTTACCACACATTCACTCTCTCTCACTACTTTCTCTCTCTAGACCCGAACCCGACTCCAAAACCACGAATTCCGGCTTCCAAACGTAAGGATTTATTCCCTATCTTATTCTAAACATACTTCATTGTATTTAGAGGCCAAAAATCATAGAATTTAGGGGACAAAAGGGAGTTTACGGCCTAGGAAGCCCCTTAGGCCGTAAACACCTAAAATTTTGCCAAAAGCCTCATTTTTCCTTCCTTTAAGCTTATGTACTAATTAAGGGATTTACCTAGGGGAGTTTGAACATTAAAACATAAGAGTTTGAGGCCTAAAAAAGGAGTTTACGGACCAAGCTTATGCTTAGGCCGTAAACACCCAAAAACCTTGGATATAAGTCCCATAAACTCATCTAGGGCATTTAGTAATTTAACTATGAACCTAGGAAATGTTTAAGGCCATTAAACAACACCATTTGGAGTCAAAAAGAGGAGTTTACGGCCAAGCCTAAGCTTGGGCCGTAAACACCTATGAAATATTCCAAAATGCCCCTAAAACTCCACATAAGGCCTTCATAAATTTATCTAAGGTGTAGGAGAGTGTTTTGGATCATTTAACACATCATTTTGAAGAACAAAATGGAGTTTACGGCCCAAGCACAAGCCTGGACCGTAAACTCCCCAAAATGTCACAAAATGAGGGTTTAAACCCTCCAATTTAGTTCAAAACACTTGCTAGGAATTTAGGGAAGTGATTAAAGGCCTTAACTTGCAATTTTGGAGGGCCACATGAGTTTATGGCCAAGCCTAGGGGGCTTACGGCCGTAAACTCCTAAGGAGTGGCCTTTGGGCCGTAAACTCCAAGGGAGTGAACTCATGGACTCCCCCGTAAACCTTTCTTGGCCTTGTACCACTCCCGGGAACCCCTTCTAGGCCCTAAAACCCCGAATTGATGCTAGAATGCCTAAATACTTTAATGGAAAGCATAAAATGATTAATTTCTTGTAAAATACATATTTCATATGACATTAGGGTCCTAAAAAGGTGCTCAAGTCGTTATTTGGTACCAAACCCTCAACCGACACTTTTACCCGATTTACCCGATTCACCCGATTTACGCGATTTCAGGTGAGTTCATACCCCTTTAATGAACCTTTCAAATGTTTTATATGTTTTAGGGGGGGATACAAGTTGATTATACATGTTTATGGAAAGTTATACAAAACGATTTTCCACGTTACGAAAATTAATCACATGTGATTCACTATCCGTAGTTCAAATCACATGTGATTTATCACTATGCCTTATAAACAGATTTTACGTTTTCAAAACTATTTTGGACAAACAAGCAAGTTTTTAAATGTTTCTTTTGGACAATACTTTTATTAAATAAATCTTCTTATAAAATGTAACCACACTAATATATTTATATAAGTAAGACTTGGAGGACTTAGGACCGATAGCTCGCCTTATTTCCTGTTCTTGTTTGATTGTGGGCTTAGGGTAGTGGTTATCCGTCCGACTGTCGTTGATTTCTTAGTTATATAATTTGTATATTAGTATGGGACACGAATATTTCTCATTTCACTAGATGCCAAAATCACTAACATGACAAGAATCATACACACTAAGTTAACTATAATAGGTATAGTTAATGCTACTACTGCTACTATTCACTCTAGTCACTACTCTCTACACTATAATACCCACTATTACCAGACAATACACTAGTAAGAGAATACACTATGATCCATACTAAAATACTACTACACTATAACAAAAAAGAAAGCACTAAACAGACGATAACACACTAACCCACTACGAGATACTCTATTCGCTACCCACTATGCATGGAGTTTTCCGACAGGAAGACGACACTACAGGTATAGATCTATACGGGGCAGACGCTATATCATCCCGACTGTTAACTTCAGTCCGCGCCGTACAGGCCCAGGGATGCCACTACTTCACTACACTGTGCATGATCGGGGAAGGTCATGGGGTCCGCTATTACTCACGCTATTGGTAACATACAAGAAATACACTATAATCACACTAAAACACTAAACTAAAGGTTAAGTTAATATCCCGAAGTAACCAAGTATCTAACACTAAAGGAAGTTGGTACCACTATTATTGACTTCCGGCATAACTTACCATATTGCAATACTTATTTTGAGAGTCACCATTATACTTTTACGATAAATGGTTTACAAAGATGAGAAGGACATATTTCTTAAATATTTTCACTTACAATCCATTTCTGGAAAATATAGAATTTTCTAGGTTTTACTACTACATATGACTGTAAATTGCAGCTTTTCACACGATTGGTTCTAATGCTTTTTATACAAAAACTCACACTAAACTCTTATGAACTCACCAGCTTTATGTTGATATTCGTTTTCAAAATAACTTGTATCCTCAGGTCAAAGATAGACAGGTACAGATGCAGCATTTTGGAGAAGGTGGAGCATACAAGACCCATCTCTTATTTTTGAATTACTTTTGGTGTTTGTTGAACAATACGAAACACGCTTGTAATTAAATTCACAATGTAAATGCAATGGTTGTATGTTTCTTGTTTACTATTATACAATTGTGATGATACGGTACATGACGTCCTCCACCCCGAAACGTATTCCGCCGTTATCGGTTTTGGGGTGTGACATATAACTTGCAAATTAAATCATATTTCTATATGTAATATCAATAGATTAAATTCAAGATAATATTTTTCAATTTGATAATAGACTGAAAAATAATAATAATAATAGTCGATCTTTATAAATTAAAAAAAAAAAAAAAAAAAAAAAAAAGAAAAAAAAAAAAAAAAACTTGTTATAGTAGTTTATATTGAATTCAAGTTCGTTTCCTTGAATCAAAGTAAATAAAAATATTAGAAAAACCATAAATAACTAAAATAGGGAAAAAAATAGAAAACAAAAATTGTAATATGAAAAAACCTTAGAAAAAATATTAGAAAAACCATAAATAACAAAAAATAGAAAAAAAATAAAAAAAATAAAAAGGTGAACAAAATAAAATATAATACGAAAAGAAATATGAAAAAACCTAAAAAGAACTCTAATATACTTTATATATACACTAAAAAATAGAAAACAAAATTTGAAATTTTTAGGACTAATTTTGCAAAAAAGAAAACTCTAATATACTTTATATATACACTAAAAAAAAATAGAAAACGAAAAATAAAGTTAAAAAACCATGTAATGTAATTTTTTTCAAACCTCAATGACTAAATTTGAACTTTTTAGGACTAATTTTGCAAAAAAGTTAACCAACTTAACCATGAAACTCGTTAAGTGAGCTAGAGTGATAATTTTGCGAGAAAGTTGTGGCCACAGCAATAATAAAAAAATATCAGGGTTTTTTCCAATTACGCGTTAAAAATTTAGGGCTTTTATAATATTAACTCTTTTAAAAACCGAATTTTTAGTTGAACTTTGGTGACTGGATTTCAATTCAACTGGTTCGATCATCAATTCAACCAAGAATTTTTCTACATCCGGCAGTGGTGTGCATCGGCCTTCGACTTGTGTAAATTCCGAAAATGTTCAATTTTCTTTAGAAATAGGTTGTTTATTTAACGGGTTAAGTAAAATTCAACTATATAAGTCTAATAAAATGATTCAAACGGTTTTTTACCGGTTCTATTACACCAATTCAACCCGATTTTTAAAGAAACCATCTGGTTGGATCCGGTTTAGAAATTGATATAAAATCGGTCATTATTAAACCATTTTCATATCTGGTTCCCGGTCCAACCGACTTGGTTCGATCTGCCGGTCCGAACCAATTTTTAAA
Organism: Lactuca sativa; assembly: GCF_002870075.4. Lineage (NCBI taxonomy): Eukaryota > Viridiplantae > Streptophyta > Magnoliopsida > Asterales > Asteraceae > Lactuca > Lactuca sativa. The sequence continues at coordinate 127,888,362 of NC_056627.2, read as the reverse complement.
ACATTTATAATAATAATAATCGTGACATAGATTTATGAAGTAGCCACCAAATTGTTACGAAAGATGTGAGATGCAAAAGTAAATTAAAATTTAATATAAACATTATTTATGTGGTATACCAATATAAAAGAAATATAATTTTATATAATTACAGGATTTATTTTACAGTTTAATAAAAATAAGTATTAAATGGATTATTAAAAAAATATAAAAAGATTATTAAAAGAAAATAATAATAATGGAAAATTATGATTGTGAAGCAAAATGGTTAGAGAAAATTGTAAATGCATAGTCAATTGACTCTATGACGATCGAGTTGAAATCCTCTAAGCCACCAGCATCACATCGAGCCCAATGGTCAATTATATCCTTGGTTCAAAGGTCAAAGATCAAAGGTCATCCTTCTCTCACTATCTTTAAAAAAACCTCAATTTTTATTATAAAATTAAATTCAATATTGGTATAAATATATATTACTAATGTAAACTATATGACTAAAATATCTATTCAATACTTTTTATTTCAAGATTTATGTCAGCTATTTAAGAACTATAAGTGTTCATTTAATTATTCCATGTTCAGCATCAACAATGGAATTCTCTTTTATTATTTTCATTGCTCTTACCACTCTCCTCTTCTTTCTTTTCAAATTTGCAACTCGTCAAAAACCCAAGAGAAAACTCCTTCCTGAGCCATGGGGACTTCCTATCATAGGACACATGCATCATTTAATTGGTACACATCTTTGTTTCAATATGTATTTTCTTATATAGGAATCAAACATGTTTCATTTGCAGTGTTTAAATCCTAAGTGATCACCACTAGATCATCTTGATGGTTTTGTTTTGATCTCTACATATAAATATGCTTTTAATTAATTGCATCCATGCATGGATAACGCATGTATTTTGTATTTTTGTTTGTTTATAACTAAACAAATATACATCTATTGACAAATGGATATAGGTACTTTGCCACATCATGGTCTTACAAACTTAGCCAAGAAGTACGGATCTTTTATGCATCTACAACTTGGTGAGATCTCCACAATCGTGGTGTCCTCCCCGAAATTGGCCAAGGAGGTTTTGACAAACTATGACTTAACATTTGCAGATAGACCCGAAAATTTAACTGCTGAGGTTGTCGTATATCATAGCACAGATATCGTCTTTTCTCCGTATGGTGAATACTGGAGACAGTTACGTAAGCTTTGCACCATAGAGCTTTTGAGTGCCAAGAAAGTGAAGTCGTTTCATTCTCTTCGTGAGGAGGAGTGTTGGAATCTTGTTCAAGAAATTCGATCATCTAGGTCAGGGAGACCTATCGATCTTTCCCATAGAATTTTCAGTAGGATCGCATTAATAGTAAGTAGGGCTGCATTCGGTGAAGGACTAAAGGACCCAATAGTGTTTTCAGATTTGATGAGGAAGACATTAACAGAAATGGGAGGTTTTGATGTGGCTGATATCTTTCCTTCCAAAAAATTTATTCATCATCTTTCAGGCAAACGGGCTAGGTTAGCCAAGATACACAAAGCAGTTGAGAATATAGTTAACAAAATATTTTCTGAAACCCTAAAAAAACAGTGCAACACATCCCATGAAAGCTTTCTTGATATTTTGCTAAGAGTCAAAGATAGATCTGAGTTTCCTTTGACGATTGATAATATAAAAGCAGTCCTTTTGGTAAGTTTTCATATACCAATATATATATATATATATATATATATATATATATATATATATATATATATATATACATACACACACATACATATAAGTATTTGTTATCGTATTACAAACATAATGGTTTAATAATGATATAATACAGGATGTGTTTGCAGCTGGAGCGGACACCTCAGCAGCGACAGTTGAATGGGCACTTTCAGAAGTGATAAAAAGTCCCAGAGTAATGGAGAAACTACAAACCGAACTAAGGAAAATTCTAAATGGAAAAGAAAGGATCCTAGAGGAAGACATCCGAGACCTCGGCTACTTAAACCAAGTAATCAAAGAAACATTGAGGTTGCACCCTCCAGGGCCTTTGCTTATGGCAAGAGAGTCTAGGGAATCATGTGTTTTTGCAGGGTATGATATACCCAAAAAGACCAAACTTATAATCAATGCCTTTGCAATAAATAGGGACCCAGATTACTGGAAAGATCCTGAATGTTTTATACCAGAGAGGTTTGAAAACAACCCCACTAATATGGTTGGTGCAGAGTATGAGTATCTCCCATTTGGAGCTGGGAGAAGAATGTGCCCTGGAGTAAGCCTAGGTTTAGCCAATGTTCGACTCCCTCTTGCTAATATACTTTATCACTTCAACTGGAAACTTCCCAATGGAGAAAAGAATGAAGATCTAGACATGTCCGAGTGCTTTGGTGCTGCTGTTCATAGAAAGTATGGATTGGTTTTGGTACCAATCAGCGGTTAATACAATTATTAATGAGTATCTATGAATCTCTAAGATCAACAAATGTGCATGAACAATAAAAGACCATTATGATTGTAATATAACTATTTTGTATTTGGGTCATTTCACATTTATAATTATTTTCCAAGGTCACTACAATAGCACATTTTCTTTGATAAAATGGTTCCTAGTTCCATATCATAAACAAAATTTTTATTTATGTTTCATAATTTTAATTTGTAATATATATATATATATATATATATATATATATATATATATATATATATATATATATATATATATATATATATATATATATATATATTATCAGTAATTTATAACATTTATATATTAGGACAATTTGATAACTAATAACCAAGTTCAAATTAGTTTTTAATTTGATATCTCAACAAAAATTTAAGAGGTTTTACCATACCAATTTGATAGAATTTTATTCATTTTGAAATCCATTTTTCCTTCTACTTATTCTTCTTTTAATTCCTTATTAAAATAAGTTATTTTTTGGAACGACAATCAAATGATTAGCAACAAAAAAATCAAGGACTTCAGCAAAAAGCTCAAGTTAATTACAATAAAAGTTCAAAGAAACAGTGACAAATACACCAAACAAACCAATCAAGATTGTTAAATCTACACATACTTTTAATCCAATTAAACGTGCTCATACTTATATCATCCGTCAAAAGCATTACCTCCGACTTTTCGTTCCTACAGATAAAGTCATTGTGTGCCTTCCAGATCATCCATAAAGTTTAGTAGACAAGGGACAAAATTAGCTTTTGAACATCTTACCACCTATACTAAAATTGAGAGCATCTCCAAAAGACTTGAACATGAGGAAGGTTGGTCCTCGAACATACCAGGTCATTACATCAACCACTTCCATATATCCACAACATAACCATGATAATATAAGTGATCGATAGTCTCCTTTGATGATTGATAAAACGGGCATGATTTGGAAAAAGCAATAATCTCGCGTTTCCATAAGTTAGTGAAAGTAGGGATTCTTATTCTGAACAATCTCCATATAAAATAACTAATTTTTAGAGGAATCCACTTCACCCATTTGATTAAGTTTGCTTGGGAATCTTTGGAGTTGTTCATAAGCTGCCACAACGCCTTTACAGTTAAGGAATCAGAATTATCACCCTCTAATGGTATTTGGTATAGCCATTATTGAACTGGAATCACTCATCAAGACTACCAGAATCGTGAGTTAATTAGCATTCCTTCCTATTCTCAATTTTTAACACCAATTCCAGTTAAGTCCACTATAATTCCATTCCATGTTTTAAAATCATCCTTTACATAACCAAAAAATATGTGTTTATCTCCAAATAATACAAATTGGGACAAAGATCTTTCAAAGCTAAATCGCCACACCAAATGTCTTTCCAAAAGTATGTCTTATCTCCCATACCCACTACCCTCTTAAACAAGTTATTTAATGTATTACCCATGTTTGCAATATCCATACCCGCTTGGTATATATTGAACTAAATGCCATTTATACATATTTTAGTTAAAGGATTCCTGTCAATGAGCTTTAGAATATGGATGGATTTTAAACACGAGAAGCAAAAGGAATCATGTCAAAATTTTAATTGCCACCACCATTGGTGGAATCAAGACAACCAACACCAAGATCACCCTTGTCTCTTGGTTTAATACCCTCATCCCAAGCAACCCAAAATATTTTCTTTTTTCATCATTACCTTCCTATAAGAACCACATTCCAATACTCTCAATATTGATAATCGTCCTAAGAGCAAAAAACTAAAGAGATATAATAAATATGAAGACTCTTAAGAATAGACTTCACAAGTGTCAGGCGCCACCAAACAAAAAATACTTCATTTTCCAATTTGAAATACTAGCCTTAAATCTGTCCACCATCGGAGCCCAATGCCTAACAAGCTTCATATTAGCCCCCACTGGTAAACCAAGATAAGTGAAAGGGAAATATGTGGGATCACATTTCAAAATACCATCAAATCTATCAATGTCCACATTGTTAACACCAACACCATAAAGTTTTCTTTTATGTAAATTCACCTTTAACCCGATGCAAGGTACAAAAAAGTAATCTATTGAGGTTGAAAAAATCAATCTTTGACCACTAATCAATAAAAGTTACATAAGCAACATATATAATATGAGAAATAGCCATATCATTATGAAGAAAAGATAGTCCAATAAAGTAGTAAAGGTCACCATCCGCCTCCATAGACAGGTGTACACTTTCGATAGTGCAGATAAAAAGAAACAGGTTAAGGGGGTCACTTTGTCTCACATCCCTTTTGATGTAAACTTGCTTAGTCGAAGATCCATTGACCAATAAGGGGGCTCTACTAGAGGAAAGACAACCCATAACACATCTGCTCTACTTCCACCTGTTCTCTATTTTCTTAATAATCAAGTCTAAGAATTCCCAAATTAAATTGTTGAATGCTTCTTCAACGTCCACCTTGAAAATTAATGTTATTTCTTCATCTTTTTAGACCAAGAAAATATTTCATTAAATAAAATTAGGTCTTCTAAAATACCCATCCCTTCTACATATGACATCTGCTCAGGACTAATGATCTTATGTAACACATTCTTTAAACGATTATAAATAAATTTGAAAAGCTCCTTGTATATGCAGCCAACAAAGTTTACCGACCTATAATCCTTCAATGATAAAGGGTCTCGGGCTATTGGAATTATATATATATATATATATATATATATATATATATATATATATATATATATATATATATATATATATATATATATAAGTAGTTCTTAGTATGTATATATGTATGTACATGTATCGATGTATATATGTATTTGTTGGATAAGGTGTCTAAGTCCATAAATATATTTGGTATATACTTGACCCGATTTAGCATGGTCCATTTGGGTTGCACTTCACCAGAACAATTTGGACTTTGAGAAGAGGATACATATGATTTATTGATATATTATTAGTTATAATATATTAATATGAAATCATATTATTTAATTGGTATTGATCAATAATTAATTTGGAATTAATTTTGTGGTCAAAAGAGACTAATTAATATATATATATATATATATATATATATATATATATATATATATATATATATATATATATATATATATATATATATATATATATATATATATATATATATATATGGATTGATTGTGTAAATCATTCATTCTTATAATGTGGGCTAGTGATCCATGATTCCTTATGTTGGGCTTAACCCATGTGGTGACCATGGATGCTCCATGGAGGTTAAAGCCCATGGATCATGAGGAATGTGGAACGTCATGAGTTACATGGTGTAACCCTAATGTGCACACTATATAAGAAGCCGTTTGGTTCAAGAAAATGGCACCCTAGTGTATTGACAAGGAGAGGCCGATTTTTTATGAGCATATACTTCTCTTCCAAGTTTCCAAAGTGTTGGTGGTGATTTGCGATTCCACTTGAGGCATTCACATTATTGGTGCTAAGCTCTTAAAGCTCCAAGCAATAAGCCACAACAAAAGGTATGTTTCCTAACTTGTTTTTGTGACAACCCGAAATTTCTAGCTTTCATTCTTCATTGTAATTAAACTTAGCTTCGTTTTGCTATTTTATAATAAAGTTTTGGGTCTAAAAGAGTGCTTAAAGCTTAGTATATTTGAGTTACGTGTCGAAGGATGGGTTAGATTGGGTGTAGCATTGGAAAAACGGGCCAAACATACCAAACCTAGTGTGTACGGCCAGCCAGCCGCACACAGGCCAACCACACACACCTCCAACCGCACTCACCCTCCTATATATACTATCCTTAGTCATTTTAATCATTTCTTACACTTCTACAAAGCAAGGACCTGAAAATCCTCTCAAGTATAATCCGGAAAGGTAACATCTTTCACCAAGAACACCAAGTTTTCTGGCAGCACACGCCTCCTGGCCGCACACAGGGCCACACACACGTGCTAGCAGCACACCTGGCCGCACACACACAGATAGTGTGTATTTTGGCCATACACTCTCTTGTATAGCCTTATAACCCTTCATACAATCATATATGGTTGTAACACTTTAATATAAGTGTTTACTAGTCCCTAAGGTGGTCCCAATTCATAAATTAGTTGTTCATAACACTAATTATATTCATATATGTGCCAATATATGCTAAATAGGATTAGCGTGTGTACTCAAGTCACCACTTGGCACTTAGCAACAGATCCAACATTGTCATCAGAACCACTCACTACAGGTGAGTTCATACCCCTAAATTAACCTTTGAAATGTTTTTAAATGCTCTTATGGGGGGATACAAGTTGAACAATTATAGTTATTCAATCACATGTGATTAATGACTACCAAGCAAATGGTTTTCTTACTTTCCAAACTATATATCAAACTGTTTTACCTCAAACTGTCTTACAAACTCCTTTAATTGTCAAATACTTTTACTTAAACTCTTTTAAACTTATATTCTGTGTATCTGTATAAATATAGTTATATAAGTAGGATTGAAAGGACTTAGGACTGCTAGTCTACCTTGCTTCCTGTTCTTGTTTGATGTGGTCTTAGGGTATCAAGGTTAGTTGTCCGAAGGTCGTTTGAATCCTAGTTATATATTATGTATATGTATATAGATATAAAAGGTTATTTCTTTCATTCAATTCCATGCCCTTAGGTAGCAAGGGTATACAAACATGTTCATACTTTACTAGTAAGCTACCATAGGGGTAGTTTAGGAAGATATTATTACTAGAACAATGATACATACAATGAGTCAGTTCATACACGAGTCAATACATACTATGATGAGAATCAAACATGATACAGAGTGACGAGAAACAAACAATAGACACTATGATGAGAAACAAACATACAGGCTAGACAGAGGAAGAATACACAATACAGCTAGCACACAAATCACATTTCATATACATTAACCACATTTATGTGAGCCATTAAGCAGGGCATGGCACTACCTGCCATGACTATTTTTCTATCAAAATCTCCTTCATTGGAGAGCATATTGAGTTTGCGTATAGATCTATACTGGATTGACTATCCTACACCTTGTTGCTCGCTACAGTGGGACTTGCAAGTCTACGGGTGCCAAACGTCATTTTCACGGCATCTTACATTGTCGTCTTTCAGCTAAGTCGGTAGCAAGATACAGGCCGATCACATGTCACCTTAAAATTTACATTTGGTTTAAGATAGTTAGTACAGCAGTAGTTACAATTTACTACATTGCAGTGCTATAACATTTTGCCTTACTTTTTACTTTGTGATGTTCACACAATAAACAATAATGTAAAAACTATATTTTTGGTTAATGATAGTCGGATTTGGGAAAATACACACTTTTACAAGTGACACACACACAAATACTAGATGCCTTGGTAGAAGGCTACTTTTAGTAGAAAACATAGGGTTTTCTAGGAGAGTTCAATCAAATACAAAACTTTTACAAACATACACAGTACATCTTACAAAACATCTTACAAATGATTTCATACAAACACAGAAACTAATATACTTATGATCTCACCAGCTCTAAAGCTAATACTCGCTTTCAAAATAACTTGTATTCTCAGGTCGCCAGTAGACAGGTACAGGTGCCAGGTTTTGAGAAGAAGGAGCTAGTTCAAGACTCCTCTTTTATTTTGATGTATATAACTTTTGATGTCTATAAAACTTGACAAAACACACTTGTATGAAATTATACTATTAATGCAATGGATGATGTTGTTGCTTGTTTACTACTTTGCATTGTTGTGATACTATACATGACGTCCTCCACCCCAGAACGTTTCCGTTGTTCATCGGTTTTGGGGGTGTGACAAATTGGTATCAGAGCATTGTTTATAGTGAATCGAGTGTATCAACCCATAAAAGATATACGAACTATAAACACAAGCGGGATTTAAAATACTCTGATAAAGAGTCTATACTTTTAAATAATAAAATATTTAACCAAGTATACATACATGCATTCATACTAAAATCAGTGTCACTAGGACAGAACAAAAGTATTACGATTGTTGGACAGCACAAGTAGACTTAGAGACATATGGTCAACCCTGGGAAGATGTAGCCTGATCAACTACATTATCTGAGGAGTGACTAGCATGTGCCTAAGTATGGTTGTGAGGTTGCAACAAGTCTAAAAACTTACCAACACTACTACAAAAAGAATAGTAGAACATAACATTAAACTTAAAATACTATAGGAGTATTTTGTGTTACAATAATCACTTATCTGAGAATTAAAGGTCTTTATTAGTATGTCAATAGTTGCTTAGTGGATACATTACGGGTATATTTTCCTAGGATGTCATAGCCTTAGAATCTGTAAATCTTTGCTTTACTTCCTGTTCTTGTTTGATTGTGGGCTTAAAGTTAGGATTCACTTATTCGAAGGGCTATCCTGTCATGAGTACATATAGCTGGTATGCACAAAACAAGTATTGGAGTAAGTGATAAAGATCATCTAATAATTATCTAGTTAGTTTGTCTATTACTTATTTGTTTGTCCCTATTCTCGCATAGATTAAATGGTTGGATTCCATATCCCCGGAGATTCGTACTTCCCCAACCACGGCAATGCAGGATGGCTAGAAGATGAACCGGAAGATGATCACCCAATACCCTTGGATGATCATGAAGCTGAAGGCTTTTCTGATGGTTCTGACTCAGAGCCTGAAGTCAACAACCTACCTCAAGTAGGTCAAGCTCCGAATAACAACCCCCGACTCGCATTTCAAGGACCCACACCTCTATGGGCAACAAACTTGAATACCTGGAGCCATGAACAAGGTCAACCTATTCCCTACAATGGAGACAGAAGTTTCTATAACCTCACTGATGGAGGTTCTGCTGACAGAGTCCTACCCATCATAGTTAGTAGGATGTCTCAGAACACGATAGTGGGGCAATCATCTATCAATCGAATCTTGGAGATTGATGCCAACACTGGTGTTAACACTATCCACATTCGCCAACTAGAGTCTGCTCAGGAAAGAGCTCATGTCAGCAATGCAATGCTTCAGAGGGAGCTTGCTGAAACCCAAGCTGAAGTCAGGGAACTTCGAGCTCAGCAAGCAAGATCGGGTAGGCGTTTAAGGGACATCGAGCGCCTTCTGTCGGATTCGAGGACTCACTCTAGCAGTTCTCGTCGCCGATAGAATCCTATTAACTTTTCATTTGGATATAACATAGTTATGTAAAACTTTAGGCTAATTTCCTATCCTTGTAAATCTTAGACCTGTTAGGTCTTAATTAAGTCATAGTTCTGTCAAAATTTTCCATCTTGGTTGATGTAAGACCTACTTCTAGGTCATTTTTTCAAAACTTATTACATCTGTAATTCCATTATCTTTGAAAGATGTCTAATCTAATGGAAATTATTATCCAAATTGCTTTCGTCTTCATTCAATCGTATTCATTCAATTATGATGTTGGGCTATGGAGAGTTAGTCCATGTGTCATTCTCATCAATTTTCCTATCAAATTCTTATCAATATTTGTACCTTTCTAAACTTTCAGTTAAAAGATGCCTCCACGCAAATCACCAAGAAACAATCCTCCACCACCACCTATTCCTCAATTTGATACAGCAGCCCTCAATGCTGCTGTAGCTGCAGCTGTGGCAACAGCCATGGCTGAATATCATTCCCCAAGTTCCACTGGAGGAGGGACTCCTATTCCAACTATACAAGTTGAAACCCCTGTGCACTCGAAAGAGTTCTCCTACAAAGATTTCACGAACTGCAAGCCATTGTCCTTTAAAGGAACTGACAGAGTCATTGTACTCTCGCAATGGTTTGAGAAAACCGAATCGGTTTTCGCAATCTGCTCCTGTCCAGAAGGGAGCAAGGTGAAGCTCGCAGCTTGCACCTTTGAAACAAAAGCCCTAACGTGGTGGAATGGCCATGTTAAGTCCCTATCTCTCCCAGTGGCAAATGATATGGGCTGGGATACTATGAAAGACCTCATGAGTGAGGAGTACTGCCTGAGGGGCAAGATTCAAAAGCTGGAGGAAGAACTTTGGCGCCTAACCATGAAGAGCTCCAACATCGTCGCATATACCGCCAGGTTCTGTGAACTGGTGTCCCTCTGTTCCAATATGATTCATATAGAGGGAAAGAAGGTCGAAAGGTTTATATGGGGATTGGCACAATAACTAATTGACCACGGGGTCCGTACTCCGGCAGCAACAACCACCCTAGCCATCTCAGAACCCACCAGAACCGCAGAGTCCAAGCGGAAATTCTGGGATGACAAGAAAAAGAATAAGGCTGCCAAGAAACAACAGATCGTGGCAGTTCATGCTGCTATGGCACCTGCCATTACTGCTATTCCATTAAAGCAGTATTTTGTAAGTTTGCTGCTTTGCAACAAATGTAACTACCACCATGTGGGAGCCTGTTGGGAAATGCAGTGTGTAAACTGCAACAGGAAGGGGCACACTACCCGTTTTTGCAAAGCTCCGGCGAGGCCAATCACCCAAGTCCCCGGCGCTGGAGTGGGCCAATCTTGCTACAACTGTGGCGATGTGGGTCACTACAAAAGGAACTGCCCCAAGGCAGGAAATGCCGGTGGAGTATGAAGAGTTCTGGCTATAGGCAATGAGGAGGCGATTGCCGACCCCACAATGGTCACTGGTACGTTTCTCCTCGATAACTCTTATGCATGCATTCTATTTGATAGTGGAGCGGAGATAAGCTTCGTGAATCAAAAATTTGCTCTTTTACTTAAGCAAAAATCACGAGCACTCAAAGAACCGTTCACAGTAGAAATGGCTAATGGGAAGATAGAGAGCACTAGCTGCATATACATAGGGTGTACTTTAACTTTAGCTAGTCATTCATTCTCGATCGATCTCATGCCAGTCTCAACTAAAAGTTTCGACGTCATCATTGGCATGGATTGGTTGAGTCTTCAGCGTGCCAACATCATGTGTTACAAAAAGGTTGTCCACCTTAATCTTTCGTCTGGCGAAACCCTAGTAGTTTATGGCGACAAACCTGGCACGAACCTTTGTATCATCTCGAGCATTCAAGCTCAGAAATTCTTGCGAAAGGAATGTCGTGCATTCCTCGCTCATTTGGTCGATGTGAGCCAAGAAACGAAATCTATTCAGAACATTCCAGTAGTACGCGACTTTCTCGACCTTTTTCCAGAAGAACTACCAGGATTACCTCCGCAAAGACAAGTCGAGTTCAGAATCGACTTCGTTCCAGGGGCTACCCCTGTAGCCAAATCGCCTTATCATCTAGCACCTGCAGAGATGCAAGAACTATCCTGTCAACTTAATGAATTGCTCAGCAAGGGATTTATAAGACCAAGCTTCTCACCCTGGGGAGCCCCAGTCTTGTTCGTCAAGAAGAAAGACGGATCGTTTCGAACGTGCATCGACTGCAGGGAACTCAACAAACTAACCGTTAAGAATCGTTATCCTTTGCCAAGGATAGATGATTTATTCGATCAACTTCAAGGGGCGAACTTCTTTTCAAAAATCGACTTAAGATCCGGATATCACCAACTACAAGTGCTAAGGGAGGATGTTCCGAAGACAGCCTTCCGAACTCGTTATGGGCACTATGAATTCGTAGTGATGTCGTTCGGATTAACAAACGCACCCGCAGTATTCATGGATTTAATGAATAAGGTGTGTCGCCCTTACTTGGATCAGTTCGCCATCGTCTTCATCGATGACATACTTATCTACTCTCGATGTAAGGAGGAACATAGCCAACATCTGCATCAAGTCCTAGAGACATTACGTTCGGAGAAGGTTTATGCAAAGTTCTCGAAATGCGAATTTTGGATCCGCCGAGTAGAATTCTTAGGTCATGTGGTTAGCGAAGAGGGAATACACGTGGACCCTTCCAAAATTAAAGCCATTAAGAGCTGGTCAGCAGCGAAGACGCCAACAGAAATTCGTCAATTTCTAGGCCTCGCTGGCTACTATCGCAGTTTTATTCAGAACTTCTCCCGCATAGCGAAGCCTCTTACAACACTTACCCAGAAGGGCGTATCCTTTGACTGGGAAGAAAAGCAGGAGAGAGCGTTCCAAACGCTCAAACGAGCCTTGTGCACCACGCCAATACTATCCCTTCCCGAAGGAATAGAAGACTTCGTTGTCTATTTTGATGCATCGAATCAAGGACTCGGATGTGTTCTGATGCAGCGAGGCAAGGTCATTGCCTATGCCTCGAGACAGCTGAAGACACATGAGGTCAACTACATGACCCACGATCTTGAACTAGGAGCAGTTGTATTTGCTCTGAAGATTTGGAGACATTATTTGTACGGAACGAAGAGCACAATCTTTACAGACCACGAGAGCCTACAACACATATTCGACCAGAAGGAGCTCAACATGAGACAACGACGGTGGGTCGAGCTACTCAGTGACTACGAATGCGAAATTCGTTATCATCCCGGTAAGGCCAATGTAGTAGCTGACGCCCTAAGTCGGAAAGAATATTCTGGTCGTAGAGTCAAATCATTGACTATGTTTATCCATTCACACTTGTCCACACAAATTAAGGAAGCTCAGCTTGACTCCTTGAAGCCCGAAAATGTGGCGGGTGAATCCCTGGGAGAGATGGATAAGAACTTTTAGGTTAAGGGTGGCAGAACTTATTATTTCGTGGACCGGATCTGGACCCCAAAACTTGGTGGTTTCAGAGACTTGGTCACGAACGACGCGCACAACACTCGTTATTCCGTCCACCCAGGTTCAGATAAGATGTATCTGGATCTTAAAAAGTTATACTGGTGGCCTAACATGAAAGCAGAGATTGCTACCGTTGTGAGTAAATGCCTTACTTACGCAAAGGTCAAGGTCGAGTACCAGAAACCCTCAGGCCTCCTGCAACAGCCTGAAATCCCGGAATGGAAGTGGGAACAGATCACTATGGATTTCATTACCAAGTTGCCCAAGACAACGGGTGGACTTGATACCATATGGGTCATCGTCGACAGATTGACCAAGTCCGCGCACTTCCTACCTATCAAGGAAACAGAAAAGATGGAGAAACTTACAAGAACTTACATTAGGGAGATAGTACGATTGCACGGTGTTCCCATATCCATTATATCGGACAGAGATAGTAGGTTCACTTCTAGGTTTTGGCAGTCGCTACAGAGTTCCCTAGGAACTAGGTTGGACATGAGTACAGCCTACTATCCGCAGACAGACGGACAAAGTGAGAGGACTATTCAAACCTTGGAAGATATGTTGCGAGCCTGTGTGATCGACTTTAGGAAGGCATGGGATACTCATTTACCCCTTGTCGAATTTTCCTACAACAATAGTTATCACACAAGCATAAAGGCTGATCATTCAAGGCCCTCTATGGTCGCAAGTGCAGATCCCCTCTGTGCTGGGTTGAGGTGGGTGATACCCAGTTAGCTAAAGGACGGGTTCCTGAAAGCACTCTCACAGGTCCGGATATCATACAGGAAACGACGGAGAAGATCGTTCAGATCCGCGAACGATTGAAAACCTCCAGAGACCGACAAAAAAGCTACGCCGATAAACGTAGAAAACCGTTGGAATTCCAGGTGGGCGACCGTGTTTTATTGAAGGTCTCACCCTGGAAGGGCTTGATACGCTTTAGAAAGCGGGGAAAGCTAAATCCAAGGTACATTGGGCCTTTCGAGATTCTTTCCAAAATCGGCCCAGTAGCTTACAAACTCAATCTATCGATCGAACTTAGTAACGTACATTCTACCTTCCATGTATCGAACTTGAAAAAGTGTCTGTCCGATGAGACTCTTGTAATCCCACTCGACGAGATCCATATTAACGAGAACCTCAACTTCGTAGAAGAACTAGTAGAGATCATGGACCGAGAGGTCAAGCAAACGAAACAAAGTCGTATCCCGATAGTGAAGGTTCGCTGGAACGCTAAGCGAGAACCTGAATTCACTTGGGAACGAGAGGATCAGATGAAACTGAAATACCCTCACCTTTTTACTTAGTTACTTGTAATTACTTATTTGCTTAAATTCTAATTTCGGGACAAAATTCCTTCTGAGGGGATGATGTGACAACCCGAAATTTCTAGCTTTCATTCTTCATTGTAATTAAAGTTAGCTTCGTTTTTCTATTTTATAATGAAGTTTTGGGTCTAAAAGAGTGCTTAAAGCTTAGTATATTTGAGTTACGTGTCGAAGGATGGGTTAGATTGGGTTTAGCATTGGAAAAACGGGCCAAACACACCAAACCTGGTGTGTACGGCCAGCCAGCCGCACACAGGCCAACCACACACACCTCCAGCCGCACTCACCCTCCTATATATACTATCGTTAGTCATTTTAATCATTTCTTACACTTCTACAAAGCAAGGACCCGAAAATCCTCTCAAGTATAATCCGGAAAGGTAACATCTTTCACCAAGAACACCAAGTTTTCTGGCAGCACACGCCTCCTAGCCGCACACAGGGCCACACACACGTGCTGGCAGCACACCTGGCCGCACACACACAGATAGTGTGTATTTTGGCCATACACTCTCTTGTATAGCCTTATAACCCTTCATACAATCATATATGGTTGTAACACTTTAATATAAGTGTTTACTAGTCCCTAAGGTGGTCCCAATTCATAAATTAGTTTTTCATAACACTAATTATATTCATATATGTGCCAATATATGCTAAATAGGATTCGCATGTGTACTCAAGTCACCACTTGGCACTTAGCAACAGATCCAACATTGTCATCAGAACCACTCACTACAGGTGAGTTCATACCCCTAAATTAACCTTTGAAATGTTTTTAAATGCTCTTATGGGGGGATACAAGTTGAACAATTATAGTTATTCAATCACATGTGATTAATGACTACCAAGCAAATGGTTTTCTTACTTTCCAAACTATTTATCAAACTGTTTTACCTCAAACTGTCTTACAAACTCCTTTAATTGTCAAATACTTTTACTTAAACTCTTTTAAACTTATATTATGTGTATCTGTATAAATATAGTTATATAAGTAGGATTGAAAGGACTTAGGACTGCTAGTCTACCTTGCTTCCTGTTCTTGTTTGATGTGGTCTTAGGGTATCAAGGTTAGTTGTCCAGAGGTCGTTTGAATCCTAGTTATATATTATGTATATGTATATAGATATAAAAGGTTATTTCTTTCATTCAATTCCATGCCCTTGGGTAGCAAGGGTATACAAACATGTTCATACTTTACTAGTAAGCTACCATAGGGGTAGTTTAGGAAGATACTATTACTAGAACAATGATACATACAATGAGTCAGTTCATACATGAGTCAATACATACTATGATGAGAACCAAACATGATACAGAGTGACGAGAAACAAACAATAGACACTATGATGAGAAACAAACATACAGGCTAGACAGAGGAAGAATACACAATACAGCTAGCACACAAATCACATTTCATATACATTAACCACATTTATGTGAGCCATTAAGCAGGGCATGGCACTACCTGCCATGACTGTTTTTGTATCAAAATCTCCTTCATTGGAGAGTGTATTGAGTTTGCGTATAAATCTATACTGGATTGACTATCCTACACCTTGTTGCTCGCTACAGTGGGACTTGCAAGTCTACGGGTGCCAAACGTCGTTTTCACGGCATCTTACATTGTCGTCTTTCAGCTAAGTCGGTAGCAAGATACAGGCCGATCACATGTCACCTTAAAATTTACATTTGGTTTAAGGTAGTTAGTACAGCAGTAGTTATAATTTACTACATTGCAGTGCTATAACATTTTCCCTTACTTTTTACTTTGTGATGTTCACACAATAAACAATAATGCAAAAACTATATTTTTGGTTAATGATATTTGGATTTGGGAAAATACACACTTTTACAAGTGACACACACACAAATACTAGATGCCTTGGTAGAAGGCTACTTTTAGTAGAAAACATAGGGTTTTCTAGGAGAGTTCAATCAAATACAAAACTTTTACAAACATACACAGTACATCTTACAAAACATCTTACAAATGATTTCATACAAACACAGAAACTAATATACTTATGATCTCACCATCTCTAAAGTTGATACTCGCTTTCAAAATAACTTGTATTCTCAGGTCGCCAGTAGACAGGTACAGGTGCCAGGTTTTGAGAAGAAGGAGCTAGTTCAAGCCTCCTCTTTTATTTTGATGTATATAATTTTTGGTGTCTATAAAACTTGACAGAACACACTTGTATGAAATTATACTATTAATGCAATGGATGATGTTGTTTCTTGTTTACTACTTTGCATTGTTGTGATACTGTACATGACGTCCTCCACCCCAGAACGTTTCCGACGTTCATCGGTTTTGGGGGTGTGACAGTTTTATTCACTATGTATCAAAGTTTTGTATGCTAGTTAGGGTAATACCTTGGAAACCTTAAGTTTGCATGTATAATAGTGAAAACATAGATCCAATGTATTTAGGGTTGCATGAACACCTTAAGAGTGTTAGAATGCTCAAAACCCTTCAGTATTTATGTATATGCGTACATATGTGTGTATGTATGTATGTGCTTGTGTATATGTGTGTTTGTGTTTGTGTACATGTGTGTATGTTTGTGTTTGTCTTTTTCTATGTATAAGATGTATATATGACCAATTGATAGATTTCGCAACATACTTTACTCTTATTACAATTATAGGCAATATACTTCATTTTTATTCATAATATCAACATACTTGTGACATCCCCTATTTTTCAGAACCGAAAAAAAAAACTTTTTCTTTATGCTTTGAATAACCATAATATCTTTGTTTGCAGAAAATCTCAGGAAAATAAATCATTTTGTAGAAACTATTTAGTTTTATTAAAAATATATTTGAATAAAGATGTTTTTTCAAGATACATAAATCTATGGATGTCATACACAATACACAACATAGTTACAGCATAAAGACATACAGTCCTGAACACTATTGATGGTCTTCTCTTTAATCACTCAGCATCCTATTAAATTCTCCAACAATCTTAACACCACCACTTGTGATGTATGTAAATGGAGTGGGTCAAGTTGGGAAACATGGTTAGACACATAGGGTTTTCAATCCCACAATATTATTATGATAATAATTTTTAATTATCTAACCTGCAAAACCAATTGTTACTAAAAGAATATCATATAACATAGACAACTTATTAGATAATATATCCTTAGTTACCCGTCCCGTCGACCATCACATATTAACCCTATGCATGACCTCACGAGCTTTATTAAAAGGATCACTATGGGATTCCTTCGCATCAGACAAGGATCAAAAAGACAAAAAATGAGAGGAATGGAGTATTTCGATGAACACACAATCTAAACACCCTGGATAATATGATTCATCAAAACCTATAGATAATGAGCCTTCTAGTATTGCAACAGACTTTCTAGAATTATCGGTGGTCACCCTTCATCATCTTACTCTGGAAGATGATTGGTTACACTTTGGTCTAATACAGACCGGTCATCTAGGGGCCTATTGGCTGCCCGATATAGGCATTCCATCTCTGGTTATCTACAAACGAGGGGGAATACTAATGTAACACATACAACACCAAATCATCAATGTCATTAAACAAAGTTCTACTCTCTTTTCTGTCACACCCCCGAACCATGACGGTGGAAACGTCCGGGGGCGGATGACTTCATTATATTGTATCATTACAATTAAATATAATTGAAAACATAGCAACCAACATCATACATTAAAGATACCAACATGCATTGTTTACAGATTGTATTTGTTCACAAATTTACACAAAAGTGACAATAGATGTTCCAAAAATGTAGTAAATATCTAAAATCCATAGCCCGGGTACCTGCTCACTGAGTCCCTGAGAATACAAGTCGTTTTGAAAAGCATCAACTAAAAAGTTTGTGTGTTCATAAGCATATTTGTATAAAAAGCAACGTAACATCTTTGATTGTAATAATTTATAAAACTCCAGAAAATCCGATATTTCCTGTGAAAAATGGTTTGTAGTCTTTCTCTAAAACTGTGAATAACTGCATGTGTGTCCTTTGTTTTCTATTGTTTGTAAGTAAAAAGAGTGTGTGTTTCCAGAAAATCCCATATTTCCTGTTTTATGAAAAGTTATAGTCTTAAAACCCTAAGACTGGAGTGGTAATAGTAAAGTACAAAAGTGAAACATGGTTTTATATTTTATAAAACCAGTGATGTGTATAATTTCGTAAATCCAAAATATTATTGTTAATCCCTATGTGAATCGTTACAACCATGCTTGATACGACTAAAATGTCTGTCATGACGTTCTTCAAGCATCGGTTTCGGTAAGATATTTGTCACCCTAGACTGGCCTAGTCTAGCTGTAGCAAACATCTCAGTTGTCGGGGTGTCAATCCCTTATAGATCTATACACAATTACCTCTCTCTCTCTCTCTCTCTCTCTCTCTCTCTCTCTCTCTCTCTCTCTCCCCGACAAACTCTGGTTATAACTACAGGACTTACAGTGTACGCTAGGTAGGTACGGCGAAGGAAAGTCTCACAAGTGCCTTAACAGGTTTCCGAGAAATTTTTTGTCGCAAAAAGTTTGGTTTGTATACCGTTTTGGTTAAATTATTTATAACGCTTTTTACAAATAATCATTAACGAATTTATCTAATTGTAATATACGCTGTGTAAATAGTATAATCTTTTAAGTATTCAAACTATTAAAATGTGACAACATATTACGACTATTTTACTAATAAAAATAGTTTTTAGTATATCAACAAAGTTATGTAGTTTGTTTAACACACCAAAATTTAGTTTAAGAGTTTTGTAGCACAAAATATACTATCTTAGTGTGACTCTAGCATGTCATGAATATTTACAAAAATACTTATAGAAATCTTGAAATTTATTATATTCCATTATTTGTGTAAGTATAAATGTTAAACTTTCATATGACCAAAACTTAACCATTTTTTAGTGTAACCCATATTTTCAACATTTTGAATGAACAAACATAACTACAAAAACTTTCTAGCACAAAAATGTTATTAACATTTATTTTATGATTTTGAACATATAATAAGAACCTTTTTAGTGGTGAACTTGTTTCATCTTCAACACATAACCATGATATGTGAAGCTTTCCAAATGATAGTTTTACCCTAGCCTTATGAGGCTTGTAAATCTCGAGTTATGGAGTATTAGCATGAAGTATTCAACATTTCAAAGACAAGTAGTTACATAAACACACAAGAACATGCAAACATCCAAAGATTTAAACAAAACTTGACTTCTATTCCCCCCCCCCCCCCCCCCAAAGGATGAAAAACATGAAAATAGTGAGGTATGAAGCTCACCTTGAGGATTTTCGAGATGTAGAAGAAGAAGAAGAAGATTCTTCTAGCCTAGCTTGTGTTCTTGGTGAGATTCTCGAAAGGGTGGTGTTTCTAAGAGTTTTAACACACAAAAAAGGTGTAAACAAGAATTTTAGCTTGAAAGATGTAAGGATACTTGAAGTTAACAAGAACACTTACCAAATTTATCAGCTTTTGGAGAAGATTCTTTGGAGAACACCCTCACACACACGAAAATCCTTGGGAGAGAAATGTGAGATGTTCTTGAGAGCTATGTGAGTGAAATTGAAATGTGAAGTGTATGTGTGTGTGTGTGTGTTCGGCCGATTAAGAGAAAGGAGAGGGAAAGAGAGTGAGGGTTGACGTCTTCTAAAGGTGATGGGAGGTGTATAGATGTTTGGTGGACAATTGCCTTGTTGCATGCTAGATAAACATGAGGTGTCATGGTAATTCTCCTATCCTTTTTCTTTTCTTTTTATTACTCCAACCGACCCAAGGGTGGCCCAAAAAAATAGTGGGCTATGATTTTGGCTTGGCCCAAAATAGTTTTAGGCCCACTAATACTCAATAAAAGGTTTTCGGTCCACTTAAGGAGTTTTCGGCCCTAATAAGGCCCAAGTATGAGTTTTCTGCCCAAGGAAAGGCCAACTAAAAGTTTTCGGCCCAACAAGGCCCATTAAAGGGGTTTCCGACTCAATGAGACTAAGTGAAGAAGTTATCGGCCCAATAGGGCCCAATGAAGAGGTCTTGGTCCAATAAGGGTTTTGGGCCGAGAATTCTTGGGCTAAGGCCCAAAATTGATTGGACTTGGCTTATTGGATCGAGTTTTGGACTTGCATGAGATTGTTTCGACTTGAATCACAATGTAGGAACATATGAACTTAAATAGCATTGCAGTTTGAATTTCACTAAATGAAATGTTTCAAGGTTACATAGAGGAAATTGTCTTGTACAAGGATCAAAATCTTAACCCTAATTTGCTAGTTGTGACAATATCATATAAACATTTTAACAAATAATTAACCATAATTGGTTTACACAATGCATGTTATCAAATACACATTTAACAAATATTCCACATAATAAACATTTAATTCACATATAAACTTTCAGCAAATAATTAATACTTTTTAATAAGTACTTTATAAAAAATCATGTTCATGAAAGTAACTATGTGCTCACCTGATATAGGTAGAAGACTCACGGGGAAGTCAGATCTTTGACTGACACTTTAGATTTCCCTTTAAAACGACCTAAATATGAATAGTACTAAGCCTAAGTATTCGTTCGTATTTATAAAGTTTAATCATTATAAATTTTTATTAGATTTATCAATAATAACAAAATAACACTTATGTATAGCTGATAAGAAACAACCAGATAAGATCGTATCAGATGTAGGATCCATTTAGCATATAAAGATATATTATAACCTCCCAAAAATCAAAGTAAATTTAAATTTTTCAAAAACAACCCAATAACCATAATGTTTACAAAATCATTTTTTCAAAAGTGTTTATCAAATATCAGAGTATCCCAAAATCCAAAATCATATAAACAGGAAGATGTACACGATCACACCTTCACCTTCCCCCGATCCTCTGAAGTACCTAAAACAATAAACTAAAATCGTAAGCCAAAACTTAGTGAGTTCCCCCCCCCCCCCCCAAATTACCATCACTCCCCATAACCAACAACAACATACATACATGATCCTTCAGCATGACTGGACCGCCTCATCGGGCCTGCAACCTATCTGGACCGCTATTCGGGCCTTCATCTTGACTAGACCGCCTCGCAGGTCTATCCGGGCCGCCCTGGGTATCTTGGCCTTCAACACCAGCTGGTCCGCCTCAACCCATCAAACCATAACATGTCTACACAAACAATAATAGTCAATAATCAAGAAACACAGGTAGTCCTACAGATCTACCAGCCTAACATATATCCAATAACATAGGTAGTCATAAGGATCTACCAGTCCAACCACATAATTAGTGAACACATAACTCAGTATATCAGCGCATAACAAACCAACATATATAATCCAATGGGCCGACCTTGGTGCCTTCGACACATAAGTACAGTGAGGAAAACTCATCTCTCAGTCCGATCAATTAGCTAAATAGGTCTCTGATCCGAATATCAGCTATACTTGTCACCTATTTATCAAATAGTGACTAATCTCAATTACAACTCAAAATACCGAAAATACCCTTAGGTTAAACTTGGTCAAAGTCAAATTTTCAAAAAGTCAACCGAGTCAACTCAACTTGAGAACGCATAGTGTCTAGAATGGACGCATAGCGTTATGGATGCATGTCGTTCCTAGAGAACGCATAACGTTCTCCGGCTGTTCCCTTTTTCTTCCTGATATTGCCTTATTTATACATATTTTTAGGCAATATTTTAATACATTTTAATTAATATTTTGGTTATTTGCAAATATATATGGTACTTACTGAATTAAATTGTATTATGCAACCAAAAGGAACACTCTTGAAGAATAGGGACCAGAATTGACAAGAATTGGAACTTTGGAGGATTAAAGATTAAAAGAAACAAATTTCAGCAAAAAAACCCAAGTCACGACATGATCATCAGCATCACGGCGTGGTGTGTGTATTCTAGAAGATAAGTACGCGGGAAGTCGGAATCCTTGCCCGATAAGGATTTGTATCAAAAGCACGACATGAAACCTTTGTTCACATTGTGAAGCATGAAATTTCCAAAGCTATAAATTATCCTTCACTCTTACGATTTAGGAAGGCTTTTGGGGAATTTTCTGGTGGAGAGGTATTCTGAGAACCCAATTTTAGAGTCCAGAAAGTGCACAAAACATCCTTTTGAAGGAGAATTACTTAGAGATCAAGAGATTGAAGAACACACCACATTGGTTTGGCTTACTTTAATTATGTCAATTTCTATTGAGATTGTGTCTATGTTTTCATCCATGAGTAGATGAATTTAGTTGCTTTCGTTTAGCTAGATGATACTTTAACTCTATGGTTTAGTTATCTAATTTATGGATTTTAATAGTTAATTTTATGCTTGTGTTTGATTATTATTACCTAGAATGTTAATATTTGTGACTCTGATTGCTTAAATTCAAGTTAAGTGTAGCTTAGTGACCATTAAATTACATGAACTTGTTACCTAGTACTTTATTGACTATTAAATTGTTAGACCTAGGATCGACCAAATCTTAGATAAGTGATAAAAGTAACAAATTTAGCTATGCTGGAGAACATAAATTATGAGCATAATTGTGTTTGTTTAGATAAATGAAACATCCCAAAAATACGGTCCAAAAATTTCCTTTTAAAATCATTTAAGTAAAACATATGTCATCAATCATCACAAAAAAAATCATAATTCATGTATCTCAAACCATCATACTAATTACTGTATCGAAATCATATGTCAAAATATCATAGTAAAAACATCTTAGACTAAATCATCAGTGTGTGCATTGCAGTCATCCCAAGCTCTTCCCCTTGCTACTGGAAGTACCTAAAACCAAAATTGAAAACTGTAAGCACGAAGCTTAGTGAGTCTCCCCAAACTACCACATACCATACATATAATCACATAACCACATACATTAGGCCTAGCCCGCTACCTCGGGCCCTGCCCGGCATCGGACGAATCCGACATCAAGCCCCGCCTGGCATCGAGCCCTGCTCGGTATACAGATATGTTTCTACCAGGCCCTGCCCAATATACACATACAAACATATAATCAATATCATGCTAGTACATAACAGACTGACACAACACTATAACTGCTAGTCTCAAGGCCCCGCCTATTTTGGGCCCTGTCCCTACTCTGCTAATAATGAGATATGGAACCCCGTCCACACTCAACTAGTGATGAGATACGGGCCCCCGCCCACACTCACCTCCCTACCAAGCACATACAAGTATCACAAAGACAACAAGTATAACTAAAAATACCTTGAGGTTAAGAAAGATTTGTGATGATGGATTTGGAGGGTTGCAGAAATGAGAGTCGTATAAATTAAGGGGTGAATGTTCATAAGGATTGTGAGTAGTTAGGATTGGGAAGGTTTTAGGAATTATAGACACAAATATGCGCATTAAGGTTGTGGTATAATGGTTGTGCTCAAAATGGATTGTCTTATGTGATATTGGTGATGAGGGTTTGACTTAAAAATAAATTAATTTTGTTTGAGGGAAAGCAAAGGATAAGTGTGGGGTATTTGATAGTGCCTTATTTATACACATTTTTAGGCAGTATTTTAATACATTTTAATTAATATTTTGGTTATTTGCAAAGATATACGGTACAAGATATACGGTACTTATTGAATTAATGTATTATGTAGCCAAAAGGAACACTCTTGAAGAATAAGGACCAAAATTGACAAGAATTTGAACTTTGGAGGATTAAATATTAAAAGAGGGATTCAACAAAAAAAACCCAAGTCATGACATGATCATCAACATCACGACGTGGAGTGTGTATTCTAGAAGATAAGTACGTGGGAAGTCAGAATCCTTGCCAGATAAGGATTTGTATAAAAAGCACGACATGAAACCCTTGTTCACGTCGTGAAGCACGAAATTTCCAAACCTATAATTTATCCTTCACTCTTACGATTTGGGAAGGCTTTTGGAGAGTTCTCTGGTGGGGATGTATTCTGAGAACCCGATTTTAAACTCCAGAAAGTGCACAAAAGATCATTTTGAAGGAGAATTACTTAGAGATTAAGAGATTGAAGAACACATAATCACATTGGTTTGACTTACTTTAATTATGTCAATTTCTATTGAGATTGTGTCTATGTTTTCAGCCATGAGTAGCTAAATTTAATTGCTTTCGTTTAGCTAGATGATACTTTAACTATATGGTTTAGTTAGTAATTTATGGATTTTAATAGTTGGCTTTATGTTTGTGGTTGATTATCATTACCTAGCATGTTAATATTTGTGACTTTGATTGCTTGAATTCAAGTTAAGTGTAGCTTAGTGACCATTAAATTACATGAACTTGTTACCTAGTAGTTTAGTGACTATTAAATTGCTAAAGCTATGATCGACCAAATCTTAGATAAGTGATAAAAGTAAAAAAAATTAGTTGTGCTGGAGAACATAAATTTTGACCATAATTGTGTTTTTTTAGATAAATCTTACATAGCTCATCTATAATTAATAACTAAATATGTGTTTTGCTTGTGTATGACCATACAAGGTAGTTCATGAATTGGTGAAAATATTAGTAAATTTGGACTTGAATTGCTAATTATATAATAATTTGTGACCAACTTTAATAATCCATAATTAGTAGCTAACCATAAAGGAGAAGTGGATTCGAACTAAACGGAAATGTTTTTAGAATATTGAATAAATTTATTACTTAATTGTTTAAGTTTGTTTGAACTTGTAAAATCAGATAGAAAACCATTTTTAACTTTTTCTTGCTTTAGGTTAATTTTAGTAATTATATTAGTTAATTAAATTTGTTCCCTGTGTTCAACCCCAACTTAATTTATTATACTATAATCTGGCTAGATACACTACCTATATGTGCAATAGTAGATAAGTAGTTAGGTTATAAATTTAAACCTAGATAGCTATAGTTTGCACCACATCACTTCCATTAAGAGCTTAATCCTTAAGCTCTTTTGCTCAAATTCTAGACCCTACAATAACGTCCTTAACCATAAAGTTTCCTACTTTATGGTCTTGCATGGCTAATAAATGCCTAACAACAAAAACCCTTACTCTTTAACTCATTAAGACACTAAAACTCATGCATGAGGGGAAACTAACAATCAAGATTGGATTTTTATGACCTTAGACACTCTAAAACGTGTGGAAGGACAATCCATTTGAATCTAGAGCATGCCATACTCAAGAACACTATTATTTGGGACAAAAGCTCATAATAACATCATACAACCTATCTAATCAAATAAGCCTCAAGGTATGAAATTTATACCTTTCATAACACTGTTTTGAAAACCGGACTGGACCGGCCGGTTGAACCGGTTCAACTGGGAACCGGTCAGGTCACTGGTTTTGTAATAGCCAAAAACCGCTACCAAACTGAACCATTAAGAACCACCGGTCCACTGAAAAACCGGTCAAACCGTACCCGGTTAAAAACCGTTTTTTTATTAAAAAAAAAATTGGAAATATTAATGGGCTACAATGAGAGGTCCACATAACTTTAATTGTCGTGATCCTATTATTGCAACCGCGCTTCTCTTGATGCCTAGCTGCACCTTCTTTTTTATAAGGGTCTCATCACCTTCCATTTTGTTTTTCTACCAATGTGGGATTGATTTTAGTTGTTCTTTGTGTTAATATTTATTACTTATTTTCTTAAAAGAACACTCATTTTAAAAAGAAAAAAAATTGCTAAGATTAAACACACGCACACACACACACACACACACACACACACACACACATATATATATATATATATATATATATATATATATATATATATATACCGGTTCATCCGGTTTTGAGACTGGTTGAACCGGTCCGACCAATTGAACCATCAAACCAGTTAGACGATCGGTTCGTTGTCCGGTCCGGTTTTCAAAACATTGTTTCAGAGATGTAGGAGGGTGCAAAACTTCCAGATCCAAATGTTGTTGTCTCTGATGTATTCTGACAATGAGAATTATGCCTTTTATATTTATGAATGATTCTTGCGATGAATTGACGGTTAGGATTTGCAGGCGAGGTGTGTGGTAATTCTTTTTTTCTAGTAGATAATCGATGTTACGAATGGAATGTTAGATGTATTACTTGTGAATCTGCATGGGATTCTTGATGTTAGAGGCAGTTGTGATTGGGGAATTTATGAGGTCTCCATTTGAGATTTGAAATCTCTTTGAGTTTGCTTGGTCTTTATCTAGAAGATCATCTTGCTTTGTGATATATATATATATATATATATATATATATATATATATATATCCCAAAGTTCAAGGATGTTATGCATCTGGGTGAGCCAGTTTGATTTTTGGTATGTTTGCAATGTCAGTTCGTGGTGGTTCAAACCCTAAGTGGGGGAGAGCTGGATATTCTGCTTAGAGGATCAGCAATTTGTTCGAGTTATGGTTTCAAAAAAAATGGGTCATAAGGATTTACGGTTCGGTTATGGGAAACTTTGGTTCAGGATTTAGTTAAGACGGGGGTGCAGAGCAAGTTGCCATTAGATGTATGTGTTCAGGAATGTAGGAGTTGTCTTCTTGACAAGAAGTTGTTGGCCAAGGAGTTTATTATAGCCAAGGGTTTCTTTCGAGAACGTTGAGGAATAGGTCAAGAGGCGGTTGGGTCGCCCAGGTTGAGTATCGATTGTTGAAGGATTTGTCAGCTTCTTTTATATATTGAGATCTATAGTCTAGGTTGGGCATTTGCTGATCAGCCAGTCAGTTTTACAGTTTGGTATATTTAGTCCTTCTTGGGATTTGTCCATTAGTGTATTGGATCAATGGATTAGTTTCCAATGCACTCTCGATTTTTGGTCTCTTCGTTCATCGTCAATAGTAGAGGTTCTTCGGAAGTTTAGAGTTGTATTAGTTGGAGTTCAATGGATGCATCAACCTATTGTCAATTCTGTACATTTTACATTTTGGTTTCTGGATATAGGTACCCTCAATGGTTGCTTGTGAAATTATTGTTCATAGCAGGCTCGAGTTCGGTAGATGTCCTTGGTTGTTGAAAGTTCGAATGTTGGGAAAGCGTTGTTTAGTTTTTCAGGTATGGCTTTGGATCTGGGCAGAATATAATTTTGGCATGTCGCATCGGTAGGGTTGGCATCTGTATTGACCTAACCAAGGTTTTGACAACATTTCTAATGGCCCTGGAAGTTTTATCGAGCTACGTGCATATGGGTGGGATCTGTTTGGTTTCAATAAAGGTGTGGGATCTTAGTCTTCGACCATTCATGAAGATGTTTCTGTTAGTGGTTGGGGTTCGTCATTTTGGTCAGATCTACTGGTACCACACCCGATAGGTAAGTTTTGTGAGGAAGAAGGAGTTCAATAAATCTAGGGGTTATGTGTTTTCCCTTGGGGATGTATACAAGTTAAATAAGTTAGCATGAGAACACTTCGCTCGAGTTATTGGAATGGTTGTTAATTGGTTTTAGCCCTTAAATTGGAACAAAATTGCAACCACCTATCTTATTCTCAAGTTGTGTATGACCATGTTTTTGCCTAAATTTTACATTGGTAGTTGCCTATACTGTGAAATGAATTGTGAGTGATAGAATGGTATAATTGTATTTGTGTTCAGTTTACATTGAGAGGGATATTGATTGGGTTCCTGCAAGCCAGTGGATTGATGGTTGGGTATCCTTAGGCCCCTATGGTGTTACTCGTGACTCTTCAAGCCATTAATGGGATGACGGAAAGATCGGCATAGTACCGTTTAGTGGTTAGCAAGTGTCACAATGTATCATGAACAAGTGGCTGTATGATTCATATGGGTGGGACCCGTTAGTCTTTTGATTGAGACTCTTAGGCCTCAGATCGTTAGTTTTCTTGGCATATTTGGGTGTTAGTGCATTGTGGGATTCGCGAGAGTCAATGACCAGCTAGTTTGGATCATGTGGGCAGTTAAAGGTTGTTGGGAGTAATAGTTGTGCATCAGAAGTCGCTTACGGAGTGTTTGCATTATGAACCCCGTTTGCTTACGAGCTATTTATCAGGAGTTGGTTACCAATTTTGGGTATCAGTTATGGAATCACGATCCATGAAATTAATTGTAAATATCTCGAGTGGTTTGTCAGGTGGAGGTACACCTGAGATGATAAGGGATTTGGATGCAACGTGAGAATTCTTGGATTGACCAACCTTATTCTCGTGGGATCAACGGGTTGGCGATGACTTTTAAGGAAGTCAAGTGTGTATTTTAGGTTGTTGAGCACAATCTATGTATTGGGGTTAGGTGAAATTCACGATCGGTATATTTTGAGTATTCCTTCTATATGGTTGAGTGGTGTTCCTAGTCAAGGACTAGGGGGGGTACAACGAATGAATGGTCAGCAGTCCTAGGGAATAATTTATGGGGTATAAATTTATGGGTTCCAGTTTTCGAGAAGGTTCCTGCTTTGAGTGGTTTTCGTTGTGATTTGAGGTCTTCCAGTTAGGATGAGTAAGGTAGATGTTTCAGTTATTAGGTAAAGCAGTTGGGTTTCTTTCATTAGCTGAGGGCAGAGTGTTAAGGTCCATTCTTTCGGAGGGATATAAGTGATTTCTACTAAGATGGGGTTTGGATGGTAGGGTTGGGAGGTGGTTGTCGGTATGGGATGAATCTTCAGTCTTAAACGGAATTCAAGAAGTTCGGGCAGGATTGACTAGCGTGGCAGAGAAAGTAGTAATGAATGATTTCGAGGACGAAATGTAATCTAAGTGAGGGAGAGTTGTAACATCCTGCTTCGAGCAGTTTCTTATATCGGGATTGTGGACAACAAATGGGTCAAATAAATGTCTTAAGCTTCAAGGGAATAGGGTTTAGACCCTATTGGAGGTTGATAATATTTGTTATGCGATCCAAGCCCTTGGTTTATGTTTTGGAGTCAAAGGATAAAACAGGAAAAGTGATGTTTCAGACTTCTTTCTTGGAATAAGGATTTTATTTTGTTATGTTTTAAGTTAAAAGTAATTAGATATGATTGTGAGGCTCTTCAATACCTTTATGTGCATATAAAGAACGTCGAAAACGGAGTTGAAACGAAGAAGTTATGGTTGTTTGAAGTTAGGAAAAAGGAGTCTAGCTATACATTGGGCGTATTAGGCTGAAGAAACGTGTTTTTAAGGCATTACGTTGGGCGTAATTTTAGGTACACTTGGCCTACCGTCGCAGAGTAAAAACCATATTTTCATGGTTTTGAGCCTTATTTAAGGTCTCTAACCCCTATTTAGGTTGTCTGTGGTGCTATAGTTGATTTAACAATGGTGTTGTTTCAATCATTTTTATAAATAAAAAAAATTCTCAAGTCATCAATTTTTACCCATTCTTTTCCACGATGTAAATGAGGTTTTAAAATATGATTTAATTTGAAAATATACCAAATTTGAGAGCTTTAAATCTCTTGTATCAAGCTTTGATCATGATGACATCAATAAGAGGTATTCGCTTTCTTGTTCTTTATTCTGTGATTTGGTGAAAATCAAGGTTTGAAGCTTTAGTGAAGAATATTAAAATCGATAAATAATAATATAGACAAAATTTATATGATGTAATAACATCATATATATATATATATATATATATATATATATATATATATATATATATATATATATATATATATATATATGACATTTTTTAGGGTTTTAGTCCAAACCATAATTTTTTTGGATTAGTGGTCCTTTTGGACTAGTTTTTGGGAAATGGAACTTCCCTAAAGAGGGTTTCCGGGCCAGCTTACGCGCACCGACTAATCCCCCGCTGCAAACATGAGACTTTGCATCATGCCCTTGAGTCAATGCAGGCGAACCTCCATGGCCACAAGGGCTGAGTAGTGCTAGGATTTGAACATGGGTCAATAGGTTATCCACCATATCTTCCACATGCCTTACCAAGTCACCACAACCCAAGTGGTTCCTTTTGGACTAGTTTGTATGTGAAAATGGTCATTCTAAAAATTGAAATGACTAACTTGCCCTCTTGATATATTTGTTATATTTTTCTATTTAAATTAATGTGATATTAATATGATATAAAATGGGGCCCATGCCCTATTCTCTCTCTCTCTCTCTCTCTCTCTCTCTCTCTCTCTCTCTCTCTCTCTCTCTCTCTCTCTCTCTCTCTAATAAACCAATACAATCAAAACGAGAGGGGGGTCTCTTCCTCTTCGTCTTTATCTGGTCGAAGGAGCAGCGGGAACACGACGGACAAAAGCTGAGAAGAACAAGGCCACAATCGACGGGTACCGGTTGTGGTTAAAAGGATCATGAAGAGGGGAAGGAAGGGCGTCGACACTGCAGGGCCGCTCCGACGACCTACTTCGTCTTCTGGTCCAATCAACTTCAACACAGGAAGGAAAATCGATTGTCGGTGGTCCTAAGGATTTCAATCGATCATTAAGGGTGAAAAACGAGACTTGTGGTGGTTGTGTTTGGTCTGTCAGTCAAACGAAAGGGAATGGGTCTCCGAATCCTATCTGATCGTAGACGAAAAGGGATCGAAAGGAATAGCAGTCTTCTTTCTTTCTTTTTTTCCTGATTTCCTGTGAAGCATGAAGGAGGAGTCGATTTTTCCGGCGGTTCAAGCCTTCAATCGGGGTTGTGGGGGTTGAGAAGGGTAGCCACAGCCGAAGAGGGTGCTTGTGGTGGTGTTTTTCGGCAAAAGGAGGAAGGGAAGGGGATATGGAGGTGGCGGCAGTGGGGAACCGGGAAAACATCACTGGTGATTCTAGTTCTTCGACAGGGGAAGGAGACGAACGGGATGACAGTCATTGAGAGTGTTATGAAGGGGTATCGGAACAGTACAACAGCAATTACGGGGGTGTTTGACAGCGGGTGCTCGGTGGAAATAGGCGGAGAAGGTTGGGTCTGCTACTACCGGCGAAGCACCATCGATCATTTCCTTCTTCTTCACTGGTTCTACAATGAGAGTGTGTGTTTTGGGTGATAGATCATCAAAGAGAGAGAGAGAGAGAGAGAGAGAGAGAAAGAGAGAGGTCATTTATTATTTTTTTAATTGTTAAAATAAATAAATAAATATTAAATTAAAAAATGAAAACTAAATACCCCAAGGGTATTACAGTCATTTCAATTTTCGGATACACTATTTTCACATACAAACCACTCCAAAAAGACCATAAATCCAAAAAACTCGAGATTTGGACTAAAACCCTAAAAATTTGCATACCACAATGACCATTTTTGTAATTTTGTCTTTATATATATATATATATATATATATATATATATATATATATATATATATATATAGAGAGAGAGAGAGAGAGAGAGGGGAGGGTTCAATTGAGAAAAAAAAAGGTTGAGAATGAGAGAATCATTCTCAACCACATATTTATTTTGCCACAAAACACTTAAGCGTACCGGCGGAAATGAATAACGGATACACATGTGTTTTCCAACCAAACATGTTTCCTTAAACTACTAGTTGTGAAACCCGTATATTATACGGGTTAATTAAAACATAATGTTAAATAGAAGCGATTAAATGAAGAGTTTATTTGAATTTGAAATATGAAAGAAGTGAAAATTATGAAAAAAACATGCAAAAAATAAATTAATTAAAATTATGTGTTTAATTGTTAGACCCGTGTACTAAACGATTTATTATAATAAAATGTTAAATACAAATGTTTAAAGTGTAAATTTATTTGAAACTGAAATTGAAATTTCAAATTTGAAATTTGAAATTAATAGTTATTATAGTAGGTTTAATTTATGGAAACTAAATTAATGATAGTGGAAATGAATAATGAAGTAATTGACAAGTGGAAAATAAATATATTTCAAAATTATGACAAAATGACATGTGGCCAAATAAATAAGAGAATGACAAGTGGCAATAACATTTTCATTATTATGGTAGATGTTAATCATTACCTTAATATACCCAAAAACATATTTCTTTTTTGTTTTTTTTTTATTTTTAGAAAACTATTTTTATCGAAAAATTATTTTAAATATATCAAAATTCATAATTTTTTGTTCTCTATAAATAGACATCCATATTGATATAGTTTTAAGATAAAATGATTTTTTTTAGAGTTTCAGCTCTCGTTATTCATTACTGAAAAAAATTAATCAGATTTTTATTACGGTACATTCGTTATTCAGTTATGAATAAAACATATGTTTAACTTTTTTATAGTTTGAGTATCGTTCATATATGAATATAGCACTTAATAAAATTTTATTACTTAAAATATATTTTTGGGTAAATTACACCATTCGTCCCTCGGGTAGGTGCCAAAAAGCACGTTTAGTCCCTATTTTCAAAAATTAACTCTGACCGTCCCTCGTTTGCTTAAAACTTGTACACTTCATCCCTAATATGCTTTTTTGTTGCAAATTTAGTCCATGCCACATTTAAAATGACCATAATGTCCTTGGATATTTATTTTTTAACTAATATAATATTATTTATTATTATTTATAACTTACAAAAAAGAAATTAAAAAAAAACAACCCTCTCTCATCTTTATCTCTCTCAGTTTAAATGCAAATTACCATTACCTTTGACGCCTCTCTCTCTCTTCTCTCTCTCTCTCTCTCTCTCTCTCTCTCTCTCTCTCTCTCTCTCTCTCTCTCTCTCTCTCTCTCTCTGCATTCTTGTTCAACACCTACTCTCAGTTTCCCCAACCCATCTGCCCCAATCACTTCTGAAACCCTCACGCTATTGTTACTGATCAAAGATAATAAAGTAACCCAAAACAGACACACACCCACACCCACACCCGCATGTGTTCAGATGCGATATCAAGATAGAGTCCAAGTGAGATGGAGATGTAACACTGTATTGAGAGAGAAATAGGTTGAGGGAGATAGAATTGATGAAAAGGAAAAAGGAGACTAGAGGAAACAGGTGAGATGAAGATTTACCACAATACAGAGAGAAATACTTGATTTCGATGTTGATTTTATGTTTCCTCCTTCTTCATTGTCATCAAATCTAGAAATTGAATTTGATTTCGATTTTGATTTTGATTTTGAGTTTCAGGTAATGTTAGGTTTGATTTTATTTCGATGGATTCATCTTGGACTTGATTTCGATCGGTTTACTTATTTCGACTTTGAGATGAAGATATGTTGAGACTTCGATTACAATGAGATGTTGTGAACTCGTGCTTTTGATTGCTTTTGGGTGTCATTTGTGTTGATTGAATCTAGTTGGTATTTTAAAGTTTCAAATATTGAATTGTTGTTTCGATGGTAATGGATATGATTCATAGAAATAACTTTCTATAGGAGCAGTAGATGTATCAATTTGATTATTAGGATGGTATTGGGTTTCACCAAGAGGCAGATAGATTGAAATTGGTGATGGTCTCTAGTGTTCTTAAGGCAGATGGGGAGAACGAAGATAAGGGATGGTGGTTTGGGGTCCGATTTGGGGTTTTGGATGGTTGTCAGGAATGGGTGAGAAGAAGGAGACGAAGTTAGAAGAAAACTGGGGAAAGGAAGGGGAAGGTGTTTGTAGTGATAGGATGTGGTGACATAGATGTTGATGCTGATAGGTGGTGGTGTCGGAGGAGCTGGCGGTGACATGTGGTGGAGCTTTCGAATCTTGTTGTGGAAGTCGGGGAGGGGGAGGGGAAGGGGTGAGGATATTTGTTTTATTATTATTTTTTTAATTTAAACTGATAAAGAAATAAAAAATGAAAAAAAAATCATTAAGGGCAAAATAGTCATTTCATATCAATAGGGATGAAGTGTGTAAGTTTAAAACAAACAAGGGACTATCCGAGTTAATTTTTAAAAATAGGGACTAAACGTGCTTTTTGGCACCTGCACGAGGGACGAACGGTGTAATTTACCCTATATTTTTTACATCATCTTTCATCATATATTATATTTATATATGAATAAAACATGTATTAGTTGTTGTCATATTTTATATTCATATATGAATAAAACATTTATCAGATTTTTGTTACAGTTATTTTGTTATTCATATATGAATAAGTAGTATAAATGATACTTAAACTGTAAAAAAAATAAAAATATTTTTTTATTCATAAGTGAATAACGAATGTACTGTAGTAAAAATCTGATTCATTTCTATTCACTTACG
This sequence comes from Lactuca sativa, assembly GCF_002870075.4. NCBI lineage: Eukaryota > Viridiplantae > Streptophyta > Magnoliopsida > Asterales > Asteraceae > Lactuca > Lactuca sativa. The sequence goes on along the minus strand of NC_056627.2, from coordinate 127,853,832 downwards.
AATAACGATACCTGAAACTATAAAAAAAATTAATTTATTTTAAAACTATATCAATATGGATATCTATTTGTAGAGAATAAAAAATTATGAATTTTGATATATTTGAAATTATTTTTCAATAAAAATAGCTGCTTAAAAAAAAAATTTTAAAAAAACTATGCTTTTGTATATATTAAGGTAATGATTAGCATATTTTAAGCAAACATGTTTTGTTGAAAAACACATGTGTATTTCTTTTCCATTTTTGCCGGTACGATGGAGGCTTTTGCGGCAAAAATAAATGAGTGGCTGAGAATGATTCCTCACTCTCAACCTTTTTTATTTTCTCAATTGAACTTATATATATATATATATATATATATATATATATATATATATATATTACAACGAATCCAATTCAAATCTTCTATTGATTTCTCACACATCTTTAATTGACATCCTAAGACAATTTCACAACCTCTTTGATTGGATTCGTTGTAATATATATATATATATATATATATATATATATATATATATATATATATATATTACAATGAATCCAATCAAATAGGTTGTGAAATTGTCTTAGGAAGTCAATTAAAGATGTGTGAGAAATCAATAGAAGATTTGAATTCATTATGTGATTAGTAATTATGGTGATTAATAGTATAAATAAACCATGTGATGAATGAGAAGAATGAATCATGTTAGACTCGTTTGGTAAAATGTAGCAAATATGATGGTAAGTTAAATGGGGTGTTACACGTTTCAATTGCCTTTTTTGTTGATCAGTTGTTGGTATATGTGACTAACCATATTTACGTGAGTCCCAATACACAAAGTTATCACCCTCCCAATGACATTTGGCATAGCCCTTGTTGAACTGGAATCACTCACCAAGTTAACCAGAACTGTGAGTTAATAAGCCTCCCTTCCCATTCTCAGCTGTTAACACCACTCCCAATTAAATCCACTATGATTCCATTCCAACTTTCAAATCACCCTTTACATAACCAAAAAATATGTGTTTCTCTTCAAATCATACAAATTGGGACAGATCTTTCAAATCTAAATCACCACACTAAATGTCTTTCCAAAAGTGTGTCTTATCTCAAATACCCACCACCCTCTTAAATAAGTTATTTAATGTAATACTCTTGTTTGCAATATCCATATCCACTTACTATATTGAACCAAACTCCATTTGTAGAGCTTTTAGCTAAAGGCATCCTGTCAATGAGCTTGAGAATATGTATGGATTTTATATACGAGAACCAAAAGGAATCAAGTCAACATTTTAATTTCCATCATCATTGGCGAAATCAAGACAATCAACACCAAGATCACCCATGTCTCTCAGTTTAATATCCACATCCCAAGAAACCCAAATTATTTTTTTCATCATTACCTTCCCATAAGAATCACATTCTAATACTATCAAGATTGCTAATCTTCCTAGGAGCACTCAACAAAGAGAAATAATAAATAGGAAGAATCTTAAGAATAGACTTCACAAGTGTGAGGCGCCACCAAACGATAAAGACTTCGATTTCCAATTTGAAAGACTAGCCTTAAATTTGTCCACCACCGAAGCCCAATGCCTAGCAAGTTTCAAACTAACCCCCACTATTAAACCAATATAATTGAAAGGGAAATACGTGGGATCACATTTCAAAATACTATCAATCTCCGCATTGTTAACACCAACACGATAAACTTTGCTTTTATGCAAATTCACATTTAAACCCGTTCCAAGGTAAAAATAACAAAGTAATATATTGAGGTTGAGAAAATCAAGCTTTGACCACTAATCAATAAAAGTTACATAATCAACATGTATAAGATGAGAAATTTCCATACCATTGCGAGGAAAAGATAGACCTATAAGTAGTAAAGGTCACAAGCCGCCTCTATAGACATGTGTGCACGTTCCATAGTGATGATAAAAAGAAATGGGTCAAGGGGGTTACTTTGTCTCACACCCCTTTTGATGTAAACCTGCTTAGTCGAAGATCTATTGACCAAGAAAGAGGCTCTATTAAAGGAAAGACAGCCAATAACACATCTTCTTCACTTCCACCTAAACTCTATTTTCTTAATAATCAACTCTAAGAATTCCCAACTTAAATTCTAAAATTCTTTTTCAAAGTCCACCTTGAAAGTTAATGTTTTTTTCTTCATCTTCTTAGACCAACAGAATATTTCATTAAGTAAAATTGTGTCATCTAAAATACTCATCCCTTCTACATACGACATCTTCTAGGGACTAATGATCTTATATAACACATTCTTTAAACGATTAGAAATAAATTTTCAAAGCACCTTGTATAAGAAACCAACAAAGTTTGTCATGCCTATAATCCTTTAATGATAAAAGGTCTTGGGCTTTTGGAATCAGAGAAATAAAAGAGGAGTTGGAAGTATGTGTATGTATGGATGTATATATGTATGTGCTTGTGTATGTGTATGTTTGTGTTTATATATATATATATATATATATATATATATATATATATATATATATATATATATATATATATATATATACCTTAAAAAGCATTTACAAGATTTTGCTGAATTTTAAGAGGTACAAGCTTTTAAGCATCATATACAATAATTTTATGCATCGAAGAATAATAAATTTTATCCGGTCAAAGATAGATTTTGAATAGGTTTTATAAGCTTATCTTCAAATTGAATGAGTTAAATATGAAAAAGTCAAATAAGATGATGATGATAAGATTTTGAATGGGTCAAAATTTGACCAAGTGTTCCTCATATCCAATTGAATCGGTAAATACTAAATCTTATCCGGTCAACATTTATGAAAAAGTCAAATAAGATGATGATGATAAGATTTTGAATGGGTCAAAGTTTGACCAAGTGTTCCTCATATCCAATTGAATCGGTAAATACTAAATCTTATTCGGTCAACATTTATGAAAAAGTCAAATAAGATGATGATGATAAGATTTTGAAGTGGTCAAACTTTGACCAAGTGTTCCTCATATCCAATTTTGAATCGCTAAATACTGAATCTGTCAATAATAATGAAAAAGTCAAATAAGATGATGATAAGATTTTGAATGGGTCAAAGTTTGACCAAGTGTTCTTCATATCCATCTGAATCGGTCTAATACGATGTACACGTTATAAAACATTTCATATAAACTGGAAGAGGCGCATTGATTTAGCATTCGTCTATCATTAATGCATTGCCGTTGACTGCAAAACCTTGGTTCTCTCTCATGCTCGCTACCTCCTCCTTTGTTTTTCTTTCTATTAAAATCGAATAAGCTCAAAAATGTCTTACGTTTAATCCTAGCCCAGGTATAAGAAATCTCTATATGTTCGTTATTTTGTTTAACAAATTTTTTATGTCATTTTGTTGATCCGCACCCGTCGCTTTGCGTGGGTAAACGGCTAGTGTGTGTGTGTGTGTATGTGTATATATATATATATATATATATATATATATATATATATATATATATATATATATATATATAGGGTTAGGTTATTTTGTTTTCACTATCTATTGTGTGTATGTATGATTGATTCTAGACCAATCATTTTAGTTATTTTAATAAAGTAATTAATACATATTAGATGTTGAAGATATAATGGGTATTAATTACATCTTCAGCATTTAATATGTATTAATTACTTTCTTAAAATAAATAAAATGATTGGTCCATAATCAATCATACATACACACAATAGATAGTGAAAACATTTGAACCTAACTATATATATATATATATATATATATATATATATATATATATATATATATATATATATATATATATATATATATATATATATATATATATATATATCTCCAATCATAGAGGCTGTGAAATTGACCTAAAGAAGTCATTTAAGGATGAGTGAGAAATAAATAGAAAAATTGAAATCATTACGTTCATTTTAGATCGACGAGTTAGTATGCGTCCAAGAACCAGGTCCTTAGAAACTTTTTGTTAGACACATTTACTAGCCAAGTGGGCTAGCCCTAACTTGTAAATATGGTGATTGATAGTGATCATAAATTATTGTGATTGATACTATAACTAAACCATGTGATTGCTATGTACCACTTACATAAAAAGTAGATTACTATGCAATTCTTTTTTATGGTAGGATTCGTAACACTAGTGGCAACAAAGTTCCTAGTAATTAGATTGCTATGTTTTGATGATGTCATGGTTTTGAATAGTTAGTCGTGGAAATAAATCAATAATAGCTTTTGAGTGACAACTTAGACTATTAACAAGTTGTAAATATGTTTGTAAATCATTCCCTCTTTTTTTTCTCAAACACACAACAAAACATGCATCAAACCAGTCATGTAAAGCGAATACGCAATCGGAACAGAATTCGTCTAATCTGTGAACTAAAACGAAAACAGAATTCAGAATATTACAATATATCCACAAGATAAAACTAGATATGAAAACAGATCATATTGGCTTTTAAGGTTAGAGAAAGAGAGAGAGAAACAGGCACTACTAGGATTTCATGCTTGGGCTTTTAACAATCATCATGCCAAGTATCGGAACAAGTTGGGGTTCTCTTTGTCTCTTTCAAGATAATCACGAGTTATCAGATCTTCAATCCGCTTCTTGATTGCTTTTACATCAGGCTGCACGCATTTCGAGATTGTTTACATTGCGTCATATGATTAAAAAAATAATAATAATGCAAGTATGTTGATGTTGATATTTTAAAAATAAAAAGAAAAACATTTAGATACCTTAAACATGCGTCCCAACTGTTCAACACACTCCATAACCAACTGCTGGTATCCAAGCACCTTTCTGCTCTTCATTATCCTTACAATGGAAGCATCAATGGCATAACGTCTGTCTTTGTCAACATCCTCAATCACCTTTTTCTTCTCATCCACAGGAGGTAGAGGAATCTGTATATTACATTTAGGAATTACCAACATATTCAGCATCCTACTTTCATTTACTCCTACTATTAAAACATTGTGCTTTAAAATATCTACCCAATTATATAGCAAATCCAAATACAAAGAAAGTAAAATGTTGCATTCAAATACCTTGATCCTCCTCATTTTATCTGTAAACTTGGAGTTGAATTCGAAGTAATCGGTTGGAGAGATTGTTTTGGTATTAGGCTCCTTTAAAAGAATTTTGTATTTTGCACATGACAAAGAATGGAGCAGCCTAACAACATCATCATCTGACAAGTTCAACTGAGTCATGATTTCTTGATAACTCAATCGATCCGATAAGTTGAACAGTAATAAAGCAGATGCCTGCATTGCATTGCATTGACCAAAAAGTCAAAACCTTACACTTACACATAAACAGCTACCAAGATTTTATAAACTAATAAAAACACAAGGAACCTACCTGGTAGGTTGTGACTATGAGCTCCATTGTTTTGGGTTCAAATTTCCCGTTTATATTGCAGGTACCCAATGAATATATCCATGTAAGCTTCCTGTGCTTTGTTTTTGTTTGATAAAATTCTCTGAAAACTTCAACGCATTTAACCTACACCACAACATTAACAACATCAAGTGAAAGAATGGAATTGATAAACAAAGTATAGTTTTGACAATATTCTACAATAATTATAGAATTTATTATTTACATTTACAGAAGTAATAAAAATACCATTTCGGCAGGGAGATTTAGGTCAAAAGATTTGTAGCTGGGCCAGAAGCCGGTAGTCAACACAGTGACAGTCAAGTCAATTCCAGGGCTGACATTGGGATTATTGTTCAAATACTCTTCAAAATGGGATTGGTTTTCCTTTGCCAATGTCAAATCTGTAACCTGAATGAAAAACAGATACAAAACATAAATTTTCATTTTCATTAAAAAAAAAAAAAAAAATTAGTTTTGCTTTTGCATACTTACCATCCCTTCCATCTTTGATGTGAACTGACCACCACACTGTTGCTTCAGCTTTGTGAGAATACTTCTCTCATGCTCATCGTTTGCACTCTTGTCAAACAAAAGCCTCCTAGCAAGTTTTTTCCTACAACCAACCAGAGTACAATGTCAGATATTATACTTTCTTTGAAGTTTTGAAGTTTGAAAATGGGATGCTATAATGAAGAATGTTAACAAAACCATGTTGCTATTACAAATTTGACCTCATTACCTGTAAAATTCAGCAAATAGATCTTTATCACTGATGTAGGCAAGCAACTTTACTACCTGCAAATTAGTTCATATCACTTCTGCTACACAAGAGGAAAGGAGACTTTGGATGATGAGGGCATTTACGTCTTTTGCGCAAACAAAAGTTTTAACATACCTTCTCAAGGGTGTCCTCAATGGCTTCATCGCTCAGTTTCTCACTTCCACCTTTTTTAAGAATATTATCACAAAATGTGGCAAGTAACTCTGCACTTGAACTTCCAGCAACACCCTTGTTGCAGAATATTTCAAATGCCTCTTTAAGAGCCTAGAGGGGAATTCATTCAAAAGTAAGAAAAAAGAAGACCAAGTAATTTTTAATGATGAAATTACTATACTAACCTTGTGGAAAAGAGTATGGTTCATGAAACAGTCATTTACATATGCCAGGTACTTGTCATGGAGCTCAATAACTTTTCTAACAAAAACCTGGAGGAAGGAAAGTAAACAGATATATAAATAAATAAATAAATTACTAATTTCCGCAAATTTAATGTTCTTGTGATTTTACCTGTTCCTGCAACCCAACCACATCTCTCTTTTCAGCCTGCAAAAAACAATAAGTTCAAAGTTATTCATCATCATGGCTTTAATTAGAAATTTTAAAAGGGTAAAAGCAATATATAGCAATGAAATGAAGTTTCCTTTATTTGTTCACTGTAGCATCTTCCTTTCCTTTTCTATTACATATTTATACTTTCAATTTCAATTGTTTTCTTGTATTTACCCTAAAACAAAAAACCCGCTATAGTATCAAAAACATATACTTCATCTGCTTTTCGATTAATGGGCTTAATGGGTGCAAGACTTAATCCGAATATCTGATCAGCTATGCCTATATATGAGTGTTTCTTTTACTTAAACCAAAAAGAATGACTTAACAAAGATTTTTCCCATTAAGTCCCGATTGTTTACAAATATGCCCTCATTTATTTTTTTTTTCCTTCCATTTACCCAAGTTTGCAGTCATTTTCTCCAATATTTTTCAAACATCATTTATCTAGGGGACAAAAAATAAACATGATTGTGAATCAACATTAGTATATAGTTAGTATGTACAAACCTTCTTGGTACTTGCTGCATCTTCTGCTTGTTTAACCAATGTTGTGCCTTCAGCAGTGACATGCTGTAGAAGATAGGAACACATGACACAAGATTTAAAAAAAAAAAAAAAACAAAGAGACAGAGAGAATATATATATAAAGCCAAGGTGTAATGGGCTCCTACTTTAAAAAATGAGGTTCATTTCTATAGTACAAACCTGCTTAAACATACTAGAAACAGGATCCAATCCTTTTGGTATCTTTGAAAAGAGTCTGTACATTCTTGATAAATCATCAACCTAAATCGGTGAAAAAAAGAAAGATGAGAGATGTAAGTATATAGTCATAAATGGTTACAATAAACAAATCAATGGAAATGCGTTGCTCTTTCTTGCATTTTATTGAAGATTCTTAAAAAAGAATTGACTGATAAGTGCATACCTTGTCATCCCTGAGCAATGCATGACAACCTGAGTGCTCTTTCTCAAGCAATTGAGTTGCATAAACAGACAATAACTCATTTTGAACTTTCTACATAAAACAAATAGGAGATTGACACAGCAGTTAATCATATATAATGGAATGACGAATGAAATTCGTATGATTTTTTTATATTACATGTAAATACAATTACAATGTATAGTTTTTTTTTTTTACTTTGGTTTATACATTATTTAACTATAATTAATGAGTTTCTTATTTATAATAAATCAGTAAACATAATAAAAGATAATTAGAACCCCAAATAAGAGTATAATAAAAAGTTACATCTTCTAGAGTTTTAAAAAGAATAATTCGCCATTTAACTGAAATCATGAATTGAAAAACAAAAGATTTGTCATTAAAATTGCATATATGAAAATGTGGTATATAAGTTAAATTGGAATTTTTCATTCCATTCCATGATGGAATGAAAAATACACTCATTTGCTGAGGAATGAAAATTAACAAAATGAAAGGAATCACATTCCTTCAAGAATGATTCATCCAATTCCATTCCATCAGACCAAAAAAAAACATATTTTCTATTCAATGGAATTGGCTATTCCATTCCAACCCTAATTCCATTACCAAAGACTCAGTAGAAAAGATTCCAGAAAAATTAATAATGAAGAAACTATAGGAAGACTGAAGATCAAAACAAGAACAAGATCAAATCATGGTCCTATATTTGAGTAATAAATAACTTTCTTTCCCAAAAAATTAAAAAAAAAATGATAAAACAAACCTCAAGAAGCTTTGGCTCACTGCTGGAATGAAGATAATGAGACACTCTGTCCTTTTCTCTTTTTAAGCACTCCTCTGCCTGAAATTCCCAAAAAGATTATTGCATTTCACAAAATATAATCTTTAAATATAAGTTTACTTTCAATATCTAAAAGGGTATTAGATGTATACTTTGAGCATATAATCTGGACAAGAATCTTCTAGAATCCAGTTGGAAGCCTTGCGTGAATAATATGCTGCTGTATCATTAAGCATGGATGCTTCAAAATCATTCTCATAATACTCCATTTGTCCCATTCCTATCTCAACAAATATATCTAGAACATTCTTCAGTAAAGCTCGATCAATCTGCTCCCCTTCACGCTCTTGATCAATCTGATTAAAAATCATGAAGGGGCATATTAAAAGGAAAGTGGAACAATTCAAGTATGCAGAAAAAGAAACGGGATGAAATCATACCAAAGATATTACAGCATCTCTCACTTTACCATTCACCTCTTGGTATACCTATCAAGCATATCCAACAGCTAATCAAACCATGGTGCTCATAAATTTCCAGATATTCATTTATTTACTTTATTATTATTATCATTATCACTATCATCATGTGACTTGTCTCCATCTAATAAAAATATAAATATATAACTACCAAAGCACATGAAGTTAGTTTTAGGTCGTCACACACTGAAACAAATTTGGAGACATTGTCATCGTTATGATTTGCATAGAAGAAGTTTGTAAATAATGAAAATACTTATAAACTCACAAAGAATAAATTGTCAACTTCCTTCCAGCAACAGCAAAAGTAGTTTGAAAATTTCAAAACAGGGAAAAGGAATACACTTATAACTTACTTTTCATTTTTGGTTCGTTTTTTTATATGTATAACATGAAACAAATAGACCTTACAAAATTAGCAACATTGTTATCACTTGTATATATATTTTATACAAAGTCCTAATAAGAAAAAAAAAATAATGAGCAAAGCTGTAAAGACATGAAAGTATGACAATTATAACAAACAAATAAATGAAAGTATGCTGCTATTCTTGCATTTATCCTTTTGTAAATAGATAGGATATCTTGTTGTTCTTTCACTATGTGAAAGCTTTTGCCAATTACATGAATGTGAAAGAAATATCAAAGAAAGTTGAAACGAAAAGATTAATTATTTTTAATAAAAAATAATAAAATAATAAAATACCAGATCACGAAAACAGGCAAGTCCAACTTCATTTAGTGGCGGAAGAGATCTTCGGGCAATGAAATATCGGTCAAGATAATGGAAGAATCTAGAAAGCCACCGCACCATGACTTTATGATTTGACCACCTTCTAACAAGCTCTCTCAGCATGAACTCATCATGCTTCTCTCTTAAAGAAGGTAACACCTGCATTTAAAAAAAAAAAATATATATATATATATATATATATATATATATATTGCACAACTTAGAATCTTAGCATTTATAAATGAAAATATGTAAAAAGAAAAAAGTGACCCTACTAGCAAGTATTGGAACATAAGGGCACTATGATTGGAGTTATCAAAGGTTCTTCATGTCGCAATTTACTTGTTGAACCACTAATCATGTGGAAAAATTATGACTCGATGTAAGAAAACATAACAATTAACATGAAAATGGTATATAGCTGAATCTCATATAGTATTGTTCATTTGTTTGAAGTATGCTTTCCTAGAAACAAGAAATGCACAAAGAATGAAAAGAAAAAAAGTTGGTGAACTTCAATTTGCAGATTTAAGTCTGACTCGGTGTCATAGATGGTGCAAATTAGCAGACCACTATCAAATAATCATTAATTTTTCATGAAAACTACAAAAGAAATAGTTTCTATGATTTGTATCAAGTATCTGCAGTTTTTGGTGAATGTAGAAAAGCTTTTCTAATTGCGTTGAGACACTCTAATAAAGAAAATATATCAACCAATTTATCAAGAACTAGCTATCACAAATTAGGTCATGAAAATTGAAAATTGTGTATGCCACTTCTGAATAAGCCCATGTCACAGTGTCTGCTCCAACTACTTACAGACAATAGCTATCTAAAGTTTGTGTCATCATCACCTAATAATAGCTTTCATGTTCTTTAGAAGTCCCCTTATCAATAATGTTTGAGCCATACTTTCTAGGTGGGAAAAGTCACTTTTGACCATCACCCACTAGCTTGTAAAGATACGTGATGAATTTTATGCATAGGAAGAAGGATATGAGTTCACTTACAGTTGAAGTAATATACTCTTCAAAAGACTCACGATATTTGTCATACAACTGTTGGGAGTAATCATGTGGTGGTTTCTGTGTACACATGTTGTAGATGGTTCTGAAACATAAGTTTAAAGAATTACTCAAGAATTTGTAACTTAATAGAGCAAATGACCAATCACAAGGGTAGCATATGCATAGTAAAAGAAAATATACGTGTAGAGCATCATGTAATCCTCCGAGCTGAATTGTGGCTCGGGAAGACCTTCTAGAATATTCTTCAACTTTGTTATTCCTTTCTGCATGAAGTCCCATCCTTGCTCTAAGTCTATTGTTTTTCTTTCGTTCATTTTGATTACAATGTTGAATTAGATTATAGCTCTGAAAAAGGAATCAAGGCATTCGTTGTTGTTAGTGAGGGGCAAAGCTTTATTCACCAAAAATAGAATGGTCAAAGACACATAACAAGGGACACAAAGTATCCAAATTGAAAACCTTAAACCTGTTTAGTTTATTGGAACAATATTGCAATTCATCCCATGAAAACTGGAGCAGTTGATAACATGACTAGTATTTAAGCATCTAAACAGCTCTTTGTTTCAAATTAATAAGAACAGTTTGGACCAAAATCAATACAACAAATGTTTTTAAATGAAAAAAAAATGGCTATAGAAAGTTTGTCAAATAAGGAAACAATGTAATTAAGATTTGAAATCTCATAATGGAAATTGTTGTAATTTTCATCATACAAAAGAGAGTTCGATAATACAAGTCCATACCATACCCTACATCAAGAAATTCAAACATCGGATTCAAACAAAAACAAAAACAAAATCTTTGGAAACTAAAGCCTGTGATGGTTGAATTTCAACCCAAAACAAACATAAACCCATAGAACTTCAAGCTATCATAAGACAGCGGTAAACGAAAGAGTACTCTAATTGCATTGCCAAATTATAACAACTAGGCCGCCATTTCTACAAAGGATCGATAAATGACCTAATATCGTAATATGAACCCCAATCCGTAATGGGGAACCTTGCATAAACCCTAAAAACCTAGAAAAACCAAATCCAAGAACAGGCATAACCTAACCACAGCTCCAGCTCGAAATCCCCAAAAATTTCAACTTCAAAACATCTCATCAACGAAACGACAAGGGTTTCAGAGCAGAAGCGGTCGCAATCGAAGTCGTAAGTAATTACAAAAGGGGCTTCAATAAAATACGATCTGGGCAGTCTGATCACACAACCAATTAAAGAAGATTTGCCTGATGTTTTCGCATATAATTCTTAAATCAAACACATACAGAATTACAGATTGAGATTTGAAAAGCAATTGGCTGACCTGAGGATCCCTTGGAATCGAGGAGCAGACTAGGAGTGAGAGAAAGAGAGATGGGGGCTAGATATTGGGTCTTCTCTTTCTCTCTCTTGTGCTTGTTGGCTTTAATTTAAGCCCTTCTTCCCTTTTCGTGTATATCTTCCACGGAATTAACTTTCGTGCATATCTCCACAGAATTTAAATCAGGAAGTCATTAGATTTTAATTATATTAAATATTTAAAGATCGATTAGTAGTTTAGTACAGTATAGTATACGTTAAAGATTGCCAGAGATTTGTTTTTTTCTTGTATCAAACTTCCATACCACAATTGCAGAAAATTTATTTATTGATTGAGTTTTTTTAATTTTGTTTCTATTAATCCTCATACCCATGCACAACAAGTCATGTTTTAAAATGTTGTATAGCATAATTTGTGTATGGACAAAAAGTGTTGTGTACGAATCATTTCCCTAAATGATGATATATGTCATATTAATATCCTAAAATATCATTAAATTTTATTAAATGAGCAGTAAATGTTAAATATGACATCATTTTATTGGATAAGAAGATATATAAAAATAAAAAGGTTGAAGGATATTTAATTTCTCTTATTTATAAGTGGCAAATATTATTTACAATGTAATTTGTAATAACCAAAATAAAATTAAAAAAACATGTATAAATATAAATATGTAAAAATTGGAAAATCATAAAAAGTTTATGCTATAAAGTAGTAAAAGTTTTATATTTTTATAAACTTGTATCAAACTACCATAGCACAATTGTAGAAAATCTATGTATTTATAATTAGCAAATATAATTCACAATGTAATTTGCAAAAACTAAAAAATTATTTAAAAAATCACGAATAAAATAAATATGTAAAAATTGAAAAGTCATAAAAAAATATGTTATAAAGTTGTAGAAGTTTTAATCTACTCTAATAAATAAATTTTGCCGCATGTCACACTCTCATTTAATTTGTCAAATGTTATTTTGTGGTTATTTTAAATTAATTTTTTTGTCACATGTCATTTTATTAGTGTTTTTCTATTTTAATAAATTTCACATAATACTTTAATGTAATAATTATAATAAATGTAGTAATAAATGAATATCAATTTCATTAATGGACTTACCTTCTTATTTCAAAATTTTCAAATTAAAGTTCATTAGTTTATTTTGTTTATTTATTTAAATTTAAAAGATAAAAAAAATCAATTTTAATAATTTTTTATTTTTTTTATTTTTCTTATAAATATAATGTTCTTAAATATTTAGACTTTTATATTTATTTTTTTTAATTAACTCATGTAATACATGGTTCTTACACATAGTTATAATAAAAACACATTTTTATAAAAATGAATTCATAAAAGAATGGACACACAAAAAATGTGTTAAAAAAGTAATAAAAAAAGTATAAAAATCATTAAGTTTAAAAAAATTTAAAATAAAATTATAAAAAACTTAGGAAATTTGTGTATAAAATTTTTAATGAATTTTTATAAAAAAATATGTAAACGAATTTGTATAAAAAGAATTTAAAAATGATAAATATTGAAAGTAAATTTGTAAAATAAAGTTAGACAATATTTATGAAAAAAAAAAAAGTCGGACCAAATTCGTCATAATCGAATATTCGGCTAAAATTAATTCTTAAAAACAAATGATCGTTGAGTTAAAACCTTAAGAAATTGAAAACATTAAACAACAAATATAAAAGCAAAGGATGTTGGATGGGGTGGGTATTTGGTAATCTTTATCCTCACCACTAATCATTATAATAGTGGGTGTCACACCATCACCATATTTTCTACCACTAATCATGAGATACATATCACTAAACACACCAATTCATCCCATTTTTTAATTACATTTAAATAAAAAAATACATAAAAATCATATAATTTTTTTTAAATACTAGTTTTCATTAACTTAAAATACCAAATTACATTAATTAAAAAAATAAAAAACTTAAAGTTACCAAGCTTAACTAAAAAAATATTAAAAATACTGATTGTGTTTCAATCATTTTTTTGTTCTACCCGACTCAATCCGTCTTCATTTCTTGAACGTGCACATAACGATCAGATTTATTTACAAATTAATCCATAACACTAGATCTGGAAGCCGTTGAAACCGCTTTTTTTGCTTTATTTCTTCCAACGGGCCAACAAAAGAGGTTGCTCGTCTTCAAGATAGAGCGAATCATCGTTGATGTCGAAATGTGTTCACCCGTCCGATTGTTGGGAAGTTGCATCATGGTTTATTGAACACTTTGAAGCGGAAGATTGTGAACTTCCTTCTATTTGCTCTTTCCATTTCGGAGCATCTTTCAACTTTAGTCAAGGTTTCACACACAGAAAAGTTTTGCGGGTTGGCAATATTTTTTCAAATTGGTCAAAAGCCGCTTTGAAGACATTAAAATCGTTTGAAATGTTTTTTCATATCTTTAGGAGGTTGTTGTAAATTCCTCTAAATTCGGTGCATTTTAGTCGAATATCGCGTCACTTCGAGCTAATTTGATCGGAATTTCGACTTCCACTTCCCATTAACTCATAAAACACCCGCAAACTTTCTCCCAAAAAACAACCGAACGTTTGACTGTCGCCTTCGATTGGGTATTAGAAGTCGAAATCCATGCATCGGCTAGATTTTCTTCTTCCTCATGGGTGGTGTAAAGAAATGAGTGTAAAAATGTGGTATTTATAGGTAAAAAAGAAGTTGTTCAAAAAAATTGTTTAAAAAATATAGCCATTCAACGACTACTTTCTTCTCCTCTTCTCTCATTCGTTCTCCCAAGCATGAAGCTCCACGACCACGATAAGTTGGGGTAGTGTGCACGGACCACTATCGTGGCCACATAGACCACGAACCGGCTCGTGGCTGGTATACCTGAAGGTCTTAGTAAGAATCCAAGAGTATGTGGGTTAGTCGAAACCTAAAATTTTTGACCCATGGAAAAAAAAAATGGATGTCAGGGTTAGCCAAAACTTGATTTTTTGATCCATGAAAAAAATGGATGGGAGAGAAATCTAAAATCATGTCATATTGGTCATTTACATTAAAATACTCACAAAATAAGTACAAAATTATATTAATAAAACGTTGTTAATCATGTCAAATCAATGTTAAAAAATATATGGGGTATATAATTAAAAAAAACATATAAAAACAAGTTATGAAAACATTTAGGTAAAGTTTATAAAAAAAGGTTTTGACAAAAATTAAAACTTTAGTTAAATTAAAAAAAATGGTTGGAAAATTTTGTTAAAATGTACAAAATTTTGTTAAAATGTACATTTTAGATTTGTTATATTGCGAATTAGTTCTACTCAATGATTCATTTCAACATTCACATTAATTATATATGTGTTTCAAGTAAGTTTACACCTACGTAAGAACCAGCTATATATAGGGTAAATGTTTGGCAAACCAAAGGTTGTATAGGTTATGTACATAACTCATATTTATGAAAGATTTAAATGTAAGCAACCATTGGTATACTATGAGTTACAACACCCCCCTCTCCCCTTCGGTACTTGAATTTACACTGAATCATACTTATACTTATTTGTCTTGTATTTTCATATAATACATCAAAACTTTCGCCTCATTAAAACCTTGTCAGAGAAAACCCTTTGGAACAAAAACTTTGGTCGAAGGATTAAAGAGTACGATCTTGATGTATTGAGCAAATGAAATAATCATACATGAAGTGCCTCATTAAAACATTGTTCAAAGTAAACCCAATGGGATAAAAACTTTAAACGAAGGAAAAAATAGTACACAATGGTTAAAGAAATCCAATTTTGTCAAGGTAAATCCAATATGACAAAACCCTGGAAATAAAGATAAAAAGAGTACACAATCAATCATCGGGATACCCCCCACTCACATGTACTCAACAAGATGTTGAGCATACATCAGGATGCAATCTTTACTTAGGTGCTTGATACATGTCATTTAGGTAGCTCAGAGAGCTTCCTAGGTCCAATGGTCATGACATGTTTTTGGAACGAATACTTTGGCAGTGACTTGGTGAACAAGTCTACATGATTTTTTTATCCAATATGTTGCACTTAAATCTTTTGAATTTTTTTTTTGCTCATGTGTAAAGAACAATCTTGGTAACATATGCTTAGTGTTATCCCTTTTGATGTAACCATGTTTCGCTTGATCAATAACATCAGTTTTATCTTCATATATGACAATTGGTCAGCAGGATTGTAACGCCTGTAGATCCGGGCTATTCAATTTAGAGACAATAAACATCAAAAATGACTTTTTGATGGAAGATTATTTAGAAGGAGTAATCTTAACTAAGTTGTAGTATATGTTACAAGGATTCCGTACATATAAAGAACGCCAAAATCCGAGTTATAACAAAGAAGTTATGACCTGTCGAAGTTTCGCGATAGAACCGGCACGACACATCGTGACGTAAATAGTGAATTTACAATAGAGCTATATTTAGCCTTAGTGATCTAAACGAAAGTCGTAGAATACGTTAAACCGTGAGCGTGCATAAAAAGAACGTCCAAATCTGACTTCGTATGAGGAAGTTATGATTTTTCTAAGTTTCGACTTAGCGGTATGCAGCCCGAATACTCGATTTGAGATCGAGCGGTTTTTAGCCGAAACAATCTAAACGAGAATCGAAGATCTCGTCGATAGTAGTCCAACGGTAAAAAGACAGACGAAAACGGACGTCGAATGAAGAAGTTATGATTTTATAACGGAGTTTTCCTGTCCCGGCCTACTAAAAATAAAGTCAAAACTAGCCAATGGAGTCTAAATGAAAGCTGTAGAGCATAGTCTCACCTACGCGTGGATATAAAGAACGTCGAAAACGGAGCTCGTATGCGAAAGTTATGAGTTTTTGAAGTTCGAGGCACACATACCAAAGCTTATCCGAAGCGTACGCCCAACGTAAGGCTTAGTACGCCCAGCGTACCTGGATTTACGCCCAACATAATCGAGGTTTCAGCACCCTATAAATAGATGTTAAGGGATGCCTATTTCTTTTGTTCAAACTCTTCTCTCTCTCTCTCATTTTTGCATCGTTTCTCGTGCAAGAACTATCCCGAAGCCCCGATATCATTCCCGAGCCCCGAAGCAAGTTCCGAAGCCCCGAGGATCCCGAGAAGTGAGATTTCTGAGCCGAAGCTATGCCCACGTGAAGCCCGGTTTTGAAGGAAAACATTTCGGTTTCGTCACAAAAGATTATTTTAAGAGACGAGGCGTTGTCCGATCATCTTCTGATCAAGTGATTGTATAGTCACTTTCATCTTACACATAAATATAAAGTATTTTATAAAATATGTGCTATGTGTATATATATTGTTGTTTATTTGAAGTGAGTGTATAGTCACTTTCTTCTTACACATAAATATTAAGTATTTGCTATGAAATACGTGTTATATGTGTATATATTGTTGTTTATTTAATATGATTGTGGAATGGATGAATTATATAGGTTTTAATGAGTTGAACTGTATATGTATTTGTATCTACAAATATGTTGGGTAGAACATGGGTAGATGAGATTGAAGATAAAGGGGAAAAAAAAGGGGTTAAAGAGATAAACTTGTTTTAGATCTGGGAGTATGAATCAGATCAGGAGGTTAGTTTTAGATCCGGGAATATGGATTAAGTAATGAGGTAAATTTTAGATCAAGGAGTACGGATTATGTATTTTTGAACTATGTGTTCATTCGATAAGGTGTCATGTGTAAAGTCCCTTCTAGGAACGTGATTTTAATACGATTATTGATTAAACTATGAAATATATATATAAGTGTGTGAATTATTTGCTATTGCTCAAAACGTATGTTATATATATAATTGATGATATACAACGTACAAACCAGTTATGGTCCAATATGTGTTAAGATGTGTATATATGATATTATTACTTAAAAACTTTGTGTTAAGTATACTCATAGTTAGCGTTTCCAAACGGAGATAGTATCAAAAATTGATTATAGGCATTGTAGGCTTGCCTAGTGATGGGTTAAGACTTAAATAGGGATGTTTAGTTCCATTAAGTTTGGACATTGGGTAGCCTCATATTAAGAGTACGTGTGTTGTGAGATTGATGATCGGTTACATACAGAAGTACATTTTATGTACGAAGTCCTTTTCAAAGCTCTGTGTCTTGGGTCCTGCTTGTGCCAGGGTACTATTATGTTCTCGGGTACGAGTCTTTCGCATACTAGAGTTCTATAATGTGCCAAAAGTACTATCATGTACAAAGTCTTTTTGACAATTTGGTGTGTCGGTTACAGGAGCATACAGGAGTACTCTAATAGTATTTCCCCATACTTTTATTTTGAGAGAGCTTTGGAGTCGGCGTTTCTTTTATGAAGTGATCGACCGAGCTTCATATGTCAGCGTTTTCTTTCACGAAGTAATTAAGGGGACTTCGTAGACTGCCTAATAAAGTGTGTCGGTAATAGACCACTACTAGGTATGTCTGGTGCTATATTGCTGGATAGGGTGCGTCTGGGGGTGAAATACCTCATGATATTCAGGCCACTGCTAGGCAAAGTTCGATGCTGGATAATGAGAGTCTGGGGGTAAAATACCTCACGATAGTCGGACCACGCCTAGGCATTGTTATCTAGATAACTACCCATGACTTAATTGTCTTGTGGTTCTTTCTTTTACGAACGAAGGTTCATGGTGAAACTTATTCCATTCCCCTCATTTGATGTCTTTATTGATCCTCGTTTGCTGCCAGGGAATTTCCAAAGTAGCTTCGTCGGTTTGTGGTTTATATCAATTCCTTAGGCTAGATCTCGTAAGATCATTGTATAAGGTCAGTATGTGGGGATCGACGGGATGGGATAGATTGTTTTAGCAATATGATTTATATGTGTTTATAATATTAGTGGTTTTGAAGGATCGAGATATACTTTATTATCACATTGTTTGAACTAAGAGCTTTCGTACTTTGTGTTCCTTAGGTGATTGGGTTCACCAGGGATATTCGAACTAAGTGTTGAATAGATATTTGAACTTAGTGTTCATCAAGGATATTTGAACTAAGTGTTCATTAAGTGTTTGTGAACTAGGTGTTCATTGGGTAATATTTTAACTAAGTGTTCATTAGGTGTTCTTAAACTAGGTGTTCATTAATTATTGTGAACTGCGTGTTCACCAGAGGTAATCTAAGAACCTTGGCAGCACTAGATTTTGTGTCAGTTCCTTAGGGAAATCCTTAGAAATGAATGGGAGAAGGGTAATCGGTTCTTAGGATAAATCTTTAAGAAATAAATGGAGATAATGGGGGTGGGTAATTGGACTGATTGTTTGATAATTGAATATAATAATTGTGACAACCGTCAATTTTCGGTCAAGTCAAAGTCAACTAAAGTCAACAAGTTAAACCGGTCAACTCAATTTGCCGTGAATACTAGAGTTTACGTTATGTAAATTCTAAACAACTCTCTATTCTAATGAGAGATCATAAATCGAAAAGTGCGTACATCTAGATCTCCTTAACCTAAAACGGTGGTACGTGGAGAGCCAAACCGATAAAACAATGTTACATACTCATCGGGAGTATGCAAGATCCTTAAACAAGGCTTAACGGGGTTTACGGACCTTGCAGTGCGAAGCCGGACACTCAAAAAGGTCACCAATGAAACCTCTCTCAATCGTTTTCACTCCATCTCTTCTTATCAGAAATCTCTCTAAGAATATGAAATCTCTCCCAAATATCTCTCTGTATGAGAAATCTCTCCAAGAATGTCAAATCTCTCCCAAATCTCTCTAAGTATGTGAAATCTCTCCCAAATCTCTCTCTGAATGAGAGATCTCTCCAAGTATGTGAAATCTCTCCCAAATCTCTCTCTGAATGAGAAATCTCTCCAAGAATGTCAAATCTCTCCCAAATCTCTCTAAGAATGTGAAATCTCTCCCAAATATCTCTTTGTATGTGAAATCTCTCCTAAATCTCTCTCTGAATGAGAAATCTCTCCAAGTATGTCAAATCTCTCCCAAATCTCTCTAAGTATGTGGAATCTCTCCTAAATCTCTCTCTGAATGAGAAATCTCTCCAAGTATGTCAAATCTCTCCCAAATCTCTCTAAGTATGTGAAATCTCTCCCAAATCTCTCTCTGAATGAGAAATCTCTCCAAGAATGTCAAATCTCTCCCAAATCTCTTTAAGTATGTGAAATCTCTCCCAAATCTCTCTCTGAATGATAAATCTCTCCAAGTATGTCAAATCTCTCCCAAATCTCTCTAAGAATGTGAAATCTCTCCCAAATATCTCTTTGTATGTGAAATCTCTCCAAGTATGTCAAATCTCTCCCAAATCTCTCTAAGTATGTGAAATCTCTCTCAAATCTCTCTCGAAATCTCTCCCAACTCTCTATAATCACTCGGGGCATCCCGACCCTCGAATTTGGCGAAAACAGCCCAAAAACGGAAGTCTACGCGAAAAACGGACTTAAGGAACCGAAACCCCTCTTAGGACCCGAAACCCCTCTTAGGAACCGAAACCCCTCTTAGGACCCGAAACCCCTCTTAGGAACCGAACCCTTCTGAGCCGAAGGCTGCTCAACCGAACCCGAACGTTCGGCACCTTTCGGTTCTGACCATTTCCTCTTCTGATGACTAACCGAACCCTCCCTTCTGATGGCTTGCCGAACCTTCCCTTCTGAGCTTCGCTTCTGAGCCTCGCTTCTGAGCTTCTGACCGAACCCTCGGCCTAGGACCCTTCGCTTCTCGCTCCTGGTTCGCATCTCGCATCCGGCTCAGCAACCACCATGACCGAACCTCGGCCTAGGGACCGAACCTCGGCCTAGGACCGAGAGGCCTCGCTGGGAAGCCTTTTTCTCCCGGTTTTCGATTAAATTCGCGTTTTAAGCCCGTTTTTAATTGTTTTAGCATGGGATTTTCACCAAAAACTTTATTTTAACATATAAGGCCCCTAAACTATTAATTAATCACGTTTCCTTTATTTTATGACACAAGCAACCTCCATCACCCACTCCATGTCACTATTCCCCATCAGCCCTTACCTAGTCATTTCATTGTACTTTTCCCACCTTTTTCCAACCCCACAATTGGTCAAAGGCTAGAAAAGCCTCCTCTCTCCTCATTTCTCTCATTTTCTCTCTTTTCACCAAAAAGAGCAAACTCTTTTCTCTCTCATTTTCCCTCTCTAGAACTCGAGATTTGAGGGTTGATCTTGGGATTTTCCTCCACATTTGGTAAGAATAATCCCTTCTCTTTATGATTATTTCACTTCTTTCTACTCGAATCATGGATATCTTACACAAACTCTCTCATAATTGTGTTAGATCTTCGAATCTTCAAGTGATTCTTCAAGTGTTCTTGGGTTGAACACTTCTCTTCTTCAACACTTACCTACTGAAATCACTTAAGGTGAGTTCATACCCCCATATTTTCATGTTTTCTCAAGTTTTTAGGGGGGGAATACAAGTTAAAACACCAAGAACATAACTACACTTTTCTAACAGCCTTCATCAGAAAAGTTCAACTCCATTCACGGACTGTTTTGGACCACTTAAACATTTTAGTTTTCAAAACTGTTTTAGGTGTAAGTAGTTCCAGTTCTTAGCTTTAAAATGACTACTTGCACATCTCCATATGATTTTTCTACAATTTATGGTGATTTTTACAAAACTGCCTATCATTTCAAACACCAATCCGGACCAGTCTGTGATTATGGACTTTTTCACCCAAGTTGGAGATCATTAAAAATCATGATAAAAATTATGAGTAAACTAGACTCATTTTAGGAACTCTCAGAATTTACGGATCTAGTTTTCGAATTCGTATGATTTTTCTATGACTTTTCAAAAACAGTGTAGAAAGGTTGAAAATTTGTTAACAGCTTATAACTTTCTTAACACTTTGTATTATGTTTAGCAAAGTGTATAACGATAAGTTCTAAATATTGAATGTGTTTCCTTGTTAGTTTATCATCATAAAATGAAGCATAGTCATTCATGATAAGATTATTCATTCTTTTAGAACACGTATATTAAGCTATAATGAGCATAGTTTATGGATTCATAGCATTAAGGCATTTTCATAAAAGAATTCTTATACATTACAAACGTTTTGGATAAACTATAATAGGTATAGTTTATGTATCATTTACTTCTCAAACTTATTTACCAAAGGTTTTCAGTTTAGTTCACGTAAATCTGTTAATGAATAAATTTGTGAGTCATTCCCTTCGGGTTACTTCCAAAGTAACAAAGTCAAAAAGTCCTGTAAATTGTAACCAGAGTCTCTTGTAGGGAGAACATGATAGTTGTGTATAGATCTATATTGGGTTTGACAAACCCACACCAGAGCTGCTTGCAACAGCTAGACCGGCAGGTCTGTGGTGACAAGTGTCATTTAACGGCGACGCCTGAAGAACGTCGTATTACGAGGCCGTCTATGTCAAGTATGGTTATGATAGCTCACATGTGGTATTAACAATCCTAAGATTTACGGGTTCTAACTTTAAATTAGCGAGTTATGTCTATTTAGATCACTGAAATTACTTTAAGTATGGAAAAATACTTATACGCCTTCATATCAAAAAAGGTTTTATGTCGATTTAAAATCACTTTTTACATCAACAATTACATACTTTATTATATACTTTCGGTCTTGGTAATTAAGACTACACATCATTCATTACGGGATTTTTCTCACATCAGAAAGGGTTTTATGCCGATTTAAAACCACTTTTATATCTTTAAGTATGACAAATAGTTGTTCATTTTCGGTCCTGGTATTTAGGACTACATAACTTTTGTAAGGAAAATATTGGATTTTTCTTGGTATCATACATCTCTTTACAAAGATCGATTTTCAAACTCTTACTGTCAAAAGCTTATGAACTCACCAACCTTTGTGTTGACACTTTTCAAAACTACTTGTATTCTCAGGAATTCAGTGAAACAGGAAATCAACCACGTTTTGAGGATGGGACGATAAATCGTCGAACAGTTCATTTTGTATCATAATGTAATTGATTTGAATCATGTAAACATATACTTTGGTGTAACTTTTTCAATTATATTTATGATGGTTGTATTTACTTTGAGCACTATTACACTCGTTGTTGTGATACTCTACATGAAGTCCTCCACCCCCGGACGTTTCCGCCATCCTTGGTTTGGGGGTGTGACAATAATTATATTATTGTGGATTGAAAACCCTATATGCTCACCAGGCTCCCAAGCCTGACCCACTCAGTTTTCTTTGTATCACAGGTATCAATACAGAGACATATTTCACTGAGAGATTAAAGGAGATGTAAATCATTAGTGTAAATAAATGTAAGTTCTGTTTATGCTTATGTGTCTGTATCGGAAAGGTTTTATTATTTAAATAAAAATACATTCTCTTTGAGAAATGTTTTGATAAATGGTTATCATATTTTGTTTTGGGACAAATTCCGCAACTGTTTTCTTTAAAAGATTACTCTGATTTTAAAAACAAAGCATAAACAAATCGGTATTTTCTGGCCGTGAGATTGGGGATGTCACAAGGATTATAAGCTAAATCGCATGTACTTCGAATATGGCCAAATATAGCTTGAAGTCATACATACTATATAGTCTCCTCATAGAGCACAAGTAGTTCAGAGTGATTCATCAAAATAGCAATTAGAGTCTGTTTACAAGACCACTATGTGACACTAGTGAAAATTAGGTCAAAATCGTCAAACTCAATCATTTTGAATACATGTAATAGACCTAATATAACCGTTTTAAATCATTTTGATGCAAATAAAATTGATATACTTTGAGAAGCATCTGAGATATCATTTGAATCTTCGATTAGTCTAGATAATTGACGAGCAAACATTTTTCATTATATATAAGTAACAATTTGATACATTTGATTGAAATAAATATATGCATTAAGTATTATTATGGATAAATGATATGCTAAACAAGGAGTACATGAAATTATGAAACCATGTGCATAAAGAATGTCAAAAACAGCGTTTGTATGCAGAAGTTACGATTATTCGTAGAAAACGAACAAATGAACTTCAATACGCGACCCGTAATCGAAATAACGAAACGTCAAACATTTCGCTTGATGCGTTAGACTGCGAATTAAAAACTATGAATAATTTCTCATAAAGCATAAAAAGATGTAGTATTTGAATAGAAGTCTAACTTCTTTTTCATGAAAAACCTACATTGTTGTGGATAAGAACGAACTACATCAAAACTATCTTTTACCGTTAACGAACCTTCAAACGATTCGTTAGGTTAGTTACGTTGCTTTTTGCAAAGACATCTAAATATTTTATAGAGCATAAATTGGTCTGGTATTTGAATAGAACTGTAACTTCCTTTTTGCACGAAAAAACGACAATGTTACGAGTCGCAGTTGTAACATTCAGTTTATGGTCATTTCTTAATTCAGGGTTGCGGATCGAATGTTGATCATGTAAATGCCTTGGGCCTTAAGGAAGTAAATTTTATACCTTTTGGGAGGTGATAATGTTGGTTGTGAGATCTAACCCTTGAACTGTGTGTTAGACCGAATGGTAGAAAAGGGAAAAGTTATGGATCGAGTTTCTTGCTGAATTGAGGATTTTAGTTCGATATGTTTTTAGTAAAAATTAACTAGATAAGATTTTGGGACTCTTCAAAACCTTTCTGTGCATAAAAAGAACGTCGAAAACGGAGTTGAAACAAAAAAGTTATGATCGTTTGAAGTTGAAGTGGAAACTAGAGATTTTTGGATTAAGCAGGGCGTAACGGGACTTTAATGAATTACGTGGAGCATAATTAAGAGGTATATAGGGCGTACTCGACCAGAGTGCAAACCCTAAATTCGAGGTTTTGATCCATATTTAAACACCTTAACCTCCATAAACCTCTTCTATTCTCAACCTCCATCTCTCTAAACGACTCCTTTGAATCCCTAACCGCACATTTTGAGCCTTGTGAGCTAAAAAGTGTGTTTTTGGGTGCATTTGAAGGAAGAAGAAATTGGTGGTGTTGCTTGGAAAGCTTCAACCTTATTAGATCTGTGACTTGCACCTCTCAAGCATTCTCCAAGAGGTATGAAGTTTAGAACTTGGTGAATGATTTTTTAGATCCAGTTAGTTCTTAGCTTTAAGTCCTTTTTGTCCCATATTCTTTGTCTAGTTGAGTATGTGTAACGCCCGCAAATCTGGGCTAGTCAAATTAGAGGCAATAGGGGTCGAAAACGACTTTTCGACAAAAGATTATTTAGAATAAATAATCTTAATCAAGTTGTAGAGTATGTTACAAGGTTTTCGTACATATAAAGAACGCCGAAAACCGAGTTATAACGAAGAAGTTATGACCCGTTGAAGTTTCGCGACGGAACCGGCACGATACCGAGAAGCGTAAATAGTGAATTTACGATAGAGCGAGATTTAGCCTTAGCGATCTAAACGAAAGTCGTAGAATATGTTAAACTAAGAACATCGATAAAAAGAACGCCCAAATCTGACTTCGTATGAGGAAGTTATGATTTTTTTCTAAGATTTAGCATAGCAGTGCACAACCCGAAATCTGAATTTTAGATCGGTCGATTTTTAGCCGACGGGATCTAAATGAAAGTTGTAGTACTCGTAAATACCAACGCGTGGATATAAAGAACGTCGATAATAGAGCTCGTATGCAAAAGTTATGGACGAAGCTTAGTCCCTACTTTTCGAGCGCGGCGAATTCGATACAGTTTTGTAAATACGAGATAGAATGAGAATTAGCCAACGAGGTCTAAATGAGAGTTGAAGATCTCATTAATAGGAACTCAACGGTAAAAAGACAGACAAAAATGGAGCTCGTATGCAAAAGTTATGGACGAAGCTTAGTCCCTACTTTTCGAGCGCGGCGAATTTGATACAATTTTGTAAATCCGAGATAGAATGAGAATTAGCCAACGAGGTCTAAATGAAAGTTGAAGATCTCATTAATAGGAACTCAACAATAAAAAGACAGACAAAAACGGAGCTCGTATGCAAAAGTTACGGACGAAGCTTGGAGACTACTTTACTATACACTTCCTATAAATACAAGGGTGAACTCCTCATATTTTCTTCACACCATAAGCCTTTCTTTCTCTCTCTAACTTCTCTCTAGCCTCCCTAAACCCCTCCCAAGTCTACGGAACCTCCCTAGCACGAGAAGAGAGCCCCGGAGCGCCCGACGGCTCCGAGAAGAAAAGCTTTCGGCTCGGAAACGCTGCTCCAGCAAAGCCCGGTTTTTAATAAAAACCCGCTGTAAGTGAGCTACGCCTATAGTATATTTAATATATATTTTATTTAATTATAGTAACATTGTTAGGACCTTAAAATAATTATTTAGGCTATTATTATGAGTTATATTGAGTGTTATTTAACGCTTATATAATAGTAATAATAGCTAGACTATTAAATTAGTCTCGTCAAGCGTTAGACTAAACTCTAGTGGTAATGATACTAGGTTTCGTCAAGGGATAATTGTTTTAAGAGTAACGAAGTGCTGTCCGAGTGCCGACTCACCACCTTTCAAGTGAGTGCATAGTCCCTTTCATCTTACACATAGATATGAAGTATTGTATATAAACTACATGTTATGTGTGCATATTATCTGAATACTTGCTGTCTATGCTGGTTGAACATTTTATACATGTTTCAAAGGACTTAAACTGTATACGTATCTTATATATACGAAAATGTTGGGTATGAGATGGGTAGATGAATGATGAGAGATAAAAGATGACGTGAGTATACATTGGCAGCTATAGACTTAGTGCCTATGGGACAAACACCGGTAGCTATGGACTTAGTACCTTTTAGACGTTGGTAGCTATGGATTTAGTACCTGTTGGGAATTGGTAGCTATGGACTTAGTACCTATTAGTTAGACGCTGGTAGCTAAGGATTTAGTACCTGTAGGAATTGGTAGCTATGGACTTAGTACCTGTTGAACATTGGTAGCTATGGACTTAGTACCTATTAGATAAAGACTGGTAGCTATGGATTTAGTACCCGATGAATAGACTAGCAGCTATGGAATTAGTGCTTTATGAACGAACATTGGCAGCTATGGATTTAGTGCCAGTCCTATAACCCTGGAAGTAAGGGACTTCGGAATAAACGAATACAGGATAGACGACTCTTAGGTTAAATCCTTAAGAGTAAAGAAGATAACGGGGATGGGTAATGGGGTTAATTGTTTGATGATTAAACATAACAATTATATTATTGTGGGTTAAAAACCCTATGTACTCACCAGGTTTCCCAACCTGACCCACTCAGTTTATGTATATCACAGGTGACGAAGTGAAGTGACATTACACTGAGAGATTTAAAGAGATGTAGATCACTAGTGTAAATCATTGTAAGTTCTGTTTATGCTTATGTTTCGGTATTAACGATGACATCCCAAACGTTTTAAAATGAAATAAATACGTTTCCTCGAAAATGTTTTAATAACGTATTTACCATGTTTTTCTGGGAACACATTCCGCAACCTTTTTATAAAACGAAGTACTCTGATTTTCATAAAGCATAAACAAAATCGGTCTTTTCTGGCCGTGATTTTGGGGATGTCACAGTTGGTATCAGAGCATTAGTTTAAGCGAACTAGAAATATGGATTTATTTCTAGACTTAAACTTAGAATGCTAAGCGATGATTGTGAGGTGTGAGCACTAGCTTATTTTAGGAATGATGCCTAAATTGCTTTTATGTGCTAAATGATTTGTTATGCTATAGTTTGATCGGATCTATGGTCTGTTGCCGACCGGATCTAGAAACCTTATGTGTTTAGGATTCTAAACGTACGACTACGATATTAGAACTAGCATGTAATCGTTTCAAGAATTAATATAAAACCTTCGTTTTGTTATCTGATGTGTCGAATGATTGTGTGATTTGCTGCATGGTGACTTGGGAAACTGCGAGACAATACTTGGGACGAGTATGAGTAGGTGTGAATGGTAGTAGAGGCCTATACTACCGGAAGCACATGACTCACACTTGGATCAGGAAAAGTCACAAGGTTATCAAGAAGCTAGTAATTGATTTCGTTTTATTCAAGTGTGTTGTTACCATCGTTTCGGTAATGACTAAGAAGATTGTTGATATTCCGACCCTAGTGGTCATATCGAATCGAGTCCGACTACGATGAGTATGTTGTGTGGTTCAGAGAACCAAGTTTGATGTAGCGTCCGACTTAAACCAAACGGTTGAAATCAAAGCGATCAATAGAAGTATCACACTCGTTGTTAAAGAAGTTGGTGGCTAGAAATGCCTAATGTTAAAGTGTGATTATATCACATTAGAACATGAAGGAAGGCATAGTCTGTTTTAGAATTTAACTCTAAGAGACCTAAGTCTAAGTGTTGCAACATACGATGATAGGTCATTAGAATATGACACATCGATCTATAGTAGTAATAAAAGAACTTATCTCAAGTCCGTATCCAGCAAGGATCGAGATTGTGACTTGAAGGTCATAATTTGGAGTCTAACCTGAGGTAGAGAGCAGGTGCACGATCGAGTACTCTTACAGTCAATGAGTTTAAGAGATAAAATTGAAGGAATGTAGAAGTTATAATTATTACCTAGGATGAGGAGATGACGTATGGAGTCATTATATGACCCTGTTTCGTTGATGATTCCGGGACGTAATCATCCTAAGGGGGAGATAATTGTAATGCCCGCAAATCTGGGCTAGTCAAATTAGAGGCAATAGGGGTCGAAAACGACTTTTCGACAAAAGATTATTTAGAATAAATAATCTTAATCAAGTTGTAGAGTATGTTACAAGGTTTTCGTACATATAAAGAACGCCGAAAACCGAGTTATAACGAAGAAGTTATGACCCGTTGAAGTTTCGCGACGGAACCGGCACGATACCGAGAAGCGTAAATAGTGAATTTACGATAGAGCGAGATTTAGCCTTAGCGATCTAAACGAAAGTCGTAGAATATGTTAAACTAAGAACATCGATAAAAAGAACGCCCAAATCTGACTTCGTATGAGGAAGTTATGATTTTTTTCTAAGATTTAGCATAGCAGTGCACAACCCGAAATCTGAATTTTAGATCGGTCGATTTTTAGCCGACGGGATCTAAATGAAAGTTGTAGTACTCGTAAATACCAACGCGTGGATATAAAGAACGTCGATAATAGAGCTCGTATGCAAAAGTTATGGACGAAGCTTAGTCCCTACTTTTCGAGCGCGGCGAATTCGATACAGTTTTGTAAATACGAGATAGAATGAGAATTAGCCAACGAGGTCTAAATGAGAGTTGAAGATCTCATTAATAGGAACTCAACGGTAAAAAGACAGACAAAAATGGAGCTCGTATGCAAAAGTTATGGACGAAGCTTAGTCCCTACTTTTCGAGCGCGGCGAATTTGATACAGTTTTGTAAATCCGAGATAGAATGAGAATTAGCCAACGAGGTCTAAATGAAAGTTGAAGATCTCATTAATAGGAACTCAACAATAAAAAGACAGACAAAAACGGAGCTCGTATGCAAAAGTTACGGACGAAGCTTGGAGACTACTTTACTATACACTTCCTATAAATACAAGGGTGAACTCCTCATATTTTCTTCACACCATAAGCCTTTCTTTCTCTCTCTAACTTCTCTCTAGCCTCCCTAAACCCCTCCCAAGTCTACGGAACCTCCCTAGCACGAGAAGAGAGCCCCGGAGCGCCCGACGGCTCCGAGAAGAAAAGCTTTCGGCTCGGAAACGCTGCTCCAGCAAAGCCCGGTTTTTAATAAAAACCCGCTGTAAGTGAGCTACGCCTATAGTATATTTAATATATATTTTATTTAATTATAGTAACATTGTTAGGACCTTAAAATAATTATTTAGGCTATTATTATGAGTTATATTGAGTGTTATTTAACGCTTATATAATAGTAATAATAGCTAGACTATTAAATTAGTCTCGTCAAGCGTTAGACTAAACTCTAGTGGTAATGATACTAGGTTTCGTCAAGGGATAATTGTTTTAAGAGTAACGAAGTGCTGTCCGAGTGCCGACTCACCACCTTTCAAGTGAGTGCATAGTCCCTTTCATCTTACACATAGATATGAAGTATTGTATATAAACTACATGTTATGTGTGCATATTATCTGAATACTTGCTGTCTATGCTGGTTGAACATTTTATACATGTTTCAAAGGACTTAAACTGTATACGTATCTTATATATACGAAAATGTTGGGTATGAGATGGGTAGATGAATGATGAGAGATAAAAGATGACGTGAGTATACATTGGCAGCTATAGACTTAGTGCCTATGGGACAAACACCGGTAGCTATGGACTTAGTACCTTTTAGACGTTGGTAGCTATGGATTTAGTACCTGTTGGGAATTGGTAGCTATGGACTTAGTACCTATTAGTTAGACGCTGGTAGCTAAGGATTTAGTACCTGTAGGAATTGGTAGCTATGGACTTAGTACCTGTTGAACATTGGTAGCTATGGACTTAGTACCTATTAGATAAAGACTGGTAGCTATGGATTTAGTACCCGATGAATAGACTAGCAGCTATGGAATTAGTGCTTTATGAACGAACATTGGCAGCTATGGATTTAGTGCCAGTCCTATAACCCTGGAAGTAAGGGACTTCGGAATAAACGAATACAGGATAGACGACTCTTAGGTTAAATCCTTAAGAGTAAAGAAGATAACGGGGATGGGTAATGGGGTTAATTGTTTGATGATTAAACATAACAATTATATTATTGTGGGTTAAAAACCCTATGTACTCACCAGGTTTCCCAACCTGACCCACTCAGTTTATGTATATCACAGGTGACGAAGTGAAGTGACATTACACTGAGAGATTTAAAGAGATGTAGATCACTAGTGTAAATCATTGTAAGTTCTGTTTATGCTTATGTTTCGGTATTAACGATGACATCCCAAACGTTTTAAAATGAAATAAATACGTTTCCTCGAAAATGTTTTAATAACGTATTTACCATGTTTTTCTGGGAACACATTCCGCAACCTTTTTATAAAACGAAGTACTCTGATTTTCATAAAGCATAAACAAAATCGGTCTTTTCTGGCCGTGATTTTGGGGATGTCACAGTTGGTATCAGAGCATTAGTTTAAGCGAACTAGAAATATGGATTTATTTCTAGACTTAAACTTAGAATGCTAAGCGATGATTGTGAGGTGTGAGCACTAGCTTATTTTAGGAATGATGCCTAAATTGCTTTTATGTGCTAAATGATTTGTTATGCTATAGTTTGATCGGATCTATGGTCTGTTGCCGACCGGATCTGGAAACCTTATGTGTTTAGGATTCTAAACGTACGACTACGATATTAGAACTAGCATGTAATCGTTTCAAGAATTAATATAAAACCTTCGTTTTGTTATCTGATGTGTCGAATGATTGTGTGATTTGCTGCATGGTGACTTGGGAAACTGCGAGACAATACTTGGGACGAGTATGAGTAGGTGTGAATGGTAGTAGAGGCCTATACTACCGGAAGCACATGACTCACACTTGGATCAGGAAAAGTCACAAGGTTACCAAGAAGCTAGTAATTGATTTCGTTTTATTCAAGTGTGTTGTTACCATCGTTTCGGTAATGACTAAGAAGATTGTTGATATTCCGACCCTAGTGGTCATATCGAATCGAGTCCGACTACGATGAGTATGTTGTGTGGTTCAGAGAACCAAGTTTGATGTAGCGTCCGACTTAAACCAAACGGTTGAAATCAAAGCGATCAATAGAAGTATCACACTCGTTGTTAAAGAAGTTGGTGGCTAGAAATGCCTAATGTTAAAGTGTGATTATATCACATTAGAACATGAAGGAAGGCATAGTCTGTTTTAGAATTTAACTCTAAGAGACCTAAGTCTAAGTGTTGCAACATACGATGATAGGTCATTAGAATATGACACATCGATCTATAGTAGTAATAAAAGAACTTATCTCAAGTCCGTATCCAGCAAGGATCGAGATTGTGACTTGAAGGTCATAATTTGGAGTCTAACCTGAGGTAGAGAGCAGGTGCACGATCGAGTACTCTTACAGTCAATGAGTTTAAGAGATAAAATTGAAGGAATGTAGAAGTTATAATTATTACCTAGGATGAGGAGATGACGTATGGAGTCATTATATGACCCTGTTTCGTTGATGATTCCGGGACGTAATCATCCTAAGGGGGAGATAATTGTAATGCCCGCAAATCTGGGCTAGTCAAATTAGAGGCAATAGGGGTCGAAAACGACTTTTCGACAAAAGATTATTTAGAATAAATAATCTTAATCAAGTTGTAGAGTATGTTACAAGGTTTTCGTACATATAAAGAACGCCGAAAACCGAGTTATAACGAAGAAGTTATGACCCGTTGAAGTTTCGCGACGGAACCGGCACGATACCGAGAAGCGTAAATAGTGAATTTACGATAGAGCGAGATTTAGCCTTAGCGATCTAAACGAAAGTCGTAGAATATGTTAAACTAAGAACATCGATAAAAAGAACGCCCAAATCTGACTTCGTATGAGGAAGTTATGATTTTTTTCTAAGATTTAGCATAGCAGTGCACAACCCGAAATCTGAATTTTAGATCGGTCGATTTTTAGCCGACGGGATCTAAATGAAAGTTGTAGTACTCGTAAATACCAACGCGTGGATATAAAGAACGTCGATAATAGAGCTCGTATGCAAAAGTTATGGACGAAGCTTAGTCCCTACTTTTCGAGCGCGGCGAATTCGATACAGTTTTGTAAATACGAGATAGAATGAGAATTAGCCAACGAGGTCTAAATGAGAGTTGAAGATCTCATTAATAGGAACTCAACGGTAAAAAGACAGACAAAAATGGAGCTCGTATGCAAAAGTTATGGACGAAGCTTAGTCCCTACTTTTCGAGCGCGGCGAATTTGATACAGTTTTGTAAATCCGAGATAGAATGAGAATTAGCCAACGAGGTCTAAATGAAAGTTGAAGATCTCATTAATAGGAACTCAACAATAAAAAGACAGACAAAAACGGAGCTCGTATGCAAAAGTTACGGACGAAGCTTGGAGACTACTTTACTATACACTTCCTATAAATACAAGGGTGAACTCCTCATATTTTCTTCACACCATAAGCCTTTCTTTCTCTCTCTAACTTCTCTCTAGCCTCCCTAAACCCCTCCCAAGTCTACGGAACCTCCCTAGCACGAGAAGAGAGCCCCGGAGCGCCCGACGGCTCCGAGAAGAAAAGCTTTCGGCTCGGAAACGCTGCTCCAGCAAAGCCCGGTTTTTAATAAAAACCCGCTGTAAGTGAGCTACGCCTATAGTATATTTAATATATATTTTATTTAATTATAGTAACATTGTTAGGACCTTAAAATAATTATTTAGGCTATTATTATGAGTTATATTGAGTGTTATTTAACGCTTATATAATAGTAATAATAGCTAGACTATTAAATTAGTCTCGTCAAGCGTTAGACTAAACTCTAGTGGTAATGATACTAGGTTTCGTCAAGGGATAATTGTTTTAAGAGTAACGAAGTGCTGTCCGAGTGCCGACTCACCACCTTTCAAGTGAGTGCATAGTCCCTTTCATCTTACACATAGATATGAAGTATTGTATATAAACTACATGTTATGTGTGCATATTATCTGAATACTTGCTGTCTATGCTGGTTGAACGTTTTATACATGTTTTAAAGGACTTAAACTGTATACGTATCTTATATATATACGAAAATGTTGGGTATGAGATGGGTAGATGAATGATGAGAGATAGAAGATGACGTGAGTATACATTGGCAGCTATAGACTTAGTGCCTATGGGACAAACACCGGTAGCTATGGACTTAGTACCTTTTAGACGTTGGTAGCTATGGATTTAGTACCTGTTGGGAATTGGTAGCTATGGACTTAGTACCTATTAGTTAGACGCTGGTAGCTAAGGATTTAGTACCTGTAGGAATTGGTAGCTATGGACTTAGTACCTGTTGAACATTGGTAGCTATGGACTTAGTACCTATTAGATAAAGACTGGTAGCTATGGATTTAGTACCCGATGAATAGACTATAGCAGCTATGGAATTAGTGCTTTATGAACGAACATTGGCAGCTATGGATTTAGTGCCAGTCCTATAACCCTGGAAGTAAGGGACTTCGGAATAAACGAATACAAGATAGACGACTCTTAGTTTAAATCCTTAAGAGTAAAGAAGATAACGGGGATGGGTAATGGGGTTAATTGTTTGATGATTAAACATAACAATTATATTATTGTGGGTTGAAAACCCTATGTACTCACCAGGTTTCCCAACCTGACCCACTCAGTTTATGTATATCACAGGTGACGAAGTGAAGTGACATTACACTGAGAGATTTAAAGAGCTGTAGATCACTAGTGTAAATC
The DNA here is from genome assembly GCF_002870075.4 of Lactuca sativa. Classification (NCBI taxonomy): domain Eukaryota; kingdom Viridiplantae; phylum Streptophyta; class Magnoliopsida; order Asterales; family Asteraceae; genus Lactuca; species Lactuca sativa. The sequence goes on along the minus strand of NC_056627.2, from coordinate 127,819,456 downwards.
ATTGTAAGTTCTGTTTATGCTTATGTTTCGGTATTAACGATGACATCCCAAACGTTTTAAAATGAAATAAATACGTTTCCTCGAAAATGTTTTAATAACGTATTTACCATGTTTTTCTGGGAACACATTCCGCAACCTTTTTATAAAACGAAGTACTCTGATTTTCATAAAGCATAAACAAAATCGGTCTTTTCTGGCCGTGATTTTGGGGATGTCACAGTATGAGATACTCCAGACCTCATGAGTAGCATTTTCAGACATTTTTGTGGGCATGGAATCATAAAAATGCAATATTGATTCATTCTTTCCGTCCATATATCAGTTATGGAACTTAATATCTTTTAATAAGTTAGGGTTTTGGTTTTGGGAAATTTCTAGCCATGAAAAATCATAAAGATGGAAACTTTATGATTTAAGATGTTATTTGGGATTGATCTAAGTTTTGGATGAAAGGTCTTTAAAGAAGAAGTGCTTAATCAAGAGTGTAAATCTGGCTTGAGTAAGCAGGGTATACCAAAGGGGTACGCAACACGTACAAGGTCTGAGTCTAGTACGTCATGCGTAGAGATGGAGTACGCAGGGGGTACTCAGCCTGATGTGGACTTTGATTTTATCTGACTGTTGACTATTGACTTTTTGACCAAGTTTGACTTTGGGTCAAACTTGAGGGTTTTGGACTGTTGATTAAGATTCTACCTGGTTTTGGTGTCAGTGGATTCGTGGGAGCAAGCAGTGCAGAAAGGAGAACATGTCAAAATGTTTCTTGGTTCTTCGATTCAGGTGAGTTTTCCTCACTGTACCCGTGTGTCATAGGCACCAATGTCGGCCCACTAGTTTTGGTTATCATTTAGTATAGGGATGCCCTAGGGACTATATGTAGTCACGTAGGATAGACTGAGGACTCTTGATCTAGGCTTTCTTGCATGTTCCTTGTTTGGTTGTGGCTCTAGAGTAAGATCATCTGTTTGAGTGTCTATCTCACCTCTGGGTACATATGGTTATGCATGTAAGGTCAAACCCTGAAATATGATGATGTTTGAAATTAGTCTATCAGCGTCAGCGCATGACTCAGCGTCAGCATCAACATCAACATCTCAGTTGATCAGTATATATCTTTATTCAGCACATTGTAACAGTTTTTGTATTTATCTTGTTTCCATAGTTAGCGTAAATTAGTTAGCTGGCATATCCCTGATTTATAGGGATTGTCTAGAATAGTAGTATATATTCTTTTGTATCGGTTTGTGTAGGGTAACGCGTTTTCATAAACCCTAATAGCCCGCTTTGTGCATACGATAATCTCTTTGTGAGATTATCATTCTTAGTGAAAAGTTTTTCTTTGTGAATCTTTATTGTTCTTATTTTCTGTCATTGTTTGATAAGTTGTTTGATCTTTGGGTCGTTCAATTGGTATCAGAGCAGGTTTCTTTTATCAAACAAATGGCTTCATCTTCTTCTTCGTCAATCTCATCAAATCATCCTTCCGCTAAAATTCCTCCTTTTGATGAAACAAATTTTGCTATGTGGAAAATAAAGGCTCTATATGCTTTAGAGTCGGTAGATGAAGACATGTTGGACATCGTCGAAAAGGGTCCATATGTTCCGATGTATCAGCCTCTGAAAAACAACGTTCCTGATGGTGCTATGAAGAAAACACCTAGAGAAAACTGGACGACAGATGACAAAAGAAAAAATGGTATAGATGTTCGTGCTCGGGCTGCAATCAGCTACGCATTGCCATACAATATCTTTGGGCTGGTTCAGAATTGCATCTCAGCAAAAGAGATGATGGATACACTGACTGTATCTTTTGAAGGCACTGAAGAAGTCAAGGCCACTCAAATAAATGACCTAAACAGAAGGTATGAACATTTTTTTGCAAAGAAAGGTGAAGCCTTGACTCAAACCTTTAACAGGTTCAATACTCTTGTTAATGATCTGCGGAGACTAGATCAGTTGAAGCATCGAACTGTTCTAGTGTATAAGTTTTTGGATTCTCTGGGTGCAGGTTGGGAGAACCATGTTGATGTGCTGAAAAACAGTGAGAAGATCAACACTATGGACTTACAAAGCCTCTATGGAAACCTATGATACTATGAGGAATCCAAGCTTCAGAGAAAGGAGCTGATGAAGGATTCTCAGCGTGAATCATCTGTAGCTTTATTCTCAAACAAAAAGCAAGTGTCAGAGTCAGACACTGAAAACCATTCAGACACTGATTCTTCTAAAAGTGACACTGATGATCTCGAAAAGGTTGTAGCTAGTGCGGCTTTGATTGTAAAGACTTTTGAGAAATCAGGCCGAAACTTCTCAAAGTTTCAGAAGAAGATGGGTGGTAAATTTTCAAAAAGATCAGACGTTGATAAAAAGCATGGTACTGATAAGAAAGGGAAAGCTCAATGCTTTAACTATGGGAGCACTGATCATTTTGCAAAAGAATGCAAACAAAAAACCCAAAGCTCGGATGAATACTGGACAACAAGCTGGTTGAGAAACTGAAAGCAGAGAACTTGGAACATAAAGTTCTTGTTGCTGAAGAAGAAAAATGGAAGACTGATGAGGAGTCATCAGATGATGAAGTTAAGTGTCTGATGGTCAAGATAGAAGACACTGATGATTGTGAAAACAACACAAGTACATTTGATGCTGATATGTCTGATGCAGTTGAATATTCCAGGAAGCACAACATTGACTCTCCTTCAATGTATCAGGTTAAAAACTTTGTTTCTTATTCAATGAATGAAAAAATCAAAATGTTTGAGTATTTGGGTGTTCTTAATTCTAAGAAGAATCAAACAATAAGGGATTTGCAAAATCAACTTGATCTTTTTAAAACTGAAATATCCATGAAAAATAACATTATTGATTCCACTCAGGAAAATCTTAGAATTACTAGTTTGTCAAACTCATCTTTGTCTGCTGAAATTGATAATATTAAAGATCTTTTGATCAAAGAACAAACTATGCTTCAAATTTGGGCAAAATCTCACAAAAATGCTAATTATATTATTTCTGCTCAAATTCCACATTCATGTGAGAAAATTCTTGGGGGTAACTTTGCAGAAGCTGAAAAGGTTTTTAAATCACAAGAAAAAGAATCTGAATTTTATTCCATGAATGAGGTGAAAAACAATTTCAAAAACAAGTTTGTCAGTAACTCTTTTATTAATCAGAGTCTAATTGATGAATACTGTGTTAATAACTCTGATGGTGTCACTGAGTGCGAGGTTGAAATTACCGAAATTGATCCAACCTCTTACCCTGCACATCTTGTGAGACCAACTCCTCTCACTGAGAATATTATTGCCTTCCCTATCTCAAATGGAGTGTTTCATGCTGTTCATGAACAACTTAAGTATTTTCCTGATTGTAATGCTTCTGTGAATAAGTCCAAATCAGATACTGATGTCAGCTCCGCATCTATCACTGATCATAATTTATTTGACACTGAATTCAGTTGTGATTCAATGATAAACAAAAGGATTCAAAGTTCACTTGGTGAATCTTACAAGTCTAGAAATATGCTCACCAAGAAGAACTTTGGTACTAGAGTTTGTTACAGATGTGGTGATACCTCTCATAAGATCAGTGAATGTTCATTTGATGAAACATCTTTAAGAGCTGATAACATTAAAGTTAGAAATGAAAAATGGACTCTTAAGTCAAATTCTTTAAACTGTCTTCCTAAAGAATGTTATAACTTATTATCAAATAACTTTGTGAATGACCCATCTTCGAATGGGTCAGTGTGTTCTAACTAGTTTCTCAGCACTGCAGGGTCTGGAGCATCTTTGGTACTTAGATAGTGGTTGCTCAAGACATATGACAGGATCCAAGTCTCTCCTGGAAGATTATGTCAAGAAAACTGGTCCTGCAGTAACATACGGAGACAATGGAAAGGGGTTCACTAAAGGATATGGAAATATCAAGTGCAATAACGTGGTTTTTCAAAATGTTTCATATGTAAAGGGTCTCAAACACAATCTTATCTCCATCAGCCAACTGTGTGATGCTGATTATGAAGTTCACTTCATAAAGAAGGAAGGAAGAGTTGTCAACACTGACAAGAACATTGTACTTTCAGTAAGTAGAAAAGATGATATATATGTTCTTGATATGTTCTCAAGTGACAAGGCGTTGATGCATTGCTTCTTTACAAAGTCTCAAACCAATCTCAGCTGGATTTGGCACAAAAGGTTCTCTCATTTGAACTTTAAGAATCTATCCAAAATATCCAATCAAGATCTAGTTAGAGGTCTCCCAAAATTCAGCGTTGTAAAAGACAAGATGTGCTCAGCGTGTGAACGAGGAAAACAAACCAAGTCATCATTCAAACCCAAGTCATGTTCTAGCATATCTGTTCCTCTTCATTTACTACACATGGACTTGTTTGGACCTATTTCTGTTCGTTCTCAAGGAGGAAATAAGTATACTCTAGTGGTTGTGGATGAGTTTACTCGATTTACATGGGTGGTTTTCCTGAAAAAGAAAAGTCATACTGCACAGGAAATTATCTCGTTGATTCGTAAAAATGAGACATTGACGGGTCTCAAAGTTAAGCAGCTAAGGAGTGATCATGGCACTGAGTTCCAGAATTCAACTCTTGAAGAATTTTGTGATCATAAAGGCATTGGGCAAAACTTTTCAACTCCTCGCACTCCTCAACAAAATGGAGTTGCTGAACGAAGAAATCGAACACTGATTGAGGCAGGAAGGATCTTAATGATTCATGCTGGTCTTCCTATGTCGTTTTGGGCTGAAGCTGTTAATACAACATGCTATACTCAAAATCGATCTCTAATTCACAGGATTCACAAGAAGACACCATATGAAATGCTAAAAGGTCGAAAGCCGGACGTATCCTTCTTTCACGTGTTCGGATGTATTTGTTATATTCTTAATCAGCGTGATCCAAGATCAAAATTTGAGCCTAAGGCTGACAAAGGTATTTTTGTTGGGTACTCATCTATTTCAAATGCTTTTCGTGTTTTTCATGTGAACAGGCAGTGCATTGAAGAATCCATTCATGTGAAGTTTGATGAGGAATCATACACTGATGAAAAAGTCACTCGTTCTTCCTCTATTTTTCAAGAGCTTCTTTCTTGCCCATATGATGAAGTTCCTCATGCTGAAGATGAAGCTACTATTTCTGATTCTATCGTTCCAGTTCCAAGTTCCTTGAATCAAGATAATGCAGTTAGATCATCAACTAATTCGTCAGATGCTGATGAAACCCTTGAAGCTGAAGAGTCTCCTGCAACTAATGTTCCTCTCAGTAATAACACTTCAGCGTCAAATCCATTGGAATCAATATCAGCTCCTGAACATCGAGATCACCCTGTTAATCAAATTATTGGGAATCTTCATGATGGTGTCCGAACCAGATCTCGTGTATCTAATAATTTCTGTATGTATGTTAATTTCGTTTCAATGATCTTACCTGACAAGATACACTCAGCCCTTCAAGACGCTGACTGGATTAAAGCCATGCAAGACGAGCTGAATGAGTTCGAAAGGAACAAGGTTTGGACTCTTGTTCCCAGACCATCAGGAAAGACCATCACTGGAACACGCTGGGTCTATCGCAGCAAGGTTGTTCTTGAACATGTCCAGACTTCAGATCAACTAGCTGATATCTTCACCAAGGCACTGGATTCTCAAACAACTGCTCACATTATTGGAGAACTTGGAATGATTTCTTTGTAATTTATTTTTCTAATGTTTGCTATTGTCTTATAAGCTGATGATGACATGTTGATGATATTTTCATACTGAGTACTTGGTTTGATCTCTTATCTCTCTTTCTTCTTCAAATCCTCTAAACTAAAGTTGAATGATTCACTGTATTTAACCATACACTGATAACAACTTGAAACTCTTTGCCGATGGTTAGATCAAAGCACCAAGATCTATCACACGCAACTATCTCTTCTTACCAATCTTCACTGATTCTGTGATTTAGTGTGACAAAACACACGCCGATGAGAGTCTAACAGTCTTTGCCAATGGTTAGACCAAAACACAACGGTCTATCACACGCAACAATCCTCTCTTTACCTTCTTCTCACTCAGTGTCTAATGATTCAGTAAGACGAACTACTCACTGATAAAGACACAACACTCTGTGCCGATGGTTAGATAATATAACTAGTATCTATCACACGCACCAACCTCCTTGATAGCCTTAATCAAGCAAGTTGTACCTTGAATTGACGGAGAACCATCCTCAGCATGTAACTTTTGTGACACTGATCTCAGCGCTTCCGCAGATACCGATTGTCGTTTCATCTTCAGTCTAACGGCTCTTTTACCCAACGGCTATCTTTCTGATTTGACAGGTTGTTACGATACGCAATTATTTTTGAAGAAGATAATCATTACCTTTTAAAACCCGTTTCGTTCCATATTTAAACCTCTTTCCTCCTCTTTTTCAAACCTTCATTCCACAATTCAAATTTCCTTCGTTTCTTTTCAAAACCCTAGAATCCTAAAATTCTTCAATGGCAGCATCACTATTCACCTTCTCCTCCACTTCACGAAGAGTAATCCATGCTCCAAACTCTCATCCTCTTCCAATATACATCAAAGCCACCAACGTTGTCTTCAACCCTGACATTCCAGATGTTCATCGAGGTCTTGGACTTGATGACTTTGTTAATTTTCTAGCCTCCTGCCATCTCCGATACGCAATCAGTGACGTTCCATCAGAGTTCTTTCCTGAACAAGTCTGTGAGTTCTACTACACTGCAACAATCAATGATGAAAACAAAGTCATCTCCGGGACTATTGGCCGTGGAAGACACTCAGTCTTTATTACCGTTGACCTCCTCAGTGCTGCGCTCATGTTACCAATCTTTGAACCCTTCTCTGAACTTCCTCCTATTGAACGTTGTCGACGTCTATTTGATCAACTGGGATATGATCACTCAAAGGCTGGTACTCGATCAGCTCTCATTCTACGTCAATGTATGACTCCAGGATAAAAATTCTTCACCGGTACTCTGTGCAAATGTGTGGGTCATAAGTCTCGAAGTGGTGATCAATTGAGCACTTATGAGCAACAAGTGGTATGTTATCTTCTTCTCAACAAACGTCTTGATTATGGGGCCTTCTTCTTTGATCAGCTTGTTCAACTTCTTCGTGCCAATGTAAGAGCTGATCATGTTCCATTTCCTCGTTGGATTGCTCTTGTTCTGGACAAATTTTTCGCTGAGGCCTATTACTCACACTCTGGAAACCCCATCCCATGCCCACGAATGTCAGTTCGAATGTACCAAGATGATCCTCTAGCCAATGACATCGACATTTCTGATCGGATGCGAGAGTGGATCGCACATCCTTATACAATTCCATCATTGAACGTTGACACTGACGAAGGAGCTGATGATATAAAAGACACTAATGCTGACATTCCAGATAATCCTAGTCCAAGAGATGGTCAAATCTCTCCTCAGCTTTCTCACCATACCATCTCTGTCACTGAAAAAACTTCACTCGGTTCATGGGGAACCATCTGCTCATGGGGAGCCATCTGCTCATGGGGAGCAACCATCTCAGGGGAGCACCCTTCTCAGGGGGAGCAACATCAATCACAAAAGCTTTCAGGTACTCAGTTCATCCAAATCCCATCCTCAGCCTTTAATGAGCTTCTTACACTGACTCGAGACATGAGTCAACGTCTCCTTCGTATTGAAGCTGATGTTCAACAACTGAAAGGAGCTTTTCTGTCAACTCCTACCCCTGGCCCAAATGATGATGATGCTCAAAAAGGGGGAGAAACTAATTTTGTTAAGAATGTATCTGAGGGGAACGTGCTGAAACAGACCGAGCCACCACAGCCTGTGCACGTGTTTGAGAAACAAATAGAATCTGAAACTGAAAAATCTACTGAAAATAGTGAGCCTAATGATGAAGAAGAACAGGATGATGAGTGTCAGATGTTGGACATGAATTTCATTGATCCCACAGTACCAGTTCAAGGTGAAGACTCCGATGTTGTTAGTAAGGATCTTCTTCCTCTGTCTCGAAAGCGTAAAGCAGTTGATACTGTATGTTTTGATTTACACGCTGACAATCCTTCTCCCAACAAGAAACCTAAGTCTATTGTCAACATATCCAATTTGGCTTAAGACAAATGTGCATGAGCCATCAAGATCTTTCTAGAGAATTTCATATTCTAATTGCTATGGAATTGCTGAATAGAAGACAGGAGCTGCTGGACAGTCCTTACTGGCCAGTAAAAGTAGAAGCTGAAGCTGAGTATGAAGAATTCTTGTCCAGAGGTGTTCTAATCTAGTTGGTTTTGAACATCATCATATTGGGGGAGATTGTAAGGTCAAACCTTGAAATATGATGATGTTTGAAATTAGTCTATCAGCGTCAGCATCAACATCAGCATCTCAGTTGATCAGTATATATCTTTATTCAGCACGTTGTAACAGTTTTTGTATTTATCTTGTTTCCATAGTTAGCGTAAATTAGTTAGCTGGCATATCCTTGATTTGTAGGGATTGTCTAGAATAGTAGTATATATTCTTTTGTATCGGTTTGTGTAGGGTAACGCGTTTTCATAAACCCTAATAGCCACTTTGTGCATACGATAATCTCTTTGTGAGATTATCATTCATAGTGAAAAGTTTTTCTCTGTGAATCTTTATTGTTCTTATTTTCTGTCATTGTTTGATAAGTTGTTTGATCTTTGGGTCGTTCAATGCATTCCTTGGAGAGTTGATTATGTATCCTTGTATATAGGATGGTGATGTGATGTAGTGATCTTATATATATATATATATATATATATATATATATATATATATATATATATATATATATAACAGATCTTTACATCACATCAACATCCTATATACAAGGATACATAACCAACTCTTCAAGGAATGCATAACCATATGTCTTAGAAGGTGATATATATATATATATATATATATATATATATATATATATATATATATCCCTGTGTGTTAGGATGCAGTCGTAGTGGTATGCTGGTTAGAGTACCAGTAGGTTGGTTATCGTCTAGTGGAGTGCCCTAGGGGTTGTTTGTAGTCATGTAGGATAGCTTGAGAACTCTTGATTTAGGCTTTCTTGCATGTTCCTTGTTTGGTTGTGGCTCTAGAGCAGGATCATCTGTTCGGGTGGCTATCTCATCTCTGGTTACTTGTGGCTATGTATTCCATGGAAATTAGCTGGTAGCGGAACATTATGCTGTGAGAGGTGTAGTAGGTTGTAGTGAGTTATATGATTGATATTTCCATGTTATTATGTGCCTACTTGATCATTGATTGTTTATATGTCGACATAGTATGGTTGATTTGAGGTAGTACTACTTTGTGCGTTATGCCAACAAACCCGGGAGCAATCCTGAAATAAGTTGAGGGTCAGGAGGGAAATCCAGACTTATGTTGTGGGCTCGGGAGTAATCCAGACATAATCTGAGGTCCCGGAGGGCAATCCAAACTTATGTTGTGGGCTCAGTGATAATCCAGACTGATGACTATGGACCCAGTGTGCAGGGCAATCCAGTCCGATGACTGTGGGTCGGGGGTATTCCAATGTGATGACTGAGGACCCACTATGCATGCTTGTATGTTTGTTGTGTGGGGTATTTTGGGTGAACTCACTAAGCTTTATGATTACACAGTTGTTGTTTTTCAGGTATCATCGGTTCGTGGATAGGTGAAGACGTGACTGTACACACACATTAGCAACATTGAGGATTAGGTGTTATTATATTACTCTGATTTTCGGTAAATGTAACTTGGAATAAATGGTTTATCTTAAAAATGGATTTATAATTGGGAAGTTTACCGTAACGGCAAAATTTTTTGTGGTGAAAATGGGATGGTAGAGCAGTGAACTAGATTTTATCATTAACGAACCTTCAAACGATTCGTTAGGTTAGCTAAGTGGCTTTTCGCAAAAACGTTTTAATGTTTTATGGAGCATAAAACGATATAATATTTTAAAAGAACTTCAACTATGATTTCACGAAAAACTCGACACTGCGTAGGATAAGATCAATGTCACATCAGCAAGATATGACCGTTGAATCAGGATAGATACTTGTTATTGGATCAGAATGTTGATTACTATAAAAAAGGAGGTGCCCCTTCACAAAAATCTCTCTCACTCTCTTTCCCAATCTCTCATTCTCTCTTTCTCTCTCTCTTTCTCTCTCTCTCTCTCTCTCTCTCTCTCTCTCTTTCACACACATAACTAACATTTTTGGCTAGGAAATTTTGTCCTCATATACTCAACTTTTGTGTAATTTGTAACTTTAAGTTGATATTATGCTCTATGCTCATTCAAAATCAACCATTTGAACCAAAACTCACTCGTGAAGTTCAAAATCTAATTCAATACATCTCATATACTCAGCTGTGGGTTTGAAACCCTAATATCCCAGTTCAAACTCAAAATGGACCAGGATCCTCTTGGGCCTAATGGGCCAGTAAACTCTCAATTTGGTTATTTTGGGTCAAGGAACCCTATTTGGGCTCTAATTAGACTCACATTCATTAAACCATAGCATTTGGGCCATGATGGGCCTAAAATGTCTCACTTCAATTTCATGGGCCTTAATGGGTCGTGAACAATCTTCTTGAACCTAAATGGGCCAAAAACCCATTATGTTCATCCTTATTGGGTCGTAAACCCTTATATGGGCCCAATGGGCCGAAAACTCCTATCATGAGCCTTATAATTTCGAATATACTCAATAATGGCCCAAACTTTTTATTTTCTCTCATCTCATTCTCGGATTTGAGTGTGTGTATATATATATATATATATATATATATATATATACATGTAAAAAAAGGAGATATATATGGGAAAAATTCTAAGGGAGACACTTCACCATTGCATGGTGAATATCTATGCATAATACCCTCCATATAACAATGAAGTCTCATACCTCTAGGCAAAGTCTTATCACGCTCTCACCCTCTTCTTCTATTCTTGGCCATAAGACTTTCCCCACCACCATTTTTCACTTCAAACTTAAATCACATTCTTCATTTCCTCTCATACCTCCCAAAGAACACAAGGAAAATTCTACCACTTCTCCTTCTAAAATTCGTGGGTTGGTGTGTGTTTCAAGAGGTTGTCATCGAAAATCCCTTCATCTTGGTAAGCTACTTCTCATCAAAGTGTTTAACTTCATGTTCATGACGAACTTACTCCTCTTAACACTTCATTTCATGATTTTTGATCTTAGAACTTCCTAATCTTGAAAGCTCATCTCAAGGAAGCATCTAAGCCGAAAACTCCTCCAAAATCTTCATCAAAACTGATCTCAAACCCCAAAATGAGTTCACATCCCCTATTTTCGGTTTTTACAATGTTTTGGGGGAGAATATAAGTTGTTTGGTGTAGATCTATGTGTATATGCATGATTTTGTGTGTTTTTCATGATATAAGTGTGATTATGTGTTATAAACTTCATGAAATCGAAAATATACTAAAATACGATGATATTTGTGGACATAACACTTGATACAACATATATGCAAATAAAAGGTTAAAACATAACAAGGATGTTTAAAATGAATAAAAACACATAAAAGGGCCAAAAATGACAAAATAATCAAAAAGTGAAGTTAGTATGCATAACTCACGGTTTTGAAAGGAATTATTTGAATAAATATGGATCCTTATAGTATTCTTGATTTTATAAGGGCTAAAAGTGTAAACTTTCACAAATGGGCCTCATTTTGGGCTTTCACGGTATTTGGGCTAAATTTGTAAATTTTTGGACTTTTGTGGGCTTAAGTGTCATTTTAAATAAAGTTGAGCCAAAAATGTTATTTTCGGTTATAAGGGATGGAAATGATAATTTTATCAAACATGGGCCAAAAAGGAGTAATTTCTATGCTTTTAGGTCGAAAATGATTTTTTTTGACAAAAGTGGGGTTAAAAATGTTATTTCACTCGAATCAAGCCCTTAAATGTTAACTTTTGGTTTTAAAGGACCTAAAGTGTCATTTTTACTAAAATTGTGCCTTAATTGTAAATTTTCGGTTTTAAGGACCAAAAATGTCTTTTTACAAAAATAAGTAGGCCTTTTATGTCATTTTGGTAAACAACTAAGCTTAACAACCAACGTAACAACAAACGGATCAATTACGTCGTTTACACTTTTTATTGGGTCTGGAATATAATTTACATGTCTAGTGGGCCTTAGTTGTCCTCTTACATGTTTATTGGGTCTAGAATATACCTTACATGTTTATTGAGCCTTAGTTGTCCATATACATACTTATTGGGCCTGGAATATAATTTACATGTTTAGTGGGCCTTAGTTGTCCTCTTACATGTTTATTGGGCCTGGAATATACCTTACATGTTTATTGGGCCTTCGTAGTCCATCTACATGCTTGTTGACTTCACACATTCACATACGTACTCGTTGGGATTTGAAAACTAAATACTTACACGGAAACAATATACATTGTGTGATGACGTGCCTAAGCTAGCCCAGAAGAGTCGCGCCCGTCAAGGAACCCAACGCACTGGCCGATCCAAGCTTAGCGGGCTCAACGTCCGCCAGCGCCCCTAAGAGTAGGGCGCCCCGGTGAAAGGCTCGTGCCCGCCAGAGACGCTCTAGTGCCAAGACAAAAGATACAGTCAGGCGACAAGGCAAAGGGTTAGAGCATTACCGCCAGAGCCAATGGCAGTGCTCTGACAAAAAGAGGCGCACAAACCTCCAATCAACGCCTTTGACCTTGTCCCCCCAAAAAGCGATTTTGTCTTGTACGGCCGAGCAGGGTCGCTAGGTATAAAAGGGCATGAACATGATCCCGAAGGGTAAGCAATCTTCTTCCAACGCTCTTTACACAAACCCTAAATCCTACCTACCTTGACCGTCGGAGCGTCTTTCCGGGAGCCTCCTCCCGGGAAACGGCTGACAACCTTTATTTCTTGTGATATTTCAGAGCTTATTCGGAATCCCTCAAAAGCGCTCGTAGAGGAAAGGAAGCAAGGTCGCATCATTTGGCGTCATCCGTTCGTGTGACGAAGAATGAAACTAAAAGCACCGTTTAGCAAAATCAATGGCGTCCGACGGCAACAACGAAGCTCGAGGAGACCAAACAAGCCCCATATGTTACATGGCACCATTGGACGGAACACCGCCACCTATGACGACCAATCGAGAGCACACCAGCGAAGGAAGCTCTGTATTAACCGCAATACCACCGGGGAATCAACAGCTAGCCCCGCAACCGCCCATATTGTCGGAAACAAATTCTGGTACTACTCCGCAACCTTCATCACAACAACCAAGGCCAACTCAGGTGACAGTACCATTAGTCACACCTTTTCAAACGCCACAAACATTCCAGCAAACGGCGACACAATTTCCAGTACCCCAAATGTCACCATTGTTTACACCGATAATGCAACACCAGTTACCAGTTTCCTTAACAGCGTTGCTGGTAAACCAAGTACTAAACGCCCAACCGCCATCACAAACATTACTGTCGAACCAGACACTGACGAGAACGCATTCGATGCTTCCATTACCACCACTAGCGCAAAACATGGTAACCCCGTTATCGGTTTTCTACCCTACGACGGGCACATGAGGCGAACCTATCGTTACCACTAGCACCATCCGACAGCAAAACCCAGCAAATCAACCTCCAGCACAACCCCAACCTATCTCCCCGGGATACTCGCTTCAATTGTCATTCTAGCAACAAGCATTCTACGGCCCAAACCCAGGCTACCATGCATTCTACGGCCACCCGGGGGCACATCCGTACAACACATCCCACCAGTATACCATGCAAGGACCGCTCATTTTCCCAAACCAAGACTGTCTATCGCGGAGCGTCACGTCCCTGTTCGCTAAGGAGTTGGTGGACTACGAAATCCCAAACATAGCCAAACTCCCCAACCTAAAAACTTACAATGGCACCACCGACCCGGACAGTCACATCGATACGTACGAATGGACGATGACGTCGCTCGAGCTGGACAAAGCGGTTCTGGTATACGTACTTCCCAACCACCCTCGATGGAAATGTAGGAACATGGTTCAAGACGCTTCGCCCAGGCAGTATCTACTACTTCAAGCAACTCAAGTACCTATTTCTTACAAATTTCACGCAACTACGAAAATATAAAGTCGATTCCCACTCCATCATTAGATGCAAACAGATAGAGGGTGAAAGCGTAAGGGAGTATTTCACAAGGTTCACAAACGACACATTAGATGTGTCGGGACACAATGAGGGTCTCATAGCAGGAGCTTTCATATGGGGGCTTCTACCAGGCCCATTGTCGCAAAAGCTCATGGGCAAAAAACCACAGACGCGAGCCGAACTAAAGGAAAAGGTGGAACAGTACTTGAGACAGGAGGAAGGTGAAGCAACAAAGCAAGCATATCTAAACGCTATGACGACCAAGCTCCATAATCCAATTCACACAGAAGTACAGGAGGGAGCAGACACTTTGGGCGAGGAAAGAGACCACCGGGTCGCTTCAGGCCATTTACCAGGGATGACAGATGAGGCCGCCGATCGGACATATATGTAGTCGCAGACAAGCCTCAGCCGACGAAAGCACCAAAGGGACGATATTGTGAATACCACAAAAGCAAAACACATGAAACTACCAATTGTTCCATTCTCAAAAAGGAAATGGATGAGAAACAACTCAAAGGAGATCCCGTAGAAATAGCATGGAGCTTACGCGCTAAGTTCGACGCCGAGAACGCCAAAGGAACACCAAGAGAGGGCGCTCAGCCCAAGGAAATATTCATGATAAGAGGCAAGAATGACCAATTAATCAAGGAGGCCCCGTAGTCATAACGCAAGCACTTACGTTCTTAGTACAAGACCCCAGACCGGAAGGTTGGAGAGGTGATAACCCACTCATAGTTCAGGCCTTTATTAAGAATGTGGTCATACATAGGGTATACGTTGACACGGGCAGCTCAGCAGACATAATCTATGAGCATTGCTTTCGTCTCCTTCCAGATCGGTGGAAGGACAACCTGAGACCCGCATCAAGAAGGTTGGTGGGGTTCACAGGACACAACCTATGGCCGCTCGGCACAACCCACCTACCCATCACGCTAACCATCCATGATAAGCAACGATAGAAAACAGTCATGGTCGACTTCGTAGTAATTCGGCACTCGGCAGAGCACAACATCATCTTGGGGAGGACGGATCTACTCAAGTTAGGAGCGGTCCTATCAACAATGAACGTAATTGTGAAATTCAACACTACCGAGGGCCCGACTACGATTCTTGCCATGCCACCAAAAGAACTACAATTCTTTATGGTCATGCAACCAGCAGAGATAAAAAGGGAAACCAAGAAAGCACGGGCTGAATCAACAAACGAGAAGGAGGTGATTAACGAAGAATACCCCGACCAACCAATCAGCATTGGTCGTAGTCTCCCGGAGGGCACCAGGCAGGCGCTCGTCAACCTACTCAGACGATATAAACACGTGTTTACATGGACTCCCACAGACATGGTCGACGTTGACATGACAGTCATAGATCATAAGCTCATGATCAAGCCAGGTACGAAAGAGGTCAAGCAGAAGAAGAGAGTACAGGGGGGAGATCGTAACAGGGTGATCAGTGCAGAGGTAGCAAAGATTACAAAGGCAGGGATCTTGAGAGAAGTGGTTTTCCAAACCTGGATCGCTAACCCTGTCATGGTCCGAAAGCACGAAGAATCATAGCGCATGTGCATCGATTCTCGGATCTGAACAAAGTGTGCCCCAAGGATTGCTACCCCTTACCGGAAATCGATGAGAAGGTGGAGTCGCTTCAAGGTTTCAAGCTAAAGTGTTTTATAGATGCGTATAAAGGTTACCATTTGTGACAACTTGAATTTTCTCTTTCTGCGAACCGTTTAAAGTCAATCAATTCAGAATTATTTCTGCTCTCGTTAGTATTATTTTGGGTCTAATTAAATATTATAAGATTAGTACAATCGAGGTTTGGGTTCAAGAGCGAGATTTTCCAAATCATATCATAGCATCTGGGCCAAACACCCCTTCGAGAGGAGTGTACGACCGCAAACTCGAGTTTACGGCCGTACACCTCCCACCCACCCCATGGCCGAAAACTCTCTCCTATATATGGAGTGCTTGGTCTTTATTTCACACTTTACTCACTTCAAATGCTTTCTCTCTACTATCTCTCTACCTTCATCGAATTTCCTTCAAGATCTTCAAGAATGTAAGTGTTCTTCCATCTTGATTGTGTTTCAATTTCTTATCTAGTGATGAATCCATGTTCCTATCTCATTAATCTCATCCTTGTTTAGATCTTCTCTCTCACCAAGAACACACACTAGTTCTTGGTGGCTAAAAACCTCATTCCAGGCTTCCTAATAGTAAGTAACTACTTCCTATGCTTGATATCTACTAGAAATCCTTGATTTTCACCTAGAAATCGACCCAAAAGACATGATCACGAAGGGTTTATGGCCGTAAACCCATGTGTACGGTCGTACACAACTCATGGGCCGTATACCCATTGGGCGTAAACCATGGGCCGTAAACCCATGGACCGCAAACACTTGGGCCGCAAACTCTTGGGCCAAAAACCCCACTGGGCCGCAAACCCATGACCATACACCCCTTTTTACGACCGAAAACTCCTATCCTTCAATCACATGTGATTCTAACACTTAGTTTCAAGTGTTTCCTAGTTTCTAAGGTGATATCCTTCCCTAGTTAGTGATGTTATTGTGACAACCCAAGTTGTTCCGTTACATTTCCCCGTTACCGTTAACAGAATATTCCATTCTTGCAAAAAGTTCCATTAATTAGAGGTCGTCAATTAAATAAATATTTCATTGTTTATATTTTATGTCGTTAAGTCGTGACAAGAGAAATAAAAACTCGTATTACACATTTCCATTTAGTTGGAAAAGTTAGTTTTTATTATTACGACCACTAAATCGGGTGCGACCAAAAGCCCCGCTAAACGACAGTATCGGGTTGAATTCCACCGTGTCCAAAACTTAGACACTATATAAAATGTTCAAAGCTTTCATTTGAAGCTTTTGGCTTCATTTCATTACTCTCTCTCTAACCTCTCTCCTCATCCAAGATTAAGGTCCAAAAACATAGATTTAAGGCTCCAAATCAAAGAGGTAACATTCCTAACTTGTTATCTAACCTCTTTAGCCTTCAAATTAATGTTTAAATTAAGAATTAGGACCTGGAACAAGTGTTTACGGCCAAGGCACATGCATAGGCCGTAAACACATAAAAAAATGGGGTTTTAGAGCCATTTAACCCTTCCAAATCATTGTTGGGACTTAGATACGACTTTGAGGCTTACAAATCGGGACTTGAAACATTTAAATCTTGAATTTTGAGGGAAAAAAGAGAGTTTACAGCCAAGGCATGTGCTTGGGCCGTAAAATCCTCAAACATGGGGAGTAAACACCTTTTTACATGTTAGAATGCCTTGAAACTTAACCAATAGCCTTGTGGTAAATCCTAGAACCATCTAAAAATAGTTTGGGGACCTTAAACACATCAAACATCCTCTTAATAAGAGTTTATGGCCATAGATCATGCTCTTGGGCCGTAAACTCCTAAATGTGTGTTAAATGATGCCCTTAAATCACCCCAAGGCTTGGAAAATTACTAGAATCACATGTGATTGCTTTAAGTGCTTCAAAACAATTATTCTTGACCATGGGAGAGTTTACGGCCGTAAACTCCAAGTTTACAGCCGTGAACTCCCTTTTAATTGGTATAAGTCCCATAAATCCATTCCAAGGCATTTTAGAAATTCATACCAACAATCCCCAAGTCCAAACAAGCCATTAAACACTCAAAATCGCACCAACATGAGTTCACGGCCGTGAACTCATGTATGTATGTGTTATGTGGCTGTAAACTCCCTTAAATGTTTACTCTTGGGGAGTAAACTCAAATCCCAAGTCCCTAGTGCCATTACACGTCCATAGATGTCACCCGGGTCACTCCAAACGCTAGTTTTGAGGTGTTTAACCTCGTTGGAGTGTAATGTTCCATATAATTAGTGAATGTATATCTAATTAATTATATATGGACATTATTACATTTTACATAGGGACATCGCGAGTAATCAAGCCCCGAACACCCAACCGGCACCCTCGTCGGACCTACTCACACCAGGTGAGTTCATACCCCTGAATGAACCTTTTAAATGTTTTTACATGTTTTATAGGGGGAATACAAGTTAAACATGCCAGTTATCATATCAATCATATATGATTGATAACCCGCATGCACAAGATTTTACGACACTGTACACTGTTTTACCGAGTAGGACACTATAATGGTTTTCTAAAAGGTTTTCATTTGTTTCAAAACTTTTACTTATATTGTTTTATCTAAATTCATTCTAAACTGGTTTATGAAAGATTTCCAAAGGTTTTCAAACATGTTTTTTTTTACAAAAGAATACAAATTGTGATTTTCCCCGAGTATAAAGGTTTTTCATCAAAGTTCCCTTTCACGACGTATGTTTTTACTTGTTAGTTATTGCTGCTTCGCTATCATGTATTTAAACTCCTACTCGATAACGCTTTCACATCGTGATGCGTTTATACCTGTTATTGTCTCTATTTCACTTATACTTGTAGTCGCTTATACCTAATAGATGCTCTTACTTCACTTATTGTCGTCCCTACTTCGTGATACGCTTATACTTGTTCGACACTCCTACTTCACTTGCGACCGCTCCTACTTCACTTGTTAGACACTCCTACTTCACAAGAATCACTTCTACTTGATACACACTCAGTCGTAGTTAGATGTATGTCTGTGCTTATATAGGTACATATAAGTAATGATTGAAAGACTTAGGAAGGCTCGTCCGCCCTATTTCCTTTTCTTCGTTGAGATGTGGTCTGGTGGGATCGGATGGCCGTCCGAAGGTCGTTTGATTCATTAGTTATATATTATGTATATGAGTATGGACATACAGGAATTCTCTAGTCAGTTCAGTTAAGAGTCTCTACCTCTAGTCTACACTTACATTAGAAACACACTACCCACTATTTGGAAGTCTCTACCTCTAGTTCAACACTTACACACTACCCACTATTTGGAAGTCTCTACCCACTATTTGGGATGCATCTTCAGGACACGGCCTTCTCCGTCGTCTAGATGGTAACCAGAATCTCTTGTAGGGAGAGCGAACATTGTGTGTATAGATCTATACGGGATTGACAACCCCGCACCCAGACTGCTAGCTACAGTCCCGGCCTACCAAGCCAACGAGTGACAAATGTCATATTTCGGACGCTTGTAGGGCGTCTGGTACTCTAGTCAGTACGGTTACGAGTATCCCGGGTTACCTTATAATTCATTGGCCTTAAGGTAACGGTATTTCACCGGCAATTTACACTGTATGCTGGTAATTCATTTTCAGAGTCACACTGTTTTGAACTTACAAGACGTATCTTTCATTTGATACTGTCTGGGGTCTGTTTTCTTTGTTTTGACCTTACAATACGTATCTTTCATTTGATACTATCTGGGGTCTGTTTTTCACTGTTTTAGACCTTACCAGCTGTACCTTTCATTTAGTACCTTTTGGGGTCTGAGTCTCTACTTGTTAGACTGAACCAGGCGTGTCATTAGTTCGATACTCTCATGGAGTCTATGATTCCTTTGCCTTAGTCAGCAGTCCTCACTGCTGAGGCATATGTTACTTCCCTGTTGTCTCTCGCTTTCTTTAATAATAAAATTAAGTATTTTGATAATGATAGCAAGTAAGGGAAAACCACTTTTTACCACATAACACTGACCAGTCTTGGTAGAAGGCTGCTTTATTAAAGAAAATATAGGATTTTCTGGAAAGAACTCTAATACACAGTAAACACTTAAACTACTACTTTCAAAGCTATTTGAATAAAAGTCACTAAATACTTATGAACTCACCAGCATTTGTAAAAATGCTGATACTCGCTTTTCAAATAGCTTGTATTCTCAGGTCAGAAATTAGACAGGTACATCCCAGGAGCTGTTGATGAAGATAGCTTAGTGCCATGCCGTACTTACTTATATTTACTTGTATTACTTTGAAGTATTGTAATGTAACCATGTAAAACTATTACTATTAATGCAATGTTTTGTTGTACTTTGATTACTATAATGCATGTGTTGTGATACTTGACATGACGTCATCCACCCCAGAACGTTTCCGCTATTCTGGTTTTGGGGTGTGACAGTTATACCCTAATCTAATACATATATGTGCCTCTATATGTTAATAGGATCCGTTTGAGTCTGAGGCTTCATTTGACACTCAGCATCCCTATCGACTTACATTTAAATCCCACGTCAAACACTAAGTTCATACCCCTACGCTTTTATGGTTTTTAAACGCTTTAAAGGGGGATACAAGCCAAACATAAAGGTTTTCAATGAATCAAAACTTGCGCAATTTATACAAATAAATGGTTTTTCATAAAGCACTTAGATACTTTATCCCTTTTGTTGGAGTAAAAAGCAAGACACTGCGTTCCAAACATTGAAATAGGCCTTATGCGGCGCACCTATCATGTCTCTGCCCGAAGGGACAGAGGACTTCGTTTTCTACTGTGATGCATCCAACCAGGGCCTAGGCTGTGTGCTCATGCAGCGAGGAAAAGTTATTGCTTATGCTTCGAGACAACTGAAATCACATGAAGTCAATTATGCAACTTATGATCTGGAGTTGGGAGTAGTGGTCTTCGCATTGAAAATATGGAGACATTACCTCTACGGATCCAAGTGCACCGTCTTTACCGACCATAAAAGCCTACAACACATTTTCGACCAGAAGGAGTTGAACATGAGGCAATGGCTATCGGTAGAGCTACTCTGTGATTACGAGTGCAAAATATGCTACCATCCCAGCAAGGCTGTAACGCCCGTAGATCTGGGCTAGTCAAATAAGAGACAATAAGCATCAAAAATAACTTTTTGATGGAAGATTATCTAGAAGGAGTAATCTTAACTAAGTTGAAGTATATGTTACAAGGATTCCGTACATATAAAGAACGCCGAAATCCGAGTTATAACAAAGAAGTTATGACCTGTCGAAGTTTCGCGACAGAATCGGCACGACACATCGTGACGTAAATAGTGAATTTACGATAGAGCTATATTTAGCCTTAGTGATCTAAACGAAAGTCGTAGAATACGTTAAACCGTGAGCGTGCATAAAAAGAACGTCCAAATCTGACTTCTTATGAGGAAGTTATGATTTTTCTAAGTTTTGACTTAGCGGTATGCAACCCGAATACTCGATTTGAGATCGAGCGGTTTTTAGCCGAAACAATCTAAACAAGAATCGAAGATCTCATCGATAGTAGTCCAATGATAAAAAGATAGACGAAAACGGACGTCGAATGAAGAAGTTATGATTTTATAACGAAGTTTTCCTGTCCCGGCCTACTAAAAATAGTATAATAAAAATAAAGTCAAAATTAGCCAACAGAGTCTAAATGAAAGTTTTAGAGCATAGTCTCACCTACGCGTGGATATAAAGAACGTCAAAACGGAGCTAGTATGTGAAAGTTATGAAATTTTGAAGTTCGAGGCACGCATACCAAAAGCTTATCCGAAGCGTACGCCCAACGTAAGGCTTAGTACGCCCAGCGTACCTGGATTTACGCCCAACGTAATCGAGTTTTCAGCACCCTATAAATAGATGTTAAGGGCTCCCTCTTTCTTTTGTTCAAACTCTTCTCTCTCTCTCTCTCTCTCTCTTATCTTTGCATCGTTTCTCGTGCAAGAATTATCCCGGAGCCCCGGTATCATTCCTGAGCCCCGAAGCAAGTTCCGAAGCCCCGAGGATCCCGAGAAATGAGATTTCCGAGCCGAAGCTCTGCCCGCGTGAAGCTCGGTTTTGGAGGTAAACATCCCGATTTCGTCGCAAAAGATTATTTTAAGAGACAAGGCGTTGTCCGATCATCTTCTCATCAAGTGAGTGTATAGTTACTTTCTTCTTACACATAAATATTAAGTATTTGCTATGAAATATGTGCTATATGTGCGTATATTATTGTTTATTTAAGATGATTGTGGAATGGATGAATTATATAGGTTTTAATGAGTTGAACTGTATATGTATTTGTATCTACAAATATGTTGGGTAGAACATGGGTAGATGAGATTGAAGATAAAGGGAAAAAAAGGGGTTAAAGAGATAAACTTGTTTTAGATCTGGGAGTATGAATCATATCAGGAGGTTAGTTTTAGATCCGGGAATATGGATTAAGTAATGAGGTAAATTTTAGATCCGGGAGTACAGATTATGTAATTTTGAACTATGTGTTCATTCGATAAGGTATCATGTGTATAG
Organism: Lactuca sativa; assembly: GCF_002870075.4. NCBI lineage: Eukaryota > Viridiplantae > Streptophyta > Magnoliopsida > Asterales > Asteraceae > Lactuca > Lactuca sativa. The sequence goes on along the minus strand of NC_056627.2, from coordinate 127,797,107 downwards.
TCCCTTTTAGGAACGTGATTTTAATACGAGTATTCATTAAAGTATGATATATATATATATATATATATATATATATATATATATATATATATATATGTGTGTGTGTGTGTGTGTGTGTGTGTGTGTGTGAATTATTCGTTATTGCTCAAAATGTATGTTAAAATAGAATTGATGATATACAACGTACGAACCAGTTATAGTCCAATATGTGTTAAGATGTGTATATATGATATTATTACTTAAAAACTTTGTGCTAAGTATACTCATAGTTAGCGTTTCCAAACGGAGATAGTATTGAAAATTGATTATAGGCATTGTAGGCTTGCCTAGTGATGGGTTAAGACTTAAATAAGGATGTTTAGTTCCATTAAGTTTGGACATTGGGTAGCCTTTTATTAAGAGTACGTGTGTTGTGAGATTGATTATCGGTGGAGTACGTCCTACGTACAGAAGTACATTTTATGTACGAAGTCCTTTTCAAAGCTCTGTGTCTTGGGTGCTGTTTGTGCCAGGGTACTATTATGTTCTCGGGTACGAGTCTTTCCCATACCAGAGTACTATAATGTGCCAGAAGTACTATCATGTACAAGGTCCTTTTGACAAATTTTTGTGTCGGTTACGGGAGCGTACAAGAGTACTCTAGTAGTATTTCCCCATAATTTTATGAAGTGATCGACCGAGCTTCATATGTCAGTGTTTTCTTTCACGAAGTAACTAAGGGAATTTCGTAGACTGCCTAATAAAGTGTCGGTAATAGACCACTACTAGGTATGTCTGGTGTTATATTGCTGGATAGGGTGCGTCTGGGGGTGAAATACCTCATGATATTCAGGCCACTGCTAGGCAAAGTTTGATGCTGGGATAGGTAGAGTCTGGGGGTATAATACCTCATGATAGTCAGACCACGCCTAGGCATTGTTATCTAGATAACTACCCCTGACTTAAAATGTCTTGTGGTTCTTTCTTTTACGAACAAAGGTTCGTGGTGAAACTTATTCCATTCCCCTCATTTGATGTCTTTATTGATCCCCGTTTGCTACCAGGGAATTTCCGAAGCAACTTCGTCTGTTTGTGGTTCATATTGATTCGTTAGGCTAGATCTCATAAGATCATTGTCTAGGGTCAATATGTGGGGATCGACGGGATGGGATATATTGTTTTAGAAATATGATTTATATGTGTTTATAATATTAGTGGTTTTGCAGGATCGAGATATACTTTATTATCACATTGTTTGAACTAAGAGCTTTCGTACTCTGTGTTCCTTAGGTGATTGGGTTCACCAGGGATAGTCGAACTAAGTGTTGATTAGATATTTGAACTTAGTGTTCATCAAGTATATTTGAACTAAGTGTTCATTAAGTGTTTGTGAACTAGGTGTTCATTGGGTAAAATTTGAACTAAGTGTTCATTAGGTGTTCTTGAACTAGGTATTCATTAATTATTGTGAACCGCGTGCTCATCACCAGAGGTAATCTAAGAACCTTGGCAGCACTAGATTTTTTGTCAGTTCCTTAGGGCAATTCTTAGGAATGAATGGGAGAAGGGTAATCGGTTCTTAGGATAAATCTTTAAGAAATAAATGGAGATAATGGGGGTGGGTAATTGGATTGATTGTTTGATAATTGAATATAATAATTATATTATTGTGGGTTGAAAATCCTATATGCTCACCAGGCTCCCAAGCCTGACCCACTCAGTTTTCTTTGTATCACAGGTATCAATACGAAGACATATTTCACCGAGAGATTAATGGAGATGTAAATCATTAGTGTAAATAAATGTAAGTTCTGTTTATGCTTATGTGTCTGTATCGGAACATGACATCCCGAGATTTTTTTTTGGAACATGATATCCCGATATTTTGTTACATAATGAAAATACTTTTTCTTTAAGAAATGCTTTGATAAATTCTTATCATATTTTGTTTTGGGAACAAATTCCACAACAATTTTCTTTAAACGATTACTCTGATTTTATAAAACAAAGCATAAACAAATCGGTCTTTTCTGGCCGTGAAATTGGGGATGTCACAAAGGCCAATGTGGTAGCAGATGCCCTCAGCTAGAAAGAGTACTCAGGTCGCAGTGTGAAAGCACTAACCATGACCATCCATTCCCACCTATCCGCACAAATCAGAGAGGCTTAACTGGAAGCCCTAAAACCAGAGAACGTGGCAGATGAAGCTTTTAGAGGAATGGAGAAAAACTTAGAGATCAGGGGAGACAGAGTCTATTACTTCATGAACCGAATCTGGACCCTAAAGTTCGGTGGTTATAGAGAGGTTGTCATGAACGAATCTCACAAGACTAGATACTCCGTTCACCCAGGGTCGGATAAGATTTACCTTGATCTCAAGAAGTTGTATTGTTGGCCAAACATGAAAGAGGAGATTGCTACCTTCGTGGGCAAGTGCTTGACTTGCGCTAAGGTGAAGGTTGAATATCAGAAGCCCTCGGGTCTGCTCCAGCTACCGGAGATACCTGAGTGGAAGTGGGAGAGGATTACTATGTATTTATCACAAAATTACCCAAATCTCCAAGTGGGTACGACACCATATGGGTAATAGTCGACCGATTGACAAAATCCGCTCACTTCCTGGCAATAAAGGAAACATTCAAGATGGAAAGACTTACTCGGATCTATATCCAAGAGATAGTTCTTCTGCACGGTGTGCCTGTGTCCATTATCTCCTCTCGAGATAGCAGGTTCACCTCGAGATTTTGGTAATCATTGCAGAAAGCTCTTGGAACTAAGTTGGATATGAGTACAACTTACCATCCTCAAATAGATGGGCAGAGTGAGAGGACCATCCAGACCTTGGAAGACATGTTAAGAGCATGTGTCATTGACTTCGGTAAGTCATGGGACACCCATTTTCCCTTGGCTGAGTTCTCCTACAACAACAGTTATCATACCAGCATCAGGGTTGCGCCGTTTGAACCTCTCTATGGCCGTAAGTGCAGATCCCCTCTGTGCCGGGCTAAAGTGGGCGACACGCAGCTAGCCAAGGGACAAGTCCCCGACAACACTCTCACCGGTCAAGAAATCATCCGTGAAACTACAAAAAAGATTGTACAAATCCGGGAACGACTAAAAGCTTCACGGGACAGACAAAAGAGCTACGCTGATAAGAGACAAAAACCCTTGGAGTTCCAGGTCAGAGACCATCTTCTATTAAAGGTCTCACCCTGGAAAGGCATGATACGCTTTGGAAAGCGTGGAAAGCTAAATCCGAGGTACATAGGGCCATTCGAGATCCTTGCTAGGATCGGTCCCGTAGCATACAAACTTCGTTTACCTCAAGAGCTTAGCAACATCTATCCCGTCTTCCACGTCTCAAATCTTAAGAAGTGTTTATCTGATGAGACCCTTATGAACCCTCTCGATGAGATTGAAATCAACAAGAATCTTAACTTCGTGGAAGAACCAGTCGAAATCATGGACCAAGAGATCAAACGATCAAAGAAAAGTCACATTCCAATAGTGAAGGTTCACTGGAATGCCAAGCAGGGACCCGAATTCACTTGGGAGCGCGAGGATCAGATGAAACAGAAATATCCGCATCTCTTTCCGAGTTCGTGATTTGTATTTTATGTTTGAATTTCAGGACGAAATTCCCTCTAACGGGGGGATGATGTGACAACCCGGTTTTTCTTTTTCTGTGAACCGTTTAAAATCAACCGATTCAGAATTATTTTTTCTCTCGTTAGTAATATTTTGGGTCTAACTGAATATTCTAAGATCAGTACAATCGAGGTTTGGGTTCAAGAACGAGATTTTCCAAATCATATCATAGCATCCGGGCCAAACACCCCTTCGAGAGGAGTGTACGGCCGCAAACTCGAGTTTACGACCATACACCCCCACCCACCCCATGACCGAAAACTCCCTCCTATATATGGAGTGCTTGGTCTTCATTTCACACTTTTCTCACTTCAAAGGCCTTCTCTCTCTACTCTCTCTACCTTCAACGAATTTCCTTCAAGATCTTCAAGAATGTAAGTGTTCATCCATCTTGATTGTGTTTTAATCTCTTATCTAGTGATGAATCCATGTTACTATCTCATTAATCTCATCCTTGTTTAGATCTTCTCTCTCCCCATGAACACACACTAGTTCTTGGTGGCTAAAAACCTCATTCCAAGCTTCCTAATAGTAAGTAACTACTTCCTATGCTTGATATCTACTAGAAATCCTTGATTTTCACCTAGAAATCGACCCAAAAGACATGATCACGAAGGGTTTATGGTCGTAAACCCATGTGTACGGTCGTACACAACTCATGGGTCATATACCCATTGGGCCGTAAACCATGGGCCGTAAACCCATGGACTGCAAACACTTAGGCCGCAAACTCTTGGGCCGAAAACCCCATTGGGCCGCAAACCCATGACTGTACACCCCTTTTTACGACCGAAAACTCCTCTCCTTCAATCACATGTGATTCTAACACTTAGTTTCAAGTGTTTCCTAGTTTCTAAGGAGATATCCTTCCCTAGTTAGTGATGTTATACCCGAATATAATACATATACGTGCTTCTATATGTTATTAGGATCCTTTTGAGTCCGAGGCTTCATTTGACACTCAACATCCCTATCGACTTACATTCGAATCCCACGTCAAACAGTGAGTTCATACCCCTATGCTTTTATGGTTTTTAAACGTTTTCAGGGGGGATACAAGCCAAACATAAAGGTTTTCAATGAATCAAAACTTATGCAATTTATACAAATCAATGGTTTTTCGTAAAACACTTAGATACTTTATCCCTTTTGTATTATGCAGAGCATAAGGGACATTTTCTAAATTTAATTACATAGTTTTCAAAACATATCACGAACATAACTTTTCAGTCAAACTATAATAGGTATAGTTTGGGAAATTCTTTACCAGTTTTACAAATACGAACTGCTTACATGGTTGAATAAATAAACTACGACAAATTTAGTTTATGACACACATTACAAGAGTACAACAGTTAATAATTATTTAAATATAATTATTTCTACTCTACAAGACGTACTTCGAATTCAAGTACAAAAGAATATTACATTTTTCATATTATTACTCGTAAAGTCGTTAACATAGTTGGGAGACACGTCCTTGGGCACTTACAACATTAACTAAGTGGAGGACTACCCTTATGAACCAGAGTTTCCTCGAGGGAAATTGTGGCTTTTGTGTATAGATCTATACGGGACAGACTATCCCGCACCTGGCTGCTAGCTACAGTCAGACCGACATGTCTACGGGTGACAAATGTCATAAAGGATATCCGCGTCCGTTTCACGTTGTATCAAGTTGAAGTATGGTCATAAAACTCACCAATAGTATGACACTTTTTACGTAATAATACCCTTCTAATGAGCAATTGCTTTAATAACATAAGTATGAATAATACTTATGCCTCATCGTTTTAGAATAATTAAAGCAACAAAACAAACACAAGGGAAAATTAGGGATTTTCCAGTTGAACTTCAAGTACCTTACATACTGGTGGTAGCTAGGGTTTTCAAAACAAGAACTTACATTCTAGTAGTAACCAAACACACAAACTATCACGTCTCTTACACTGCAAAGGACACATCAACAAACATTCATGGTTAATTCTATAACCCCTTAGTTTATACATCAGGGTTACTTATAAAGAATATTCGATAGATCGTGAAGTATGTGGATTCCGCCTCATTTCCTGTTCCTTGTTTGGTTGTGGGCTTAGGGCAGATCCACATAATCCACTGTCTGTTCGATGTTGGTTTATATATGACTAGTATGAACTAAGTGGTGATAGAAGGGAACTGGTTTCTTCCTACTTTTACTAAAGAAAATATTGGATTTTCTGGGAAAGCTAACAAACACTTATACAAATTCAGTGACTAGTTTTCATTATAAAAACATGCTTATGAACTCACCAACTTTATGTTGAGATGTTTTCGAAAATCGCTTGTATTCTCAGGACAACAATAAACAGGTACACTAGTCGACTTTTGGAGAAGATAGAGCATTTTGGATTCTCGTCTTTATCTTTTGCTACTTTTGATGTATGCGAATCTCATATAAAACAAATGTAAATATTCATATTATAATGTAATTGTTGTGTTTACTTTGATTAGTATGATGCAATTGTTGTGATACTACGCATGACGTCATCCACCCCGAACGTTTATGCCGTTCGTTTTTACGGTTTGGGGGTGTGATAGATTGGTATCAGAGCTATTGTTTATAGTGAACTATGTATACCGAACTGTGACATCCCCATTTTCATGGCCAGAAAAGACTGATTTTTGTTTATGCTTTATAGAAATCAGAGTACCTCTTTTAATAAAAATGTTGTGGAATTTGTTCCCAGTAAAACGTGATAAATACGTTATCAAGGCATTTCCGAAGAGAAGTATTTTTATTCTTTTTAAAACATTTGGGATGTCATTGTCAATACAGAAACATAAGCATAAATAGAACTTACATTCATTATCACTAGTGATTTATATCTCCTTAATCTCTCAGTGAAATGTGACTTCATATCAACACCTGTGATATAAATAAACTGAGTGGGTCAGGTTGGGAAACCTGGTGAGTACATAGGTTTTCAACCCACAATAAATAAGTTTTTTTAACTTTATCAAACCAAACAAACCCGATTACCAGTTCCCGTTATCCTCACTTTACGTCCCTAAAACATCTAACACAAGGGACCTAGTCTAAGGGACTTTCATCGGGGTGACAACACATGCTTCGGGGGTTCCTCAGCAATTCATGTCAAATAAGGCAACCAAGTGGGGGATGGAGTACTGCTGGTGAGCATACAGTTCAAATAAACACCTACAGGTTCCGAGCTTGCTAGCATTCCACTGGATTGTCTAGAATAGTTCGTGGTCGTCATCCATACTCTGCTAGATGACTGCATCATCAATAACATCTATATCGATGCCTCTCATTATTTTATTTGGTCACACAGCAACTATTACATCTACCCATGTTTTACCCAACATGTTTTGTAGATATAAAATACATATACAATTTAAATCATTTAAAACGTGTATAAAAATATTTCACTCATCATAGACAACAAGTATTCAGACAATATGCAGACATAGCACGTAATTTATATTAAATATTTCATATCTTTGTGTAAGATGAAAGTGACCATGCACTCACTTGAAAAGGTGGTGATTTCGAACACAGACAGCGCTTCGCTTCTTAATAGTATTACCACTAGAGTTTAGTATATTATTCGCCGAGACTAATTAATAGTCTAGCTATTATTACTATTATATAAGTGTTAAACTGTACTTTTATAACCCATAATAATAGCCCAAGCACTTATTATAAGTTCCTAATAACGTTATTATAGTTAAATAAAAGCTATATTAAAAATAGCATAGGCGTAGCTCATTTACAACGGGTTTTATAGAAAACCGGGCTTTGCTTGGAGCAGCGTTCCCGAGCCGAAAATCCCTTCTTCTCGGAGCTGTCGAGCACTCCGGGGCTTCCGCCTCGTGCTAGGGAGGTTCCCTAGGCTTTTCGGGGGGTTTCAGGGTAGAGAGAGGTTCTAGAGAGAGAGTAAAGAGAAGAAAGAATGGGAAAGGTGTGAAGAAAATAAGGGTGAGAGAGGTTCTATTTATAGGGTGAAAAATGACTAAGCTTGGTGCCCCATGTCACGATCTAGTGGCAAGACTTGGGGAGAAAGAAATGACCAAGATTGTGCCACATCACCCATTTTCGCACAACCAACTTCCGACTTCTAAAATCTGTAACTTTCACACATGACCTCCGCTTTTGATGTTCTTTATATCCACGCGTAGGTAAAAATGAGATCTACAACTTTCATTTTGACTCCGTTGGCTAATTCTCCACCGATCTTAAATTTAACAGTATGAGTAGATTATACAGTTAAATGTCCACGTAAAATTCATAACTTCTACATACAGACTTTGTTTTCGTCTGTATTTTTACCGTTCAGTTCCTATTAATGAGATCTTCAATTCTCATTTAGGTCGTGTAGGCCAAAAACCGCTTGATCTAAAATTCGAGTTTCGGGTTGTGCACTGCTTAGCCAAATCTTAGAAAATTCATAACTTCCTCATACGAAGTCAGATTTGGGCGTTCTTTTTTTGTATGTTCTCGGTTTAACGTATACTACAACTTTTGTTTAGATTTCTAAGGCTAAAAATTCCTCCATCGTAAATTCACTATTTACGTCTCCCGGTGTCGTGTTGGTTTTACTGTAAAACTTCGACGGACCATAACTTCTTCGTTATAACTCGGATTTCAACATTCTTTATATGTACGGAACCCTTGATACGTATTCTACAACTTGGTTAAGATTATTTATTCTAAATAATAATTTGTCAAAAAGTCATTTTCGACCCCTATTATCTCTAAATTGACTAGCATGGATCTACGGAGGTTACAATTATCTCCCCCTTAGGATGATTACGTCCTAGAATCATCAAGGAAACAGGGCTCACATGATGACTCCATACGTTATCTCTTCATACTAAGTAATAACCATAAATTTGATGTTTCTTCGAACGAATATCTAACTCTAAGACTTCCTGATTGCAAGTGGTGCTTGATCTTGCACTTGCTCCCTATCTCACGTTAGACTCCAAATTATGACCTTCAAGTCACAATCTCGATCCTTACTGGAGACTGCTTCTTCTTCTTAACAAACTTAATATAAGTTATTTTATTACTAAAATAGACCGATGTGTCATATTCTAATGACTTATTTTCGTATGTTCCCACGCTTAGACTCAGGTCTCTTAGAGTCTTCCAGAACAGACTATACATTTCTTCATGTTCTAATCACATCTTACTACAAACAACTATCGGGATACCTCTACCAATCGCTTTGATTATCTTTTATTTCAATCTTCCGACTTAAGTCAGATGCTACATCAAACTTGGTTCTCTGAACCACATAACATACTTACCGTAGTCGGATTCAATTCGATATGAACACTAGGGTTGGAATAACAATCATCCTCTTAGTCATTACCAAAACGATGGTAATGACATATTTGAATAAAACGGTATCAATTACTAGCTTCTTGGTAACCTTGTGACTTACCCTACTCCAAGCGTGAGTCTTGTGCTTCCGGTAGTATAGGCCTCTACTACCATTCACACCTACGAAGGGTTTATGGCTGTAAACACATGTGTACGGTCATACACAATATACCCATTGGGCCGTAAACCGTGGGCCGTAAACCCATAGATTGCAAACACTTGGGCCACAAACCCATGACCATACACCCATTTTTTACGGCCGCAAACTCCTCTCCTTCAATCACATGTGATTCTAACACTTAGTTTCAAGTGTTTCCTAGTCTCTAAGGTGATTTCCTTCCCTAGTTAGTGATGTTATACCCTAATCTAATACATACATGTGCTTCTATATGTTAATAGGATCCGTTTGAGTCCGAGGCTTCATTTGACACTCAGCATCCCTATCGACTTACATTCGAATCCCACGTCAGACAGTGAATTCATACGCCTACACTTTTATGGTTTTTAAATGTTTTCAGGGGGATACAAGCCAAACATAAAGGTTTTCAATGAATCAAAACTTATGCAATTTATACAAATCAATGGTTTTTCATAAAGCACTTAGATACTTTATCCCTTTTGTATTATGTAGAGCATAAGGGACGTTTTCTAAATTTAATTGCATAGTTTTCAGAACATATCATGAACATAACTTTTCAGTCAAACTGTAATAGGTATAGTTTAGGAACTTCTCTACCGGTTTTACGAATACGAACTGCTTACATGGTTGAACAAATAAACTACGAAAATTTAGTTTATGACACACATTACAAGAGTACAACAGTTAATAATTATTTAAATACAATTATTTCTACTCTACAAGACATAATTCGAATTCAAGTACAAAAGAATATTATGTTTTTCATATTATTACTCGTAAAGTCATTAACGTAGTTGGGAGACACGTCTTTGGGCACTTACAACATTAACTAAGTGGAGGACTACCCTTATGAACCAGAGTTTCCTCGAGGGAAATTGTGGCTTTTGTGTATAGATCTATACGGGACAGACTATCCCGCACCTGGCTGCTAGCTACAGTCGGACCGACATGTCTACGGGTGACAAATGTCATAAAGGATATCAGCGTCCGTTTCACGTCGTATCAAGTTTAAGTATGGTCATAAAACTCGCCAATAGTACGACACTTTTTACGTAATAATACCCTTCTCATGAGCAATTGCTTGAATAACATAAGTATGAATAATACTTATGCCTCATCGTTTCAGAATAATTAAAGCAACAAAACAAACACAAGGGAAAATAAGGGATTTTCCAGTTGAACTTCAAGTACCTTACATACTGGTGGTAGCCAAGGTTTTCAAAACAAGAACTTACATTCTAGTAGTGACCAAACACACAAACTATCACGTCTCTTACACTACAATGGACACAACAACAAACATTCATGGTTAATTCTATAACCCCTTAGTTTATACATCAGGGTTACTTATAAAGAATATTCGATAAATCTTGAAATATGTGGATTCCGCCTCATTTCCTGTTCCTTGTTTGGTTGTGGGCTTAGGGAAGATCCACATAATCCACTGTCTGTTCGATGTTGGTTTATATATGACTAGTATGAACTAAGTGGTGATAGAAGGGAACTGGTTTCTTCCTACTTTTACTAAAGAAAATATTGGATTTTCTGGGAAAGCAAATAAACACTTATACAAATTCAGTGACTAGCTTTCATTAAAAAACATGCTTATGAACTCACCAGCTTTATGTTGATACGTTTTCAAAAATCGCTTGTATTCTCATGACAACAATAGACAGGTACACTAGTCGGCTTTTGGAGAAGACGGAGCATTTTGGAGTCTCGTCTTTATCTTTTGCTACTTTTGATGTATACGAATCTCATATCAAACTAATGTAAATATTCATATTATAATCTAGTGGTTGTGTTTACTTTGATTACTATGATGCATTTGTTGTGATACTGCGCATGACGTCATTCACCCCCGAATGTTTCCGTCGTTCGTTTTTACGGTTTGGGGGTGTGACACCATTAGATTCTCATGAGAAAGGAAGTTAAGGAAAGGAAAACCTTTTATACCGACCAAGACACCTTTTGTTACACCAAACTGCCATTTGGACTGAAAAATGCGGGAGCAACGTATTAGTGGCTAGTCGACTCGATATTCTCCAACCAAATTGGAAAAAACATCGAGGTATATGTTGACGACGTCGTTATTAAAAGCCAGGATGAAGCAAACATGTTACGAGATGTTGAAGAAACTTTTAGAACGTTGGAAAAGGTGCATATGAAGTTAAACCCAGGAAAATATACATTTGGGGTGGAAGAAGGACAGTTCTTAGGATATTATGTTACCAGACAAGGCATCCAGCCCAGCCCTGTCAAAGTGAACGAATTCATGGAAACCCCACCTCCAAACACTTTGAGGGATGCCAGGGCCTTAACGGGAAGCTCACAGCACTTAGTAGGTTCATCTCGAAATCGGTTGACAAAGCCATGCCGCTTTTTCACACACTAAAAGGCTGTATCAAGAAAAACAACTTTCAATGGACAACGACAACAACGTCAACACTCCAGAAGATCAAAGAGGCGCTGCACAAGTTACCCACACTGGCTAGCCCTATCTCGGGCGAGACGTAGCAACTATATCTCTCAACCTCAAATGAGGCCATATCCTCCGTGTTGGTTGTAGAAAGGGAGGGAGAGAAGAAGCCTGTGTACTTTGTCAGCCAAGCACTACAAGACCCTGAACTCAATTACCCTACTCTAGAGAAGCTGGTGCTAGCACTCATTTACGCTACACGGCGGTTGAGACGCTACTTTCAAGCGCACCAGATCGAGGTCCTGATGAGCTGCCCGATCAAACAAATACTGCTCAAGCCAGAACATCAGGCCGACTTGCAAAATGGGTAATCAAATTAGGTGAGCATGACATCATCTATCGACCAAGGACGAGCATTAAAGGACAAGAGTTGGCAGATTTCCTACTCCAAATTCCCGGCAGGGAAGACATAACCAAAGAAGGAATCTTGGCAGTAATAGAAATCCAGGGAAACAATCAGAGATGGACGTTATACACTGATGAGGCATCTAGCAGAGAGGGCTCCGGGTCAGGCCTAATATTGACCAGCCGAGAGGGAGAAGAAGTCACCCACGCTCTCCGATTTGATTCCACACCTCAAACAATGAGGCGGAGTACGAAGCACTGCTCGTCAGGCTACGCCTAGCCAAACAGATGGGGACAGAGGTCGTATCAGCACTGACGGACTCAAGGCTGGCCGCCAACCAAGTTAATGGGAGCTTCGAGACAAGGGATAAAAGGATGGAGAGGTACGTCAAAATAGTGCAACAGCTCACCAAATCTTTTAAGGAGTTCACAATCAAGCAAATCCTAAGGAGTGAGAATAGGAGGGCGGACGCCCTAAGCAAGTTAGCGTCAACATGCTTTGATCACTTGTCAAATAAAGTTTTGGTTGAAGTGCTTAAAGAAATAAGCATAAATGAATGAAAAGTAAGCAGCCTCACAACAACCAGACCCACGTGGATGACCCCTCTGATCGAATACTTACAACAAGGCGTTCTGCCTGATAGCCATGATGACGCCAGGAAAATATGCATAAAGGCACCCTCGTATGTGTTGATAAACCGAGAACTATATCAGAAGGGGTTCACCACACCGTGGCTAAGGTGTGTAGACGAGGCCAAAGGGAAAGAAGCCCTACAGGAAGCACATGCAGGTCAGGCGGGCGCACACAAAGGCGTACGCGCCTTAACATGGAAGGTGCTCCGGATGGGGATCTACTGGCCTACCGCATACCAGGATGCAGTAGAGCTAACAAGGAAGTGTGGGGAATGCCAAGCATTTTCCCCGGTCCAAGCAAACCCACCGACACCTTTATCCAATATATCTAGCCCCTGGCCATTTTATCAGTGGGGAATAGACATTGTAGGACCATTCCCGGAAGCACCGGGAAAACTGAAATACATGGTGGTCACTGTGGATCATTTCACGAAATGGATCGATGTAGAACCATTAGCATGCATATCGGGAAGACAAATGATCAAATTTGTCTGGAAAAACATCATGACTAGATTTGGCATGCCTAGGATGCTTGTCAGCGATAATGGGCTACAATTCGCTGAGAACCCGTTCAAGGAGTGGTGTGCCAGCAAGGGAATTAACCAACGGTTCACATTGGTAGCACGTCCACAGGAAAATGGGCAGACGGAAGTATCCAACCGAACCATCGTAAACGAGATCAAGAAACAATTAGGGAAGGCTAAAGGAACCTGGGCCGAGGAGATAACGACGGTGCTATGGTCGTACAGAACCACTCCACGGACAAGCTCACGGGAAGCCCCATTTAGCCTAACGTATGGAATAGAGGCGATGCTCCCAATGGAAGTAACAATATGCACAATGAGGACAATCCATACAGAAGAAAAATCCAACTCTAAGGACCTGAGGATGAACTTAGACATCCTCGAAGAACGGTGTGACAACCCGAAATTTCTATCTTGTACAACATTCAATTCACTTAGAGTCAAACACGTTTCTGCAATCTTTTAGCGTTGTTTAGGGTCTGTTTAAGTGTTATAAGCTTAGTACAATCAAGGTTAGGCTTTAGGGATGAGTATTTAAGTTCATAGCATTGCATTCGAGCCGAACACTCCTTTAAGAGGAGTGTACGGTCGTACACATGGGTGTACGACCGTACACCCATCATGGTCGTGAACCTCCCACATATATAGATGATACCCTTCATTTTCCTTAATTTCTTCCATTTCCAAGCCAAGAATTCGAATTCTCTCTCAACTATCATCAAGTTTCCCACTTAGATCTTTAAAGATGTAAGTCTTCCTATCTTGATTAGTTTTTACATTGCTTTAACTAGTGATGAATCCATGTTTTCATTTCATAAATTTCATCTTTGGTTAGATCTTCATCTTTCACCAAGAACACACACTTGTTCTTGGTGGCCGTAAACCCTCCTCCAGCTTCCAAAGTGTGAGTATTTCCTATATCTTCTAGTTAGACATGTTAAACACTTGATTCATAAACATCATCAAACTCATGAACATCATGAGTGTACGACCGTACACTCTATCTACGACCGTACACCCTTGTTTGCTTCTTAATCTTGAGCCTTAAGTACTTTTATATACTTACTGTCCATTAGAACTCATAAATCCTTGAGTCCCTATGAATCAAGACCCAAAAATGCATCATAGTGGAGTGTGTACGGCCGTACACACTTGGTGTGGCCGTACACACTTTGTGTGGCCGTGAACACCCTTCCCTTTGGCCGTACACATATTTGATGCACCCACATGTGATTGTAGCACCTAGTTTCAAGTGTTTCCTAGTCCAAGGGTTGTCTATCCTAACATATTAGTTGTTTTATACACTAATATCATGCTTATATGTATCATTATATGATGATTAGGATCCGTTTGTGCTTCGAGACTTCATTCGTGTGTATAGCACTCTTATTCAAGTCTTCAAACAAATAGTCCACCAAAGGTGAGTTCATACCCCTATAATATACCTTTTAAATGATTTTAAATGCTTTTAGGGGGGGGGGGGGGGGATACAAGTTGACCACAATCAAATTGTGTTAAACAATCTATTTGTGATTCAAATCACACCGAAAAGACTTTATTTATGTTTTAAAGATTATGATAATAACAGTAGATTTCCAAATGTCTCCAAAGACCTTCAGTTATGCAAAATCTTTTAGAGTCACGTTAAATCCTTTTAAAAGATTAGATACATCGTTCAGCTCTCTTTTAAATTTCTCAAAACGTTAGTGGATTAAATCATGTTTATATAGTTATTTATGTATAAATAAGCTTTAACAGACTTAGGATCATTGTTATCGCCTTAACTCCTATTTCTTGTTTGGTTGTGGGCTTAGGGTAGGATCAATCATCCGAGTGTCAGTTAAACCTTAGTTATACATGTCAGATAAATATATGAATGTTAACCGCATAACGGTCAGAAATCATGTTTATATATATATATATATATATATATATATATATATAGAATCAAGATCAAATAAGAAGGAAATTTTTGGTAAGAAGGTAAGAAGTTTTTTTTCTACATATTTTTTTCGCGAACAAACAAAATGAATCATTAGATGATTCATTTGTAAGATGATTCACAAGAAAAAATTCTCAAAAAAACATCTCGATGATTCATTTATACAATGATTTTGTTGTTATTCATTAAAATTGTCACAAAAGTGAATTTTTTCTTAATTTACTTAAAAATGAATCATAAAGATGTTTTTTTGAGAATTTTTTCTTGTGAATCATCTTACAAATGAATAATCTAGTGATTCATTTCTTTTGTTCGTCAAAAAAAATATGTAGAAAAAAAACTTCTTACCTTCTTACCAAAAATTTCCTTCTTATTTAAAGAGATCCCTTTGGTTTACTTACCCAAACCTCAAAGGCCACAGATTAGCTTTATTTGAATATCTAAACATATATATATATATATATATATATATATATATATATATATATATATATATATATTGTTATTATTAAGTTCATGACTTCCTATGGAACCCGTATAGCGAACTTTCAACCTAATTAGTCCCAAACAATTCAACTTTAGGCAATTAGGTGTAGAACACCCCTCGAGGTTTACTGATTCGAGTCCCAAAGGTCACAAATTAACTTAATAATATTTTATTTATTTATTTATTATTTTTTTTTTAATTTTTTTTTTAAATTTGTTTACTAGGCTTATTTCCTTATATTTTCGTCCTTGATTCTTTCTATTGTTGGGACATCTCATAGTCTATTACTTTGAGAGACTATTAAGTCATTTTTTCGGGGGAATGATGTAAACGTGCAAAGATCCGTCAGTATAGTTGAAAACAATGTCCTCAAGCAGGGTATTTAGAAGGGAATAAATAGAAAAGACTTTTTAGAGCACTGGAGAATTCGAGTCACTGGAATTTTATATTCATTTTATGGCTCTTTTGAATTTGGAGTTTGGATATGAATAAGCACTTACTACTCATAAGATCGGTCGTGTGTTCCACGAGCTAAACTATATCTGTCCTTATGCTTCGGTGTTGATGACCTTATCATTTTTTGTTTTGCACGAGTAGTTTTGGGAGACGTGTTCGTGTGTGACTAGATTGCTTCAAGATTTTTAATGAAAAACGAACAAGTTCTAATATCAAGCCACGACTAAATTACCACTTCAACTGATTCAAGAAGATTAGGTTCCTTTAGATTGATTTTTTTAATGCTTTGAAATGAATGCATGAAAAAAATTATTTATTATTATTATTTTTTTATTGTTTTTTTTATGAAATGCATGTGGAAACTAGAACCTAATGTACAAAGACCCCTCCCTAAGCTTAAGATTTAACATCGTCCTCGATGCTCGGAGAGGGTAGGGCAACCTACTGACCACAAATGTATAACTATATAGAGCATATGAACGAATTCTCAACAATTCTAGTCAAACAATCTTAGGATTCATGCATCAAACTTGAGATATGGAAGGAATATACCAGTCAAATGCTTGAATTTGTGATGTGTGCATGACTTTTTCACTTCAACTTCAACCTCAAGAAAAGCTTGAACACATCAATGGTGGAATGCACAATTAGAGATGAAAGCTTCCAATCTTCCTTCCAAAACACCTCCTCAAGCTTGCTCTTGAAACCCTATATAAGAATTTTGAAACTTAATACAAGAATCAATTCAAACTTAACAAATCAAAAACTACGATTTATGAAGAGAAATTGGATTTTACACTTCCACCAGGAGAATTCGACCTAGATAATGAAGGAGATGAAGTTAGGAACTTAAAACAACATACATTTGTGCCTTAATCTCGGATTAATTGAAAGAAATCAAACCCTAAGCTAGGGTTTGGAGGGTTCTCGATCCAAGAATGATAGAGGGGAGGAGATACACGACTATTAGAAAGATAGAAGATTTTTTTTATTTTCCAAAAACACACGTCTAAAGCAAGAGATGCCCATGTGAATTAAGCATGGTCTGTGTGGTTTTTGCATGGCCCGTGCGATTTTTTGCATGGTCCGTGCGTTTTTTTTGAGATGGGGGAGTTAAGTCAACAACACACGGTCCAAAGGTAGGCCGTGTGATTTCAAGTTTTGCCCATGTGTTTTTAGCATGGCCCCTGAGTTTTGGCTTCAGCCCATGTGTTTTTAACAATTGGCCGTGCAAAAAAAAATTCTTGAAAACCTCGAAAGCCAAGCATGGTCTAAAAAATTAAGCCATGTGTTTTTGAGTCTTGCCCATGCCAATTTCACATGCCCATGCTTTTCTTTTCTGTTAACCACAAAAATCATATTTTTTAACCACACAAAAACATTTTTTTAACATGACTCACTCTCAATCTTTTAGTTTTTTTTAAACTCTAAAAAGACTCAAAAACATTGCAACACAACAAAATATAGTAAATTAAAGAAGAATGGAAAGAAAATACTCCCCGATTTGCCTCTCGGTTAGCCACCCTTGTTTCAAGTCTTTGGCTTGACTTGTCCCTTGGAATATATTATTCTTTGAATATTGGGGCTTTCCAACTCAATGAACTTCTTACTATTTCCTCAAATTGGCCATTTATTTTGTACCTGACTTTCTTTTTTGCTTGGGAACCATACTGGACTTAGACCCTTGATGATAACAATCATCCAACAGACCCCTTTCATGTACTTTTCCAATAAAGTAATCGACTCTTCTTTATTTGATAAGGTGGTTGAGTTGATGACTGATTGGGTGTATTCCTTCTCGGGATATGTATCCTTTAAAGGGTCCCACAGATTTATCGTTCTTGACTCTAGTAGTTGGCCTACCAGTGATATGATTTTCTCATTAGTAGTAGGTGGCACAGTCTCTTTTTCGTCAACCTCCAATACATCCTTTACAACTTCCATGTCATCCTTCTCTATTTCTACTTCTTCCTTGACAACCTTCTCCACTTCTACTTCTTCCTCCTCCTCCCGGTCTTCAAATTGCAATCTTGGGTCATCAAAAATTTTCCCATCGTTCAAGGTGATGGCAGAAACAGTATGCCTTGGGTCCTCTTCAGTCTGTGATGATAATTTTCCTTGAGTTTCCAATATACTCACAAATTGAGCAAGTTGTGAAATTTGTTCTTCTAAGCTTTTGAGGCTAGCTTTGGTTGTTTCCTGGAAGATTTGGGTAGTAGTGGCAATGCTTTTCAGAATGTCTTCCAAGGACATGCGTGAAGTTTCAGCTTGTTGGGGAGGTGCATAATATGGTTGTTAGAACCGTGGAGTTGGTTGATATTGGTCATTTCCCCAAGCTTGGTATGGGTTTTGGCATTGGTTGTTTCCCCAAGCTTGGTTGTTTTTCCACCATTAATCATGCTGAGGTTGATCATAACTCCATTGGTTTGGCTAGTAGTAGCTTCCCCTTTCCTACACTTCCTCCTATTCCCATTGTAAATATAGACACATGTTGGTGTGATGTCCATTCTGAGTGCAAAAATTACAAGGAATAGATTTGGGATGCACACTTTTGATCACTTTCAATCATCATAACTATCTGGGCTAGCTCAGAAAGTTGGTCTTTAGTGTAAGGAGTGTTCATTTCCGAGCCACACTTTTTGTTTTTGTTTTTTTTAGAGATGTACCTGCTCACAAAAATCTTGACATAAACAATTAGTAACACCGTGTCCCAGGCAAAGACGCCAATATGTTAGGCGTGTCAAACCCAACAAATAATAGGGGTACAACAGACTCCAAATACACTGCTTTAATGCAGTAACAACTAGTACAAGGCAAGTAGGGTCGAACCACAGAGACACAGGATAAAAGTCGATACCTCTTTGCGCAAGGTACTTTGGTCACAAGGGGGGGGGGGGGTTGTTTGCAAAAGTAAATAAATAAATAACAATCTAATTTAAAAGCATGCACAAAATAAAATAGATTTGTAAACAAATTGTAAAAGTGTTTCCAGTTCTAGTTCTCAATGTTGCCATTTAACCTTATTATGACTTGATGTAATTTGTGATTGCTATTCTAAGTTGGTACTGAAAGATATTAACATGCTTTAATACCTCTCACTTGCCAACTTATCTAACCAAAACACGCTCTTTGACTAGACTTTGCGTTACTAATTCAACCTAAACACGCTCTTAGATTGTATTGAAATGTTGCATTAAGTTTTGTACAAGCTTCCCAACAATGTTCATTTCTTCTCATACGCTCGGAAGTGTGAAAACATGTGATATATGTTTTACAATAAGAAAAGTTATTGCTTGTTACCAATTATTAAATTAATAGAACGATTAGGTGCCCTAAAAGTTAATTAACTACACAAAAATTCAATTCATGAAAGTGGCCAATCAAACACAAATCAAATTCAAGGATTATAGTTTAAACAAAAACATAATCACTAGAATAGAATCACAAATCAAACATCAAATCATATGCTTCACGTCAAGCAATCAACATGTTTTGAACAAGAACTAGAAACTAGGGTTTCTTAGCCACACATGTCTAAGAACAAATCAAACAAGAATAAAGATGAAATTGAAATGTTTAATGCTTACTAAAATGAAATCAAAAGTGTTTGTAATGATTAGGTGTAACGCCCGCGTTTCCAGGCTAAACATTTTCGTTGATGTAATATTCTAGGTTAACCTTTGTAACCCGTTTCGAAATAATAGAAGTGTATTATTTGAGTATTATGTGTTTTGTGCTTAATTGCTTAATTATGTGATTTGATTAATTAAGAATAAAATGAGCGTCAAAATTTAAGTGTAAAATAAACTTGATATCATTGAATAATGTTGTAGTAGTTGAAACGAGGTTTCCGAATATATATAGAACGCCCAAATCTGACTTTGTATGAGGAAGTTATGATTTATTGAATTTTCGACTTAGCGGTATGCAGCCCAAAATACTCGCTTTGAGATCGAGCGGTTTTTAGTCGAATCAATCTAAACGAGAATCGAAGATCTCGTTGTTGGTATCGAAGCGATGAAAAGTTAGGCGAGAATGGACGTCAAACGAAGAAGTTATGAATTTATAACGAAGTTTTTCTGTCCCGACCTACTAAAAATAATTAATAAAAATAAATTCAAAATTAGCCGACGGAGTCTGAACAAAAGTTGTAGAGCGTAGTCTCACCTACGCGTGGATATAAAGAACGTCGAAAACGGAGTTCGTATGAAGGAGATATGAATTTTCAAAGTTTATTAAATAATTAATATTTAAAATTAATTATAAAATCCAGTATTATCCGAAAGGGAGTCATCGGACTCATCCGAAGTACGCCCAGCGTACAACAAAGCATGACGTCCCTCATACTCGAGTTCTTCGGATGACTCATGCCATGACGATTCGGACGCGTATGCCCCGCGTACTGCTGTACGCCCAGCGTACTCCGAGGCTCCAGCCTCCTATAAATAGGATGCAAGGGCAACCGGCTCATTTGCTCTTTTTCTCTCTTCTCTCTCCCGTTTTGCATCGTTTTGCGTGCCAGAAGTACCCCGAAGCCCCGATATTTTTCCCGAGCCCCGAAGCATGTTTCGAAGCCCCGAAGATCCCTAGAAGTGCGATTCCCGAGCCGAAGCTCTGCCCGCGAGAAGTTCGATTTTTTGTGGAGCTCTTCCAGATCTGCTGAAGAATACTACTACTGTAAGCCGTAGTGCTGTCCGATCATCTTCTGATCAAGTGAGTGTGTGGTTACTTTCTTTTAATGCATAATTATGAAGTATTTTATATAAAATACGTGTTATGTGTATATTTTGTTGTTATGTGTGTGAATGTATATTCACTTTCTTCTATCTTATAGATCTGATTATTTCTCTGTGAAATACGTGTTATGTGTGTGTGCCTCATCTGTTATGTGGAAAATGTATTGATTGAGCATGCTATACAGGTTTTAAAACTATGTATAAAAATGTATATTTTATCTACTAATATGTTGGGTAGAACATGGGTAGATAGTTGGTGTGTAATAAACAGATGAGAGGCCTCGATGTTGTTTTCATCCAGTCATCTAGCGGAATTTAGATGACGACCACGGACTTTTCTAGATAGTCCAGTGGAACGCTAGCAGGCTCATAACCTGTAGGTGTTAATGAACTTGGGTGTTCATTCGTTGTATTCCATCCCCCTCATGGTTGCCTTATTTGACTTATATTGCTGAGGAACCCCCGAAGCATGTGTTGTCGCCTTGATGAAATATTCTTAGACTAGGTCCCTTATGTTAGTTGTCTTAGGGACGTAAAGTGAGAATAACGGGAATGGGTAATTGGGTTATTGTTGGTTGGTGGAAGTTAAATATGATTATTTATTGTGGGTTGAAAACCCTATATGCTCACCAGGCTCCCAAGCCTGACCCACTCAGTTTATTTGTATTACAGGAAGTGGCGCAAGGGCATAAGATGGATGAACCATCAAGTTGTTTTGTTTACAAGTCTGTATATGTATATATTTGTTGAATGACTTGTAATGTTATCGTTTATGCTTTATGGTCTGTATCGGAACATGACATCCCGAGTTTTGATTATATAATGAAAATACATTTCTTTTATGAAATGCTTTGGTAAACATTGTTTTATCACGTTTTGTTTTTGGGAACAAATTCCGCAACTCTTTCAAATCAAAAGGATTTACTCTAAAATTATTTTAAAAGCATAAATGAAAATCGGTCTTTTCTGACCGAGATTTTGGGGATGTCACATTAGGTCTTCTCAAAAGCTCCAAGAAATCTCTTAGAATCGCCCAAGATCACCCCAAACTGCTCTAAAAATCGTCTTCTGTGAAATGGCGACATCTTCATTTGTTTTGTTAATGTTCACAAGTTTTCCATAAGGCCATGCATTTTTAGCATGGTCATGCCTTTTTCCCATGCGTTTTTGGCATGGCCATTTGTCTTGACCATGTGTTTTTGGCATGACCCATGCTTTTTTGCTAAAAGTCCAATAAGTCTTCACTGTTGGCTCCATCTTCAGTCTAGCTTCACCATGAGTCATGTTGCTCTAAATATAAGATGAGAAAAGACAAACACGACCTGTAACGCCCGTGTTTCTGAGCTTTCCATTTTTAGCAATGTAATAGTCTAGGTTAACCTTTGTAACCCATTTAAAATAATAAGAATGTATTATTTTTGAATTATGTGTTTTATACTTATCTACTTAATTATGTGAGTTGATTTAATCAAGAATAAAAATAAGCGTAAAAATGAAATGTTATATAAACCCGATATCGATGCACGAAGATGTAGTGGTTGAGACGAGGTTTCCGAAAATATAAAGAATGCTGAAACCCGAGTTATAACGAAGAAGTTATGACCTGTCGAAGTTTCGCGACAAAACCGGTGTGGCACAGCGTGACGTAAATAGTGAATTTAGAAAGGATTGATATTTAGCCTTAGTGATCAACACGAAAGATGTAGATAATGTTGAACTGAGAGCGTACATAAAAAGAACGCCTAAATCTTACTTCGTATGAGGAATTTATGATTTTTCGAAGTTTCAGCTGTTAGGTCCAGTTTAGTGTTGCGTCTTTGGGCTCGTTAGCTAGTCCAAGTTTTGTCTCTGGTATGGCCTGTCCATCCGTGAGTTCCGTATAGGGTTTATTATATATAGATGTTTGCATGCATTCTTAAAAGTAATGATTTTGATAGAGATTTTATAGCGTACACGTTCTTATCATTTGTAACCCTAGAATCCTCTACAGCGGAAGTTCTTCATCGAGCTCTGCTGAGGATTGAGTTAATCAGATCATTCGACTCATTCAGATCCATACTTGTGTTTTTGTTTAACTATTATTACTTTCTTTATTTGCCTGTTTTAAAGATCTAATCGATCAAAGAGTTTTATAAACTCATCAATTGGTATCAGAGCAGGAGGCTGTGTAATTCATACACATCTCTTCTGTGAAAGAAGTGATTAGGGTTATTCCGCATTAACTGATATTTATTGAGCCGTCACTCCATAATTGACGTATCTCATTATTTATTCGTTTGCCCTAATATTGCATATTACAAGTCTGATCTTTCAAACAGGTTAAACAATCAAGCATGGACGATTCTCAATCTAATCCTATCAACATCTCAAACAGCATTGGATCAACGACGAAGATTCCTATTCTTTACACCCAGGATTACGAAGTTTGGGCTCATCATTTTGAAGACTATGTCATCGGATCTGGAGATAGTGGGTATCTTATTTGGGAAACCATTGTGTCTGGACCATTTGCTCACTCAGGAACATCCAGAATCATTAAAACTCAGAAAGAATATAATGATCTGTTAAAAGATGTAAAAGACGTTGCTCAAGACGAAAAGGAGAAGTTTCAGTGCAACATCAAAGCATTAAGACTGATCCGATTCGCTATTCAATCTGACACGTTTAGGTTGGTGAGTTCCTGCAGTACCGCTAAAGAAATCTGGGATAGGCTGCGAGAGCTGTATTCCACAGATGAAGATTTAGAGCACTCTATTCAGACTTTGCTTTTGTCTGAGTTTGGAGAATTTAAGCAAAATTCTGATGAGACCGTCACTCAGACGTTTGATCGCTTCAATCATCTTCTTAGCAAGATGATCAAACATGAAATCGAACGGAAGCTGATTGAACAGAAGGTCACCTTTTTGAATGGCTTAAGATCTGAATGGGCTGTTGTGTCTACAGTTAAAGCTCATGAGCAGTTTAAGTCATATTCATTGGCTAAACTGGTGGGGATTCTGAAATCCCAAGAAAAGATTGTGATGCAAGAGAAGAATGTGGTCTCAAGTTTGGGGTCCTTGGCACTCCTGTCCAAAAGCAAGAATGTAGTAGAAGATGAAGATCTGAACCTGGAGGACTACGATCTTACTTCAGAAGATTATGCTATGATGGTGTCCAATCCAAAAAGGTTCATCAAGAAGAGGTTTCCTACAAATAAAAACTGAAATTGGCAGGGAAGCTACAGTTCAGAAAAGGTAAGGGAAGAGCCGAAGACTGAGGAACCTAAGAAAGAGGCGAAGGTTGAAGGAGATTCTAGTGTCAACTGCTATTACTGTGGAGGAAAGAATCATTATGCCAAAGATTGTGTTATGAAGAAAATGGCAGAGAAGGATGAGGATAAAGATGAAGATGCAATCTTGATGAAAAAGCTGGAAGAGATCAAGAGAAAGAAAGCTGCTACTAACCCTTCTATGAATGCTCTTATTGTACAGGGTTCGGCAGAGGATGACGAGTTCGGTGGCGTACAAGTATGGTTGACCGACTCAAAAGATGATGAGGTGAGAAAGCCTTCACATGGAAAGGCGTATGTGGCAAGAGGTGATCAAAGGATTGGAAAGTGTTTGATGATGACTGACGTATCTCACATGAGGGGATACAATACAGATGGTGGAAATGAGGACACTAAGGAGCGAGAGGACTTATGCTTCACAGCTAAACCTCTCAGTGTGCAGATCAATGAACTTGATGAATTGATCAAGAAGGTACAATCTCTTTTTATTTCGTTCAAAGTTCCACATAAATCATATGAAAAAGAATTAAATAACTTACATTCAAGAATCTCTAATCTGGATAGTTGTTTAACTCAAACATGGGTCACCAATTCTAACCTAACTGACCAAATAAGCAGGGTGTCATCCAAGAGTGAGGAGCGAAGGATGTGGATTGAGCAGAAGGAGTCGGAGCTGATTAAGTCTAAAGATGAAAACATTTATTTACAAAGAGACAATTTGAAACTTTTAAAACAAAGAAATGTTTTCTGTTTGATTGCTAAAAGACTTTATGCTAACATTACTCAACTGCATCTGAATTGTGAAATAGGGCAGAAAATACATCGCATGATTTTACCCTTCCTTGAGTTTAAGGAGGATGAAATTGATGCTGAAGCATACAACTGTGAAAGTGTTGTATCGTCTGATGATGTGAATCCCACTTACATGTATGGTCTAGACAAAATAGAATCTTTCATAAAGTCCAAAGACCATAAGGACATGCTGAAAAATCTTTTGGATGAAAACGATAAGCTGAAACTAAGGACCGAAACCATACAAAAATTCAACTCACTGAGTGATAATTTAAGTTCAGAAAATAAAATTGATGTTGAAAATGCATCTGAACTTAATGAGGACGATGATATGAGTGAAATTTCTGTAGAGGATGTAGTCGACTGTTCTGAGTTTTTCAAGAGCGAACCCGAAAACCACAAGAATCTGATTTCTGAAAATTCTGTGGAGTTCGCTCGTTTGTCCCAAAATAAGTCCCCGATTCTTGAAGAAAAGGCTGTTGTGTACCAAAAGGTGAGAACAACACCAAATCAGGTGTATAAGGTCACAGGAGTAACCGAGCATCAAACAGCCGCCGAACTCACTGCCATAGTGAACGAAGATAATGCAGATGGCTGTGATGAGTTCTTTTGTTCAGCTCCTATAGATAATGCCGACGAAACAGTTGGTCTATCAGAGCGGACGTCCTGGAAAACCAAAGGAAGATATGTACCAGAGCCGCTGAACAAGCCAGACAACTTTGACGTGCCAAGCACTAGTGGTACAAAAGATATACCTGTAGAAGAAGTCACTTCCACAAGCGAAACATCATCTGTGAAAAGTGAACCGGCTGACAAGAAGCTGAAGCAAAAGGCTAACATCCACAGACAGCCGAAACAGGTGAAAAATCAAAAGCAACAAAGAAATCAGAGATACAAAAAGAATCTCTCAGAGCGAAAGCAGTTTTGGCGATCTCAAAACGCCCATTTCTCCTATCATGATAAAAATTCAAAGCCAGAGAAAAAGACCTTCAGGCCGCATGAGGAACACAACCGAAAGGATAGGTTCGGTTCAGAGAGCAACAACAACCGAAAGGACAGGTTCGGTCCCGAAAGCAACAGCTACCGAACGTCCAGGTTCGGTCCCTCCAATGACCATAAACAAAAGGGTCATTTCGAACCACAAGTCAGAAGAAACTCCAATTCTAATTCTTCTCATTCTCAATTCTCTTTTAAACCCAATTCTGTTCGTGCACAAAATTCAAATTCTTCAACGAACTTGAAAGGAAAATCGAAGATTTCCTCAGTCTAGGAAAACCGAAAGCAGACTAATGCCCAACCACCAAAATCTGAAACCAAAACGTCTGTAACTAACCCTAACAAAATCAAAGTTTTCACTATTAAGAGAAATGATGAAACAACTTTAATAAAAAGAACATATCTTGTTGATGTTTCTCTTACTATTCCTGTTCCTGTGAAAGGCTCACGTGGACCCAAGAAACTTTGGGTTGCTAAATCTGCTTAATTTTTGCAGGTTATAAGTGACGAGCAGTTCGATGAAGAATGGTACATTGACAGTGGCTACTCATGTCACATGACAGGAAGGAAGGAAGAGCTAAGGGAATTTCGATCTCTTCAGAATGGTGGGAATGTCAAGTTTGGCAACAACTCCTACGGAACGATAAAGGGTTATGGGATGATAACCAATGGAGACTTCACAATAAGAAAGGTGGCATACGTTGAAGGGCTACAACATAATCTCATCAGTGTGTCTCAACTGGTGGGAGGTACTGGTCTTAAAGTTTCATTTGACGATGAAGGTTCAGAAATCATAGAGAAGAAAACAAAAAGGGTGATTCTCAAATTAGAACGCAAAGGCGAAATGTTTCCTCTCAATCTCAAACCAATCAAAGGAAATCCAGCTATATGTCTTTTATCCAAAGCTCATTCTGACGAAAGCTGATTGTGGCACCGAAGGCTCTCGCATCTCAACTTCAAAGACATCAACAAGCTTGTCACAGGAGGTCATGTTCGGGGTCTTCCCTTGCTCAAGTTTGATCAAGAACATTTGTGTGCTGCGTGTGAAATGGGGAAGCAAAGTTGTCAAAGTCACCCATCCATTATAAACACAAAAGTTGTTGAACCACTTGAGTTGCTTCACATTGACTTGTGTGGTCCATCATCAATTGAAAGCATTGGCGGTAGCAAGTATATTCTTGTTATTGTTGATGATTTCTCATGTTTTACATGGGTGTTCTTTCTGAAGCACAAATCTGAGGCTAATCCTAAGCTAAAGATGTTTATTAAGCAGGTTGAAGTGCAACTGAGAAAAGTCGTTCGCAACATCAGGAGTGATAATGGACTGGAGTTCAAGAACAAAGAATTTGAAGACTTTTTAGCAGAAAAAGGAACCAGTCACAACTTCTCAGCCCCCTACACCCCTCAACAGAACGTAATTGTCGAAAGACGAAACCGATCCTTGTGTGAGGCGGCCCGAACGATGCTAAGCTTCGCTTCTCTTCCTTTATATTTCTGGGCTGATGCTATTGCTGCAGCATGTTTTACACAGAACAGGTCATATCTCAACAAGCGCTTCTCTCTTACTCCTTATGAGATCATCAATAACAGGAAGTCGAACGTAAAATTCTTCCATGTGTTCGGCTCACGATGCTTCATCTTCAACTCCAAAGAACATCGTAACAAGTTTGACGTTAAAGCTGATGAAAGAATTTTTCTGGGATACTCTCTTACTTCAAAAGCATACCGGGTTTTAAATAAGCGTTCGAGGAAGATCGAAGAAACATATTATGTGACTTTCGATGATAACTACGTCAAAAAGCTAAAGGCTACTGAAGAAGCAATTGGAGAGATTTTCACTCAAACAGGTCAAGTCACGGCCTCAATTGCTAATCTGTTCGATCAATTTGTAGAATTATTCGATGAACCAGAGAAAGCTACTCTCGGAAGCCAAGGCAGCAGACAACAAAGTCGACCATCTGAAGCAAATTGTCGAAGAAACAGCCAAACAAATGGGTGAAGAAGAACAAGTTCCAAACGAACCACCTCAGCAAGGCGCTTCAGTTGAGGGGGAGAATCCACCTTCTTCAAAACAACCGAGCTCACAAGTTGAGGGGGAGAATTCAATTCCAGTTCCACCCGAAAGCTCAACTGCACCCGAAAGCTCTTCAACACCCGAAAGTCCTGTAGCACCAGAAAGTCCAGCTACACCTGAAAGCTCATCAATTGAGGGGGAGAATTCCGATATGTTCTACGACGATGATAGTCAATCTGAATTGGAAGAAATGGTCAATGCTGAATTGGATCCATCCTATGATCCAAATTACCCTCCTCTTGTTAAATGGACCAGAGATCATCCTGTATCTCAGATTGTGGGTAATGTATCTGAAAAGGTCCTGACCCGATCTCAACTGAAGGCAAAGCAAACATCTCCATTCTCCAAAGTAGAGTTCTGCATGTATAATTCTTTCGTATCAAAATTTGAACCGAAGACAGTAAATACTGCTCTTGATCATTCTGACTGGGTTCAAGCTATGCAAGATAAAGTCAACGAGTTCGAAAGAAACAAGGTGTGGCGCCTCATTCCAACTCCTAAAGATGCCTCAGTTGTTGGTCTCAGATGGGTATTCAGAAATAAAATGGACAAGGAAGGCAATGTGATTCGGAACAAAGCTCGTCTCGTGGTGAAAGGATACTGCCAGGAAGAAGTAATTGATTATGAAGAAACTTTTGCTCCGGTAGCTAGGCTGGAATCTGTTCGAATATTTCTGGCCTATGCTGCACACAAGAACTTCGAGGTCTACCAAATGGACGTGAAATGCGCCTTTCTGAATGGAGAGCTTGAAGAAACAATTTACGTGGAGCAACCTCCTGGTTTTGTCAATGAAAAGTACCCAAATCACTGTTATATTCTGGACAAAGCAGTTTATGGTTTGAAACAAGCACCTAGGGCATGGTATGAAACACTAACTAAGTTTTTAAAGATGTCAAAATTCAAACAAGGTTCGGTTGACCCAACCTTCTTTCGTAAGAAGGAAGGTAACCACCTTATGATAGTTCAAATCTATGTCGATGATATCATCTTTGGCTCAACGAATCCTAGCTTAACAACTGAATTCAGAAAGCTGATGGAGACTAAATTTGAAATGAGCTCAATGGGTCCGATTAACTTTTTCCTTGGCTTAAATATTAGACAAGGACCCGAAGGCATCTTTATAAACCAGGAAGCTTACACCAAGACTCTTCTTGCTAAATTCGGCATGATGGGAGACTCAAAGGTTAAAGTTCCAATGTCATTCGGCACCAAGATCACACCATCCTTGGAAAAACCGGCAGTTGATATTACGTTATATCGCCAGATGATTGGTTCTTTAATGTACCTTACTGCTAGTAGGACTGATATAATGTTTTCTGTATGTTACTGTGCTAGGTTTCAGGTGAATCCTCGTGAACCACATATGCTTGCAGTGAAAAACATACTCCGGTATCTGAAACGAAATACCTCTCTCGGTTTATGGTATCTATCAAACTCAGGTTTCTTCGTTCAAGCCTACTCAGATGCAGACCTTGGAGGTTGTGGTTTAGACAGGAAAAGCACCACTGGAGGCTGCCAATTCCTAGACGGGAAGTTGGTTAGCTGGCAATCAAAGAAACAAACATGTGTTTCTCTGTCTACAGCCGAAGCAGAGTACATCGCAGCAGCCTCCTGTACATCTCAAGTAATTTGGATCCAAAGCCAGCTCCGGGACTATGGACTCATTATGAAAAAGATCCCACTATATTGCGATTCAGAAAGTGCAGTTAGGATCTGTCATAACCCAGTGCAACATTCCAAGACAAAGCATATAGCTCTGAGGTATCACTTTATTAAGGATCATGTGGAAGATGGGAACATCGAAATTCACTTTGTTCGAACCACTGATCAACTGGCTGACATCTTCACCAAAGCTCTTCCTGAAGCATCTTTCAATAAAATTCTACAAGGGCTAGGAATGATGGAATCAGAGTCAGTACCAAAGACTACTTCTCAAATTAAAAGTAGGAAGCGAAATGAACCGAACGCTCGGGTTCGGGTCCTGTTCTGGTATGCCGAAATGAACAGAACGCTCGGGTTCGGTCCTATTATCTAATCTTCGCTTATCACTCAAAGGTAGTTTCTTTGGTTGTAAATTTTGTATCATTTTCTCAAATTCATTTCACTTACTTTCAAAGTTCTTTTCTTTTTCAAACTTATTTTTTTTGCAACCGAAATAGACCGAACGCTCGGGTTCGGTTCCAAATTTTTTTTTTGTGTGTCTCATTTTTTTTATTATTTTTCTTTTAAATCAAAAACTCCAAAAACATTTTTTTTATTATTTGTTCGATAATTTTTTTTTGTTTTGTTTTGTGTCTTATATTTTTGTGTGGATATTTGTGGGGAAATTCTTTCATTAGTTAAGTGTCCCTAGAAGCATGCTGCTGTATGTGTCTAAAGCCTCACCTGATTCTGAATAATAGCCTTACTGACTTGGTACATACAAACCTTGTCTTCCCAATTAGGCTTTCATATTTATTCTAATCATGAGCTACATGACTCTCTTCTCACATGAGATAAGAGTTTTCTGCTTGGTCCTTATTTTAACAGCAGAGGTACTTTGGTTTCTTTACACCATCTACCCTACTTTTCTCCATCTCATTCGCTTCATAAACGTAACCCTTGAGACTCTCAGAAATTACCACTGAGGTTTATGGTTACACAATTTCTGTGTTTATGATCTTAGCTTCGTGTCACTACGTACTAAGTGAAACCCACAATTCAATACCTATTATGCATTGACGGTGAACAATCAATTTTGCTCTAGCTTTCACTAACGAATTGACGGACTTATCAATGAGAATGGAAAGTAAAATCTCTAATTTTCTTTTGTGTGATTCCTATGAAATTGTTAAATCCCATAACATTTCTTCCCTTGGAATCCAGTTTTAATTTTTTTTGAGATTTTACATAAACTATTTTATCTAGCCACTTAAATTATTTCAAACCTACTTGTTCAACAGACTACATTGGTCTCACAAGTACTTCGTTTGATTTCTGTCTTATATCAAGATCAGGAATTCTGAACTGAAGCGAAAGCCACCCAAATTTGCCTAATTAAAAGAAGCCTTTCAACACTTCTCAATAAGTGTCTGATCGTTATTTAACGGGAAACCATACAAACACTTTAAAGTCTCTCTTGACTTTGAAGGAAGAGATTCGTGCCTGGGATCCATTGTTTCGTGTCTTTACTGACATCACAAAATCCCTCATATGTGTTGCTTTATTTCTTTTTCTTTTACACACTAAGCACGAAAATCTTTTTGATTTTCCAAAATTCTGGTTTCATTAGTTACAAGGCATAATGGGATTTGAAGTTATAAGGGAGTTGTGGCTAATATTGATCCACGTGGTCAATTTTGCTTTAAGATGACGTTTAATCTAAAAGGATAAGATGCTGACTTAGGTGGGAGTCCAATCGATTTGATTTTCAAACGGCGCTTGAAGGCCAGGCGTGCGAAGTGGAACCGTTTCATTTAAAAATGGCGCCTGATGGGAAGGCGTGGGAATCAAGACAATTTTCTCTCTCATGCGTAATCATCGGTGCTAACAACTGTCACGCATCAATCACTTCCGAAAAACCCTTCGTATTTCCTTCGAAGATTTGGGACAGATTCTTCTATCTCCTTTAGCCACAGTATAAAAGGTAATCTTCACCATTATTTACCTCTTTACTGCACCCAAATTTCAGAGAGCAAGAAATTCTTCACGTATTCTACTATTCATCATCTCTCCCACCTTCTTCACAACAATGGCGGATTCATCCTCAGTTCATGCCACTTCCCACATCCTGCCGATTCGTCCTCAACAGAGTTTGATCATCGATCTTACTCCTCAGGTCTACGATGCCTTCATGTTCCCAATCATCGAGTGCCTCAAATACTCGCCGCTTGCTCCTGCACTCACCAAAGCTGAAGCTGTTCCTATGGAGTTCTTATCTCAGATTTTCGCCACTGCTCATTACGACAAGTCAGTCGATAGGATCTTCTTCGACGTGCTTGATCACAAGGCGTCTATCTCCAAGCAGCGATTCTTCTTAATTTTAGGGTTTGAACCTGATTCATCTAGGGTTAACCCTGAATCGATTCTGGTGGGTCACATGTTCTCTATGTTCTACAACATGGGGTATACTGAGGTGATGACAACGGTCACGAAGTTCAAGAAATCGTGCCTGCCTCCTCAGTGGAATGGGTTGTTTACAGTGCTGTTCAAAGGGTTGTCTGAACGCAGTGCTGGATCAGACGGAGCGAGTCGTCTGTTCATCACGATTCTATATGGGGTCTACAATGGTATCAACCTGGATTATGGGTCGGTCCTATGGCAGCAGCTCATTCAGAGTCTGGCTTCTACTTCTCGGCATTCCGAGATTTCCTATGCTCGTTTTTGGACTCTCATTACAAAATGGGTGATGGACAAGTACCACGTCCCCATTGTCGCTGGTTCTCCAATGTCTTCGATTGGTACTTTCCATACCACGAAGATCATCGTCTCCGATGCCTCAAAGTATCAATTCATTGGCTCTATCCTTGAGTCAATGTATGGAGATGTTCCTGTCGACAGCCGGATCATTAAAACCTACAAGGAGTTTCGTCGCTCTGGTCCGAGAGAGCTCACTCCTGAGATGATCAAGTCTATCCATGAAGCTGACAAGCCTGCCCCAAGGGGAAAGAAGAATGAAAAAGGCAAAGACAAGCAGATTGGCAAGGGAGCGAAAGGCTCTTCTCCCAAGAAACATAAAACCACCAAAGCTGCCCAATCCCCTCCGCTGAAGAAGAGAAAAACCCAACCAAGGCGAAAGCTGATAATCGCTTCCTCCTCAAGCGAATATGAGGAAGAGAGTTCTGACTCTGACGAATCCCCTCGTGGCAACACTCCTCCACGATCGCCTACCCCAGAAGTTCATGTTTCCACTTCACCTATCTCTTCTCCACCCGTTACCATTCCTATTTCCATTCCCCCATAACCTCCACCACTCAAATACCACCTACCTCCATCCCAGTACCCCCTCCCATTTTTACAGAAGCAACCACCACAACCGCTGAAGTAAGAACCAACGTATCTGATACGGGGGCTCCTACTAAAGCACCCGAACCCACACCAACTACCGAACATACATCCCAACCCGAACCTACTACAACTATCGAGCCTCCACCCTCACCACCACCCTCATGTAACAGCCCGGATTCCCAGGTATTGTTCATTTATTTATTTTGATAATTTGTGAGGAGAACTCGGCGAGTTGGAGCCTAGACTCGCCGAGTAAGATCGCGGAGTTGGACGTGGGTTCGCGTCTGGACTCGGCAAGTCCAAGGAATGGACTCGGCGAGTTCGCGCTATTTAATGAAACCCTAATTTCCCGCTCCTAAGCCCTATTTAAAGGACCTTATGGCCCTTCATTGCGGCTACCTTGACCTTGAGAGCACATAAACAGCTGAGAGTTCTTGTGAGTGAGATAAGAGGCCATTAATCACCAATTTTGTGTGTATTTGCAAGAAAGGAAGGGGAAAATCAAGCTAGGAGAGTTGGGGAGCTTGGATCTACTTCCATTTCGTCAGGGGAAGCTTCTTGAGGTATCATTCAGAGCTTATTCTCGTGTTTTTGTTGTTATGGTCAAATCTAGGGTTTCTTCATGCCTTGTTTGTCTTGTATTTGGAGTGTGAGAGGTCCCATGGGGATATGGTACCTAGATCTGGACCTTAGTAGGTCCAGAGAGTCCCAAATGCCATGCTTTATGTCCTTCCTTTTGGGTTGGAGACTAGGGTTGCCATCTTAGAGGTCATTTCTTCAAAAGGAGCCTTGTAGGTGTTGCATGGTAGCCAAGACTGTGACTTTACGTGATGAATGAGCTTGGGAGGGCCAGATCTATGAGTTGATGGAGCGGATCTGACCTCAAAAGCGAGATTGAGTTGATGCATGGCATGGACTCGCCGAGTCCGAAGAACAGACTCGGCGAGTAGCATGAAGATTGTCCTTAACCACTCAGCGAGTGGTCTTGCCGAGTTAAGGGTTGACTCAGTGAGTCAGGGAGAGTTAGAGAGGATTGACAGGTGGACTGAGTCGGGCTGGAACTCGCCGAGTTGTTCTTGAGACTCGGCGAGTTGAGTCGTGGTGGCCCCGCGATTCATGCCAGGTGGGACTCGTCGAGTTGGGGGGGTGTACTCGACGTCTCAGGAGAGGATCCTAGAGAGTCAGTGAACACGTATAGACTCGCCGAGTCGCCCTAGTGCACTCGCCGAGTCCGGTCAAAGTTGACCGTTGACTGTTGACCAGAGTTGACCAGTGTTGACTTGATAGGGGTAGTCAACCTTAGTGGTAAAAGTGTTAATTAGAGATATATGATGTTATAGGAGGATTATAGCTCGAAGGATCGAGCACGAGTGATTTCCAGGATTTGCGAGTTATCGAGATATACGAGGTGAGTCTTCTCACTATACTTTACCTTGAGTAGGTAATCAGAGTTATGTGACAGAGTATTTGTATGCTATATTTATGTTATGTGTTGTACTGCATCATTTCTATGTGATTTATGCTGTGCATTTTTATAGAGTTGGAACCGGAAGGTTCCTAGAGTTAGAACCAGTGGGTTCACAAAGTAGGGTCTACGGACCCACAGAGTTATAGCCTCGAGTGGCTAATATGTGTTATGTGTGGTATTTTGGGGAACTCACTAAGCTTTGTGCTTACAGTGTTAGTGTTGTTTGTTTCAGGTACTAGTGATGACTGTGGGAAGGCGCCGGCTTGATCTGTACACACGCATGGGATTTTTATGATATGTGATCTTGGGATTTTGTATGATATGGATTGGAGTTTTAAACTTTATGTTTTATGAAAATTAAATGAAAATGTTTTTATATTATGTGAAAAAGTATTTTCAAATTCACGGTGTTACACCTCATCTCCTGCTCAGGCAGCAAAGGACGAAGAACCATTCCTCGGCGGGGAGGATATGACATTTGATTCGGTCTATTACAGTCCGTTTCAGGTATAGAGTGACGACGATGATGATGCTCCCGTTACCAAGAAGCATCTCAAGGAGCTTCACGAAAAGATAGATTCGCTCATCGCCTCCTCTTCTTCATCACAGTCCTCCATCTCTGAAGCTGCTATTCAGTGGATAGTTGACGCATTTACTAAGGCTCATGAAGCCTCCGTTAGCTCAGCTACTGCCGCCATTGCTGCATCCACCAAAGCCTGTGAGGCTGCGAGCGAAAAAGTCGAAAAACTATTTACTGATGCTTCCTCTTTATTGAAGTCTTTACAGGAAACTGCCGAAAGCACAAAAACGAAGCTGGACCCCATCATCAACACGCTGGCTACCTCAGTTGCCTCTGAACTGAAGTCATTTGTCGCTCTTCGTCAAACTCTCTCAGACGACAACTCAGCATTTAAGGCGACGCTTGAGGAGCGACTGACCAAGCTCCAAGAAGATCTAGCTGCTGAAAATTCTCTTATGGATGCTCTTGCTAGAAAGACCACTGCTCTGAAGGTCAAGAGTCTTCAACTCTCCAATTCTCAAAAGGAGATTGAGTCTCTTCGATCTGAAAGAGATATTGTGTCTTCGTGTGTTTCGGATGTCCACGCAGCCATTTCAAACATCCTGGAAGCACATGACCCGATACTCAACTACTCTGTGAGGCGTGATCTTGCAGAAAAGCTTGCTCCTGCCCTTTCTCTCCTGAGCAAGATTGAAGGGCACCTTGATTTCGTGTCCATTACAAAACAAGGGGGAGAAAATGAAAATGTGTCTCAACCGCCTCCTACTTCTACAACAACAAAAACAACCGAACCTCCTCCTACAGGCCAAGCCTCAGGTTCGGGTGTAAAAGACAAGGGAAAGAAAATTACTGAAGAGAGCGATGATGACAAAGAGACCATTGACGATCTTTTGAAGAAACAGGGTCGAGACAAAGATGCCGACATTAGCGCTCGTGTGGCTAGAGAGGCTGAAGAAGCCGAAAGAAAGCAGAAAGAAGCTCACGACCTTCTCGAGAGTAGGAAAACTCTTTTTCCTCCTTGGACTCTTGAGAAGTTGCTAAAAGAAGCCATCGAAACTCCAAGCATCTTGTGGCTAGAACCAGTGATCTCACTTGATCGTGATAATTCTGTCGATTCTCAGTTCGACATGCCACTGACCCGAAAGGCGTTCGTCTTTCATGCCTTTGACAACATTGCCGAGTTCCCTCATCCTCATCTAAAGGTTGACAGGGATTTGGTAGAATTCTATCTGAGGGCCGATCAACCACAGTATCAAACATGTAGCGCTCAGAAGATAGTCAAAGTTCGGGTCCTCAAGTCGTATCGGGAAGGAAACTTCACCAACATTCGGTTTAAGGTGCTAAGAGGATCTGCCAAGACTGAACATGCCATTTTGCTTGCTGATCTTCCCAACTTAAATTCATATGACTGGATAATTTTGCACAACATACTTCTTACAAATGAAGCAGAATATGGTCCGATCATTGACCACTTCAAGAGGATGCTTGTTTGTTACATCATGGAAGTCGCCAAGATGGATCAGGAGATAGCGAGTGTATTCAAGAAAAAGCCTACTATTTCTCCTGTTGGCTCAGCAAGTGATCTCAACATGATGCAGATGGGGAAGATAGACCCGAAGAGAAATTCTGTTATGTTTACCAGAAACGAAGGCCAAAAATGCCTGTTCGCTTTGGCTGACAAACATCTCTACACCACTGCATGTCTGGAACATGTCTTAGGGATTATTCATCGGTGCAAGCAGAATTCAGCGGATGACAAGAAGTACTTTGATGATATGATTCCATGGTACATTCGCTTCAGACAGACAATTCTCGCACTTATCTCTTGTCTGTTTGATACAACCAAGAAGGTTCCGGCAGCTGGTCCAAGCAAGAAGAAATGATAGTCTCGCTCCAAATTGACGCAAAGGGGGAGATTGTTAGGTCCATTTTAGTGTTGCGTCTTTGGGCTCGTTAGCTAGTCCAAGTTTTGTCTCCGGTATGGGCCTATCCATCTGTGAGTTTCGTATAGGGTTTATTATATATAGATGCTTGCATGCATTCTTAAAAGTAATGATTTTGATAGAGATTTTATAGCGTACACGTTCTTATCATTTGTAACCCTAGAATCCTCTACAGCGGAAGTTCTTCATCGAGCTCTGCTGAGGATTGAGTTAATCAAATCATTCGACTCATTCAGATCCATACTTGTGTTTTTGTTTAACTGTTATTACTTTCTTTATTCGTCTGTTTTAAAGATCTAATCGATCAAAGAGTTTTATAAACTCATCATCAGCTTATCAGCAGACAGCCCAAAAGTTCGAATTGAGATCGAGCGAGTTTTAGCCGAAACTTTCTAAACGAGAATCAAAGATCTCGTCAATGGTAGTGTAACGACAGAAAGAGGGACGAAAACGGACGTCAGACGAAGAAGTTATGAATTTCTAACGAATTTTTTTCTGTCCCGGCCTACTAAAAATAAATAATAAAAATAAAGTCAAAATTAGCCGACGGAGTCTTAAATGAAAGTTGTAAAGTATGGTCTGACCTACACGTGTATATAAAGAACGTCGAAAAAGGATCTCGTATGCGAAAGTTACGCAATTTAGAAGTTTGACGAGTTAAATTACGCCGAGCGTAATTTGAGTACGCCCAACGTACTTGGATGAGTGCAAGTTGCCTGACCAATACTCGAGTGCCACTAAGTGACGCATGCAGTGACATTGAGTACGCCCAGCGTAAGGCTTGGTACGCCCAGCGTACTTGGAGTTATGCCCAGCGTAATCCAAGACCCAACACCCTATAAATAGAAACCGAGATCAACCATTTTCCTTGCCATTTTTCTTTCTTTCTCTCTAGTTTTCGCCTTGGTTTCATTCCAATTATATCCCGAAGCCCCGATATCATTCCCGAGTCCCGAAGCAAGTTCTGAAGTCCCGAAGATCCCGAGAAGCATTATTTCTGAGCCGAAGCTCTTCCTGCAAGAAGCCTGGTTTACGTGAAGATCTTCCCGAGTTACGAAGAAACACTACTTCTGCAAGCTGTAGTGCTGCCCAATCATCTTCTGATAAAGTGAGTGTATAGTCCCTTTCAAATACACGATTTTATACAAGTAATTATTGAAAGTATTTAAGAATACGGGTTGTGTAAGAGTATTATTATTACCTTCTAACACATAGACTTATATGACTCTCCTTGAAATTTCTTGTTATGTGTTTACGTATTACTTGCTATTTGGATGGAGTATTGAAGGAGCATGCTATACAGTTTTTTTCAAATTATGTATAAAACATGTATGTTTTTATACTAATGTATTGGGTAGAACATGGGTAGACAGTTGGTGTGCAATGAAATAAATTGATGAGAGGCCTCGTTGTTGGTGTTATTCTAGTCATTCAGCAGAGTATGGATGACGACCACAGACTAATCTAGACTGTCCAGTGGAACACTGGCAGGATCATAACCTGTAGGTGTTGTGGGCTTGATGTCCACCGGTGTACTCTAATCCCCCACATGGTTGCCTTTAGGACACTTATTGTTGAGGAAGCCCCTCTACAGTAATGTCCGTCCCGATGAAAATCCTAGATTAGGTCCCTTGAGATAGATGTTATTTTAGGGACGTAAAGTGAGGATAACGAGAATGGGTAATCGGGTTATTGTTGATTGTTGAATTAAATATAATTATTTATTGTGGGTTGAAAACCCTATATGCTCACCAGGCCCCCAAGTCTGACCCACTCAGTTTATTTGTATTACAGGAAGTGGCGCAAGGG
This sequence comes from Lactuca sativa, assembly GCF_002870075.4. Classification (NCBI taxonomy): domain Eukaryota; kingdom Viridiplantae; phylum Streptophyta; class Magnoliopsida; order Asterales; family Asteraceae; genus Lactuca; species Lactuca sativa. Next base: position 127,758,494 of record NC_056627.2, on the reverse strand, counting down.
CATAATATGGATGAATCATCAAGTTTTTTTGTTTACATGTCTGTATATGTATATATTTGTTGAATGACTTGTAATGTTATCGTTTATGCTTTATGGTCTGTATCGGAACATGACATCCCGATTTTTGATTATGAAATGAAATTATATTTCTTTATGAAATGTTTTGATAAAAATCTATTTTATCATGTTTTGTTTTTGGGAACAAATTCCGCATCTCTTTTAAAATCAAAAGGATTTACTCTGAAAATGTTTAAAAAACATTAATGAAACTGGTCTTTTCTGGCCGAGATTTTGGGGATGTCACACGACCCGTATCGGTGTGACATGAACCGTGCTTCAAATGTAGTCCTTTACTATGAAAACAATGCAATAATGACTTGGGTTATGTCTTCATGTTTTCTGCCATGGAATGATCGGTTCATCTTCTCTTCATGCTCCAAAGCTCCATGCTCCAAGTTCCATGCTCCATGCTCCATAATGCCTGCAAAATAAATCAAAAATACTGAAGTATCAGACATTGTTAATGAAATATGCAATTGCCCTAATAATTAACTAAATGCAAGAATTATGAAGTAGAATGTTATGAAAGGACGAAAATAAACATGCAAAATAGGTGCATAAAATGCACCTATCAGAAAGCCATAAGGTTACCACCACGGTCGGCGGTACTTAAGTAGAAGAGGCAGCAGATTGCGTTGGGCTTCATAGCAAAGCTTCCCAAAGCAAGAGGCAGCCACAATATCATTTTCAGTGACCGTCGACGGAGGTACTTAAGTAGAAGAGGCAGCAGATTGCGTTGGGCTTCATAGTCAAGCTTCCCAAAGCAAGAGGCAGCCACAATATCATTTTGAGTGACCGTCGATGGATTAAATCCGCACGCTCCTTGCAAATTGAAGAAAACAGACACAATAGAGAAGCTAATGGAATGCGTGTCTAGAGATTAGTTAGACTGCTTGGTGTTCATATGTCTGTTATCTCTATTCGAGATAATAGAATCACCTCCCGAATTTGGCACTCACTTCAGAAAATCTCTGAGGGCTAGGCTAGTCATGAGCATAGCCTACCATCCATGAAACGACAGACAGAATAATAGGACGATCCAACCATTAGGGATTATGTGGAGAATGCATTTGATTGGCCTTGGTAAATCTTGGGATACCCAATTGCCAACTAGTCAAGTCCTTTACCATATTGGCATTTGGAGTTGTTCCGTTTGAAAATCTTCAATGGTCGCAAGCGCAGAACCTCTCTGCACTGGACTAAGATAGATGCCACGCAACTAGTTAGATGCCAAATGTCAGACAACATGTTCGTTGATCCAGAAACCCTTCGAGAAAACTACCAAGTAATAGTGTGAATCCGAAAACGACCTAGAGCTTCTAGAGCCAATCAGAAAGGCTACGCCTTAAGTAAGATAAAAACTTTGGAACTGCAGGATGATGATCACGTCAAATGGGGATCTCACTCTGGAAGTGCATCATGTGTTTTAGATGAATGTAATGCTAAATCCAAGGTGCTTAGGGCCATCTAAGATTCTTGATAGAATTGGCCTGGCAGCTTACAGGTCCCGACTATTTAGGGAATTCAATACATTTCACCCTATCCTTCCACGTCTATAAAGATTTGAAAAAGCGGTTTTCCGTCAGGACTCTTATTATTCCAATCGATTAGATCAATGTAAGCAAAAGCCTCGTCTTGGTATAGAAATCTGTAGAAATCTAGTTCAGTGAAGGAAACCCTTGGAAACCCTAGCCAGTGGAGTCCAGCGAACGAAAATGAAACCGTACCTCGTGGCGAAAGTCTTCTATCACGTATAGTGAGGATTGATTCCCCTAGAGATCAGGTGAATCAAATGGAACATGAGTATCCGTACCTTCCACCTCATCCATGTATATTGTTTAAACTCTAATTTTGGGACGAAATTCCCTTTAATGGAGGGATGATGTGACAACCAGAAATTTCTATCTTGTACAACATTTAATTCAATCAGAGTCAGACTCGTTTCTGCTATCTTTTTGCGTTTTTTAGGGTCTGTTTGAGTGTTATAAGCCTAGTACAATCAAGGTTAGGGTTTAGGGATGAGTATTTAAGTTCATAGCATTGCATTCGAGTCAAACACTCCTTCAAGAGGAGTGTACGACCATACACATGGGTATATGACCGTACACCCATCATGGCCGTGAACCTCCCATATATATAGAATTCGGATTCTCTCTCAACTATCATCAAGTTTCCCACCTAGATCTTCAAAGATGTAAGTGTTCCTACCTTGATTAGTTGTTACATTGCTTTAACTAGTGATGAATCCATGTTTTCATTCCATAAGTTTCATCTTTGGTTAGATCTTCATCTTTCACCAAGAACACCAAGAACGCACACTTGTTCTTGGTGGCCGTGAACCCTCCTCCAGCTTCCAAAGTGTGAGTATTTACTCTATCTTCTAGTTAGACATGTTAAACACTTGATTCATAAACATCATCAAACTCATGAACATCATGAGTGTACGACCGTACACTCTATCTACGACCGTACACCCTTGTTTGCTTCTTAATCTTGAGCCTTAAGACTTTTATATACTTGCTGTCCATTAGAACTCATAAATCCTTGAGTCCCTATGAATCAAGACCCAAAAATGCACCATAGTGGAGTGTGTACGGCCGTACCCACTTGGTGTGGCCGTACACACCTTGTGTGGCCGTGAACACCCTTCCCTTTGGCCGTACACATATTTGATGCACCCACATGTGATTGTAGCACCTAGTTTCAAGTGTTTCTTAGTCCAAGGGTTGTCTATCCTAACATATTAGTTGTTTTATACACTAATATCATGCTTATATGTATCATTATATGATGATTAGGATCCGTTTATGCTTTGAGACTTCATTTGTGTGTATAGCACTCTAATTCAAGTCTTCAAACAAATCATCCACCAAAGGTGAGTTCATACCCCTATAATATACATTTTAAATGATTTTAAATGCTTTTAGGGGGGGGGGGGATACAAGTTGACCACAATCAAATTGTGTTAAACAATCTATTTGTGATTCAAATCACACCGAAAAAACTTTATTTATGTTTTAAAGATTATGATAATAACAATAGATTTCCAAACGTCTCCAAATGACCTTCAGTCATGCAAAATCTTTTAGAGTCACGTTAAATCCTTTTAAAAGATTAGATACATCGTTAAGCTCTCTTTTAAATTTCTCAAAACGTTAGTTGATTAAATCATGTTTATATAGTTATTTATGTATAAATAAGCTTTAACAGACTTAGGATCATTGTTATCGCCTTAACTCCTGTTCCTTGTTTGGTTGTGGGCTTAGGGTTGGATCAATCATCCGAGTGTCAGTGAAAACTTAGTTATACATGTCAGATAAATATATGAATGTTAACCACATAACGGTCAGAAATCATGTTTATATATATACATATATATATATATATATATATATATATATATATATATATATATATATATATATATATATATATATATATAAAAGACTTAAAAAACTTAAGACTGATGGGTTGTCTTACCTCCTTTTCCTTGTTTGGATGTGGATTTATGGCGAAGTTATTCGTCTGAAGGTCGTTTACTTCTTAATTATATTTAGTGTATATATAGGAACGGAAAAGTTACCTTTATCCGATATAGTCACCTTTGCTCCATGTTAAGCATAGGGGTACTTTCATGAATTATCATTCTAATAAGATAAAACATATAAATTATTGTATTTATAATTTATGACACAAACGAAATACCTATTTTACTAGATAAGTTCACCCGATTTAAAGCCACCTTATTAAGAAAAAGGAATAACATTCAATCATTACTTAAAACAAATAAACCAAAAACGTGAAATCCTACTTTAGGATACAGTCGTTCATTTACAGTATCACGTTTTGTAACCAGAGTCTCCTGGAGGGAGAGTGGGCATCATGTGTATAGATCTATACGGGACTAACAATCCCACACCCCGACTGCTAGCTACAGTCCCATCCAGTAAGGCCAGGGGTGACAAAATGTCACCTCACTATTTTTCGACGCCAAAAGTTCGTCGTGTTCATTCTAGTCTATTAGCATGTTTACAACCTTATCACATTTTAACCCTAATTAATAAACTTAATTTATAGGGTTGTTATTACACCAATAGTGTAGATTTAGGGTTTATAAACTTATCATGCGGTAACCCAAATTAATAATAATCTTATTATTTAGGGTGTTTCGGCATCGGTAGTGCATGCTAGTGCATGCTTAATAAATACTACTGCATCAATCATTTTCCACAATCAAAGGAGCAGTTTTATGGGGATTTAAAACTACAATCAAAGGATCGGTTTTATAGGGATTTAAAACAACAAACAAAGGAACGGTTTATGGGGATTTAAAACTACAAACAAAGGAACGGTTTTATGGGAATTTAAAACTACTTTTAAAACTAAACGGGGATTTTAAACCCTATAATTTTATGAAAGATTAAAATTATGTTTAAATAGGTTATAAGTACAATAACGCTTAATTAAAATGATTTTATGGAGTAAAACTACTTCTCAGTTGTAAAAGCAGGAAGTATAGGACTTTCTGGAGTAAACTCAGTCATTTTGTTAAAACTAAACAACCATAACTAAATATTTATGAGCTCGCCAGCATTAAAATGTTGATCCTCTCTATCAAAATAACTTGTATTCTCAAGAATCTAGTAGACAGGTACACTCCGGGAGCTTTTACGAAGACAACCTAGTATCGAGCTGCATCCTTTGTCTCTTTCTTTATCTACTGTTGATTTTGAATACTTAATGTTTGAACTTATGTAAAAACTTATACATTATTAATGCAATGGTTGTTGTACTTTGCTTACTATATTGCATGTGTTGTGATACTTGACATGACTTCCTACGCCCCCGAATGTTTCTGCCAATTTGGTTTGGGGGTGTGACAAACGGCGTGAGAAGTCGTACATACGCCAGGCCACTTACAAACGCGCGGTGGAAAGATATTACAATCAGAGGGTTAAAGAGAAAGCATTCAAGGTGGGAGAGTATGTGTTAAGAAGAAACGAGGCAAGTCGGGCTCAGCCGCAGGGCAACTTGGGTCCCGTGTGGGAGGGCCCATATAAGGTTGTTGAAGCAAACCAAAACGAGGCATACGCCCTAGAGACAATGGAGGGGAGGCGAATACCAAGAACTTGGAATGCAAGAAACTTGAGAATTTTTTTTATAAAACAAGAACTCCCAGGCCAGAGGAATGAAGCCAGAAGACTGAGTCATCCCACCAGACAAGCCCTGCTTAGTGTCTAGGGCAACATTCCAAATGGTCAACGCCCAACGAACTCGGCACTGATAACGTTCGAATACACATCATGTTAACGAGGGAAGGTTTTGCCATCAGACGCATTAAAAACCTTGTACTCAGTGTTCCAAGTCGTGATACTTAGTGTATTGAATCTCGTACTCAGCGTACCTAATACTTAGTGTATTAAATTTTATGTCCAATGCAATGCTTAGCACATCGACCTAATACTTAGTGTATTAAATACAATGTTCAGTGCGTTAGCCTCTAATACTCAGTGTATTAAATACAATGCTTAGTGCATCAGCTGCTAATACTCAGTGTATTAAATACAATGCTTAGTGCATCAGCTTCTAAAGGGTATTAATTTTCATGCTCAACACAGATGCTTAGCGCATCGACTTCTAATACTTAGTGTATTCCACCTTATAAATCAACACATGTAATCAAACGGGTTGGCAAAAAGGCCCAACATTACATAGAGAAAACCACCAACAAAACATTGAAACCAAAAAACAATCAATACTACATCAGGGTCCAGAGTCCAAACATCCAAAACGTACAAACAAACAACAAAAGTAAAGTTTTCACACCCCGGGAGGGTATCACACGAAGCCTCATCACCATCAACACCAACCTCCCCACCACCATCCTCGCCATCACTCTCACCACCACCTTCCACACCAACTTTCTCAAGACCGCCACTCTTGACACCAACTACCTCACCACTCTCAACAACAACTTTCTCTCCGGTAATAACAGTCGCATCATCACCAATACCTTTGCCACCCACGCCACCACCAGCACCTTCAGCAACAAGACCATCACCACCAATGACAGAACAAGGGGTATTCTCACTAGCAATAGGAACAATATCATCATCATATACCATACCTTCAGGAGTGCATTCAGAACCAGAGAAAGCACAAAGTGCACGAATCCTGTGGATGTCCAAATTTGCTAACCCCAACAACAAAGCGTGGTCCATGATGGCGAAGGCTAGAAGAGCCTCATTTACACTCACGAAAGGACCAGAAGAGGGGCGCTAATTGCAAAACCATGAGACCCAACATGAACAGACTCCACTCCAGCTACAAAGGTAGAGTGCCGAATAAGACTCACGGTGCTCGTAAATTTCGGATGTACAAATGGTCTATCAACAAACCGCACAACGCCCACCTGTAGCAACCAATCCAGATCACGTTGCACGACATCTGCACTCGCCTGTAGAGCGGTGATCACACGGTCACAATCAACAGCGTCACGTTCAAGACTCTCAACTTGGATCATCAAACCTTCATTAACCTGAGAAAGAGAATCAACCTTCGTTTCCAGACCAGACTTGACTTCCTTTACAACAACTTTTTTAGAAACAAGAAGCTGATATTTCTGTTCTGAACGTTGAAGATTACCACTAAGCTCAGAAACACTGCGCTCCAACTCAGCCACACGAGATCCACACCCAGCACATGTGCAACCTCCATCTCATAAAGCGACCGGATGCATCGCGCACCTGCAATGAGGTAAAACATGGCCTGGGCCGCAACATAAGTCATGTTATGAGAAAGGGCGGGGTGCCCATGGCCTCCATATCTGCAACAGCAACCAGAAGGAAGGCATGTCGGGTGAACTCCATAGCATTAGAACAAACTGAAAGGTGGGAGTCGTTATGAAGATGCCAAGCAGGAACAAAAGGAAAGGGCCCAGAAGAGCCTTCACCAACACCTCCACTTGGAGAAGTAGGAGGCTGTCCAGGGTTAATAGGATCCCTTGGAGGTGAGGAGTTGACAGGAACAGAAGAAGCAACCTGAACAGGAACAACGGGTTGTTTAGACGCCCCATGGACCCCTTCGAACTGTTAAGCGTTGTCATTAGGGATCACTACCATGGTTTTCGGCGTTAAAGAAATAGAGCTCAGAAGGCGGGAGAAGTCGCGCCTGGTCTGAACCCGCTTGGCAACGTTAGGAACACCGGAGACTGCTTCACCCATGGCTAGTACAGCTTTCCTCTTAGCCTGCATGTGCCGAACATCTGAGATGATACAGTCCTTTCTGTCCTTGTCGCTCTCAACAGAAGTGTGATGAGCACCACCCAACGACACGAAGGCGGAAATAGGACGAGCGGCCAGAGGATCCACCGCGACAGATGACAAATCCTCCCCCCTGGTCGAGGGAACAGGCATTACGGCGGTCAAAGCAAGCAGATCCAGCCAACGAGGTGGAGGAAGGCACTCGACCAACTCCACTTCCCAGCACTCTAGCTTACCCCGATAGCGTTTTCGCAAGACCTCATCCATGGATAAGGGGGACTCAATACCTGAAAATATGAAAGCATAAGGAAATGTACCAGCACACGAAGGCCCTATAAAATTAGAACCCTAATCCTAACAAGCATACCCAAACAAACAAAGGGAAGGAAAACACAGGTACGTACCGTCGACGATGACAAAGAAAACGACCATCTTGCCACGGCACCTCCAGGAAGGGCTCATCCCCATGCCGGACAGCAGAGCTTCAGAATAATCCTCGGGAGACACCTGGACATTCTTCAAGAAGTCATCCACACCCTAATTATGGGGAAAGAGCTTAGGAGTAGTATCGGTGAAGGTATTAGCACGATAACGGCCACTACCGACCAAATCCTAGTTCACCCATAGCCATTTGTCGTGCCAATTTTTGGGTGTTCGCCTGTCAGGAACTAAGGTGTGCCCTCCTCGCCAGACAGAAAATGTGTACTTATCCCCAATATAGCAAAATCTGAAGAAGTATTTGAACACAAAATAATCGAGGAGGTAACCGTTGGCTCGACAGACCATCTCGAATGCCACAACTTTGTTCACAACCTTCGGAGTCAGCATTTGAATACTACAACCATCCTTTTGAAGAACTTCCTCCCGGAAGTCGGTTAGCGGAAGACGAAGAGCAGCATCTAGGGTTTTCTGATAAACCCCAACCTTTCCGGGATGGGGGGCATGATAGAAGAGCCAGGCGACGGGAACTCCACACCGTCCAAAGAACAAAAGGCCATAGGTGACCTCAAGCTGCTGATATTCAGTAACAGAAGGGACAATCCCTGGAGGACTCACCATAAGAGAAAAGAGAGGAGGGAGGAAAGCAGACTTGGAGAAGAAGAATAGCAAAGGAAAGAAAGCATAAATGAAGAAACATAATAAACGCTCTTATAAGAAGACAGAAAGGGCGGGATATTCAAAATATCTGACATGATGACGTAACTGATGGCCATCATAAGCGGGCACGTCGTCATTAAAAGCGAAACGACGGGCCAACAGGAACTCGACACGTGTAGAGCAATCAAGCCCAGAACGCCGTAGCTAGTACTACAATGTTACGACTACCGGACTGGGGGACTTGATGACGTGCCTAAGCTAGCACAGAAGAGTCGCTCCCGACCAAGGAACCCGACGCACTGGCCGAGCCAAGCTTAGCGGGCTCAGCGCCCGCCAGCACCCCTAAGAGCATGGCACCCGAGTGAAAAGCTCGCACCCGCCAGAGACGCTCTAGCGCCAAGACAAAAGATACGGTCAGGCGACAAAGCAAAGGGTCAGAGCATTACCGTCGGAGCCAATGTCAGTGCTCTGACAAAAAGAGGCGCACAAACCTCCAATCAGCACCTCTGACCTTCTGCCCCCAAAAAGTGATCCTGTCTCGTACGGACGAGCAGGATCGCTAGGTATAAAAAGGCATGAACACAATCCCGAAGGGTAACCAATCTTCTTCCAGTGCTCTTTACACAAACCCTAAATCCTACTTAACTTGACCGTCGGAGTGTGTTTCCGGGAGCCTCCTCCCAGGAAATGGCTAACGGCCTTTCTTTCTTGTAATCTTGCAGAGCTTATTCGGCATCCCTCAGAAGCGCTCGCAGAGGAAACGAAGCAAGGTCGCATCACTTTGCAATTTCATATTCGCATAAATTCAGTTAAGGATCTTATGAGACACTTCGTTTGGCACCTATCAAGTGTACAACCGTAGCCTGTAGTTATAACCAGAGTCTCCTGGAGGGAGAGCGGGAGTTTGTGTATAGATTTATACGGGGGTGACACCCCACACCTGAGCTGTTCGTCACAGTTAGACTAGGCCAATCTAGGGTGACAAACCTTACCTTAAACAAGTCGACGTCCGAAAAACGTTTTGACAGTCGGATTAGTCATTACCAAGTATGGTTATAACAACTCACTTAGAGGTATTAACTCCATTATAAAAATTTACAAAATACAATTTTTGTTGATAACACGGTAATATACACGCACTGGTACTCAGCCATAGGGTGTTGAGATCATAACGTTTTATAAACAGACAACATCGGGTTGTCTGGGATCATTCACTTCATACACTTACAAACATTAACACGCATGCATTAATACGAGACCCGACACAAACATTTCAAACTGTTTTTTAGAAAATATCGGATTTTCTAGTGTTTACAAAGTAATGCAAAACATTTTACTCAAACATGCTTGTGAACTCACCAACACTATATATGTTGACCTTTTCAAATTAACTTGTATTCTCATGAAATTGTTGAGCAGGTTGGTCAGCAAGAATATTTGGATATTTTGTTGTGTTTTGTTATCACCGTACTTTGGATATTTTGGCATGTAATATTGAAATACAATACTTGATGTAAACAATGACAGTTGTAATATTGCATGTGTGATGATGATTATGTTTTGTTTCAATTATACACATTGTGATGATACTATAAGAATGAAGTCACTCAATCCCCCGGACGTTTCCGCCGTCTGGTTCGCGGGTGTGACTCTCTCTCTCTCTCTCTCTCTCTTTCTCTCTCCTTCTCTATCGGTTCCAATCAAAAGTCGCTGACCGACAACCTTCTTCCGCCACCAACCACCGCCTCCCACTATCTTCAGCCACCTCTGGTGACCGTCTCTGCCCCATTTTCGGCACCAACAAGATTTTTCGGTAAAAATTCGGTGACCACTAATCCGACAAGCACTATTCGCTATCCAATTTCCCGGCGAAACACTGTTTCATTTTAGGTGAAACACTATTTCGGCGATATTTTCCAATGACCGTTCCAACACTGTTCAAAGCTTCTCTACTTAGTATTTCTATAAAGATACACGAATATCACAGTGAGTTTCACGACCCCTTTTCTTATGTTTTCAACTTCTGTGTGTGTGTGTGGGGGGGGGGGGTGATAGATTACATGTCAAAATGATTATGAACTATTGTTTATTTCAAAACTTATGCATTGAATATATGTTGTTTAACTTATACATTTGATATATTGTAACGTCCCAAAAACCAGAGTAAGTTTTTTCATTTTAAAAGCATAATCCACAAACCCAAAAGTTACCAAAACATTGTTTACAAGTCATAATAATTCAAACATCAAAAACAAGTGTCGATCGACATAAACTGCGAGATGATGTGTACAATCACGTCTTCGCCTTTCCCCGCTCATCAGAAGTACCTAAAACATTGAAATCCAAATTGTAAGCCAAAGCTTATTGAGCTTCCCAAAATACCTCACACCAAAACAAATAAATATACAATACAAGCATGCAAACAGGGTTTGTTGGTCCTTAACCTCAACCCAACCATACTGAGTTTGTTGGTTTACAACATGGAGCAATAACACATCAACCCTAACCATCCAAAGTTTGTTGGCATGTGGCCTCAACCCAGCAATCCAGGTTTGTTGGCATGTGACCTCAGCCTTACCATATCGGGTTTGTTAGCCTCCTGTCTCAACCCAACCATACCGGGTTTGTTGGCCCATGACCTCAACCCAACCACACATATGTCAACACACACACACACACACACACATATATATATATATATATATATATATATATATATATATATATATAACACATAAAACTATCATAGCAATCCTACACCTTAGGATACATAAACTCAATAAATGGGTCGGCCTTGGTGCCTTCGACCCATTGACATAGTGAGAAAACTCACCTCACGATCAAGAAGTAACTACGCATAATTCTAAAGCACACACGCCGACTCTACTATCCACCTAAACAATAAACCGAGACCCAATTCGAAATATTAGACTGCAATACTCCCAAAAATCCAATAGTCAAACTTGGTCAAAAGTCAACGTACAACAGTTAAAGGTCAAAAAATCAACAGTCCAAAGTTAATACATACGGAGTACGCCCTGCGTACTCGAATAGTATGCCCCGTGTACTCTTGATCCTGGTCGGGCATCTTACAACATACACTCATCATACGTCCAATTACGTGGAACGTACGCAGGGACTTAACATTCCAACTTTTAAGGACTTAATCCTTTAAGTCATTTCGTCCAAGTCTCAGATCTAGTCTTAAAACATATCCCAAACAATAAATTTTCCATCTTTATGGTTATACATGCCTAGAACAGTCCCAAAAACAAAACCTTACCTCTTCTTAACCACTAAATCTATTAATGCCTTGCATGAAAGGATCTCAAGGGCCAAGATCATATTCTTATGACTCTAGGCATGGAAAACATTCAAGAGGATAACCCAAATGTTCTATAGCATACCATGCACAGGAAAGTCATAATTTGGGGGAAAAGCTCATAATACCACCATGAAAGCCAGATCTAAGAATTTAATCGTCAAGGTGGGAACTTTATACCTTTTTTAGATGTAAAATGATGCAGTACTTCCAGATTCTAGCTTCCAAGCTTCACCACCACCTTCTTCATCCTCTAAGACACACAAAAACACTCTCAAAGGTCTCAAAATGCAACAATGGGGGCTAGGCTTTGTAAGAAAATATCTCAAGTGATGGAGGTTGGAATGGAGTATGGATTTGGGGCTTAAGGATCAATATATATGGTCATAAACCCCAATATTTAGGGTTTTCATCCAGACTGAGTACACCCAACGTAAACTAGTGTACGCCCATCATACTCCAAAACGACGTCGTCTCCTTAAGTGATCCTTATGTACAACGTACCATCCAGGTACGCCCTGCGTAAGGACCGAATTTTCAATAATGATAAAATAGGGGGTAGGAAAGGAAACTACCAGGACTCGGGTGTAACAATTCTCCCCTACTTGAATCAGACTTCACCCTCGAAGTTTGCCGAAGTAAAAAAACTATGGATAATGCTCCCTCATCTCGGACTTGGGTTCCTAAGTCCACTCGAAACCCTTCCGATGATGCCACTAAACCTTGACCAAGGGTACTACCTTGTTGCACAAGGCCTTCATTTTCCGATCAAGAATCGTTATCGGTCTCTCCACATAGTTCAGACGCTCATCGACCTGGATATCATCTAGCGGTACTACCACCATATCATCAACCAAGCATTTCTGTAACTGAGAAACATGGAAAGTGCTATGGATCTGACTGAGCTCCTGCGGTAGATCCAACCAGTGAGCCACCTTGCCCACCCTGCAATCACACGAAATGGACCAATGAATCAGGGTCCCAACTTTCCCCGCTTCCTGAAGCGTATCACGTCTTTCCATGGTTACACCTTTAGTAAAACCATGTCCCCAACCTAGAACTCCAGCTTAGAACATCAACATTCCGCATAACTTTTTTGTCCGGTAAAACATCAACATTCGTCGACCTGGATATCATCTAGCGGTACTACCACCGTATCATCAACCAAGCATTTCTGTAACTGAGAAACATGGAAAGTGCTATGGATCTGACTGAGCTCCTCCAGTAGATCCAACCAGTGAGCCACCTTGCCCACCCTGCAATCACACGAAATGGACCAATGAATCAGGGTCCCAACTTGCCCCGCTTCCTGAAGCGTATCACGTCTTTCCATCGTTACATCTTCAGTAAAACCATGTCCCCAACCTAGAACTCCAGCTTAGAGCATCAACATTCCGCATAACTTTTTTGTCGGCTCTGAGCTGTCTGCAATATCTGTCTAACCTGATGAATCATCTCTGTAGTTTGGAGCTCTACCTTAGTGCTCCCAATTATCCTCTATCCGACCTCACCCCAACATATCCGGCTGTGACACTTCCTCCCGTAGAGAAGCTCGAAGGGAGGTACACCAATATTGAAGTGATAACTATTGTTATATGAGAATTCTAAAAAAGTAAGGTAGGTATCCCAACTCCCACCAAAATCAATAATGCAATACCTCAGCAGATACTCTAGTGTCTGAATCATATGATCACTTTGACCATCGGTCTGAGGTGATAAGCAGTGCTGAAATGTAATCTCGTGCCCAACTCCTCATGAAACTTTTTCCAGAACCTGGAAGTAAAATTAACATCCTTGTCTGATACGATGGAAACCGACACCCCATGACGAGAGACTACCTCCCAGACTTAAATATCTGCCAATTTCTCGGCCGATGAACTCTCTCGAATCGCAAGAAAATGTGTACTTTTGGTCAACTTATCAACAATCACCCAAATAGCATCAAAACTGTGGGGAGTCCGGGGTAACTTTTGATGAAATCCATAGAAATTTGCTCCTATTTCCAAACACGAACCTCCAAGGGCTATAGCTTGTCGTGAGGCATTTGGTGATCGACCTTGACTTTCCTACAAGTCAAGCACCTCTCTACATATCCCGCAATCTCCCTCCTCATGCATGGCCACCAATAGATAAGTCACAAGTCCCGGTACATCTTGGTTGCACCAGGATGTATAGAAAGTCGAGACTTGTGAGACTCACCCATCAAAATCCATGAGGTATCTAAAACTCTTGTGGTTAGTATAGATGGTGCAACGGACTCCATACATGTAATGTCTCTAAATCTTGAGGGCGAAAACCACAACCCCTAACTCCAAATCATGATTAGGGTAGTTAGCCTCATGAGGCTTCAACTGTCGTGATGCATAAGCAATCAATATACCCTCGCTACATAAGTACCGCGCCCATCCTGGTGATCGAAGCATCACAATATACTACCATATCCTTAACGCCCTCTGGAAGGGTCAACACTGGAGCCTCACACAGTCTTTGCTGTAAAGTCTCAAATGTTGTCTGCTGCTCAGACCCCCAAACAAAATCCACACCCTTATTAGTCAAACGGATGTGAGTAACAAAAATCTTAGTGTAACGACTCAAAAATCACAACAAATTTAAACTTTTAAAAACAACCCATAGTCATAAAATGTTTACAAAATCATTGTTTCCATATTGTTTATCAACATCATAGTATCCCAAGATCATAAATCCATAAAATAGAGAATGTGTATAGTCACGCCTTCGCCTTCCCACGATCATCAGAAGTACCTAAAACAATAAACTAAAATCGTAAGCCAAAGCTTAGTGAGTTCCCCCAAGGTACCACCACATACAAGCATGCATAACTGAGCCTTCAGCTTGACTGGACCGCCTCACATGTCCTACAATCTATCTGGACCGCTCCCAAGCCTTCGACATGACTGGACCGTCTTGCAGGGCCTACAACCTATCCAGACCGCTCGTCGAGCCTTCGGCCTGACTGGACCGCCTTACAAGGCCTATAGTCTATCTAGACTGTCCTAGGTATCTTGGCCTTTAGCATAAAGCAGGACCGCCTCAACCCAACCAACCATAACATGTCTACATACACATAACAAATAAATATATAACCATGCATCAGACAAACACATAGGTTTATAGATCACTATTTCATGCTAACATCCTATAGACCAGGATACCGATATAACATATCTCTACAGCATAATAACATTCTATCATATAACAAGATATCCAATCCAATAGGCTGACCTTGGTACCTTTAACCCGTAAGTACAGTGAGGAAGACTCACCTCACGGTCTGACGAAAACTTGAACGATAACTACTCCAAATACCGGCTCTACAAGTCTCTTGTTCAATAGATAAAGACAAAGATTCAACTATTGCTCAAACACCAAAAATACCCCTAAGTCAACTTGGTCAAAGTCAACAAGTCAATTGAGTCAACATTGTCGAGTCAACTCAACCGAGTACATAGGGCGTACTCCGAAGGTACATTGAGCATACTCAAATCTTGACTGTAGTCGGAATGGTTGACCACATACGCGTTGCATACTCAAGGTTACGCAGGGCGACTCCCAGACTTCCCAAATCTACATTAAGAGCTTAATGACTTAAGCTCTCATGTCCATCTTTCAGATCCAAGGCCAAAATACTACTAAGAGTCATAAAGTTTCTAACTTTATGACTTTGCATGTCCATTAAGTGCCCCAGACCCCAAAGTAAAACATCTTAATGCATTAAGACCTTCTAAAGAGTGCATGGAGCAAAACTAATCATCGAGACCACATTTTTATGACTTAAGACCCCTCCTAAGGTCTGAAAGGACGACTTATTGGGTCAAGAACAAGTCATGGTCAAGAATCACCATTTTGGGACAAAAAGTAATTTAATGGAATGAAATGTCTAGATCTACAATATGGTGTGATAAAGTTACAAGATTTGTACCTCCTGGAGGTTGCAAACAAGGAGGGAATCTCAGATCCAAAATGCTTTCAAGCTTCAAGCTCTTCTCACCACCTTCTTATTCTTTAAACACACCTCCAAATCACTCTTATGGGCACAAAAATGGACTCTGCTCTCTTAGGTTTTCTTGAAGATGTTTTTCATAGAGGGGGGCTAAAGAAGAATGAGATATGAGACTATAATGAGGTTTAAATATAAACCAAACCCTAAAATTAGGTTTACCATTCCTTCACGTATGGCCTACGTATGAGGTGTACGCCCAGCGTACTAGGGAGCACCCTAGTACGCTTAGCATACACAACGTACGCTCAACATACTCCACTTGGGGTGAAATTACAAAATTGCCACAATGGGCCAGTCTAGTAACCTTCCTCAACTCAAGGGTCAAAATTGCAATCATATACAAACACAAGGTTGAAATTGAAATTACCTTGACATCGGGATGTTATAGTTCTCCCCCACTTGAACTAGACTTCGTCCTTGAAGTCGTCCATCACGACCAACTTAGGATAATGCTCCCCATCTCAACCTCCCACTCCCAGGTCCACTCGGAGCCTCTCCGATGTTGCCACTGAACCTTTACCAAAGGTATCTATTTGTTGCTCATGACCTTCATCTTCCTCTCCAATATACCTACTGACCTCTCATTATAATTCAGGTGATCATTGACCTGAATATCATCCAAAGGAACCGCAACCTCAGCGTCCATTACACATTTTCACAACTAAGATACATAGAGAGAGTTGTGGATCTGATTGAGCTCACCCAACAAATCCAACTGATAGCCTGCCCTACCTACCTTGGCGATCAAATACAAAGGTACAATATACCAGGGACCCAGTTTCCCCCACCTCCTGAAGCGTATCATACCCTTCCAAGGTGAGACCTTCAGTAATACCACATCGCCGACCTGAAATTCCAAATCATCCCATGAATTGGTAACCTTATGACTTTCCCTGATCCAAGTGCGAGTCTTGTGCTTCTGGTAGTATTGGCCTCTACTACCTTTCACACCTACTCATATTCATCCCAAGAATTGCCTCGCAGTTCCCAAGTTCTTATTTCATAAAATCACAAAACGATTTAACACGTACAAATGTGTCCAAATAATCTTAAAATTTTCCTAAGAATCTACTAGGACATCTTCCATGCGTATGTAACACCCTGATGCTCTGGTATTGATTTTTGGTTATGGATTTTCATGATTCAAGGTCTACTCGACGAGTTGGTTTCCCTGACTCGTCGAGTAACAGCAGGTTGGTCCACGTGTTTAAGTGACCTACTCGCCGAGTCCAAGAAGGGACTCGACGAGTAGGAGTTGGGGGATGAAACCCTAAATTCTGGGGTTTTGCACCCTATTTAAGGGATCATTTGCCTCATCTGGCCTCCTTATAGTCCCTTGAGAGCTCAACAAACCCTAATACATGTGAGTGTGCTCTATTTGTGTGTTTTAATCTTTGGAAGAGGATTTTTGGTGAGAAGAGCTTGGAGAGAAAGTGACTAGAAGAAAGGAACGTGTGGGAATTAGAGATCTACCTCAGTTAGCACCAATTGAAGGTATCAAGTCGTTATCTTGACCTCATTTCCTTGTAGATCTCATTTGGGTGAATTTAAGGGCTTTTCTAGCATATTAGGAAGCTTTTCTTGTGTATGAGCTAAGATATGAAGTTGCAACTTCAGATCTGAGCTCTCTTGGGTCTCTAAGTCCATAAAGCTTCTAGCTTTTGCAAGTATGAGACTCTCCTTAGGTGTAAGACTCCATTGCAAGCTTGGATTTGTCATTTAGAGTCTTTAGAGCCTTGCATGCATGTAAAGTTTGCAACTTTACATGATAAACATGCCTTGGGGAATTGGATGTGCAATATGGAACCTTATCATGTATTAAAAACATCTGATTAGATGAAGAACTGAAGGGACTCAGCGAGTTACCTTGTCAACTCGGCGAGTTCGATGAAGATTGTCTTGGGCTCGGTGAGTCAGTAGAGAGACTCGGCGAGTCAGCTACGGTTTTCCCGACCTTTCAACATGCATGAACTCGACGAGTTGGCCAAGGAGTTTATGTCTACAAACATTAGGAACTCGACGAGTCACTCAAGTGACTCGGAGAGTTGACGAGTTATGCAAGGAACTCGGCGAGTAGCTAGTTGTACTCGACGAGTTGAGGTCAGCATGGTTTGTTGACCTTAACTTTGAATTTGACCAAGGGTTGAGTGATTGACTTCTGGGGGCATTTTGGGAAATTGGAAATTTATGGATATGGTTCTATGACGAATATAGGTGATGGAGTTTGTGACGGTGATCCGAGAGATGAGCTTATCTCTTTAGCGCATCAGTTGTGAGGTGAGTTATCCTCACTATATCAATAGGGTCTAAGGCATCAACGCCCTTTATCAGATTTGTATCCGGATATTTGCTTTCTATGTTTATTGATCTGCTAGATATGCATCCTGGTAGTTAGGATGGTATGATGTTAGTGACCCGGTTTAGGTCGGTATCCTGGTATATAGGATGGTATTATTTTAGTGACCTGGTTTAGGTCGGTATCCTGGTATATAGGATGATGATATGTTAGTGACCGGTTAGGTCGATATCCTGGTTATAGGATGATTGATGTGTTAGTGATCTGTTAGATCGGTATGATTATCTGTTATATACATGATAACGTATGATATTGATGTGCACATGATTGTTTGATTAGTATGGGGGTTGGGTTGAGGCGGGTCTTGCTTCGTGTTGTAGGCCAATATACCCAGGGCGGATCGGATAGACTGTGGACCCAGGGGGGCACCTAGTCAAGCCGAAGTCCCGGCGAGCGGTCTGGATAAGTTGCATGCCCCGAGAGGGCGGTCCAGTCATGCTGAAGGCTCGGGAGCGGTCCAGATAGGCTATAGGCCATGTGAGGCGGTCCAGTCAGGCTGAAGGCTAATTATGCATGTTGTTCTGTATTTGTTGATATGATATGATTATGGTTATATGAGGTTGGTATTTTGGGGGTAACTCACTAAGCTTTCGGGCTTACAGTTTCAGTTTATTGTTTCAGGTTCAACGGATGGCCGCGGAAAGGCGAAGGCGTGACCATACACTTCCTCGATTGATGATTATGATTTATAGGAACTCTGATGTTTAAACTATTTTGAAAACAAATTGTAATAATGGAATGGTTTTAAATGATTTATAAAGTTTTAAATTGGCTCGAATTTTATTGATGTTACAACGTATCTTCGATAACAATTCTGATTTAACTCGATTGGTGTTGGAAACGTCAGACGATAGGACAACTTCAAGAATTACACCATTCATTCTATCATCATGCCAATCAAATGTGTACATTTGAATGTACCATACTCCTCTATATGTACTGTTACTTTATCAAAGGCATTCTAAAGGCAAGATACCGCTTTTACGATATCTTCCGATAGGTTTCATTCATTATTGTAAGCCTTCTCATTTCCTTCATTTACTCAATTTGCTACGAGTCTTCAACATGAAATTATGTTCACGGAAGCATGCAATCAGTGTATCGAGACGAGAATATGGATAAAGAAGTTTTTGACATGTAATCCTCTTTATTACTCCAAAAAGTTACATGTTAGTTCTAATATCGTAGTTAAACGTTTAGAAATCCGAACACATAAAGTTTCCAGATCCGGTTGGCAATAGACCATAGATCCGATCAAGTAATAACATCATCATGCATATAAGGTATCATAAATCATTTAGCACATAAAAGCGATTTAGGCATCTTTCCAAAAATAAGCTAGTGCTCGTGTTTATTCATGCATATTTCCTAAATATAGCAGACACTCTTCTCACAATCATCGCTTAGCATTCTAAGTTTAAGTCTAGAAATTTTCTAAATTCCTAGTTCACTTACACTAAAGCTCTGATACCAACTGTGACATCCCTAATTTCACGGCTAGAAAAGACCGATTAGTTTATGCTTATTTAAAAATCAGAGTATCCTTTTTGAAGAACAATATTGCGGAATTTGTTCCCAGAAAACATGATAATGATATTATCAAAGCATTTCCGAAGAAATGTATTTTAATTACTTTAAAACATTGGGATGTCATCGTCAATATAGGAACATAATCATAACGAAATATTACAAGCCCTACAGTAATTAAACTAGTGACCTAATACTCCTTGAATCTCTCAGCATATTGTATCTTTAATATCGCTACATGTGATATAATAAACTGAGTGGGTCATGTTGGGAAACTTGGTGAGTACATAGGGATTTCAATCCCACAATGTGATAATAGTGTATATCTTAAACCTGTAAAACCAACTATTATCCTTAACACAAATATATCATATCTCTAAAACAATTTATCCTATCCTGTCGATTCCAACGTACTGATCCTATACAACGATCTTACAAGATCTAGCCTTAAGGATCAATATGAACAACAAACTGACGACGTTGCTTCGGAAATTCCCTGGAAGCAAATGAGGATCAATAAATACATCAAATGAGAGGAATTGAATAAGTTTCACCACGAACCTCCGTCTATAAAAACAACAAGACAATTACGTCATGGGTGGTTATCTAGATAACTGTGCCTAGCAGTGGTCTGACATAGTGAGGTATTTTACCCCCAGACTCACCCTATTCGGCAATATAACATCAAAAAATACCTAGTACTTGTTTATTACTGACACTCTATAAGGCAGTCTACGAAGTTCCCTCAATTACTTCGTGAAAGGAAACGTTGTCACACAAAAAGGAGTTTGTACATGATAGTACTCCTGGCACATTATAGTACCCTGGTATGAGTAGAAATCGTACCCCAGAACATAATATTACCCCGACACAAGTAGCACCTGATATACAGAGCTTTGAAAAAGACTTGGTACATAGAAAGTACCTTTGTACGTAGGACATACTCCATTGATCATCAATCTCCTCGAATATAGGTTCTACTCTCTATTCCGATCACACACGTACCCTTAATAATATGCTACCCAATATCCAAAACTTAGTTGAACTAGTCATCTCTTTTAAGTCTTGTTTCATCACTAGGCAAGCCTACAATGCTTATAATCAACTTTCAATACCAACTCTGTTTCGGCAACACTATCCTAATTTAGTGTAATATTTTATAAAGAGTATTAAGTATTAACATACATTTATCTCCTCATTTATAATACTTATATTATTATTATTATCATGTAAATACATCTTAACACATATAGAACCATGTATGTTTCACATAGCGTATATCATCAAATATACATATAACACATATTTCTAGATAATAAGCATATAACTCACATATAAACTTCCAATGTATATTTAATACATTTATTAATACTTGTATTAAAATCATGTTCATGAAAGGGACTATGCACTCACCTGTTAAATTGACAATTCAAAATTTGGACAGCGCTTCGCTTCTAGTAATTGTCTTTTCCATTGACGTAACCTAGTATTATTATTACTATGTATTAGTATAGTATTTATTGCGACTAATTATTAGTCTAGATTCATCATTATCTCAAAGTCTACTTCATGCTCTATCAACTAAGGAACAACCAGGTAGGATCATATCGGGGGTAGGTTTCGTTTGGTATACGAAGTATACTGTTTTGAAATCCTACTTTAAACACCTCACTAAATCCGACCTAGACATCATCCCTGTAAATAGATCAATCAGTATAACGACTTGGAATCACTAATAAATATTGTTTATAAGTTCATAATAACGACTTATGACTATAAATATAAGCTACACTGAAAACAGAATAATGTAACTTATAGGACTTTTAACGAAAACCGGGAAATTGCGTGGACAGAACTCCGACTCTAAAAGCTTCTTTTCGTCGGCTTTTTGACGATTCATAGTTTCTCTATCGCACCCTAAAACTAGGAGAAATCGAAAAAGAAAGAAAGAATAATTTAGAGAGAGTTTAGAGTATTTGAGTAAGGAAATATGAAGAATTCATCCTCTATTTATAGAGGCTTTATCATAGAGTAGGCCCATTAACAAGAAACGCATCGCCCAACTCCAAAAGACTGGAGTGTTGGAATCATTTGACTTAAGGCCATATGATGAATGTGAAACTTGTCTTTTGGGGATGATGAAAAAATCACCTTTCACTAGATCTTGTGAAAGAGGTGAGGTTTTGTTGGATCTCATACATACAGATGTGTGTGGACCCTTCAGAGCTACTAGATAGGATGCCAATAAATTTTATGTAACACTTATAGATGATTATAGCAGATATGTTTATATCTACTTAATCAAGCATAAATCAGAAACCTTTGAAAAGTTTAAAGAGTTTAAACATGAAGTCGAGAATCAATTAAACAGAAAGATAAAGATGCACCAATCTGACAAAGGTAGAGAGTATCTTAGTATCGAGTTCCACGACTATCTCAAGGAATGTGGAGTTGTTTCACAATTGAATCCTCCTAGGACGTCACAACTTAATGGTGTCGTTGAGGGTAGTATTCAGACCTTGATAGACATGGTTCGTTCCATGATGAGTCAAGATTCTCTTCCCATTTCTTTTTAGAGGTATGCGTTAGAGACAACTACGCATATCCTCAATCTTGTCCCTACCAAGAAGGTTGCCAAAACACCTCACAAGATGTGGACATGGAAAGTTCCCCCGTTAGCACATACCAAGGTATGGGGTTGTGAAGCTTTTGTTAGAAGATGGACTCATGACAAGCTAGAACCTATAAGTGAGAGATGTATTTTCATTGGATACCTACATAAGTCTTTTGGATATTTGTTTTATAGACCTAGTGAGAACGTGGTCTTTGTAGCAAGAAGGGGAGTCTTTTGTGAGAGAGAGCTCATATGCAAAGAGGACAGTGGGAGTACCATTGACCTTGAAGAGATTCAAGAGTCAACCAATGAAGGAACCTTAGAAGATATTGGCGCTCAACTAGAAGATGAGACTCCTGTTGAACCCAAAGACAATTCGTTACCTCTTTGACGATCTAGTAGAATTAGCATGCCACCAAAGTTCTATGGTCTCCATATAACATCAGATGGTGACACGTTTATCAGTGATGGTACAGTGGCAAATTTGGATGAGCCAGCTATTGGATTAGGTGTCCAAGCCAATAACTGAATTAGTATATACATGAATTATTAGCAAAGTTCTTTTGAGTTTCCCTCAAACCTAGTAATTGAATATGTTGACTTTTAGAAAGAGAAATTTATTTATTAACTTATTATGTGATTAATAAATTAATTAGAAATCAAAATAAATAATTTATTAATATATTATGTGAATAATATATTGGTTAGAAATAGTATTGTTTAATTATAAATTAATCATAAATTAATTAGAATTAATTTTGGGATTAATTGGAGTACAATATTCAAAAGTTCAACATTGAGTAATTCTAGAATCTCCCTAGGAGGGGGGACGAATTCTAGAAGGGCTCTAGGGTTTCCTTGGGCATTAAGGGAGCCTTGGATGTCGTAGGGAGGAAGTTAAGGGATTAAGGCTTATCTTACGAAACTACCTTATCCATAGCTCCTTTGATCACCTATATAAACCCTCCACGGGGTTCTAAATTTTGGTCATATATCTTTTTCCTAGGCATAGCCGAAATTTCCATCTCCTCTTTCCTCTCTCTTAAGCCTCTTTGTTGCTAGGGTTGGGCGTGAACCATCAGAGGCACGAGATTTATGGTGCTACTTCCAAGTGACTACATAAAGGATTTTGTTTGATTGTTTACTACAACAACCGAGATGTATGTTTTCTTTTATGAATTTCAAAATTACCTAGGGTTATAGAGTTTTTGTTGTTCAATAGAATATTACTTCAATAGAGTTATGACTATATCTAATAGGTTGCATGTACCCTTAAGTGTATAAGGATTTATCCGTGTTATTGCATGAAAAACTCATCAGTGGTGTCAGAGTGTATGGTTTTCTAACAATTGAATGTACATTGCTTGAACTTGAACAAAACCCAAATCGGGGGAAAGACAAAATCGTCATTCTGTTGCAAAACCAAATCGTGGTGTTCTTCCGCCACGACGTGGTGAACCCTCTGATCAACGAAAATTGTGTTTGCTTAATTCATAAATTGATTAGGATAATTACTTTATATAATGTGTTTTAACTTTATAAAACTGAATAGTTATCTTTGTAATTAGATATCCTTATCTTGAATTTGTGAATTATCCTTATGTTTTAATTACATTTAATTATTTGATTAATTAAAAGATAAAGATTAAAAACATAATTGGTTTATTTTAAATTATTTTAATTTCGGAAATTTAAATTAAACCTAGTATTTTAGAATAGTTTTAAAATACACCTTATACTATATATATAATTAAAAAGTTTAATATATACTATATGTATAAGACAAAGTCAGTCAAATCAATAGTAGGCCTCATTCACGAAGCCATACTATAAGGGAAGTTTAAGAAAGCGGCCTATAAAATGATTGCCATTAGGTATCCATTCTTACCCACCGCTCTCTTGTATGGTGGAGGGTCATTAGACGAACGAGTTAGATAGGACATAATCTCATTAATAAAAACTATTTTCATAAAAATCCCACTTTGAGTTACTTTAGGAAAAAATGTGAAAAGTATGTTAATCGATTAAATATCACATTATACTTTATAGTAGTTAGTGGAGCGCGTGTGGTTAACCGGCACACTAATAGTGACTATAAAGTGTAATAATAGGCATCTCAAAATATTATCATTGATTAATAATGGAGCACGCATGGTTAGCTGACATATTAATATGAGATGATAAATGACATCGAGAGTGCCAAACATATTTGTATGAATTGTTATTTTGGATCTCAAAGATTTGAGATTAAACATGTCATTGATAGATTCGATTAATCTCAAAGGATCTAGGAATTTCATAGTTCGAAATTGGTAAATTGCTTTAGCTACCTTTATAAACTTGCGATAAGATTACGACATCCCCTTCTCAGTTATGAATTATTATTTTGGATTCTAGCCTTTTATTATAGGTTAAAATATTAAGGGTTAGTATCATTTAACTAAAACTATTCTTTTTCTTTGTAGATGTCTACTCCTAGTGATGCTTATATTCCTTCATCATTTACCCAAAACTTGGGTTTCTCACTACTCTCTATCGTGTCCAAGGTGACATTTGATAGCACCAACTACAACGATTGGATGCACAACATTAAGATGACTTTACGATTTGAGGTCAAGGAGTATGTCCTTGAAAATGAACTTGTTGAGATCAACAAAGCCACCGCTACTCCTGAACAACTAGCCTCTTACAAGAAACACTATGATGATGCAACAAAAGTTGCTTGCATCATGGTCGCTACCATGACTCCTGAATTGAAAAGGTTGTATGAGGATTATTGGCCATTTGAGATATACAATAACCTTGTGGAAAAGTACCACAAGAGAGCTCGTCAAGAGAAATATAAAGTGGTCAAAGCTCTCATGGCTTGCAAAATGAAAGAGGGAGAGTCTGTGTGAAACCACGTGCAGAGAATGCAAAGGTACTTGGAACGCCTTGTTAGGCTCAATGTGCAGTTTGACAAAGAGTTGCCCATTGACATGGTCTTGAACTTCTTGCCTAGTTGTTATGATCAGTTTATATTGGCCTATTATTTGAACAACACAGGAACCACATCGGCCCAACTCCATAACTTGCTACAGACTACTGAGTCGGGAATGAAAGGAAAGAATCCAACCCCTTCCACTAATGCTCTCGTTCTCGCCATTGCGCAAAGAAAATGGGAAGAAGAGGAAGGCTGCTCCTAAAACTACCTGGAAGAATAAGGCTCCTGTTAGGTCATCTAGAAATGGCCCAAATGCGAGACCCAAATCAGACATTCCAGCTGTTAGTGACCCCAAAGAGGCCACTTGTTACTATTTCAATGATAAGGGTCACTGGAAGAGGGGCTGCCCCAAGTACTTGCAAGACATCAAAGATGGCAAGGTGAAGCCATCGTTAGCAGGTATATACACTATTCAAACTAATAACTCATAATCTCTCGTTATTGGGTCCTTGATAAGGATGTGGTTTTCACATTTTGTTCTAATTTGTAGGGACTAAAAGAAAGTGAAGAGGTGGATCATGGGAGGATGAATCTGATCATGGGAAATAGGCGATCTTTTTTTTTACCAAGATTGGGACTTATCATCTTATGCGTAGTAGTGATGTTAGTTTAGATTTGATAGATTGTTGCTATTCGTCAAAAATACGAGAAACATTACTTCATTTCATATTGTTCAGACAAGGTTTTCTTTACTCGTTTAATGATTTGAATGGTTCAATTTTAGTTTATAAAAATGGTGTTTTTATATTTGAAGCTTTACCTTGTAATGGTGTGTACGAAACTGTGATTTGTGTTGATAACTTAGGCAATAGTGTATTTCACATTGATTTGTCTAATGGTTTAGATAAGGCATACTTGTGGCATTGTCGTCTTGGGCACATTAACAAGAAATATGTCTCCCAACTCCAAAAGGATGAAGTCTTGGAATTATTTGACCTAAGGCCAAATGATAAATGTGAATCTTGTCTTTTGGGCAAGATGACAAAATCACCTTTTATTGTATCTTGTGAAAGAGGTGAAAGTTTATTGGACCTCATACACACAAATATGTGTGGACCCTTCAGATCTACCACAAGGGTGCTAATTGATTTTATGTAACATTTACGGATGATTATAGTTATGGTTACATCTAGTTGATCAAACATAAATCAGAAACCTTTGAAAAGTTCAAAGAGTTTAAACATGAATTCGAGAATCTGTTAGGCAGGAAGATAAAAATGCTCTGATCTGATAGAGGAGGAGAGTATCTTAGTATCCAGTTCCACGACTACCTCAATGAATGTGGAATAGTTTCACAACTGAATCTTCGTAGGACACCACAACTTAATGGTGTGGCTGAGAGACACAATCAAACCTTGTTGGACATGGTTCATTCCATGATGATTCGATCCACTCTTCCCATATCTTTCTGGGGGTATGCTTTAGAGACAACCACCCATATCCTCAATCTTGTCACTACTAAGAAGGTTGACAAAACACCTCACGAGATATGGAAAGGGAAAGTTCCCTCGTTAGCACATATCAAAGTCTAGGGTTGTGAAGCTTCGGTTAGACAAGAGACTCACGAAAAGATAGAAGCTAGAAGTGATAGGTGTATTTTCATTGGCTATCCACAAAAGTCTTTTGGATATTTGTTCTACAAGCCTAGTGAGAATGTTTGAATGTGGTCCTTGTTGCATGAAGATGAGTCTTTCAAAAGAGAGAGAGCTCATATGCAAAGAGGACAGTGGGAGTATAATTGATCTTGAAGAGATTTAAGAGCCAATCAATGAAGGAACCTTAGATGATACTAGCGGTCAACTAGAGGATGAAACTTCTGTTGAACCTATTGATAGTTCGTTACCTCTTAAATGTTCTAGTAGAGTTAGCATGCCACCAACGTTATATGATTTCCGTATAACATCAGATGGTGATATGTTTATCAGTGATGAAACACTGGTAAATTTGGATGAGCCACCTAACTACAAGGAAGCGATGGCAGGCCCTGAGGCTGCCAAGTGGAAAGAGGCAATGGACAACGAGATCAAGTACATGTATGAAAACCAATTATGGAATTTGGTTGATCAAGAACATGGTCAAATGATAGTTGGTTGTAAATGGATCTTTAAGAAGAAGACCGACATGGATGGAAATGTGCATACATTCAAGGCATGATTGGTTGCAAAGGGCTTTACTCAAACCCTAGGGACTGACTATGATGAGACCTTCTCACTAGTGGCTAAGATAAAATCTATTAGGATAATGTTCTCCATAGCTGCCTTTCATGACTGTGAAATATGACAGATGGATGTTAAAACCGCTTTCCTTAATGAGAAGTTGGCTAAAAATGTTTACATGAGTCATCAAGAGGGTTTTGATGATGCAAAGTTTCCCAATAGAGTGTGTAAGCTTGAAAAATCCATTTATGGATTGAAACAAGCATCTCACACCTGGAATTTTTGCTTCCATGAGAAAGTCAAAGAATTTGGTTTCTCTAGGAGTGAAGATGAGTCTTGTGTACATGTCAAAGCTAATGGGAGTATAATAACTTCTCTAGCATTGTATGTTTATGACATACTACTTATAGGAAACGACATTCCAACCTTGCAAGAAGTAAAATCTTAGCTTGGAAAGTGTTTCATTATGAAAGATCTAAGAGAGGAAACCTATATTCTTGGGATAAGAATTTTGAGAGATAGAAAGAAAGAATAATTGGACTTAGTCAAAGTACATACTTGGACAAAGTACTAAAACGGTTTAGTATGGAAAACTCCAAGAAAGGAGAGCTACCTATTCAGAGCAATGCCAAATTGAGTAAGACTCAAAGCCCAAGTACGGATGAAGAGAGAGATGATATGAATTGAGTCCCTTATGCTTCAGCTCTAGGATTGATCATGTATGTTATGATATGTACTCACAATGATGTATCCTTTGGTTTGAGCATGGTCAATCGCTATCCGGGAAATCCTGGCATATCTCATTGGACAGCAGTTAAGAACATCATCAAGTATTTAAGAAGGACAAAGGACATGATTCTAGTTCTTTGTGGCAGTGATACGTTGAGAGTGACAGGGTATAGTGACGCCACCTTTCAAACAGATAGAGACAACTTTCGTTCTCAATCTGGTTAAGTGTTCACATTAAATGGTGGAGCAGTTACTTAGAAAAGTTCCAAGCAAGATACGGTGACTGATTCTACTTGTGAATCAGAGTACATAGCGGCAAGTGAAGCATCAAAGGAAGCAGCTTTGCTGAATAACTTTATCGACGATCTCAGAGTAGTTCCGACCATTCAGGAGTCAATGGAACTTTTTTGCGATAATGGAGGTGTGGTTTCTTTGACTAAAGAACTGAGAGACCATGGAAAATCAAGTCATATCGACAAAAAGTACCATTATATCATACATAGAGTTGAAGAAGGTCATCTCATAGTGAAAAGAGTTTCGTCAGAAGATAATCCTGCAGATCCTCTCACAAAGGCACTAAGTAAGATTAAGCATAGTCAACATGCTAGAATGATTAGTTTGAGAGATAACATTAGTTTTAGTAGTTAGATGATTAGTTTGAAACTTGTAACAAAATAAATGTAATTGATTTTGGTGATTAAATAATATAGATTATTTATGAGTTTGATTACTACCTTTGTCAGTTATTTATTCTTGTGTTTCATTTTGTATGTTTTACTTCCCGAATAATATAATTATTCAAATTCCACAGTCACTCATGCTTTGGGAAGTAAGTAGTGAATTAAGACTATCATGAATTGGATTGTAGATTGTCTAAGGGAATTAGACATAGTAATTGTATTGCTACAACATTTATGAGTACTTAGAAATGGAGATTTAAGTATTGGATAAACTCATACTTAGAGAATTACTTCATGGATTATATCACGAGTAATTCTGAGACGATAATATCTTATATTCTTAAAATGAAGATATATGAGTTGTAATTTACAAGTCGGTTGTGCATTGGTATTGTGAAAACGCATCAGTAACATGATGTTATAAAACGCAATATCATGTATGATTTGATGATTAAAAGATACAAGCATATAAGTCAAAGTTTATTCGTTTCTTTTGCCTTAACGCGAAAAGCGATATCTTTGGGCCCCTTGGTGATTTGACATTGACGTATGGTGATGGGACTAGCCAGTACTCAATTGGTGTGTTCAATCTGAAGTCGTATGTCATCATCAGAAATCATAAATCGGGAAACAAAACTTGGACAATGAGATTGATTCTAATCCATGTATCATGTTTATACGATATCTTGAAGAATGGAAGAATATTTGATCACTTATCTTAGGGCTAACATCTGGTCAGTTCAGAGTTTGGTGGTTGCTATGGAAGCACTTTTTGCTGTATAATTTAGAAAATATATTGGAAATTATAGTTATAGACTTATCAAATTGGGAGACTGTTAGATTAGGTGTCTAAGCCAATAGCTGAATTAGTATATACTTGAATTATTAGCAAAGTCCTTTTGGGTTGACCTCAAACCTAATAATTGAATAAAATGACTTTTAGAGAGAGAAACTAATTTATTAATTTATTATATGATTAATAAAATACTTAGAAATCAAAATTATTTATTCATATATTATTGATTAGAAATAGCATTGTTTAATTATAAATTAATCAGAAATTAATTATAACTAATTTTGGGACTAATTGAAATAATTAAAAGTGGAAGAACAAAAGGTGAAAATGTTCAAAAGTTGAACACGAGCAATTCTAGAACCTCCCTAAAGGGGGGGGGGGGGGGGGGGGGGATTCTAGAAAGGCTCTAGGATTTCCTTAATGTCTTGGATGCCTTTGGGAGGAAGTTAAGGGATTATGACTTATCTTAGGAAACCGGCTTATCCATACCCACTAGGTACGTCCAACGTACTCAGGCCAGAAGCAAACCTTCCTATTAAGCACTTATCTCCTTAAGACCTTACAACTAGGACTCAAATCTAATCCCAAATGCCTTCCTAAATCATAAAGTTTCCAACTTTATGATCTTGCATGGCTAGAAGGAGCTTAAAACCAAAACCCTAACTTATTACAAGCTCTTAAACCCCATAACTCATGGATGGGTGAAAGGAAAGGATCAAGATCACATTTTTATGACCACAAACGCTCCAAAACATTTGAAAGGACAACCCATTTGGTCTAGTGTAGGCCATACTCATATACAACAAGATTATGGGACCAAAATGCACAAAACTCAAGAACTAGCAAGATCCGATGAAGTATTCATCAAGTTCATAACTTTCTACCTTTTGAAGGTTGCTAATGAGATCAAAGTTCCAAAGTCACAAAGCTTAATGCTCCTCAAATACTCTCCAATGGACTCTTTTCTTCAAGGATGAACACAAAACACTAAAAAAACTCAAAAACTCTCAAATGGAGATTAGGGTTTGCAAAGGCTCGTTTAGGAGGATGGAGGCTGAAGGTGGAAGGGATTGGTGAGGGTTAAGTTGCTTAAATAGGGCTCAAAACCCCAGATTTAGGGTTTGCACAACTGACAAGTACGCCTTGTATACCCATTGAGTACGCCTAACATACTCATGAAGACCTACGTTCCTTTTAATGAATTACACCATGTGTAGGCCCAAAGTACGCACGACGTAAGGACCACTTTTGTAACAATTTTTTATACTTTAGATAATAATGGAAATACCAGGTTAGATGGGTGTTACATTAACGATCTTTATATTTACGCCATCGTATTTGAGTCTACTACAATTTTCACTTATAGATTAATCTCGTTAAAAAGTAATACATTTTTACTTACGATTTTATAAAAAAAATGTTCATACATACATTTATAAAGAACACATTGATATAAAGATGGTAAGTAAAAATAAATTATTTTTTTAACGGAAGTAATCTAAAGAAAGTTGTAGTAGGCTCAAATACAAATGTGCGGATATAAAGATCGTTAAAATCTGAGATCATATGAAGAACCTATGATGTTTAGAACACAATACCTAAGTCAAACCATAAGACCTAAGCAACCGAGGTTGCGGTGGCCATAAACATCAACAACCCCGAACACCTTATTAATTATTGTCCCATGTAGGATGCCGTGAGAAAAACTTAAAGAAATTGGTCATAAATACTGAATGTGTACAAAAACAACAAAGATATTAAAAAATAAATGTATACAAAGTGAAAAATATATTATATTGTTAAGTCAATTTTTTCTGGTTTACCTGTAGTAGTCGATCATAAAGATTGATTAGCCGATCGTAAGGATTGAATATGTGCAGTTTAACAACTTGAAGGGGTAAATATAGATGAAAAAAACATTAGTAACCAAATATATACAAATTGAAAAAAATATTACTCTTTTAAATCATTATTCCTTTTATATATCACTTATCACTGTGGACAACATCTTTTAATAGACTTCTTTATAGTAAGTTAGGTATTCAACTTGATTATATCCGAATCGAACGGATGGTTGTCCTGACACTCCCCAAAATAATATTATTTAAAAAGTTAAAAATATCAAAATGGTCATTAACTTCTATTAAAAAGGGTATTGGGTATTGGGTTAAAGGCGTATAGATCATTTAATGTCCACACTAAAACCAATCCAAAACTACTTAAAACAAGTCATATTCCATTTCAAAAGGTTACAATCCGACCCACTTTCAAACCAGGGCAGTTTATAGTAAAAAAAAAAAGCGACACAAGTTACTCCTTTTGCCTACGTTGTTAAAATACATTTTTTCCCCATATAGTATCAATGTAGTTACATTTCTTTACCCATAATGGAAACACACTTTGCCTTTGAAAACAAGTACATTACCCATATTAATAGCAAAAGTAAAATACATTGCTATTTCCCACAATTTGCCTTTAAAATATAATAAAACAATAAATTATCAACCAAACAGGTTTTTGTATTTTGTATATGGAACCATAAATCCCAATAAAAAACAAACAAAAACATTACATAACGATTAGAACCACAACAAAAATCCAAGTTTCTCTGAGTTTTTATTTAATATATGTATCCGCCCATGAAAGTACAATGCTATAATAATCCGTCAATCTTCTAGAAAAAAAAAAAGAAGGTTACCTTGGATCCCGTTTTGGTTTATTCAGAAATTCTGGTGGAAGTGAAAGAAACTGAACAGCCCGTTGAACTTGAGAAACATCTAAACGGTATCTTTTTGCTATTTGGTTGACATCCATAGGCCCATTATGGTCTTCGGCTTTTCCTTGATATAAAAGGATGATGTGGCGAAGCTGGCCTACATTTAGGGTACCCGGGGCAGCTGGTTTGTGTTCATATCTGCCCGATTCTGGAGTTGTGTTTCTTAGCTTTGGCATTGGTCTATTGTACTTGTCCACCACATATGCCTGCATACATAGTATTTTCAAGGTTTTTTTTTCTTTAAGATAAATGAGGAAACTGGACTTAATGGGAAAGTCTTATTCCCTTGACTTTTTGCATCAAGTATGGATGATATTTTGGCATAAGGCAAACAGATCTTATTCCTCCATCAACTATTTCATGTGAATCTTATGCATCATTAGATGTGTTTTAAGTTTCTCTTAGTAGTGTAAGTTGAAGGCAATGAAAGTTTTCATTTTTCAATCCTAAAAGCAATATTATGATGATGTACAATACATTCCAAGAAAAAGCATGAGTTGAGAGGAGATCTAGTGATCTACAGCAATATATCCAACAAGTTTTGTCAACTCACCTCACCTGTCTCCAGTTTCCCTCCAGGTTTTGTTTGAATTCGGCCAACCATCTTGTTAAGCATGGCATCATATTGAGAGTCACGTTCTTCAATTACATCATCAGCACTGTTTCTTGGTGGAACATCTAATGACATAATACGCATCAGGAAACAGTATCAATTACATAAACAATGTCTATAAGCTTCAAACATAATAGAATTCTCATGTAATATGTTAACTTCCTGAAATTTGTATGCTTAATCATCCATAACAAAGTTCTAAAGATGCAAATTAAAAAACAAAATCACATCAACTCTGGATTTGACAAGGTATTTCACTGCCATTAGTCAACTTGTATCTAAAATTACAGCCTTACAAACAAAGAATGATAATTATGAAGCTAAGAAAACCACACCTACGAAAACCCAGAAAAAAGACAGAAGGGAAAAAATTATGACACTATGATACCCGAAATTAAGTTTATTTGCCGTGATTTATCTGCTTAACAATCCCCTTTTAAGTACTATATCTTCCCCAAAAGCTTAATCATTAAGAACCTTCTAGTTCAAGTTTACGAACGAAGAACCCTAACCAAAGTGATAAAAATCTCAACCCTGCGCTACCCTAACACGATTTGCTACTTCTCTATAATGAATATTGTAAATGTATAACAGGCGCATTCACAATGCTTTATATAGTATCGGCGATGTTGAATATTCGTTGGTAAAATTTGAGGCACAAACTTTCAGAATCACTCAATGTCCAAGCGAATGTTGACTCCAATTGAGATCAAGTAAGAATTTAACTTAAAAATTCACTTACCAGATATAGGGTCAACATTACCACCGCTGGGAAGATTATTGTTTACAGGAGCCACCGGTTGGCTACGATCAAGTGGCTTATTCAGCTGAGACGATGAAGATGGAGGTGCAGGCGTACGGATCCTTCCAGATGCTCGACGAAATGCCTGACCCATTATTTTCTATTTGCGGCGGTGTTGTTGATGCCGTGATGCTGTACATGTATTTGTCGCTTACATACGCGGAATTTAGAAGTCCACGTAATGGTGTTGTTGATGCCTTCAATCGTGATGCTTACATGTATCTATAATTTTTTTTTTTAGAACGAACACATGTATCTATCATTCAACTACACAAATGTTGGTCAAGCCAATTAATTTTTTGTACCGATTGTCTAATTAGGCTATGTTTGGGAATTAGCCGAAAAGCTAAATTATAAGTTATAAAATAACTTAGGCATATGAAAATTTGAGTTTTCTAATAATTAATAAATCTTATATTTAAGAGAATTAAACAAAAAAAAATCAATAAGCTCATTGAAACATTGTAGAGCTTGTTGTTTTACTCCAAAATATATTGAGATATATGATTGTGTTGCACCTATATGATATATACTAACATTATATATATTTAAAATATTTGTCGACTCAACCATGAAAGTTATCTTGATTTTTTTTTTTTATATTTTATTTCCATGTCGTAGCGATTCGTTGTTTACTTTGAAACATTATGTTTGATACATTTATCGTATACTTCATTGAACCAACTCAATATCTAAACCAGTATCAAATATTAATAATACAAAGGTCATAGCGAAACACCTGCTTTACATGCTAATAGAAATATTAATTTATTTAGAACATTTAAAATATTTTTAAAATAAGTCGCAGAATTTTGTCTCAAACATTCATTCGATAAATACAAAATCTAAGAGTTAAGTAATTTTAAATACGTGGTTTTAAGTATGATGGTGTCCGATTCAAATATAAGTTTAAATAAACTATAAAAGTTATGTCATTCTTAAATATCCAAGTTGCTAACTCCTAATCTTCGACTTCATCAACGAGTACATATCAAAATAGTACCTTACGCTTGGAAGACCTAGTTAGTAATATGGGAATTCAACTATAAAATAGAATTGGATAATGGTAATAACCTAACTCTTAAGACCATCTCCAATCTATCTCTATTTTTTCCTCAAAAATAAAGTAAAAAATAATATAAATAATATTTCATTCAAATCCTATTACATTTTTACTTTATTTTTTTATCCCAAAAAGTATATTCCTAATTTATTCAATTCTTCCAACTTACATAGATTGTTAAATGCACTCCTTCTATTAATTTGGTTTTAACAAATATATAATCTATATTTTTTTCATTACAATAATATTAAACAAATAAGATTATATTTATAATACACTTATAAATAAATATTATACATGTATTTATAGAAATATTACAAATACATACTTTTAAATAAATATTATACATACATTTATATAAATATTAGACATACACACTTTTAAATAAATAGTATACATGCATATGATATCATGTTCGTAAGATACATTTTAATTATAAGCTTTCGTAAATACGTTATTGTGATCGTTATTTTAATATGTATTTAAATATTTATATGAATTCGATAAATAAAAATAAAATTTATTTTTATGATTAATTAATATAACTTATTATATAACAAAATATTATAAATAAATATTATATTTAAATTAAAACTAATACATAAAATAAACTAGAAATATATAAATATATAAAACGAGAAACTAAAACCGACAGCTAAAGCTTCATCTCCATATTTTGATAAATGAATAGTAATACTCCATATATGGAGTAATACTATTCGCATCTTCAAAAATGAGGGAAGAAAGATGGTAGGGTTAGGGAAGAATATGGGAGAAAATAGAGGAAAAAAATAGTATTTGGGGTGGGTTGGAGATCTTTAAGTTTAGATTCCCAAAAACATTTGAAAAACTTTTTTCAAAATACCAAACTTTTTCCATATCTTACAGACAATATACAACAAAAAATAACTTGATCTTGGAAAGGCCTATGACGTGTCGTTACAAACGAGTGAAATGTCATACAAGTGTGTGTACTATCTTATTGATGAGATATATCATGAGTTATCTATATTTTTCAAATCGTTGACATGTCCAAACGACGATAAAACGATTAAAGTTTAAGATGAACCAATAAAGCATTTAGGATGGATATGGAACGAACATTTGGTATCCTTAAGACTCTTGACAAATATTCAAACTCCAGACACTGTCATGTGACCTCAAAAGATTACAAAACATAATTTACGCATGCATCATATTACATAATATGATTTTAAAAGATGAAGGAGAAACGATATGCCACTACGATGAAAACAAAATTTTGTCATCCTTCGAAGGAGTACATATTGGTACGCAACAATACATTGCAAAATGCAAACATAAGAGAAGTACATGACCACAATACACATCACAAGATACACATTGATTTAGTGAAACATATTTAGCTAACATCGATCTCGTCGACGAAAATTTGTCTATGGATTTCTATAAGAATAAAGATGAAGATTGAGACATGCATCTTGCTGAGGATTCGAACACTCAGACAACAATATGGATGATGATTCCGTGTGATTTAGTATTTTAATTATTGTTACGTTCGTTATTTAATTTAATTATGTAATTTTTATTTTGAAATAATGAAACTATGAAAGTCAGATAAATACACCTCATAGTGGTGTTACCGCACATCCATCAGTGTCATATAAGCTTCATTGCACTATGTAGTGGGAGTACACGGTTCAGCCTTACTTATGGACGTAATTCCACTAGTTAATCACATATGTTCTCTAGTCATACAAGAACAACAAAGAGATATCGGTGTAAAGCAAGCTGCAAATTTGCCAGTGGATTGGCTTTTAATTTGCAAAGTAATAGCACTACACATAATAACAAAACTCGTACATCACATAATCCAAATTACAAGAATTTCATTAAGAATTGGTCATCATTCTGTATTCATTGCAAACAGAATGACCCCTCTCAAGACAAATGTCACCGTCACGTCTCTATGGATTCCCACCAGGTTTTATGTCAAATCACAATTTCTTTAATAGTCATGTACATGTTGATTCAATCTCTATTTAATTAGCAATCGTTGAATCGGTTTTTCACTTTCATTTCCTTCTTACGTTTCATTTCTTCTCTTCGAATAGATTCAAAGAAAATAAGATATGATATGCTTTCACCTTGGCTTGTTCCACCTAAATGCAATTTTCGTCCCATTAACATAAATCACATCCATTTTTTGCCTCATTTACACAAAAACCAAAATGGAAGTAACACACAATAATCCGATTAAAAATGTATACAGCTTGACATCACATTACTTACAAATTGCTGGGAAAATATGAAGTGTATCAGAGTAGTAGATAGAGTGTATACCAGAATATACTATACTGTCTTTTATAGTTTCAAAAAAAAAAAAAGATAGATGGCCAAGTGCTCCTGCAAACCACTTGTGGGACTCACATATCTAATTCAATTGTCTCCTTGCCTCAGCATGCGTAGAATTGACAGGAAGAGATTTAGTATGTCCAGATAAAGAGTCACTGATGCCCAAATGTACTCATCATATGTAAATCGCTTGATTAAGTTCTCAGTGTCATAGATTATGTATCCAGAAAACAAAACCGCACCAAATCCTCCAAATATCGCGTTTGTTGTGGGCCCCAGTGGAAAGAACACCTGGCATGGCATCATCACAAATCCATAAATAAATCAGGCAAAATCTACACTAGTTAAATAAATACAGTCAAGTGAAACAATTGCAGCCTTTAAGGCTGTGCATATTTCTTACACACGACAAGCTTTCTAGGGCTATTATCTATGATGAGGATGAAAAGGCCATTTACGTCTTTTTCACAAATGAGAGATCAAAAGCGAATAATTGCAATTTTGTCTCAATGACATCCATCTGAGTCTAAGTCCTAGTCCAATACAAGCCATCTATGTAGGGCATTAGGATGATAAGGATGAAAAGGGCATTTATGACTTTTTACACTAAAAAAAAGGCATCATGTGCATGTCTGTGTGTGTGTGTGAGAGAGAGAGAGAGAGAGAGAGATAGAGGACCTGCATGAAACTAGTGACAAGGAGAATAACAAGACTAGTGAACAAAATTGGACCCAAAAAGCTGAAGTCTTTGCCCTTCTTTGATGCCCAGAAAGTGTAGGCAGTTAGAGATGAAACCACTGCAGAGGTCAAAACTAGAGCTTCCAGCACAATCTTTCCTGTATCATTAATTTCAGATAAATTTCATTTACAGGTCAAACTTACCTAAAATTTAAAAAATGAATATCGAAAATTATAGATGAAGATCTTGTATAAGGTAAAGAATACGAACCATCTGTGTTGGCACAGCTCACACCTACAGTGAGACTTAGGGAAACTGTAAAGAGTCCAAGGAACACCAAGTTGAGTGGATGCTTTTGTTGATACACATGCAAAGGCCACAAAACTGCAAAAAGATTGCAGGCATTTCAATTCTCAAGGAGACAGAAATCAAGATTACATAATTATATAAAACCCTCAATATCTTTGGTTAATGTTTATAGCCATTAAGAAAAGAATGATTAACCAAAGTTCTTGGCCAAAACCATGAATGTGATATGTATTTCAATTCTCAAGGAGACCTAATTTATGAGCATCTATGAATAGAGGCTCTCAAAAGGATCAAAACCTTATGGTCCAAATGGGCAAATTATGATCATCAATTCGTTGACACTGGGAACCCCAGATTAGACGACCCAAAATGCACAATATCTTTGGTTAGGGAAGATAGAGAAGAAATGGGAATTCGATTTATACATAGGTCAATTTTGAGCACAGATCTGAAACCACTCCTCAAAACAACGAAAAAAACAAATTCAGTATCATAATGGATATAGAAATGAGATCCACACACAAAAATCAATAATAAGGAAAAAGTAGTCGGCGATGTTTTTAGATCTGGAGCAATAGGGTTTTGAAAATAATATCTAGTGAATTCTTATAAGATATAGAAAAACAAAACGAATTAAGTGAAATCAAATAAGTGAAACATAAATCATGAACGAAGAACATGATAGATAACTTTGAGATCGAGGGATGCGTACGGATGAATGGCAAGAAAACGAGAAATAGCAAGAGTCCGGAATTTCCACGGAGGAGATCGTTGATAGGAGCATAGAGGACAGTGAGGCAAGAGACGGCGGTGGTCAGAACCATCTGGGCGGCAAGGATTCCGTAAACCTTACGGATGAAGCCCCAACGAAGTTGGTTTTCTCCATGGCTGATTCCAGG
Organism: Lactuca sativa; assembly: GCF_002870075.4. NCBI lineage: Eukaryota > Viridiplantae > Streptophyta > Magnoliopsida > Asterales > Asteraceae > Lactuca > Lactuca sativa. The sequence goes on along the minus strand of NC_056627.2, from coordinate 127,719,415 downwards.
GTAGAGAGTTCCCTGTTCGATGTCCCCTTCGTGATCGTCTTTGGTGTTTATCCTTGTGAATTCAAACATTTTTGCGATCTTGATTTTCTGTTACTCTCAAAGTCTCCGCCTATACCCTATATGCTTTGAAAGATGGGTGATAGGAGATACGATGACCAAGACTAGTGGAGTTTGCGTGAATGAGTCGTGACGAAGGGAATGTTGCTTCGGTAATTGTAGAAAAAATTTATATCCAATCCATTTCGTTAAAAATGTTATATTTTACTTTTTACCTATTTCATAAACTTTTTAAAGTAAAAACTGTAAAAAAAAAATAGTATTATTGGTTTGTTGTTTTCTTCAGAAAAAAGACAAAATTACAAAAATGGTGTTGTGTTAGTCAAAATTATATGTTTTTGGTTTAAAAACATTTGATAATACATGGGTAATACATGGGTGGTCTAATTTTGAAAAGGTGGTGTGATTTTAGTCCTTATGGTTGTCATTTTTTTGTAGTTTTGGTCTAAATCCTACTAAAATGACAAATATGTGATTTTGATTCTTTTTTTAAATTTCTTTTAATTATAATATTTTAATTTTAATTTTAAAAATACCAAAAAAGAAATCTCATCCACCCAACCCCTCCCAAATCATATCCTACCCCACCTCCTACTTCCACATCATCAATCTCTTTCTATTCCAAGACTAAGAAAACACGCAGATGTCCAAACATGCACTCACAACACACAATCAAACTCAAATCATTCACGCCCCTAGTTATGTTCCTTCTTCTCCTTCACTAGATGCAAATGTCAATTAAAAGAAATAAAGACGAGGAACAGTTACAAGTCAATATCAAAAAAACAGTCTCCTCTTCTTCCATTTTTTTTCCTCGAGTTACAGGTATTCAAGAGAAAGAGGAGCAAGTATGTGATGGTTATTTATCGCTCTTCTTCTACTTCTCTTCTTAATCGAGCTCTTCCTCTACATGCCAATACCCTTGTATTTCCCCAGTCATCGCCATGAGAGCATCTTGCCACCGCCGTCCCTATTTGTTCATTACCACCCCGATCATGCTTGTTCATCAAGGTTGTTGTTGCTTGTTTATCATTATCATCTCCTTCACATCCTTTAAGGAAACAAATTTTAGATTCATTATAAATCCCAAAGAAGATCAATTCAAACCAATGAAGATAAAAAGAACTTACACCCAAATTCATGAAACCAAAACCTAATTAATCTACAAGTTAAGCCATCCAAAGTTTTAATGATCAAAATTTAAACGGAGGCCATTAGTTCCCTGAAAACAAAGCACACGATGGTTTTTCTAAAAACCAATTTTGAAACCCCACTTGCCACAATGACCTGTATCACCACCATCGCTTTCGAATCCAGTGTAAACCTAGCCTCACTTTCGATGTAAACCTAACTTCACATTTGGCATGAAGGTTCCTAGCTTAAGGCTCTAACAGAAATTGTGGATACGAAACCACCTTTAGAGGAAGAGAAGTATGAGTAGATGCAATCCCTAATTTTTAAAAATGGAGTTCATGAGGACTTGGAATCTGGTAACAATTTTAAAGTCGTCTGGTGTATGTGAGCATAACAACGGCAAAAAAGTTCAATCAAACACCATCGAGTACCAGAGATTGTAGAGGAGACGAAGCCACCCATGATAGAAGAGAAGTTTGATCATACACAAGCCCAAGTTTTTAAAAACAAAGCTCAGGTGGACTTAGAATGTAGCACATGGTTCTTGTTATGTATTATGTTATTAAATCTTCCTTTATTTTTGCATTTTTGGCCTTGGACTCGGCGAGTCGAAGGACTGACTCGCCAAGTAGAAGCGGGATGAGGTGCGGGGTTTAAGTTGCGGACTTGGCGAGTCGAGTCCCGGACTTGGCGAGTAGCCGCTGTTTGGACAAAAACCCTAATCCAGGGGTTTGCACCCTATTTAAATGTCACACCCCAAAACCAAGAACGGCGGAAACGTTCCGGGATGGAGGACGTCATGTACAGTATCACAACAGTGTAAAGTAGTAAATAAGCAACAACATCATCCATTGCATTATAAGTAAAGTTTTAATACATGTGTGTTCTTTCATTGTAATAAGACACCAAAAATATACAATCAAAATAAAAGACGAGACTTGTCTGTGCTCCGTCTTCTCAAAAACCTGGCCATCGTACCTGTCTACTGGTGACCTGAGAATACAAGTTATTTTGAAAGAGAGTATCAGCTTAAGCTGGTGAATTCATAAGTATTTAAGTGTCATTGTCTTGTTTTGAAAAGCTGTTATTAATGCCATGTAAATCTTTAAATGAAGAAGTTGATGTAAGTATGAAAAACCCTAGAAAATCCCTTATTTCCTATTAGTACGAGCTGTAGTCTTCTACCAAGACCTGAATGTTTTGTAAGTAAAATGATAGTTTTTCCTTTCTATTGACTAGTACTAAAAGTACTTAGTCTAACTCCTCGTTTATGTGATTATATCACAAAATAAAGTAAATAGGAAAAGTACTAATGTAAGTGTTATCCGGAGGTACTAGGGCTAACACGACATCGCGGTAAGCGAAATGAATAACCTAATGAACATCCGAAGATTGTCCAATTGTCCTCTATAGCAGTAGCAGGGAGGAGGAAGGGCTAGTCCCATAATTGACTCCTAATATAAGTAGTAACCGTAGGCATCCGTAGATGTTCATCACCCACTGGTGCTAACAGCTGGGTTCCAGAATGGTTAGTCCCGTCTAGACATCCCGTCGAACTGGGATAGGCAGGAAAATTTACACAGAAGGTACGAATAATTCTTCCTCGTAACTCTAGGTACAAGTATCCAGGTAAGTGAATACAGGATAATGTATCTATGTAATGGTACTCATGTAATGTATTTATGTAAGCGTGTTCATGTATCAAGTAAGCATATGTAAACGGACTCATGTATCATGTAAGTATATGTAAATGTACTCATGTATCAGGTAATGTAATGGTATAGACTCATGAATGAACTGACTCTTGTGTGATTCCTTGTAATAGAAATAATGGTTGTATCTTTTAACTATCCCTATGATAATTAACTGAAAAGATAATTGGTTGTTCAGGTAGTTTATACACCCTTACTACACAAGAGTGTGGGAAACTGAATGAAGGATGAAAACTATAATCTCAAAACATTTATATAAACATAAGTGTATAAGTATAGTTTTGTTTCAAGAAGGTAAAAATAATGGTTTTGTAAGATATCTAAGAGTTTTGAACAATAATTAAGAGTGACTTGATGTCATTTTAATAAACATTTCAAAACTAATACTTTTGTTATCAAGGTATTTTAAGATAGAAAACCATTTCATGTATCACATTTTGAAGTATGTGAAATCTACTGGGTGAAAACACAGTTATAAAATACATAAGAGTGATTTGATAACATACTTTTTTCTACTTGTATTCCCCCATTAAAGCATTTAAAATCATTTAAAACATTGATTAAGGGGTATGAACTCACCTGTAGTGAGTGGTACGGATGAACTGAGGATGTATGATCGCTAGGTGACAAGTGAAGTCTTGAACACACTTTATAACCCTAGTTAACATATAATACCACATATATGTATCCAATTAGTCTTAAACTACTAATTGATAATGTTAAGACATCCTAGAACATAATAAACACTTTATATAAGTGTTATAAGCCCTAAGGATTGCATCTAAGTTGTTGTGGGACAAGGCTAGTGAGTGCAGGGTTCCAAGGGACCTCATACTTGAGTTTACTCTCCATATAACCCCACACAAGGAGTTTACGGTCGTAAACTCTTGAGTTTACGGCCGTAAACTCCTAGGCTTAAAGTCCTTTGTTGTTTTGAGGTTCTAAAAGATCCCTAGAAGCATTCCGACTTGGTGGATTAATTCATGGAAGGGTTTAGGGCACTAATACACTCCTTTGAGGAGTTTACGGCCCAAAGGCCATTTCCTTTTTAGTTTACTGCCATAAACTCATATGGAAGTGGATATTTTTATGCTTTCAAGTCCCAAACTCATGTAGGATAGGTTCTAAACATTCATCTAAGGCTAATGAAGGCCTTAGGCACACATTGATGCCCTTCATTCATGTTTACGGCCCAAGAACCATATAAGCTATATAGTTGTTTAGTTATGCAATCTATGTTATTAACACATTATAAGCTATATAACACTTCTAGAGAGAGGTACTCACGATTTGGGATGAAAATACGAAGATCCGTGAGAGAGAAAATGGCTTTTCTCTAGTTGTAAATGTGAATAATGAATGAAATTGGTTCATAATTCTATTTATAGTCCTGAGATTTTTGGCAGAAAATATTTTATTCCCGAAATGATCTCTAATACCATAGAGTGTTGGAATAACAGAGTTACACAAAACCCTAGTGCATCCACTCTCCTGATATCTCCTGAAGTGTAAACCCTGAATTACTCAAACTTATACGAAAAAGTCTGAAAATTCACTGTGACTGCTATAACTTCTAATGAAGTGATATTGTTTGTACAGAATGGAAATTTCGGGTTGTAACATCATCCCCCCGTTAGAAGGAATTTCGTCCCGAAATTAGAATTTAAGCAAATAAGAAGTTACAAATAACTAAGCGAAAAGATGAGGGTATTTCAGTTTCATCTGATCCTCTCGTTCCCAAGTGAACTCAGGTCCATGCTTTGCGTTCCAGCAAACCTTCACTATCGGGATACGGCTCTGCTTTGTTTGCTTGACCTCTCGGTCCATGATCTCTACTGGTTCCTCCACGAAGTTGAGGCTCTCGTTGATCTCAATCTCGTCGAGTGGAATAACAAGAGTCTCGTCGGACAGACACTTTTTCAAGTTCGAGACGTGGAAGGTAGGATGTACATTACTGAGTTGTGCGGTAGATTGAGTTTGTAAGCTACGGGGACGATTTGGGAAAGGATCTCAAAAGGCCCTATGTATCTTGGATTGAGCTTCCCACGCTTTCCGAAGCGTATCAAGCCCTTACAGGGTGAGACCTTCAGTAGGACTCGGTCACCCACCTGGAATTCCAATGGTTTCCTTCGCTTGTCAGTGTAGCTTTTCTGTCGGTCTCCAGAGGCTTTCAATCGTTCACGAATTTGAACGATCTTCTCTGTCGTTTCCCGAATGATCTCCGGACCCGTGAGAGTGCTTTCAGGAACTCGTCCCTTAGCTAACTGGGTATCACCCACCTCAGCCCAACACAGAGGGGATCTGCATTTTCGGCCATAAAGGGCCTCGAATGGAGCTGCCTTTATGCTCGTATGATAACTGTTGTTGTAGGAAAATTCGACGAGGGGTAAATGGGTATCCCAAGTTTTCTCGAAGTCAATCACACAGGCACGCAACATATCTTCTAAGGTTTGGGTTTGTCTGTGGATGGTAGGCTATACTCATGTCCAGCCTAGTTCCTAGGGAACTTTGTAATGACTGCCAGAACCTCGAAGTGAATCTACTATCTCTGTCTGAGACAATAGATAATGGAACACCGTGCAGTCTTACAATCTCCCTAATGTAAGTTCTTGTAAGTTTCTCCATCTTGTCTGTTTCCTTGATTGGCAAGAAGTGTGCAGACTTGGTCAATCTATCAACGATGACCCATATGGAATCAAGTCCACCCGTCGTCTTGGGCAACTTGGTTATGAAGTCCATAGTGATCTGCTCCCACTTTCATTCTGGTATCTCCGGTTGTTGTAGAAGACCGGAGGGTTTCTGGTATTCGACCTTCACCTTCGCGCAAGTAAGGCACTTACTTACGAAGGTAGCAATATCTGCTTTCATGTTAGACCACCAATATAACTTTTTAAGATCTAGATACATCTTATCTGAACCCGGGTGGACGGAATAACGAGTGTTGTGAGATTCCGTCATGACCAAGTCTCTGAAGTCACCGTGCTTCGGTGTCCAGATCGGATCCATGAGGTATAAGGCTCCGCCACCCTTGACTTCCAAGTTCTTATCCATCCCTCTAAGGGATTCACCAGCCATGTTTTCAGGTTTCAAAGCGTCGAGCTGAGCCTCCTTAATTTGTGTGGACAAGTGTGAATGGATAGTTAGAGTCAAAGATTTGACTCTACGACCAGCATATTCTTTCCGACTTAGGGCGTCAGCTACTACATTGGCTTTACCTGGATGATAACGAATATCGCACTCGCAATCACTGAGTAGCTCGACCCACCGTCGTTGTCTCATGTTGAGCTCATTCTGGTCGAAAATGTGTTGTAGACTCTTGTGGTCTGTAAGATCGTGCTTTTTACCATACAGGTAGTGTCTCCAGATCTTCAAAGCAAACAAAACTGCTCCTAGTTCAAGATCGTGGGTGGTATAGTTAACCTCATGTGTCTTCAGCTGTCTCGAGGCATAGGCTATGACTTTACCTCGCTGCATCAGAACACATCCGAGTCCTTGATTTGATGCATCGCAATAGACAACGAAGTCTTATATCCCTTCGGGGAGGGATAGTATTGGTGCGATGCACAAGGCTCGCTTGAGCGTTTAAAACGCTCTTTCTTGTTTCTCTTCCCAGTCAAAGGCTACGCCCTTCTGGGTCAGTGTTGTAAGAGGTTTCGCTATGCGGGAGAAGTTCTGAATGAACCTACGATAGTAGCCTGCCAGACCTAGAAATTGACGAATTTCTGTAGGTGTCTTCGGTGCTGACCAGTTCTCAATGGCCTTGATTTTGGAAGGGTCCACGTGTATTCCCTCTTCGCTAACAACATGGCCCAAAAATTTGACTCGTCGGATCCAAAATTTGCACTTGGAGAACTTCGCATAGAGCTTCTCCGATCGTAATGTTTCTAAGACTCTACAGAGATGTTGACTATGTTCCTCCTTACTTCGAGAGTAGATGAGTATGTCATCAATGAAGACGATGACGAACTGATCCAAGTAAGGACGACACACCCTATTCATCAGATCCATGAATACTGCGGGCGCGTTAGTTAATCCGAATGGCATCACTACAAACTCGTAGTGTCCATAACGAGTTCGGAAGGTTGTCTTGGGAACATCCTCCTCTAACACTCGTAGTTGGTGATATCCGGATTGTAGATCTATCTTCGAGAAGTAGTTGGCTCCTTGAGGTTGATCAAATAAATTGTCAATGCGGGGCAAAGGATAACGATTTTTAATGGTAAGCTTGTTGAGTTCTCTATAGTTGATGCACATGCGAAACGATCCATCCTTCTTCTTGACGAACAAGACCGGTGCTCCCCATGATGAGAAGCTTGGTCTAACGAATCCCTTCTTGAGAAGTTCGTTAAGCTGGATGGAAAGTTCCTGCATCTCGACCGGTGCCAGACGATAAGGAGATTTGGCTACGGGGGTAGCTCCTGGCACTAAGTCGATTCTAAACTCGACTTGGCGTTGTGGTGGTAAACCGGGAAGTTCTTCTAGGAAGATGTCGGGAAAGTCGCATACTTCTGGGATGTTTTGAATGTCTTTCATTTTTTGACTCGTATCGACGACGTGTGCGAGAAATGCATGATATTCTTTTCGCAAGCACTTCTGGGCTTGAATGCACGAAATGATGCGAAGGCTCGTACTAGGTTTGTCGCCATAGATAACTAAAGTTTCGTTGTTAGGAAGGTTAAGAAGAACTTCTTTTTCAAAGCATAAGATGTCGGCGCGAAGAAGACTCAACCAATCCATGCCGATGATAACGTCGAAACATTTAATTGGGACTGGCATGAGGTCAATCTTGAAAGTATGGCCATCTAAAGTTAAAGTACAACCTACGTATATGCAGTTAGTACTCTCCGTTTTCCCGTTAGCCATTTCTACCGTGAATGAATTATCTAATGCACAAGGTTTTTGTTTAAGCAGGTGTGCAAATTTGTGACTTACGAAACTTTTCTCTGCTCCACTGTCGAAAAGTATGCAAGCATATGAGTTATCGAGGAGAAACGTACCAGTAACTATCGTGGGATCAGCTACCACTTCCTCATGGCCTAGGGCCATAACTCTTCCTACTCCTCCAACCATCCCTGCTTTAGGGTAGTTCCTCTTGTAGTGGCCCACTTCGCCACAACCATAACAAGCTTGGCCCATACCGACGTTAGGGACCCGGGCGACCTGAGTTGTTGGAGTCTTGCAGAAACGGACTGTGTGCCCCTTCCTGTTGCAGTTAGAGCACCGCATCTCCTTGCAAGGTCCGTGGTGGTGGAAATTGCACTTGGTGCACTTCGGGAGAGTTCCAGCATATGTTTTTGCTGGTAAGGGGTTCGCAGGGATACTGGGAGTTACCGTGGCAACATTGATTGCCACAAGTTGTTGTCTCTTGGAGGATTCTTGCAAAGCCCCTCTTTTCCTTTTGTTCCACCCCTTCTTGTTGTTGTTGACCTTTTGTGGCACTGGTGCAGGGATTGTTGGGTTCTGAGGTTTCCTGTGATCTATGAGAGATTGTGCCAGTTCCTTGGCGCTATCGAAAGTGATAGGCCTGGAAGCTAACACACTTGCCTGGATCTGGGGCGACAGTCCCTAGATATATCTCTCGATCTTCTTTCTCTCGAGAGAAACCATATCAGGGTATAGGATTGCCAGATCACAAAACCTATTTGTGTAGGTTGTGATGTCGGATCCAACCATTTGTAGACCCCAGAATTCCTGCTCGAGTTTTTGTACTTCACCTCGAGGACAGTATTCTTTCATTAGCATGACCTTCAAGTGTTCCCAGCTGATGGTATAAGCCACCACTAAAGTCAGATACTTAACATGGCCGTTCCACCATGTTAGTGCTCTGTCAGAGAAGGTACAAGCTGCAAACTTGACCTTGTTGCCCTCTTGGCAAGCGCAGATTTCAAAGACAGATTCCATCTTTTCAATCCATTGCCTTAACACCATAACCCCACCAGTACCATCGAAGATGCGGGGTTTGGCGTTCGTGAAGTCCTTATAGGTGCATTCCCGAGGGTGTCCATGGCTTTCGCCGTGGTTCGAGGGAGGTGAACCTGTTCCCGATCCACTAGGGACAGGAGCATTGATGGCTGACACAGCAGCTGCAACTGCTGCTGTGAAGGCTGCCTGGAACATAGTGGCATCAAAAGGAGAAGGTGGTTAAGGAGGTTGAGGTGGTGGTGGAGGTGGTGGTATCGGTCCTTCGTTGTTTGAGTTATGCCTGGGATTTCTGCGTGGCGACATCTTTAACTATACGTTTAAAAGATGACGACATGGATAAGAATAAATGAATAATGAATGTGTCTCATGGACTAACTCCCCATAGTCCAACAACAAATGAATAGTATGACTAAATGAAGATGACAGTATTTGGATAATAATTTCCATATGATTAGGTATCTGTCAATAAAACTGGGATTACAGATGTAACAAGTTCGGGAAAAATGGCCTAGAAGTAGGCCTTACATCAACCAAGATAGGAAAATTTATAACAGGTCTAAGATTTATAAAGATAGGAAATTAGACCAAAGTTTTTACATAAACTAGGTTATATCCAAAAGACGAGTCGTCGAGATTCTATCGGCGACGAGAACTGCTAGCATGAGTTCTTGATCCCGACAGTAGACGTTCTATGTCCCTTATACGCCTGTCAGCTCACACTTGCTGAGCTCGAAGTTCTCTAACTTCGGCTTGAGTTTCAGCAAGTTCCCTCTGCAGATTTGCATTGCGGACCAGAGTCCTTTCATGAGCAGACTCTAGTTGGCGAATGTGGACTGTGTTAATGCCAGAGTTGGCGTCAACCTCCAAGACTTGATTGATAGTTGCTTGAGCCATTATCGTGTTCCGAGAAATCCTACGCAACATGATTGGTAGGACTCTGTCAGCAGAACCTCCTTCAGTGAGGTTGTAGAAACTTCGGTCTCCATTGTAGGGAATGGGTTGATCTTGTTCCTGGCTCCATGTATTCAAGTTTGTGGCCCACAGAGGTGTGGGTCCCTAAAATGCGGGACGGGGGTTTAGGTTTGGGTCTTGAGCAGCTGGAGGTAGGTTGTTGACTTCAGGCTCCGAGTCATAACTATCGGAAAAACCCTTAGCATGATGATCATCCAAAGGGATTTGGGGATCATCTTCTGGTTCTGCCTCTAGCCAACCAACATTGCCTGGGTTTGGGAAGTACGGATCGCCATGGTGAAATCCAACCATTTTAATCTACGCGAGAAAAGGGATATAAGATATAGCTAAATAAACGAACTAACTAAGATAATTACAGTAAGACCAAATACCCTTATGGTATTTCTTTATGGTTGTGTTGGTAAGTTTTTAGACTTGTTGCCACATCACAACCATTCTTGGGCATATGCTAATCACTCCTTGGACCAACATAGTTGATCAGGCTATGCCATTCCCAAGACTGACCATATATCCCCAGGCTTACTTGTGATATTCAACAATCGTAATACTTTTGTTCTTGTTATTGTGACACTGGTTTTAGTATGAATGCAGGCACATATACTTACTTAAATATTTTATTATTTAAAAGTATAACTCTTAGACAGAGTGTTTTAATCCCAATGTATTTATAGTTAGTATATCTTTTATGGGTTGATATACTATATTCACTATAAACAATGCTCTGATACCAATCTGTCACACCCCAAATCCAAGAACGCCGGAAACGTTCCGGGGTGGAGGACATCATGTATAGTATCACAACAGTGTAAAGTAATAAATAAGCAACAACATCATCCATTGCATTATAAGTAAAGTTTTAATACATGTGTGTTCTTTCATTGTAATAAGACACCAAAAATATACAATCAAAATAAAAGACGAGACTTGTCTGTGCTCCGTCTTCTCAAAAACCTGGCCATCGTACCTATCTACTAGTGACCTGAGAATACAAGTTATTTTGAAAGAGAGTATCAGCTTAAGCTGGTGAATTCATAAATATTTAAGTGTCATTATCTTGTTTTGAAAATCTGTTATGAATGCCATGTAAATATTTACATGAAGAAGTTGATGTAAGTATGAAAAACCCTAGAAAATCCCTTATTTCCTATTAGTACGAGCTGTAGTCTTCTACCAAGACCTGAATGTTTTGTAAGTAAAATGATAGTTTTTCCTTTCTATTGACTAGTACTAAAAGTACTTAGTCTAACTCCTCGTTTATGTGATTATATCACAAAATAAAGTAAATAGGAAAAGTACTAATGTAAGTGTTATCCGGAGGTACTAGGGCTAACACGACATCGCGGTAAGCGAAATGAATAACCTAATGAACATCCGAAGATTGTCCAATTGTCCTCTATAGCAGCAGCAAGGAGGAGGAAGGGTTAGTCCCGTAATTGACTCTTAATATATGTAGTAACCGTAGGCATCCGTAGATGTTCATCACCCACTGGTGCTAACAGCTGGGTTCCAGAATGGTTAGTCCCGTCTAGACATCCCGTCGAACTGGGATAGGCAGGAAAATTTACACAGAAGGTACGAATAAATCTTCCTTGTAACTCTAGGTACAAGTATCCAGGTAAGTGAATACAGGATAATGTATCTATGTAATGGTACTCATGTAAGCGTGTTCATGTATCAAGTAAGCATATGTAAACGGACTCATGTATCATGTAATGTAATGGTATAGACTCATGAATGAACTGACTCTTGTGTGATTCCTTGTAATAGAAATAATGGTTGTGTCTTCTAACTATCCCTATGATAATTAACTGAAAGATAATTGGTTGTTCAGGTAGTTTATACACCCTTACTGCACAAGACTGTGGGAAACTGAATGAAGGATGAAAACTATAATCTCAAAACATTTATATAAACATAAGTGTATAAGTATAGTTTTGTTTCAAGAAGGTAAAAATAATGGTTTTGTAAGATATCTAAGAGTTTTGAACAATAATTAAGAGTGACTTGATGTCATTTTAATATACATTTCAAAACTAATACTTTTGTTATCAAGGTATTTTTAGATAGAAAACCATTTCATGTATCACATTTGAAGTATGTGAAATCTACTGGGTGAAAACACAGTTATAAAGTACATAAGAGTGATTTAATAACATACTGTTTTCTACTTGTATTCCCCCCATTAAAGCATTTAAAATCATTTAAAACATTGATTAAGGGGTATGAACTCACCTGTAGTGAGTGGTACGGATGAACTGAAGATGTAGGATCGCTAGGTGACAATTGAAGTCTTGAACACACTTTATAACCCTAGTTAACATATAATACCACATATATGTATCCAATTAGTCTTAAACTACTAATTGATAATGTTAAGACATCCTAGAACATAATATACACTTTATATAAGTGTTATAAGCCCTAAGGATTGCATCTAAGTTGTTGTGGGACAAGGCTAGTGAGTGCAGGGTTCCAAGGGACCTCATACTTGAGTTTACTCTCCATATAACCCCACACAAGGAGTTTACGGTCGTAAACTCTTGAGTTTACGGTCGTGAACTCCTAGGCTTAAAGTCCTTTGTTGTTTTGAGGTTCTAAAAGATCCCTAGAAGCATTCCGACTTGGTGGATTAATTCATGGAAGGGTTTAGGGCACTAATACACTCCTTTGAGGAGTTTACGGCCCAAAGGCCATTTCCTTTTTAGTTTACTGCCCTAAACTCATATGGAAGTGGATATTTTTGTGCTTTCAAGTCCCAAACTCATGTAGGATAGGTTCTAAACATTCATCTAAGGCTAATGAAGGCCTTAGGAACACATTGGTGCCCTTCATTCATGTTTATGGACCAAGAACCATATTAGGGCCGTAATCTCTCTTTGAAAGGGGTTTTTGATGTTTTAAAGTCCCTCAAATAGCTAGGAGTAAATCTAGGTAATTGTCCAAAGCTTTAGGAGTGTTAAAAACACTCTTTGTTCCATGTTTTTGGAGTTCACGGTCCAAGAACTTCTTGGGGCGTGAATACCTAAACTTTGGTGTTTCTTTGATGTTTTCTTGCCTTAATTACACCTATATACAAGCCTAAGGTAGTAACACATCACGGGGAAAAGGCTAGGCATCGTTTCGGGAGTTTACCGCCCAAGAACACCTTGGGGAGTAAACTCCTAAATCTAGTTGTTTAGCTATGAAATCTATGTTATTAACACATTATAAGCTATATAACACTTCTAGAGAGAGGTACTCACGATTTGGGATGAAAACCCGAAGATCCGTGAGAGAGAAAATGGCTTTTCTCTAATTGTAAATGTGATTAATGAATGAAATTGGTTCAGAATTCTATTTATAGTCCTGAGATTTTTGGCAGAAAATATTTTATTCCCGAAATGATCTTTATTACCATAGAGTGTTGGAATAACAGAGTTGCACAAAACCCTAGTGCATCCACTTTCCTGATATCTCCAGAAGTGTAAACCCTGAATTACTCAAACTTATACGAAAAAGTCTGAAAATTCACTGTGACTACTATAACTTCTAATGAAGTGATATTGTTTGTACAGAATGGAAATTTCGGGTTGTAACATTAAATAACCTTATGCAGCCTCCTTTCCCCCTTTATGCTCCCAAAAACTCCTCATAGGAAACCCTAGCCATTTTTGAGAGGATCTAAGGCCTTTTGAGTGATTCTTGTGAGTTTTGATCTCAAGGAAGAAGGAAGAGCATAGAAGGATCAAGAGGGGACTGATGGATTCGAGTTTGGTTCATCATCTGTAGTCTTTGGAAGGTATAAAGTCTGAACCTTGCTCATTCATTTTTAGACCCCTCTTTGAGGTGATTTAGGGCTTTTATAAGCCATTTTTGGTGGCCAACCATGTTTGCAAACATGGTTGGGGGTTTGGGCTTTTGTATCATGTCATTTTATGAGCCACAAGTCAGATCTAGGTTGCTTTTTGCACCAAGGAAGGCCCCATGCAACAAAAGAACCATTTTAGAGCCTTTTTAGCTCAAATGTCCCATGCATGCACGTAAAGTTTGTAACTTTACGTGCTAGATAGAGTTTAGGGGTCTGGATCTATCATTTGGTTAAGTGTTGTACATCAGAAATCGAAGTTCTTAGTAAGGAATGTGATAGACTCGGCGAGTCCAAGGGTTTTGGTCCCATATCAGTGAATGTCATAAGGACCAGTTGAGTGTGGAAGGGTTTTAGAGAGTCCTGGGGAGTGACCCCACATTCTGGACTAAGCAAGGTGTTTTGGGAGTTAATCAACTCGGCGATTCGAGGTCAGAACGTGTTATTAGGATGAAGAGTAATCGACGAGTTGTTCATACAACTCGACGAGTCAGGGCTGGACATGAGTATCAGTTGATGATGAACTCGACGAGTTGTTCATACAACTCGGCGAGACGGATGAGGATTCAGTCGGTGTTCATTTGGAAGGAAAACTCGTCGAGTCATCGCCTAACTCGACGAGTAGAGACATGTATGAGGTCTGATGGAAGGATAGGGACTCGGCGAGTTGACGAGTCAACTCGGTGAGTCAGGTCAACTGGAAGTTGACTTTGACTTTGACTTGGTCAAGGGGTAAAATGGTCATTTTAACCTAAGGGTAGATGTCAGTTTCTGACTAAGTGTTTTGTGGGAATTTTAGCCGGAGGATTTTCGGAGCAGCGGTGGCAGCAGTCAGAGGATTCCCGCACAGTTCAGCAGCTACGAGGTGAGTTACCTTCCAGTAGGGGAGGGTCTAAGGCCACAATGTCGGCCCACCATTGAGGAGTATTTAGAAGATAATTGTCTTTGTGATAATTTATCTTGGCCTGGTATGCGTTTGGTTATGAGTTATATCAGTATGATATGTTGCATGATAGGGATAGTTTCCCTGATAGTGGTTTGTAGGACCAAGGGGTAGGTCAGTATCCGGATATGTCTGAATGTGTGCTTATATCTTGCTATTGTATGCTAGTGGTAGGGGTGGAATAGTCCCCAGTTACCGGTTGAAAGATACCGATGACGATTATCGGTTGAAAGATACCGATAACGATTACCGGTTGAAAGATACCGATGATGATTACCGGTTTAAAAGATACCGATGGTATTGTATGGTATGGGGTATGATGGAGGAACTCATTAAGCTTTGTGCTTACAGTTTCAGTTTTTGGTTTCAGATACCTCTTCATCCAAGGGGAAGGAGCCGACGGCGTAGCATGGCATCACACACACTCACATATGATTTCCGCACGGTGTTTTCTGGGATTGTACTCTGATATGACATTTGTTCATGGTTGTGGGTTTCAAATATGATACTTGGTTTTGAGATGACGTGTTTATACAATATTTTCTAAAGAATGTTTATGAATTAATTAATCAAAAATGAAATTTTTAGGCTTGAATTTAGGGATGTTACAAGTTGGTATCAGAGCCCTGGTTTGAGGGATTCGGACACGCCCTCGGGGGTGTCTGGACTCAAACTAAGGGGCTAAAGGATTTTTACAATAAAATGGTTTTCTAAAAATCTAAGCGAAAGGATTTTATGAAAGACAAGGTGTGTGATGCATGCGACCGGCCGGGCTCAAGCAAGTTTTCCCCAAGATACCCATACATGTTATGTTATGCTATATGGCTTGATTCAGAATTGCATGCTAGAATAGGACTAAGGATCTAGGAAGATGCCTTGTGTGCCTGATATATGACTCTGATAATCACATGCTAGTTAGGGCTAAGGATCTAGGAGGATGCCTTATATGCCTATTGTATGAGCTGTATGCTAGGGCTGTTTAGTAAGAGTAGGATGACCTGTATAGGTTTTGCCTGATTTGGTTACTCGATGCACGAATGCTGCTTGCTTTGTGCTATAGGGGTTCTGGCTATCTCCAACTAACTAAGGAGCGTATATGTAACAACATCTGCAAGTTAGTTAGGGGGAAATGGTAGGGGCTCCTGTGCAGCTGATGGCGGAGAGTAAGTCAGAGAGTGCCCTAGGGAAGCCTAGGATGAGGTTAGTGGAAAGGGGTATCGGTAAGGGACCTGGTGAAGTCGAAGCAATCCTTGAGGAAAGCACGGGTAGATGTGGAAGGTAGTATGGGCCCGTACTTGAATCGAGGAAGGCCTAGATGAAATCGGGAACCTTGGGGAGTGTGTTAGATCTCTCGAGTATATGTATGATCCTGAAGTTTATGCGTGTGTTTTCAGTATGGTGACCACACAACTTGGAGCAGGAGGTTCCGGATCAAGATCAGGATCGGGATCCGATCAGGTTGATGACGGGCTACGTGAGTTCATCGCATCTAAGATCACGAGAGGCATCCTTGAGTCGACCCCTATCATCTCCGGGTCGATCAAGGAGGGGATTGTTGAGCTGATGGAGGATCTTCTTCGATCATTCAGGAGTGATATGGCGTCTATCCAGATGGGTACGCACACACTGTCCTTTAAGAACTTTCGTGGGAGTGGTGCGCCGGATTTCCATGGGGCGAAAGACCCCATTGCTGCTAGGAGATGGTTCGCATACATTGAGTCTGTGCAGCTGACGAGCTTCTACCCAGAGGGATCGAAGGTGAGATATGCAGCCGGATGCTTGCGAGACAGGGCTAGGGATTGGTGGGAGTCTGTTGGCGACTCATTGGGAGCCTCGGCTGTTGAGGCTATGACTTGGTCGGATTTTGTGACCAGATTCAAGGCGGAGTTTGCGCCAGCTGTGGAGCTTCAGCGGCTAGCCAGGGAGTTTTTGGATATGAGGCAGACTACGGAGACTGTGGCGGAGATCACTGCCAAGTTCCAGGAGAGGGCATTGCTGGTGCCCTAGTACGCGGGTGATTAGGATATAAGGAGGACCCGCTACCACGACATGCTACGAGCTGACATTCGGGAGCATGTTAGTTTTTCGGCTTGCCCTACCTTGGATTACATGATTGCCAGGGCTAGGGAGAGGGATATTGATCTGGAGCACGTCTAGAAGAGGAAGGCAGTGGAGGAACTGACGACTGGGGCTTCAGGGAAGAAGCCCAAAGGATCTGATGGTAGGCCGAAAGGCCAGGCAGGACAGGACCGCTGTAGGAAATGCGGTCGGTGACACGAGGGAGCTTGTCGCACTGGGCCGGGTTCGGGCTGCTATAAGTGTGGCAAGGTGGGGCATTTTGGCAGGGATTGTACTGCCCCCGCCCCTGCGGTACAGATGGCAGACCTGATTTGCTTCCATTGCAATCAGAGGGGCCACAAAAGGGCCAATTGCCTGAGATTGACAGCAGCGTCAACAACAGTGCCAACGGCAGCACCGGTCTCAGCGACGACGCAGGTTACAGATGGCCGGAAGGTCAAGGCAGTGGTTCCAGTGTTGTGGAGCCGAGCATTTCAGCTGACAGCCGAGGAGGCACGCGCTGCACCCGATGTGGTGACGGGTATGATTCTTTCCCTCCGATATTTTTCTTGTTGTGATTGTGTTATTGATATGTGCTCTGTTTAGGATCGTTCCATGTGAATGACATCCCGGTTCTGGTTTTGTTTGACTCGGGCGCTACCCGATCGTTTGTGTCTCTTGCGCTTAGCAAGAGATTTTCCGAGTCTTCGGGCATGTTGGATTGCCCTCTAGAGGTAGAGATTGCCGACGACTGTTCGGTGCGGGCATCGACGGTATTTCGAGATTGTGTGCTAAGGTTATTTGAGGAGCGCTACTTTGGTAGACTTGGTTCCCATTCCATTGCGTGGGAACAAGGTGATTTTAGGCATGGATTGGCTCAACGCTAATGGGGTAGTGATCGACTGCGAGCAACAGTTGGTGCGGGTCAGGACCCCAAGTGGGGGAGAGCTGGTGATTCAGGGCGAGAGGCCACAGCGAGGACCAACTTTATGTTCAGCACCAAGAGCTAGGCGTTACCTTCAGCAGGGTTGCGCAGGTTATGTCGCGTATGTTATGGATACCCGGGAAACGGGTAGGGTGACGGTGGACGATGTACCTGTGGTACGAGAGTTTGCGGACGTATTCCCCGAGGAGTTGCCTGGGATACCTCCGGAGCGACAGGTGGAATTCAGGATCGACCTAGTTCCTGGTGCGGCTCCGATAGCCAAGGCACCGTATCGGTTGGCTCCTCCTGAGATGCAGGGGTTGTCTACGTAGCTGCAGGAGTTGTTAGAAAAAGGGTTTCATTAGACTGAGCAGTTCACCCTGGGGAGCCCCGATTCTGTTTGTGAGGAAGAAGGACGGGTCGCATCGGATGTGTATAGATTATCGGGAGCTGAACAAGGTAACGATGAAGAACAGCTACCCACTTCCGAGGATTGATGACCTCTTTGACCAGCTTCAGGGAGCATCTTGGTTCTCCAAGATTGATTTGCATTCAGGGTATCATCAGATGAGGGTCGGAGAGGAGGATGTGCAGATGACTGCGTTTCGGATGCGTTATGGCCACTATGAGTTTGTGGTGACGCCTTTCAGGCTCACCAATGCTCCTGTCGCGTTCATGGATCTCATGAACCGCGTGTGTAGACCGATGTTGGATCGGTCTGTGATAGTATTTATTGACGACATCTTGGTTTACTCCAAGACGCGAGAGCAGCATGAGGAGCATCTGTGGGAGGTTCTGGAGACTTTGAGGAGGGAGAACTTGTATGCTAAGTTCTCCAAGTGTGAGTTCTGGTTGCGCGAGGTGCAGTTTCTTGGGCACCTTGTCAACCAGAACGGGATTTCGGTAGATCCGGCTAAAGTGGAGGCCGTGATGAGTTGGGAGGTTCCGAGATCTCCATACGAGATTCGAAGCTTTCTAGGTTTGCCAGGCTATTATCAAATATTCATTCAGGACTTCTCCAAGATAGCAGTTCTGCTCACCAGACTGACTAAGAAGTCGGTGGTGTATCGCTGGGGGCCTGAGCAGCAGGCCGCATTTGAGACGCTGAGACAAAGATTATGCGAGGCGCCAATTTTAGCCCTACCAGAGGGAATGGATGATTTTGTTGTGTACTGTGATGCATCCATCGCAGGATTAGGCGCGGTATTGATGCAGAGAAGGCATGTCATCGCCTACGCGTCGAGGCAGCTGAAGCTTCACGAGGCAAACTACCCGACGCATGATTTGGAGTTGGGGGCTGTTGTTTTCGCCCTCAAGATTTGGCGTCATTACCTCTATGGGGTTCATTGTACGATTTACACGGACCACAAGAGTCTGAGGTATCTCATGGACCAGCCAAATCTGAATATGAGGCAATGTCGGTGGCTTGACGTGGTGAAGGATTATGATTGTGAGATCCTCTACCATCCAGGGAAGGCCAATGTCGTGGCCGATGCGCTTAGCCACAAGGCAGCACTGATCAGGGATATCTGTCTAAGGATGATAGTGGTGACTCCGCTTCTGGAGCGGATCCGGGAGGCTCAGCAGGAGGCTATGAAGGAGGAACATCAGAAGAGTGAGTGAATTGTGGGGTAGGTTTCCTCCTTCGAATATGACAGCCGAGGGTTATTGACTCTTCACCGTAGGGTGTGGGTCCCTTATCATGGAGGTGTGCGATAGGTCCTGATGGAGGAGGCGCACAAATCCCGATTCTCCATTCGTCCCGAGGCGATGAAGATGTATAGGGATCTTCGTTTGGACTATTGGTGGCCCTGCATGAAGCGAGATGTGGCATGGTACGTGGAGCGGTGCTTGACCTGCAGGAAGGTTAAGGCCGAGCATCAGAGACCTCACGGCAAGATGCAGCCGTTGGATATCCCGCTGTGGAAATGGGAGGATATTACGGTGGATTTTATCACGAAGCTTCCCAGGACCGCACGGGGAATGGATCGATATGGGTCATCGTGGATCGATTGACCAAGAGCGCCCACTTTATTCCGATTCAGGAGAGCATCTCGGCCGAGAAATTGGCCGATATCTATCTCAGGGAGGTGGTGGCATGGCACGGGGTGCCGGTTTCGGTAATTTCGGACAGAGACGTGCGGTTTACTTCCAGGTTTTGGAAGAGGCTTCATGATGAGCTGGGTACTTTTCTACATTTTAGCACCGCCTTTCACCCGTAGACGGATGGCTAGAGCGAGCGGACCATCCAGACTCTGGAGGATATGCTGCGGGCATGTGTTTTAGATTTTGAGGGTAGTTGGGATACCTACCTCCCGTTGGCGGAATTCTCGTATAATAAAAGCTATCATGCGAGCATCAACCGTCCTCTCTTTGAGATGTTGTATGGGAGGACGTGCAGAACCCCGATATGTTGGGGGGAGGTTGGCCAGAGAGTCATGGGGAGCACCGAAGTAGTGCTCAAGACGACGGAGAAAATTCAGCAGGTCCGGAGCAGGCTTCAGACTGCTCAGAGCCGGCAGAAAAGTTATGCCGACAAGCGCCGACCAGACCTGGAATTCCAAGTCGGGGATATGGTTCTCCTGAAGGTGTCGCCATGGAAGGGCGTCGTCCGATTCAGGAAGCGGGGCAAGTTGGGACCAAGGTATATCGGACCGTTCAGGGTTGTAGGTCGGGTGGGCAAGGTGGCGTACCGGCTGGATCTACCAGCGGATCTTAGTCAGATCCACAACACTTTTCACGTCTCTCAGCTGCGGAAGTGCCTAGTGGACGATACGGCGGTGGTATCCTTGGAGGACATTCAGGTTGATGGCAGCCTGAATTACATCGAGCAGCCTTTGGCGATCCTTGACCGGAAGTCGAAGGACCCGAGGAACAAAAGAGTAGAACTCGTGAAGGTGTAGTGGCAGCACCGGAAGGGGTCAGAGTGGACTTGGGAGCCGGTGGATGGGATGATGGAGCACTACCCCGAGTTGTTTTAGGATCGAGCGGCAGACTTTGAGGACGAAGTCTAAAATAAGTGGGGGAGATTTGTAGCACCTGGTTCTTGGTATGTATTTTGTTATTAAATCTTCCTTTATTTTTGCATTTTTGGCCTTGGACTCAGCGAGTCGAAGGACCGACTCGCCGAGTAGAAGCGGGATGAGGCGCGAGGTTTAAGTTGCAGACTCGGTGAGTAGCCGCTATTTGGACAAAAACCCTAATCCAGGGGTCTGCACCCTATTTAAACAACCTTATGCAGCCTCCTTTCCCCCTTTATGCTCCCAAACACTCCTCATAGCAAACTCTAGCCGTTTTTAGAGGATCTAAGGCCTTTTGAGTGATTCTTGTGACTTTTGATCTCAAGGAAGAAGGAAGAGCATAGAAGGATCAAGAGGGGACTAAAGGATTCAAGTTTGGTTCATCGTTTGCAGTCTTTGGAAGGTATAAAGTCTGAACCTTGCTCATTCATTTGTTAGACCCCTCTTTGAGGTGATTTAGGGCTTTTATAAGCCATTTTTGGTGGCTAACCATGTTTGCAAACATGGTTGGGGGTTTGGGCTTCTGTATCATGTCATTTTATGAGCCACAAGTCAGATCTAGGTTGCTTTTTGCACCAAGGAAGGCCCCATGCAACAAAAGAACCATTTTAGAGCCTTTTTAGCTCAAATGTCCCATGCATGCATGTAAAGTTTGTAACTTTACGTGCTAGATAGAGTTTAGGGGTCTGGATCTATCATTTGGTTAAGTGTTGTACATCAGAAATCGAAGTTCTCAGTAAGGAATGTGATAGACTCGGCGAGTCCAAGGGTTTTGGTCCCATATCAGTGAATGTCATAAGGACCAGTTGAGTGTGGAAGGGTTTTAGAGAGTCCCGGGGAGTGACCCCACATTCTGGACTAAGCAAGGTGTTTTGGGAGTTCATGGTACTCGGCGAGTGCATGAACAGACTCGGCGAGTCCAAGGCAATCTTCAAAGAACTTGGCGAGTTGTTCATCAACTCGGCGAGTCGAGGTCAGAACGTATTCTTAGGATGAAGAGTAACTCGACGAGTTGTTCATACAACTCGGCGAGTCAGGGCAGGACATGAGTATCAGTTGATGATGAACTCGATGAGTTGTTCATATAACTTGGCGAGTCGGATGAGGATTCAGTCGGTGTTCATTTGGAAGGAAAACTCGTCGAGTCATCGCCTAACTCGAAGAGTAGAGACATGTATGAGGTCTGATGGAAGGATAGGGACTCGGCGAGTTGACGAGTCAACTCGGCGAGTCAGGTCAACTGGAAGTTGACTTTGACTTTGACTTGGTCAAGGGGTAAAATGGTCATTTTAACCTAAGGGTAGATGTCAGTTTCTGACTAAGTGTTTTGTGGGAATTTTAGCCGGAGGATTTCCGGAGCAGCGGTGGCAGCAGTTAGAGGATTCCCGCACTGTTCAGCAGCTACGAGGTGAGTTACCTTCCAGTAGGGGTGGGTCTAAGGCCACAATGCCGACCCACCATTGAGGAGTATTTAGAAGATAATTGTCTTTGTGATATTTTATCTTGGCCTGGTAGGCATTTGGTTATGAGTTATATCTGTATGATATGTTTCATGATAGGGATAGTTTCCCTGATAGTGGTTCGTAGGACCAAGGGGTAGGTCAGTATCCGGATATGTATGAATGTGTGCTTATATCTTGCTATTGTATTCTAGTGGTAGGGGGTGGAATAGTCCCTAGTTACCGGTTGAAAGATACCGATGACGATTACCGGTTGAAAGATACCGATGACGATTACCGGTTGAAAGATACCGATGATGATTACCGATTGAAAGATACTGATGGTATTGTATGGTATGGGGTATGATGGAGGAACTCACTAAGCTTTGTGCTTATGGTTTCAGTTTTTGGTTTCAGGTACCTCTTCATCCAAGGGGAAGGAGCCGGCGGCGTAGCATGGCATCACACACACTCACATATGATTTCCGCACTGTGTTTTCTGGGATTGTACTCTGATATGACATTTGTTCATGGTTGTGGGTTTCAAATATGATACTTGGTTTTGAGATGACGTGTTTATACAATATTTTCTAAAGAATGTTTATGAATTAATTAATCAAAAATGAAATTTTTGGGTTTGAATTTTGGGATGTTACATAGAAGAAGCTATGATGGTGGATGATGTTGATGGTGTCTTTAACTATGAGGGATTTTGGAGAAGCTTCATCATTTTCGGTCTTCGGAAGGCTTATTTCGACTAGTGGTGATTAATGTTGATGGAGGAGATCAAGAAGTTGGGGATGACGGTGGTGGGGATGATGAATGTAAGGAAAGAACAAGTGGGAGAGGTGGATTGACCATTATTATTATTATTATTATTATTATTATTATTATTATTATTATTATTATTATTATTATTATTATTTTAAGATTAAACTAATTTATGTATTTGATCTTTTAAAGAAAATGAAAAATAAAATTATAAGGGCATAATCGTCTTTTTAAATGTATAGGGACAAAAACCAATAAAAAGATGCAATTTTGGACCATTGGTACACCACCAAAGCTTTTTGGACAAAAACCACATATATTTGCCAACCATAGGGACCATTTTTGCAATTTTGTCTCGAAAAAATAAAGGATGTGTTTGGAAGTGAATGATTTTGAAGTTTCTACTTTTTATATAAAATCTGATTTAAATATAAATTTAATTTGAAAATATAAATCTTAAACTTTTAGTTTAAACAAAAAACTTAAATCTAAAACTAATTTATATAGTGTTTAAGAAAAACTATTGAGTTTTTTTAATTAATTTCTAGAATTACTTTTAAAAATATTTATATATATTTATCTTTTTAAATAATTGTTCTTTTATGTAATTTTACATATTTCAAAAACTTCAAATTATTTTTGCCAAACATTTATATAAAAAATAAAAGTTACAGGTTTTAGCTACCAACATTACTTCTAGCTTCCAGCTACCAACTAGTTTTGTCAAATACACCAACAGTCCTTGTGTGGATTTGGTCTCCAACTCTAATTCTATTCGATGTAATTTGTTAAACGGGTTAATGATTTATAAATATAACATACTTTTGTTTGTATACACATTTAATCTCTTATATTTTTTTTATACATATACCATTGAACTTGTTTAAATTATTCATAAAACATCCTTATAACCGGTTAGTGTAGGGTTTAGTGAGATGAATTATATGTGACATATTTACTACTAAAACCAATGTCCTTCACATATTGTTGGAGGTATACAAACTTTCCCTTACTTGAAGCTTCTCTAAGAACAATGATGTTGACTGCTTTAACCTTCTCCATATAAGAAATGGGAATTTAAATTATGTGTGATTGGCACCTCCCAACTTGAATACACATGTCTAAGACAGAAAAAAAAACCTCAGAAGAAGGTTTAGATTCTGCTCTACTTCAATGGTATTTTTCGATTTTGGGTGTCAAACTTCTGACACTTGTTAAGTTCTTTTGTGTTGTTTTGTTGATACTGAAGAATCCAAATAAAAACTGATTTTATTGGAATGAATTGGTCCGCAACCAGTGATCGTGAAATCTAATATAAAAGATGAGACTGACGCTATTAAAGATGAGGTTTTGGGCTTTATAAAATAGGTGGATAAAATCAAGAAGAATATTTTTTAAGAAAAACTCACCCCAAGTCCTCTTAGTCACTTACCACCTTTACTCCTTGTGACAATATGGTTTCATGGGTTCCTACTATATGTGTTACTCAAATATAAGGGGAGATACGTATAATGGTACATGCATAAACCCTGGGCCTTTTCATCCCCCTCGTGAACATGATACCATCATGACACCCGATACAATATTATCTTACACGACCCTTTTTACCAACGTGTCACATGTACTAGCCTAAGGATAGCTAACTCAAAGACTATATCTTTGTGAAGACTATATAGAACTGCCAACTCTTCTTTACTCTTTAACTCCTTAAACTCTTAATGTGTCTATACCACACAAGTCTTTTACCCTTTAAACCCCACACATAACTCCTTACATCATTTAATACAATCATCATAACCATCATAAACACACCATAATGACATCATACACACATCATAGAATAACAACTAGCATATAAATCCTATTTTCATTATAAATCACTACACGAAGCATGTAAATCATCATAAAACTCTTATCTAAGCAATTATCATTACACACACACACACACACACACACACACATATATATATATATATATATATATATATATATATATATATATATCAATGTTGTAAAAAATGTTCAATGTTACCTATTCAGTGGACTGGGGTTAAGGGATTATTCAGCTAGGCGGGGATTAATCAGGGACCATAAATGGCTAATTCGTTGGTTTTTAAAAAAATAAATATGAATAATATCATAACAAAATTCATAAATATCACTAATATCATAACAAATAGGTTAATATGTATAATACAACACTAATCATTCCTCAAATAGTTTTTATTGTGATAGAACTTATTAAAATGGTTAAAATTTCATCGTTTTCTACCGCTCCACTCATTGTGTAAGCAGTGATTAATCACTAAGCGCCCTCTAGTCAGTCGGGTACCGTCTAGGGATTAATTAGAGCCTAATCGGAATTTTTACAACATTGGTATATGTCACACCCCCGGCCGGCGGCGGAAACGTTGGGGTACATGACATAGTGATGGATCACAGTCAAAGCATACATTAAACAATACAAAAGCATAATACAAATTACATGATTCTGTTAACTTAAAGTGGAGATTACATTGTTGTGTTCAAAAGATACATCAAAACATTTCAAGTTCGTCAAAACATAATATTAAAACTTATCTGTCTGGACAAATAAGCCATAACAAAAACAAGGAATGGTGATTGATAGGTAACATCCCAAAAACCAGAGTAAAGTTTTCATTTTTCCAAAACAACACCAAGACAATAATTGTTTACAAAAACATTGTTTCAAAAGTATAATTCATAAAGCATAGTATCCTAGAATCCAATAACATAAAATCCGAAGGATGTGCACGATCACGCCTTAGCCTTGCCACGATCATCTGAAGTACCAAAAAAAATAAACTAAATTTGTAAGCACGAAGCTTAGTGAGTTCCCCCGAAGTACCACCACACAAACATATAACAACATGCATACTGGTACACAACTAATAGATTGGATTACCCCCGAGCCAACAGCATTAGTCTGGCTTGTCTTCCGGCTCACAACTCATGTCTGGCTTGCTCCCGAGCCCACAACTTAAGTCTGACCTGCCTTACTCGACCATAACTTATGTATGGATTGCTCCCGAGCCCGCATCATACGTTTGAATTGCCTTACTGGCCCACAACTTATTTTTGGCTTGCTACAAGGTTTGTTGGCTTCCGCACAGAGCATGATTTCCTCAACCCAGCCATACCATGTTGACATATATATATATATATATATATATATATATATATATATATATATATATATATATATATATATATATATATATATATATAACAGATAACATGTATCCAACAAACAAATAATCATATATCCAGTCAGACAAACAGGTAGATCTACAGATCACTACCGCATAACAACATCTTATATACTAAGACATAGATTTAACAGATCATTACAACAAAGCAACATCATGTATACTAAGATACATAACCTAGTGGTTAGAATTGGTGCATTCGACCCACAAGTACAATGAGGAAAAATTACCTCTCAGACCGAACATATAGTTGAATAGGTCTCTGCTATGAATCCCAACTCTAGTCGTCACCTATTCATCAAATAGTGAACCATCTCAAATACAGCTCAACATACCCGAAAATACCCTTAGGTCAAACTTGGTCAAAGTCATCGATCAAGAGTCAAAGTCAACTACAGCTGGTCGTCATGTCATGGCCACTAAATGAAAAAACAAACGGGCCTTGCCCAGTCGCCACGTCGTAGGGACTAGTCTGGCAGCTTAGACCATTAAGTCACTTTCCTTTCCAACTTCAAGGGTTCCAAAACTCAGATCTGGTCCTTTCTAAGGTCCAAGTGGATAAAGTTTCCAACTTTATCCCTTTAGACCCTCCAAGAGATAGAGATCTCACTCCAAGGTCTAAATAGGGCAAAAACATGGCATGGCTTAATCAATAAGCAATTAACCTAGAAGATCTATTGACCAACAAATCCAGAAGGGTTTCTAGAACCATTTCCATCATAAAAATCCGTGCTTTTCAAGCATGCATGTCTAATGTATGCCTTGAACTCGTATTAGGTCAAAACAAGGGCAAAAAGGGCCAAGATTCCATGTATGGCCTCAAAACTGAATTCTACTTCAGATCCAAATTAGCAAGGAAAATATTGAGTCTTGAACACTCACCCAAGTCCAAAAGATGTGCTAGAAGATGTATGTGCTTCTTACAAGGTGATAAGCCTTCTCCTTCAAAGAATACTAACACAACACCAAAAATGAACTTTCAAGAGTAATGGAGGATAAGGTTTCGAGATGGGGAGGTGGAGGCTGAAGGAAATAACCTATAGAGGGAGTTAAGGAGTTTATATAAAAAGGAAACCCTAAAATCCTAGATTTAAGCTGCAACGGCTGCCACGATGTGGCCTTTTGATGCCACGTCGTAGAACCTCCCAAGACATACGTTCATTAAGTTCCATGCCACGCCGTGGGTACCATGCCCCACATCGTGGTTCAGCATTTCCTCCAAATCCTTATTTTGATTTCTTAAGTATTTCCCAACCTTCTTGGTTCACGGGTGTTACAATTGATAACAAAGATTCCAAGTTATTCGGTGTCTGTGCACTTCCAAGTCTTAGGTTCCCGAGAATACATGTGTTTTAAAGATACGTCAAAAGTGGATTTATATAATTATGACTTGTTTATCAACTTATATGAAAGAAAGTATAAGTTCATGGTGTATACATACTTACCTTACTTATGTGGATATGTGCTTGTAATCCGTACAAGTGTGTGTGTTGTGTATAAGTTCTTGATGACTTATGTGAACTTATACTTGTAATCCCATACAAGTAAGTGTGTTGTAATATTGATTTACTTATAAGAATTATAAGTTTATTAACAACAAAAGTTCACGAGATTCGTAAAAATATATAAGTATTTATTTTACTTGTATAAT
This sequence comes from Lactuca sativa, assembly GCF_002870075.4. Classification (NCBI taxonomy): domain Eukaryota; kingdom Viridiplantae; phylum Streptophyta; class Magnoliopsida; order Asterales; family Asteraceae; genus Lactuca; species Lactuca sativa. The sequence goes on along the minus strand of NC_056627.2, from coordinate 127,691,737 downwards.
ATATAGATACTTACCTATTGTTCTAAGTATATGTTCATGCGGCATATAATCCTATTTCAACTTATATGAGTGCTTTTTAGAATGTACTTCAGGTCTATGATGAGCCTATAATAGATCTATATGACTGGATCAAGCCTCTGTTGACGCTGTAAGGGGGTGTGCGGAACAACATCACCTCAACACTTCATTGATGCCGTGAAAAATGACTAGGGACAGTATTTACCCGTTTTAACCCGTAAGGCAAAGGTTATAGCTAGAAACCACAAGCGGGCATGTCAGCCCGTATAGATCTATACACGACTTTCTCGTTCGCTCAGGATTAACGATTATAGCATAGAGGGATTTACTAAGCTTTTATTCTTAGTTGATGAAGGATTAACTCTTATAGTATTCCCGAGTTTAAATAGTTCTAAAAGTGTGTGACTTCGTGTCTTAATCTTTAAGTTATAAAGTTACTAGACTTATCGTTCATTCGTTAAGTTCAAACAATTCTAAAAGTGTGATTGTATAGCCTAAACTTTAAGTTATAAAGTTTCTAGACTTATTATTCATTCGTTGTATAAAATTTGTAATAAATTTCTAATGTAAATTGGGCAGCGTAATGACTGTATATCGACCAAAACTAGGTTTTACCCAAATGTGAAACCAACAATTTCTAATATTTATACAAGTTCAAAATAAATGTATGTATCATGTTAATTTAACTAATGACTATAAAACAACTTTTTTCTAACATTATAACTATAATAACTATCTATTATTTATTGTTATAAAAATCACATTTAACATTTATAAATAAAATAAAAATCAAATATAGACAAAACATGTATTCTCCCTCGAAAGCGTTAAAAGATTAAAAAGGGATATAAAAGTCAGTTTTGAAGCGTGTAGAGTTACCGTTGTCGAGTTCGGGAACCGTTTCACGATTTCTAACTTTTCAACTGACACACTTTTGGAGCAAAACGACACTGGAGGGTTGTAGATCGAGTCGAGACAAGTAAAAAAAAATATTATTCACAGCTGTCGGGACTGTCGGAGAACTCGCCAGAACTTTGCCGACGGCGGGGCTTTGTGACGACAATAAGGCTGATGGAGAATAGTGTCCATGGTCATAACAAACTGGTAATATTACTATAAATAACAGTGTTTTTAGGTTACATGCAAGAACAAAATAAAGCAGAACTGAAAATATATTTACATGAGGGATTTATTTTGTTGATTAATTAATAATTTAATTAATTAATAGTAAATGAGGGAATTAGGAATATTCTAGAATGATTTGAATTTTGTAGATATTCATAATTAAATTTGGTAATTATCTTTAGGGTTTCAAATCACCTCCCTATATAAAGAGGGCTCCAAATCCGGTTTTGGTGTGTGAGAAAAATACCTTTCTACTACAAAAGTTCGGAACCCTTGAGAAAAACCCGAAGTCTCGATACCATGTCGTGACACCTCTTATACCACGTCGTGGTGATGATCAAATTCATGAATATGAGATAGTTTCTTGTTGGTTCTCGGTGGTACTTTCATATCTGGTGTTTATTTGTGTCTTGGGTTCGATTACAAGAGAGGAAATCTATGTTGGATTCTCAAGTCTAATCAACCAGCTGATCAAAAGAAAACCAAAAAAGAAAGGAAAGGTAGCTAAAGCATTGTACTACTCAGCACCCTTCTGATATACAAGAGTTATTTGGTCAACTCTGGGAACACTTAAAAAAAAGGGGTGCACTGGTCCAATTTCTTCATGATGGGGCACTCTGGCCCTATCTGGTAAAGAGGAAAGATAGATTGATCGAATGTACATCGATTATAAAGAACTGAACAAGTTAACGATCAAAAATAAATACCCTCTTCCCTAAATTAACAAATTATATGAATAGACTCAAGATGCCTGATACTTTCCTAAAACCGCCCAACCGGTAAATGCATTGACCCAAAAAGGTAGGAAGTTCATTTGAGGGAAAAAATACAAGAAGAAGATGCACCCTGACTGCTAAAACGTGAGGTGTGTGACGTATCGGTCCTAACTCCATCGGAGGGTATAGAAAATTCCACAGTGTACTATGACACATCACACCAAGGATTGGGTTGCATATTGATGCTAAAGGGCCATGTTATTCCACATGCATCGTGAAAATTATAAGTACATGAGTAGAACTATACCACTCACAACCTAGATTTAGAAGCAGTGGTTTCACCCTTAAAATTTAGATGCAATATGGTCACCAATCAGAAAGGTCTTCAACATGATGCAGAGGCAATGAGTAGCATGTTAAGGAAGAATACCTCAATAAAAGCCAACAGACTTGAGTGAATCAGCAGACTCTTCCTATGGATATGATTGAGAATTCAGGCAATGCTAATGCATATTTACTATCCGAAACTGTATCTCTGGCTTCATTCCCGCTCATTCCATTAGCATTGGATTCCCATTTCATTATTCATGTATGCTTCATAAGGGAATAATAATCATATTTGACATTTTTGACAATTTTCTCATTTATGTATTCCACTTTTCCTAAATATGAATTTTCGAGTTTGAGAATGTCATTTCAAAACCTTTTGGTCCTAATATGTTTATATTACATTACCAGGACGTTTATTTCAAAGCATCTCTTATTTTACTCTTTTATGCCACATTTGGTATTATAAATCATGAAAGTTTCCAATATTAGAAAATTTTAAAACTTTAATATTTTCCATCAAATTACTACCATTATGTTCTTAACTATTTATAATTGACACGTCAAGTGTATGTTATCTCCTTTTTTTGAGTATTTTTATAAGTTAATTTTAAATTATAAACAATGAGCATGGATTTTTGGACATTGTACACTTAACTTCTTTACCCAAGACTATTATCTCTTTCCCTCAATGCAATTTTCTTTTTGATAAGAAAAACATAGTATCAAACCTTGTGTCATTTTCAAAATACTCACTTTTTGATTTTAACAACAAATTAATTAGTTTCCTTATGAAATTTCTAGCACCGCTCGTGTCAAAATGGGAGTGTTTACTTCCATTGGTGTTCTTGCATCCTTATCATTCCTTTACGATTCATTATCACTACATATTAAAGTATTCATACTCTAGCCATTACGATCAACTTCGTCATGAACACATACTTCAGAACTAGAAACTTCCTCCATATAGAGCATTTTTTGTTTATGATCTCTAGAAGCCACTAAGTTTCATTAAGTTGCTTTACATAGCTAACCACCATGAATAGCTTGGTGGACCTTACAATCAAGTTGGTCTACTTATATCGAAATTCCCTTCAGGACTAGAAAGAACTTGACTTTCCATAAGTTCTAAATTTGTACCAAAGGTTGCTTTGGGGACCGCATCCCTAACGACAACGATACTGCAGCTCATATTATGTTCTACTCAAACTATTCCATTGTAGTTCTTTGGATTCTTTATGGAACTTATGAAATGTCTAAAAAAAAGCGACACCCCATGTCCTTTTAATTAGGATCATTATTAGAATCTTTTGTAACATTCAACTCTTTCCTACTCTTATTCGTACACTTTTGGGACTCGTTACCCTTGGAGTTTCACCCTGAGATGTCTTTCCTATTCTTCAATTAACATCTACTCCCCAACTTGGATATTTCCCTTGTCACTTTATCTATACATGTCCTTATCATTGATCCAGTGATGAATACTTTCAAAAATTAGCCATCGAACACTAATGGAGCTGCTAACTATTAGCCTGGTACTGGGAAAACTATCAGGTAAATGATAATAGTAGCAATAACAGGACTACATCTTGTAACCCAATGTCAAATGAGGATAGCATTGAGGTGATTGAGTTGTTTTAATTCACATGAATCGTCATAGAGCTACCCTTTCACATTCACATTCCATAACCAATAAATCAAGTGGACCCTGTTTACATTAGAGGATGTTTCATACATTTTGGACAATGCCCGTATCAATTTGTGGGTTGTCTCCACACTAGCAAGGTGTATACACATCCTTCACCATTAATAATTTGAGCACTCCAAGTGCTTGTTGATCCAGAAGATGCCAATCCTATTGATATATATATATATATATATATATATATATATATATATATATATATATATATATATATATGAGGTATCCAAATTACCAAGGTCATAGATACAATTTATTTTATTGGAGATTTCCAAGGACTGCTAAAGAACACGACTCGGTTTGGTTGGAGGTGGATCTATTAGCGAGATTTGCACAATTCCTTCCCATTCGAGAAGATTATTGAATGGAAAATATTGCCCATATTTATATAGACGAGATCGTAGTATGTCATGCAATGTCTATTTCCATTATTTTGTATAGATATTTTGTATACAGATAGTCACATTACGTAACAAATATGGTAGTCACTTCAGAAAGCCTTGGTACACGATTAAACATAAGTACTATCATCCTCAGATGTATGGGAAAGTGAATGAACTATCCATACTTTGGACGATATGCTCCGAGCCCATATGATACGTTTCTAAGGTAGTTGGAATACATATTTACGATTAGTTGAATTGTCATATAACATAAACTATCACACTAGTGATAAATGCACTCCCCTACGAAACACTGTAGGGGCTTAAGTGTGCATCACCACTTTGTTGGTTGGAAATTGGCAATAGGCAACTAACGAGGCTTGATATAGTTCAAGAGACCATGAACAAGATCATGATAATACATGATAGACAAAAGTCCGCTCGCGATCTCTAGAAGAGATGTGCTGATAATCGTAGGAAACCCTTGGAATTTCAAGGGGGGAGACAACGTACTCTTAAAGGTATCCCCATAGAAAAGAATTGTACACTTTAAAAAAAAGGGAAAAATAAATCCTTGCTATGTAGGACCCTTCAAGATTATTAAAATGATCGGTCCAGTGGCATATAAGCTCATGATACCAGAAGAAATAAGTGCGATGCACGACATATTCCATGTGTCGAACCTCAAAACGTACTTGGCAGAGGAATCGCTACACATACCTCTCAAGGACCTCCAAATTAATAATCGACTACAATTTGTAATGCCCGTAGATCCGGGCTAGTTAATTTAGAGATAATAGGGGTCGAAAACCACTTTTCGACAAAAGATAATTTAGAATAAATAATCTTAACCAAGTTGTAGAATATGTCTCAAGGGTTCCGTACATATAAAGAACACCAAAATCCGAGTTATAAAGAAGAAGTTATGACTTATCGAAGTTTCGCGACGAAACCGGCACGACACTGGGAAGACGTAAATAGTGAGTTTATGATAGAGTGAATTTTAACCTTAGTAATCTAAATGAAAGTCATAGAATATGTTAACCTGAGAGCATCCATAAAAAGAACGCCCAAATCTGACTTTGTATGAGGAAGCTATGATTTTTTGAAGTTTCAGCTTAGTAGTGTACGACCCGAAACTCGAATTTTAGTTCGAGCGGTTTTTGGCCTACGTCACCTAAATGAGAGTTGAAGATCTCATTAATAGGAACTCAATGGTAAAAAGACAAACGAAAACAGAGTCTGTGTGAAGGAGTTACGAATTCTTCGCGGTCATTTAACAACCTAAACTCCTCATACTGTTAAATTTAAGATCGGTCAAGAATTAGCCGATAGAGTCTAAATGAAAGTTGTAGATCTTGTTTATACCTACGCGTGGATATAAAGAATGTCAAAAAAGGAGTTTGTATGCGAAAGTTATGACATTTTGAAAATCGGCTAATTTCCACCCTGTGTGCGATGCCACGTGTCAGCACCAGGCTGTGGCTGGCTGCTTGGCTCACGACGTGAATATCAAAAATTCACAACGTGAAACTTCGTCCAGCCTCCTATAAATTGAAACGCCCCTCTCCTTCTTTCCCCACACCTTAACCCTTCATTCCTCTCTCTATACTCTCTCTCTAAGCCCTAAACCCCCCCCCCCCCCCCCCCCGCGAAAAGCCTAGGGAACCCCCTAGCACGAGGCAGAAGCCCCGGAGCACCTGACGGCTCCGAAAAGAAGAGTGTGACATCCCCAATTTTACGGCCAGAAAAGACCGGTTTGTTTATGCTTTAATTTAAAATCAGAGTTATCTTTTAAAGAAAACAGTTGCAGAATTTGTCCCAAAAACAAAATACGATAACCATTTATCAAAGCATTTCCTTAAAGAAATGTATTTTCATTAAATAAAAAAATCTTAGGATGTCATGTTCCGATACAGACCAAAAGCATAAACATTATAAAATAGACCTCACAACAGTTATTTACAACTACTGATCTATAATCCAAAATCTCTCGTCAAGTCCACCAACTTATACTCTTGTGCCATTACCTGTAATGCAAAGAAAAACTGAGTGGGTTAGGCTTGGGAGCCTGGTGAGTGTATAAGGTTTTCAACCCACAATAATATATTTATTATATTTAATCATCAAACAATCAACCCAATTACCCATCCTCATTATCTTCATTTAATCTTCCCTAAAGATATTATCCTAAGGGTCATCTCCTATATCATATTACCTCTCATCTCCTTACATCATATTTCGTTATATGTTTGTTCCTAAGAACTTTTCCTAAGGATCATCGCCTACATCGCATAGACAATACTAATTCGGGGATCAGTCCCTCAATATGTGTCTAGTAAGGGTTAGGGTATCATCGCATGATTACGCAGCCACAACATCGCCTAGACTCGTAAATCATGATAAGGGTTAGACTATCATCGCATGAATACATAACCACAACATCGTCTGGACTCATAATTCATAATAAGGGTTACACTATCATCGCATGAATATGCAACCACAACATTGCTTGGACTCGTAACTCATAATAAGGGTTAGACTATCATCGCATGAATACGCAGCCACAACATCGCCTGGACTTGTAATTCATAATAAGGGTTAGACTATCATCGCATGAATACGCAACCACAACATCGTCTGGACTCGTAATTCATCACCTATCTAATATCACCTAACTATCATCACCATTATATCCTCACCTATCTCTTATCACATTATTTCATCACACACCAACAATTTCAACTACCCATGTTCTACCGAACATATTTGTAGATATAAATTACATATACAGTTTAAAACTATTTAAAATCTCGTACAAAACATTCATTCAACATCCATCTCAAGTAAATAAACAATGTATAAACACATAGCACGTATTTCATAGCGAATACTTCATATCTATGTGTTAGAAGAAAGTAACTACACACTCACCCAAAATATATACTTAATACATTCAAAAAATACTTGTATTAAAATCATGTTTATGAAAGGGACTATACACTCACTTGATCAGAAGATGATCAGACATCACTACGTCTTGTAAAAGTAGTATTCTTCGGTAGATCTGGAAGATCTTCACAAAAATCTGTTTCCCGTGGGCAGAGCTTCGGCTTGGGAATTTCACTTTTTGGGATCTTCGGGCTTCGGGACATGCTTCGGGTCTCGGGATGTTACCGGGGCTTCAAGGGTACTTCGGGATAGTTATAGGGGGTATCGGGAGTGAGAGAGATGGTGAAATAGCAACCATGGTCGGCTGTCCTTCGGTTTCTATTTATAGGGTCATTTTTTTGAAATTCACGTCGTGAACAGTACTCCCACGTCGTGGGGCTTGATCGTCACTACATGTGTCATCACAAGTGGGGTCTGACAGAGTCCAGGTGACGTTTTTCTGAGTTCACCTCGTGAACACAGTGTTCATGTCGTGAGTTCTGACAGAGGGCCGGATTTCGTGCCCCGAACTTCAGAAATTCATATCTTTCACATACGAGCTCTGTTTTTTATGTTCTTTATATGCACGTGTAGGTGAGATTATGCTCTACAACTCTCGTTTAGACTTCGTCGGCTAATTTTGTAACGCCCGTAGATTAGGGCTAGTCAATTTAAGGACAATAAGCGTCAAAAATGACTTTTTGATGGAAGATTATTTTGAAGGAATAATCTTAACTAAGTTTTAGTATGTGTTACAAGGATTTTGTACATTTAAAGAACGCTGAAATCCGAGTTATAACGAAGAAGTTATGACCCATCGAAGTTTCGCAATAGAACCGACACGACGCTGAATGATGTAAAAAGTGAATTTACGTTAGGGCGATATTTAGCCTTAGCGATCTTAACGAAAGTCATATAGTTCTTTAAACCGTGAGTGTGCATAAAAAGAACGTCCAAATCTGACTTCGTATAAGGAAGTTATGATTTTTCTAAGTTTCGACTTAACGTTATGCAGCCCGAATACTCGATTTGTGATCGAGCGGTTTTTAGCCGAAACAATCTAAACAAGAATCGAAGATCTCGTCATTAGTAGTGCAACGATAAAAAGATAGACGAAAACGCACGTCGGGTGAAGAAGTTATGAATTTATAACAGAGTTTTTCCTGTCCCGGCCTACTAAAAATAATATATTAATAATATATTAAAATTAAATTCTAAATTAGCCGATGAAGTCTAAATGAAAGTTGTAGATCTTGTTTTTACCTACGCGTGGATATAAAGAACGTCGAAAACGGAGTTCGTATGCGAAAGTTATGAATTTCTGAAGTTCAGGGCGTGAAACCCCAAAATTGTCAGAACTCACGAGGTGAATATTAGAAATTCACGAGGTGAACAGATGATGGACGTCTTCCAGGGCAAGTGGCCATGACGAACGCAATGACGTATCGAGCTCACGAGGTGAATATTAGAAACTCACGAGGTGAGCAAGTTCACGAGGTGAATATTTGAAACTCACGAGGTGAACTCAGAAAATTCACCCTATAAATAGAGATCGAGGGTCAGCCAAGTTTGGTTGCTCATCACTTACTCTCCCACTCCCGATACTCTCTCTAAGCCATATTTTATCCCCCCGAAGCCCCGATATCATCCCGAGACCTGAAGCGAGTCCCGAAGCCCGAAGATCCCGAGAAGTGAAATTCTAGGGCTGAAGCTCTACCTGTGAGAAGCCAATTTTTGTGAAGATCTTCCAGATCTACCGAAGATTACTACTTTAGCAGTCGTAGTGCTATCCGAGCATCGTCTAATCATGTGAGTGTGTGGTCACTTTCTTCTAACACATAAATATTAAGTATTTTCTATGAAATACGTGCTATGTGTATAATATAAAGTTGTTTATATGTGTGAGTGTATAGTCCCTTTCACAAACACGATTTTAATACAAGTATTGTTTGAATGTATTAAGTATATGTTTTGTGTGAGTGTGTAGTTACTTTCTTCTAACACATATATATGAAGTGTTTGCCATGAAATACGCGTTATGTGTTATATATTGTTTGTCTATTGGAGATGGGCATGGAATTGATGTTTTATACAGGTGTTAAATGATTTAAACTGTGTAAGTATTTATATCTACGAAAATGTTGAGTAGAACATGGGTAGATGGGATAGTTGGTGACTATGGAGTTAGCGCCTGTCACACCCCCCTAAAGCGGAAACACGAGGCGTGGCAGTACATAGGGTTTCATAGCAAAAGTTTAAAGACAACACCAACCATGGTATTAAAATCATTACAAATTTACAACGGCTTTGAACAACTTTTAAAAGAAATTACATTGTAAATTGAAATAAAACACAAGCGAATGCTCCTAAAATTGAAGTGTCCCTAAGTGCCACTTACTCGATGATTCCTGAAAAAGCATGTAAAACAAGCGTCAACTATAGAAACAGTTGGTGAGTACTCACAGATAAACAAAATAATATTGGTTCCACGAATTGAAATCAAAGTTTTGATAAAAGTTTCCAATAATAAAAGTATATGGTTAAAATGAGTAAATAAGTTTGTAAAAAGAAAGTTCTTTGTCATCATGAGAGATAAAGTATGTTGCCCAAATAAGATGCAACATTCATATTCTCATGGAAGATAAAGTTCGTTACTCAAACGAGTAAACAAGTTTCATTGCTAAAATGAGCAATCAATTTCGATGCTACAAGGAGCAAACAATTTCATTGCTAAAACAAGTATATAAGTTTTCAGTAATAAAAGTTTGTTGCTATAATGAGAAACAAAGTTCGTTGCTATAATAAGCATAAAAGTTTCGTTGCTAAAATAAGTATACAAGTGTCGTTGCTAACATGAGAGTACAAGTTTCATGTGCGCATAAAGATTCGTATGTGCCTCAAGTTTCCATTCATGAGTTCACAACCCAAGCCTAATGACCGAATCGTGCCCTATTGACTACTATGTGTATCGCAAACATAGTGTAGAAAATGGTAAAATGCACTCAAGCGAATCGTGCGAGTGAGGAGTTGTCTACCTCCTGATAGCGCTATCCATAATAACCATAGGCTCAAAAGAGTTAATGAGTTGTGTCTAGAGATTCCAGGGACTTAACCGCGATACAGTCCTCATGAATTAAAGTAACATACACATACATACGAAATACAGCAACCAAGTTTAGGACATGCTTTTCCACCCCAAAACATTTAAAAATCGAAAATAGGGGAGTGCGTGAATACTCACAATGTGCAAAATATACTAATCAAGTTTATACGAGTCAAAATAAATACAACGAACATAAATAGTTTTTCGGACATGCTTTTCCACCCCAAAACATAAAAACTGAAAATAGGGGAGTGCATGAATACTCACAATATGCATTGAGATGATGCAAATGATGCCTTGAGCCAAGTTCCACTCGTACCACTATCGATTCCTACAATAATGGTATTCGCTAGTGAGTCTCTAATCGAAATCTAACACTAGTATACTTACTACTACAATTGAATTATGCCAATAATGTGACATCCCTAATTTAATGAGAGGTCATTATTCACCATAGGGGTCATCCACGGATTTATTCCGAATTTATAGACTTCTGGAAGTATTTTATATGATTTATTGGTCTATTTTATTACATTAATTATAGTAATTCAAGAAAAATGAATTATCTTCTGGAAATTTATAGAGCATCTTATTTTGTTGATGAGAATCTGGGAAAAATCGGATTTGGTCAGAAAATGATTTTTAGATATTTATTTGGAAATAAATCTTTCATTAACATATTTGAAAGCTTTTAACAACAAACTTTGATCATCAAGCATCTAAGATTGAAGATCATCACATGCATGTTGGTTTAAAGATCATTCATGAGTTTCAAATGTTCAAAAATCGTTTTTTAAAGAAAACTTTGGATGCATGTGGTGATTTTCTACCAAAACGTGTAGAAAAGTGCATTTTCTTGGTTTTGACTTAGGTTTAGGTCCTTGGATTTCACCATTTACAACATGCATGTTGTTTTTGGGTGAAATCCTACCACCATCATCATAAAAACCGTGAGTAGGTGCAAATGTTCATGATTTTACAATAGAATGGAGTAGAAGATGGAGAAAATCCATGAAAACAAGTAAAAGTTGAAGGAAAAGAGAAGGAAAATGAATGATTTTCGGGTTTACCTTTAAGAACACCTCAAGATGATTAAGATTTAGAGTTCATGGTGTGTTCTATGACCCATTTTCTGGAGAATTTCATGGTTGATGGAGAGAGGAAGAGAGAATAGAGAGAAAATGAAGTGAGGGACTGTGAGAGAGAAAGAGATGGAGTGGGTGAGTGAAATTGATTAATGACTTGGGAAAATGGTGTATTGGGAAGAGGAGGAGGGTCTTGGGAGAGGGGAGTCCGACTTTGGAGTGGAGAGAGGGTCTCCCTCTCTTAAATTTTATAAAATATAACTTTATTTTATAAAAATATCAAGTTTTTATAAAACATGCTCCTTATTCTAAATTTTCCTTCACAAAACCTTGATTTTTGGCTTCGAAAATAAGGTTAAATACTAATGACTTAATTTTTTTTCCTTGGTTATACTTTACTAAATAGAGTTATTTTAAATTGATATTTTATAGTCCATACCAAATTTATGGATTTTTAGGTGTTAAAGTTTATAAATTTGAGTTTTTAGGGCATTAAGTGTTTTTGAGAGTTTGTAAGTCTTTGGATATCAAAATTAATTAAATTTTGAGACTTCAAACTATTTTAGAGTTTCATAACTCTTATTGAAGTTAGAAACAATTTTTGTAATATTTTTTTATCGGTTTATTAGCATTCTATGTAGTGATTTCGAGATTCAAGCGAAATTGAGGAATCAAGTATACTAGTCCTACTCTTCAACTTTGACTTAAGTTTCTATGAGACTCTGACCTAACTTTTACTTCTAGGTCAAGTACATGATGTGTGTATATGATTCATGAAATGGTGTTCAAGTCAAAGAGTGACCCTAATATAGATAGTCACTAAAGTTAAGTAGTAGTAGAATTCACATATCAATGTGAAATCTAAGCACATTATCCATTGTTTCTAATTGTTTCCAAGTTTCTAGTAGGTTATAACTTAGCTTCTAGTTACTAAGTCTAATATGTGTTGTGCCTATATGTGCAACTAAGTCTAGTCAAATCTAGAACCGACTCGAATTTTGACGGTTGTCACAGTCTCCCCCGGTTGAAAGAATTTCGTCCCGAAATTGAATTTGTGACGAATTCTATTAGAACTAAACCGAATGCAATTTTATAATTGGAGAGGTGGTGACTTTGAGAAGTCTTTGATTATTTTGGGTTAATTCTCCAAGGGAAGAGCCCAGTTCTTTATCTATAATCAAAGTAATGTTTCCTTAACTCGAGTTCTACAGTCTAGAATGCAAGAGAATGCAAGAAATTAGGATCATGGAAATCATGATCTGACCACGGCGACCTAGTTGAAAAGATTATCTAGTTAGATATTATCTGAATTAAGAGAGCGATATAAGTTTTGCTGAATCACCAACTGCACTGAGCGTTAAATCCGCATTGATGCTTTAGTCACATTCTAAATCGGCACTAAGTGTAAATTCGCCACCTAATAAAGAAGAGATTAGGAACAATTTGTTCACTTATGGGTTAGCTATTACTTCTGGAAAAGATATATTTCGAAATAAGAAGGGGTAGCACGAATGAAAGGGAAGCGATCGAGGGTAAGTTCCTAAAAATATACGTAGTAAAGGTAGGCAACGAAGTTTTAGTACATCTCAAATGTAAAGGCTATTTAAGTGTCATCTACGAAATAAATTACGAAATGATTGAGGATCTCCGAGGCTGTAATTACTACTACGGTTACTCTTACAATAATAGAACTATATTCGAAGAGTATATATAATTAGAGAGTCATTGTTTCTAATGAAGGTGGTGAAAGTTTATGATAAATTAAATCACATTGTGTATATAGCATTTTAAGTGCTTAGAAGTGATAAAAATCTCACTATTATCAAAATGTGTTTTTAGAAATGATAATTAATCTCACTATTATCAAAATATGTAATAATTCTAAGATAATGAAGATACATGTGTGGCGATCCAACAAAGTAGTGAAATAATATAAAGATTAATTAAGGTTAAAGGTTTAAATCATCAATGAGGGAATTTATATAGAAATATTCATATTAAACTTTTGAGAAATTATCCAATTGTCTAAGTTAGGACAAATTCAAGTTTACGAGGAGTCCGAATACTTATGAAAACAAGTTTGAGAGTTTAGGAACTCACTGAAAAGTACAAAGTATAATGTTATTTTAAGAAACGTGTAAAAATGTTGATCTTTGGAAATAGTGCATTCTTAGTTTAGTGGTTCTACGAAAACAATCATTTAGAGAATAGATAATCGTAAAATTCAAAACTTTTGATGTATTGAAAGAAAAGAAAATCATAAGGAAACATATCCTTCACATATAATTTCCGAATAAAGAAAAATGATAAACATAAGAGTATTCATCTTGTGCATTAATTATAATGAAAAATTCAATGAAAATTGCATTTTAAATCAAGTTTCCGACTTTAAAACGAAAGAGCAAATGTAAATAAGGATTACTTGTTTAAGAGTAGATTTCAAAATATAAATAAAAAGTATATGATAAATGACGTATTTGAATATGTCAAGGCTGACTAAATCAAAGGTATGCCTCATGAATATACACGTATTAATCGCTCAAAATGAAAGGGTAGACTTCTAGTCTTTATATATACGAATATGATACTAGGAGAAGCAAAATAGACAGAAACAAAGTTAGACAATGTATTATGTTAACATTATGGCGTGCGAGATCTAAAATCAGAAGGAGAGCGAGAAATAAAGTTCGGGGGAAAGAAAAGGAAGATTACAACAATTATTGCTATTGTTAAAATTCAAAGAACAATACCTATATGTAGATTTAAAAACAGGTTGAGATATAATTCAGACTTAAATATTCGATGTATGTTGATGATTAAATAGATATGTAGAAGTTCTAAAGTGTTTTCTAAGTTTTGCTAAAAATTCATAAGTTATCTACTAAGTTAAACTCCATTTGTGAAAAAGAAGAAACAGTAAAACTTGTAATTCAAAATCTGACAATTTTGACCTTTTTTTACTGGAGTCCAACAATGGTTAAAACGGATAAGGTAAAGAATTAACATATTTAGATGAATAATTGTGCATTGTCAAAAGTGCGCCAATGGAAATTTAAAAGTGAACACTAGGTTTTGCAATGCTTTATATTTTATAATCTTTATAGATTATAAAACTATATTGAAGCAAAGTACACAAATAAGGTATGTTTTGAATAACAAGCGTTAGATATGTCTTATAAACATGTTTGAAGTAGACATTTGCATAAATATCATGTTGTGTTTTCGAGAAAACACATTAAAGTAAATTAAAATGTCTAAATGAGAAAGCGGTTAAACGTGTCAAAGCAAAAGTGTTTGGAAGATTCAATGAAGCTTTTACACATAAAATGAACTTCAACGTCGTAGTTCCATGTTTTGTAGCAAAGAGTTTAAACACGATTATAAAAGAAAATGTTTCTAGTTTTTCGAAGACGTAACAAAATGGTAAGCAATGTTTAAAATGGTTTATGTGCCCTCAAAAGCACATATAGCCATTGAAATGGATTTGAAATGAAATTGAAATAGCAATGTTAAAAACCAATATTGGTTAAATTGAGTTTTGAAGAAAAGCGTTAAGTTAAGCAAGTTGTCAAAAGAGTTTTAGCGAGAATATGGCTTAAATTGTTATGAAATGTATACTAAGTTGAATGAAGTGGTTATAAAATATTTTATCGATGATAAATAAAAACGATGAAGCGAAATAATTTTTCGATGGAAGATTAAGAAGTAAGGAATAAGTATGTTAGTGTAGCTGATCGTACCTAAATACTAAGGCGAGTAGAAGGCGAGTATAAGACAAGTACCAATGTCTTTTTCCCAAAGATAAAGGACAATAAAAATTGTTTGAAAAAAAAATGTTTTATGGTGTCAATGTAGTTTACGACCTTTTATAGAGGTCAAAGGGATATCCTATGTTATGTTTTAAGCTCAAGATGGAAACAACCTAGACCTAAATCGTAGCGTAGAAACAAGATCTCACATATAGGTTAAACCTCCGTGTCTCCTTGTGAGTCGAATCCGGAATGCCCGCCAATGGTATACAAGTGATTACATAGTGGCGACTCATCTACCTCCTTACGGGATACTCCAATTATCATTCGTGTCGGTACGAAACACTTTTTCATAGTTGTAACTCTAGTACGAAGACGATGAAGAGGTATTGAGGAATAATTGGTATAGGTTTCGACTTATGATTATTACTAGTGTATATCTACCTACTAACCTTACATCTAAAGTCAATAGCTACCAAGGAATACCCATTCTCAATACTAAGTGCATTGCTCCTAGAGTGGCTAGTGATATAACCTAAGTGGTTAACCTAGCACTTGATAAGGGATAAGAATATTTCTAAATAAAGGCATTGTGGTAAAAGTGTACTTAGTTTCTAAGTGTATCAAGATGAATGCCTATAATATGCAATGCTCGTACACACACCGAAAAATTTTGTTTTTCAAAAGTTTAAGTTGAAAATTGTTTTGAACATAATTCTACAATAACCGTTTCCAGCCTCACATTAACTTTCCTTAATTAAGCATAGTTGGCCAGGCTATACTTAATTAAAGTCCATTCATGTGTACTCGAATTAGTTATACCAGTAGTATGTTCAGTATTTTAAAAACGTTTAGAATTTTTTTGGCTATAGTTGTGGTTATCCAAAGGAAAACCGGTATTCTCTAAAACCTTTGGCTCTGATACCATTTCCTGTCAGACCCCGCTAAAGCGGAAACACGAGGCGTGGCAGTACAAAGGGTTTCATAGAAAAAGTTTAAAGACAACACCAACCATGGTATTAAAATCATTACAAATTTACTACGACTTTGAACAACTTTTAAAAGAAATTACATTGTAAATTGAAATAAAACACATGCGAATGCTCCTAAAATTGAAGTGTCCCTAAGTTCCACTTACTCGATGATTCCTGAAAAAGCATGTAAAACGAGCGTCAACTATAGAAATAGTTGGTGAGTACTCACAGATAAACAAAATAATATTGGTTCCATGAATTGAAATCAAAGTTTTGATAAAAGTTTCCAATAATAAAAGTATATTGTTAAAATGAGTAAATAAGTTTGTAAAAACAAAGTTCTTTGTCATCATGAGAGATAAAGTATGTTGCCCAAATAAGATGCAACATTTATATTCTCATGGAAGATAAAGTTCGTTACTCAAACGAGTAAACAAGTTTCATTGCTAAAATGAGCAATCAATTTCGTTGCTACAAGGAGCAAACAATTTCATTGCTAAAACAAGTATATAAGTTTTCAGTAATAAAAGTTTGTTGCTATAATGAGAAACAAAGTTCGTTGCTATAATAAGCATAAAAGTTTCGTTGCTAAAATAAGTATACAAGTTTCATTGCTAAAATAAGTATACAAGTGTCGTTGCTAACATGAGAGTACAAGTTTCATGTGCGCATAAAGATTCGTATGTGCCTCAAGTTTCCATTCATGAGTTCACAACCCAAGCCTAATGACCGAATCGTGCCCTATTGACTACTATGTGTATCGCAAACATAGTGTGGAAAATGGTAAAATGCACTCAAGCGAATCGTGCGAGTGAGGAGTTGTCTACCTCCTGATAGCGCTATCCATAATAACCATAGGCTTAAAAGAGTTAATGAGTTGTGTCTAGAGATTCCAGGGACTTAACCGCGATACAGTCCTCATGAATTAAAGTAACATACACATACATACGAAATACAGCAACCAAGTTTAGGACATGCTTTTCCACCCCAAAACATTTAAAAATCGAAAATAGGGGAGTGCGTGAATACTCACAATGTGCAAAATATACTAATCAAGTTTATACGAGTCAAAATAAATACAACGAACATAAATAGTTTTTCGGACATGCTTTTCCACTCCAAAACATAAAAACTGAAAATAGGGGAGTGCGTGAATACTTACAATATGCATTGAGATGATGCAAATGATGCCTTGAGCCAAGTTCCACTCGTACCACTATCGATTCCTACAATAATGGTATTCGCTAGTGAGTCTCTAATCGAAATCTAACACTAGTATACTTACTACTACAATTGAATTATGCCAATAATGTGTCAAAATTTAATATTGATAAGTTACAAACATTTTTTTATGTGGAAATTAAGTTTCAAAGAATCAATTGTTATATAACATTTTAAGTGGAAAATTTCCATTATTGAAATGTTAATATTTAACATTTTAGTGGTGTTCCAATGATTAAATATTCAAAACTAAATCAATTTAGTTCTAAAATTTCCCAAAATTTGCATTTTAGTTTTAATTGAAGTCAAAGACCTCAAGATAAAATTTTCTTGAATTTTTGATTTGTCTATCTATTTTTCACCACTTTAGTTTCTTGAATAACCATAGAATCATGACAAATACTAAACAGTTAATAAAAATTACCAAACTTCATATTTTGGTTCTAAATGTGTTAAAAGACTTCTAGATAATTTTTCATGGATTATGGATATGCATAACCATTTTTCATATATTTAATTCTCTAAATATATAAAAATTAATGAAAAACAGAAATCAGTTAAGAAAATGCCCCAAACGTTTTATAGTAATTTCATTATATATACTTAATCTGTGAAAAATATAAAAATGGGTTTCTAAACTGTTTAACCAATTTTTATGATTTTTATGCATTGTTTCTAAAAAAAATTGAAATAAATAGAAAACAATTTCCAAATTTAACCAAACTTTTTGTATTACTGTTATTAAACATTATCGAGCTGGTAAAAATATAAAAGATATTTTTCAGTGGGTATTTCTATTTTTCCTTGTTTTATCCCCTTAAATAACCTTTAATTGAAGAATAAATAGTAATCAGTTAAAATAAATTACCAAAAATTTTTGTAACATCATTTACAGTGTAAGTAATCTGGGAAAAATACGAAAAATGGTTTTCATATTGTATAATACAGTTTTGGGTATTTATGTGTATTTAAGTGTATTTAACCTTAGAAAATAGTAGAAAAATAGTATACAGTAGAGAAAAATCATCAAAGGTTTTATGTGACCTCCTACTGTAGAACATGATGTTCTGATAAAATTTCATGAATTTTGGATTACCATAACTATTTTTCCTATTTTTAGGCCATTATAATAACCAAAAATTGGTAAAAATAGGAAGGCATGATGAAACATTCTGAAATTATTTTTCTATGTCTCCCACCATAGGTAAGAGCTGCGAAAATTGTTAGATACAATTTTCACACTTCCTAAAGTGGTTTTGTGATTTATTATACCCAAACAAAAAGAAAATAGAAAATCATACTAAACAGCAACATAAATCGATGAAATTTAATGAGAGATCATTATTCACCACAGGGGTCATCCAAAAAGTTATTCCGGATTTATAAGCCTCTGGAAGTATTTTATATGATTTATTGCTCTATTTTATTACATTAATTATAATAATTCAAGAAAAATGAATTATCTTCTGGAAATTTACAGAGCATCTTATTTTGTTGATGGGAATCTGGGAAAAATCGGATTTGGTCAGAAAATGATTTTTAGATATTTATTTGGAAATAAATCCTTCATTAACATATTTGAAAGCTTTTAACAACAAACTTTGATCATCAAGCATCTAAGCTTGAAGATCATCACATGCATGTTGGTTTAAAGATCATTCATGAGTTTCAAATGTTCAAAAATCGTTTTTTAAAGAAAACTTTGGATGCATGTGGTGATTTTCTACCAAAACGTGTAGAAAAGTGCATTTTCTTGGTTTTGACTTAGGTTTAGGTCCTTGGATTTCACCATTTACAACATGCATGTTGTTTTTGGGTGAAATCCTACCACCATCATCATAAAAACCGTGAGTAGGTGCAAATGTTCATGATTTTACAATAGAATGGAGTAGAAGATGGAGAAAATCCATGAAAACAAGTAAAAGTTGAAGGAAAAGAGAAGGAAAATGAATGATTTTCGGGTTTACCTTTAAGAACACCTCAAGATGATTAAGATTTAGAGTTCATGGTGTGTTCTATGACCCATTTTATGGAGAATTTCGTGGTTGATGGAGAGAGGAAGAGAGAATAGAGTAGGTGTTAAAGTTTATAAATTTGAGTTTTTAGGGCATTTAGTGTTTTTGAGAGTTTGTAAGTCTTTGGATATCAAATTTAATTAAATTTTGAGACTTCAAACTATTTTAGAGTTTCATAACTCTTATTCAAGTTAGAAATAATTTTTGTAATATTTTTTTTATCGGTTTATTAGCATTCTATGTAGTGATTCCGAGATTCAAGCGAAATTGAGGAATCAAGTATACTAGTCCTACTTTTCAACTTTGACTTAAGTTTCTATGAGACTCTGACCTAACTTTTACTTCTAGGTCAAGTACATGATGTGTGTATATGATTCATGAAATGGTGTTCAAGTCAAAGAGTGACCCTAATATAGATAGTCACTAAAGTTAAGTAGTAGTAGAATTCACATATCAATGTGAAATCTAAGCACATTATCCATTATTTCTAATTGTTTCCAAGTTTCTAGTAGGTTATAACTTAGCTTCTAGTTACTAAGTCTAATATGTGTTGTGCCTATATGTGCAACTAAGTCTAGTTAAATCTAGAACCGACTCGAATTTTGACGGTTGTCACAGCGCCTACTGTATAAACCTTGGTGACTATGGAGTTAGCGCCTATTGTATAAATCTTGGCGACTATGGAGTTAGCGCCTACTGTTAAGTAAACCTTGGTGACTATGGAGTTAGCGCCTATTTGATAAACCTTGGTGACTATGGAGTTAGCGTCTATTGTATAAACCTTGGTGACGATGTGACTTCGTGCCTATTTGATGAACCTTGGAAACTATGGAGTTAGCGCAGTTGAGTAAACCTTGGCGACTATGGAGTTAGCGCTTGTTGAGTAAAGCTTGGAGACTATGGAGTTAGCGATTGTTAAGTGAACCTTGGTGACTATGGAGTTAGCGTCTGATAGCTATGGATTTAGTACCTAAGGGATAAATATTGGTAACTATGGACTTAGTACCTGGTAGATAAACTTTGGCATCAATGGACTTCGTGCCAATTCCTTAGGTAAATCCTTAGGAATGAATGAATGAAGGATAGTTGATTCTTAGGGTAAAACCTTAACAGTATAGAAGATAATGGGGATGGGTAATTGGGTTGATTGTTTGACGATTAAATATAATAATTATATTATTGTGGGTTGAAAACCCTATATGCTCACTAGGCTCCCAAACCCGACCCACTCAGTTTTCTTTGCATTACAGGTAATGGAACAAGAGTATAAGTTGGTGGACTTGACGAGAGATTTTAGATTATAGATCAGTAGTTATAAATAACTATTGTAATGTCTATTTTATACTGTTTATGCTTTTGGTCTGTATCGGAACATGACATCCCGATATTTTATAATTTAATGAAAAGTACATTCTCTTTGAGAAATGTTTTGATAAAGTTTTATCATATTTTGTTTTGGGAACAAATTCCGCAACTGCTTTCTGTAAAAGATTACTCTGATTTAAAAAACAAAGCATAAACAAATCGGTCTTTTCTGGCCGTGAAATTGGGGATGTCACAAATTTTGACTTTATTTTTAATATATTTTATTATATTATTTTTAGCAGGCCGGGATAGGAAAACTCCGTTAGAAAATCATAACTCCTTCGTCTGACGTCCGTTTTTGTTTGTCTTTCCGCCGTTGCACTACTATCGATGAGATCTTCAATTCTCATTTAGATTGTTTCAGCTAAATATTGCTCGATCTCATATTCGAACTTCGGGCTGTACACTGCTAAGCCGAAACTTCGAAAAATCATAACTTCCTCATACGAAGTCAGATTTAGACGTTCTTTTTATGCACACTCGCGGTTTAACGTATTCTACGACTTTCATTTAGATTGCTAAGGCCAAATATCGCTCTAACGTAAATTCACTATTTACGTCGCGTTGTGTCGTGCCGGTTCAGTCACAAAACGTCGACAGGTCATAACTTCTTCGTTATAACTCAGATTTTGACATTCTTTATATGTATGGAATCCTTGTAACATATACTACAACTTAGTTAAGATTACTCCTTCAAAATAGTCTTCCATTAAAAAGTCATTTTTGATGCTTATCGTCTCTAAATTGACTAGCCCGGATCTAAGGGCGTTACAATTATCCCCCCCTTAGGATGATTACATCCCAGAATCATCAACGAAATAAGATTCGTATATTGACTCCATACGTTATCTCTCCATCCTAAGTAATAAGCTTGATGCTCAATCCTGCATCTGCTCTTCGTACTATGTTGGACTTTCAATCGTAACCTTCGAGTTACAAAATAAATCCTTATTGAGGACTACTTCTTCTTCTTAGGATACGTACTTTCCTTTATCTATTGTAACAGACCGATAGGTCGTGTTCTAATGATCTCTCATCGTATGATGCAACGCTTAGACTCAAGTCTCTTAGAGTCAAATTCCATAATGGAATATACCTTCCTTCATATTCTAATGTGATATAATCACATTTTTGCATGTAGCATTTCTAGCTACAAGCTTCCTTAACAACGAGCGCGATACTATTGATCACATTGATTTCAATCTTCTGACTTGAGTCAGATGCTACCTCAAACTTGGTTCTCTAAACCATGTAACAAACTCATGGTAGTCGGACTAAATTTGGTATGACCATTAGGGTCAGAATAACAATCATCCTACTGGTCATTACCGAAACAAAGGTAATGACACACCTGAATAAAAACGGAATCAATCACTAGCTTCTTGGTAACCTTGTGACTTTCCCTAATCCAAGCGTGAGTCCTGTGCTTCCAGTAGTATAGATATCTACTACTATTCACACCTACTCATACTCGTCCCAAGTATTGTCTCGCAGTCCCCAAGTCCTAAAATCACCAAACAATTTAACACATACGAATGTGCCCAATTAATCATAAAATTTTGCTAGACTCTACTAGGAATTCTTCCATGCATATCTTCAATTATTAATTCTACTTCAACTCGGTTGGTGATGGAAATTCCAGACGATTGGACAACTTCGAGAATTTCACCAATCATTCCACCATCCTGCCAATCGAAGGTATACTTCAGACGTACCGTACTCCTCTAAACGTTCTGTTATTTTATCAGACATAAGCTAAAGTCAAGACACCACTCTTACGGTATCTTCCGATAGGTGTCATTCACTATCATAATCCTTTTATTTCCTCCATTTACTCAATTCTCTACGAGTCTTCACCATAACGTTTTGTACACCCAAGCAGATGTTCGGTGTATCGAGCGAGAATTTAGGATAAGAAAGCTTTATTTACGATAGACGTATAAATATCCTTATCACTTCGAAACGTTTACGTGCTAGTTCTAATACCATAGTCGTATGCTTAGAATCCTCAACACAGAAGGTTTCCAGACCCGGTCGGCAACAGACCATAGGTCCGAACAAATATTATCATATATGTAAAACATATAACATTTAGCACATAAAAGCATTTTAGGTAACTTTCCTAAAGTATACTAGTGCTCGGTTCTTAAAATATGGTAGACACTCATCTCACAATCATCGCTTAGCATTCTAAGTTTAAGACTAGAAATCCTACAAATTCCTAGTTCACTTAAACGAATGCTCTGATACCAACTGTGACATCCCCAACTTCACGGCCAGAAAAGACCGGTTTGTTTATGCTTTGTTTTAAAATCAGATTTATCTTTTAAAGAAAATAGTTGCGGAATTTGTCACAAAAACAAAATATGATAACCATTTATCAAAGAGATTCCTTAAAGAAATGTATTTTCATTATATAACAAAATCTCGGGATTTCATGTTCCGATACAGACCAAAAGCATAAACAGTATAAAATAGACCTTACAACAGTTATTTATAACTACTGATCTATAATAAAAAATCTCTCGTCAAGTCCACCAACTTATACTCTTGTGCCATTACCTGTAATGCAAAGAAAAACTG
Organism: Lactuca sativa; assembly: GCF_002870075.4. NCBI lineage: Eukaryota > Viridiplantae > Streptophyta > Magnoliopsida > Asterales > Asteraceae > Lactuca > Lactuca sativa. The sequence continues at coordinate 127,668,440 of NC_056627.2, read as the reverse complement.
AGTGGGTCAGGCTTGGGAACTTGGTGAGCATATAGGGTTTTCAACCCACAATAATATATTTATTATATTTAATCATCAAACAATCAACCCAATTACCCATCCCCATAATCTTCATTTAATCTTCCCTAAAGATATTATCCTAAGGGTCATCTCCTATATCATATTTACCTCTCATCTCCTTACATCTTATTTCCTTGTATGTTTGTTCCTAAGAACTTTTCCTAAATATCATCGCCTACATCACATAGACAATACTAATTCGGGGATCACCCCATAAATATGTGTCTAGTAAGGGTTAGGGTATCATAGCCTGATTACGCAGCCACAACATCGCCTGGACTCATAAATCATGATAAGGGTTAGACTATCATCGCATGAATACGTAGCCACAACATCGCCTGGACTCGTAATTCATAATAAGGGTTAGACTATCATCGCATGAATACGCAGCCACAACATCGCCTGGACTCATAATTCATAATAATGGTTAGACTATCATTGCATGAATACGCAACCACAACATCGCCTGGACTCGTAATTCATAATAAGGGTTAGACTATCATCGCATGAATACGCAGCCACAACATCGCCTGGACTCGTAATTCATCACCTATCTATCATCACCTAATTATCATCACCATTATATCCTCACCTATCTCTTATCACGTTATTTCATCACACACCAACTATTTCATCTACCCATGTTCTACCCAACATATTTGTAGATATAAATTACAAATACAGTTTAAAACTATTTATAAACTTGTATAAAACATTCATTCAACATCCATCTCAAGTAAACAAACAATCTATAAACACATAGCACGTATTTCATAGCAAATACTTCATATCTATGTGTTAGAAGAAAGTAACTACACACTCACCCAAAATATATACTTAATACATTCAAACAATACTTGTATTCAAATCGTGTTTATGAAAAGGACTATACACCCACTTGATCAGAAGATGATCGGACAACACTACGACATGTAAAAGTAGTATTCTTCAGTAGATATGGAAGATCTTCATAAAAACCGGCTTCTCGCGGGCAGAGCTTCGGCTCGGGAATTTCACTTCTCGGGATCTTCGGGCTTCGAGACTCACTTCGGGTCTCGGGATGCTACCGGGGCTTCAGGAGTACTTTGGGATAGTTATAGGGGGTATCGGGAGTGAGAGAGATGGTGAAATAGCAACCATGGTCGGCTGTCCTTCGGTTTCTATTTATAGGGTCATTTTTTTGAAATTCACATCGTGAACAGTACTCCCACGTCGTGGGGCTTGATCGTCACTACATGTGTCATCACAAGTGGGGTCTGACAGAGTCCAGGTGACGTTTTTCTGAGTTCACCTCGTGAACACAGTGTTCACGTCGTGAGTTCTCACAGAGGGTCAGATTTCGTGCCCCGAACTTCAAAAATTCATATCTTTGACATACGAGCTCTGTTTTTTATGTTCTTTATATGCACGCGTAGGTGAGATTATGATCTACACCTCTCGTTTAGACATCGTCGGCTAATTTTGAATTTATTTTAAATATATTTTATTATATTATTTTTAGTAGGCCGGGATAGGAAAACTCCGTTAGAAAATCATAACTCTTTCGTCTGACATCCGTTTTCGTCTGTCTTTCCGCCGTTGCACTACTATCGATGAGATATTCAATTCTCATTTAGATTGTTTCTGCTAAATATCGCTCGATCTCATATTCGAAATTCGGGCTGTACGCTGCTAAGCCGAAACTTCGAAAAATCGTAACTTCCTCATACGAAGTCAGATTTAGACGTTCTTTTTATGCACGCTCTCGGTTTAACGTACTCTACGTCTTTCATTTAGATTGCTAAGGACAAATATCACTCTAACGTAAATTCACTATTTATTTCGCGTTGTGTCGTGCCGATTCTGTCGCAAAAATTTGACAGGTCATAACTTCTTCGTTATAACTCGGATTTCGACATTTTTTATATGTACGGAATCCTTGTAACATATACTACAACTTAGTTAAGATTACTACATCAAAATAATCTTCCATTAAAAAGTCATTTTTGATGTTTGTCGTCTCTAAATTGACTAGCCCGGATCTACGGGCGTTACAAAGAGCCTTCGGCTCAGAAACTCTGCTCCGACGGAGCCCGGTTTCCAAGGAAACCCGCTGTAAGTGAGCTATACCTACCCTTTCTTTGGTATAGCTTTTGTTTTAATATAGTAATGTTATTAGGAACTTATAATAAATATTTAGGCTATTATTATGGGTTATATGATGCTGTTATAATATCTTTTTAACCACTCGCAGTTTGGGGGTTCCGGTTTGGAGGGCCGCTTGGGTTGCTGGATTCAGAAGTGCTTATATGCCAAAATGATACTGCCTACCGGTGTTCCATGTATGGGCTCGTTTGTATATAGTGGGTGAAAAGTATTGTGTTGCGCTTATATGATAGTAATAATAGCTAGACTATTAATTAGTGTCGGTGAATAATAGACTAAACTCTAGTGGTAATGATACTAGGTTTTGTCCGAAGGAAATTGTTTTGAGATAACGAAGCGCTGTCCGAGTACAGAGTCACCACCTAACCAGGTGAGTGCATGGTCCCTTTCATCTTACACATAGATATGAAATATTTTATATAAATTACGTGCCATGTGTGCATATTATCGGGATACTTGCTGTCTATGCTGGATGAATGATTTTATACATGTTTTAAATGATTTAAACTATATATTTATTTTATATCTACAAATATGTTGGGATAAAACATGGGTATATAAAGTAGTTGACGTGTGATGAAATAAAATGATGAGAGATAGGTGATGATAGGAAGGTGAGGATAGATAGGTGATGATGAATCGGTGATGTAGGATGAAAGATACTATAACCTTGTCTGGCAATTTGGAGATGTAGTCATCTACCAGAGTATAGATGGCGACCACAGACTATTATAGACAACCCCATGGAAACACCAGCAGGCTCATAACCTGTAAGTGATGAATTACGACTTCAGGCGATGTTGTAACTACGTATTCATGCGATGATACTCTAACCCCTTACTATGAATTACGAGTTCAGGCGATGTTGTAACTACATATTCATGCGATGATGCCCTAACCCTTGTTGGGCACGTATTGAGGGAGTAATCCCTGAATCAATACTGTCTATGCGATGTAGGCGATGATCCTTAGGGAGAGTCCTTAGGAACAAACTGATGGGTTTTGAGCATTCTAACACTTCCTAAGTGTACATGCAACCCTAATAACCTTGAATCTATGTTTTCTCTATATACATGCAAATTTCTTTTTCAAGGTTATTTCCTAACTAGCATGGCATGTGGATTACATAAAACATAAAACTAGTAGAAATACATACCTTGTTGTTGTTTGGATTCCTTCAAGACTTTGTAAGTCTAGCACCCCAAATGTTGTGCCTCAAATGCTTCACACAACACCACAAAACTTGGAATAACTTGAGAGAATACTTCTTACACTCAAAAATCGGTTATGCCCTCCCTAGTAACCCTAGGTACCGATTTTGCTAGCCAAAGGGTCCCTTTTATAGTGGTGTCACAATTAGGGTTTCATCATGAAGACCCATAATTGTCGTGACTCTTCATTTCTCATGACCCATGGGTTTGTAACTCCCATGGACTATCCATGGAGCTCCAAATAGTTACATCCATAACCCATAAACCATGGATCATTAATCCACCATAAAAGAATTGATGATTGTCATAATCAACCCTATATATTTAATTAGTCTCACTTTGATCACCAAATTAATACTAGATTAATACTTGATCAATACTAATTAAATAATACTATTATTAATATATTTGAACTTATAATATATTAATAATCATAAGTGCCTTATTCTCTCATTTAGTCTATCCAAGTATTATAATGCCATGCAACCCAGATGGACCATGCCGGGTCGGGTCAAGTACATACCAAACAAAGTTATGGACTTAGACACTATATCCAACAGTCTCCCACTTGGATAAGTCTAATAACTATATTTGCAAATATGAGTTCAAAATCTGACTAACAATCGTAGCTCTTTCAAAGTCTCTCGGAACTGAGATGATGATGATACGCCATTTAAGATAAGTGATCACATAATCCTCTGTTCTCATGATATCAGCCGGACAAACACATGGAACATGGTCTTACTTATTGTCCAACATTTGTTTCTCGATCTCTGATTTGTTTCGACATAGAACTAAATTGAACACATCAATTAGGTTCTGACCGGGCCCGGTACATAAGTCAAAACCAAATCATCGAGGGGCCCATATATCGCTTCTATTTCTAGAAGGAATAGATAAACTTCGACTGATATGCGTGTATTAACTACTTGTTGAATTATTCACAAAGGCACGTTTTATAACATCGAGTTACTAATGCGTTTTCGTACAATCAACGAATAACCAACTCATAGTCAACAACTCATTTCTCTAGGTTTAAAGATTTATATGATATTACCGTCTCACGATCACTCGAGATAAATTCCATGAAGTGATGCAAGTGAGCGTGGGTTGAATCCAATACTCAGCCCTTATGAGTACTCATGAATGTTGTAGCAACCATTGCATTGTCTAAAGCACTTTAGACAAATCATACAAGCTAAATTCATGACAGTCTCAATTCATATCTACTTCCAACATATGACTGACTGTGGATGGTTTGAATAATATGATATATACCATAACATAATTATTCTGGAAGTCAAAACATGCAAAGTGAAACACAAGAATAATACTAATCTTATATGGCCCCAACACTTTGAGTGTAAATAAAAACACCTTTTATTTAAGCACCATATTGATTACTCATTATTTATGTTTCGATTAATCAACTTTATGCTTGAATTAAAACATTAGTTGTCCCATGCTCCAAGCATGTACACTATGTTTTTCCAAACAACAATTATGCCATACTCCAAGTATGCATACTATGTTTACATATGGTCCTCTCTTTGTGAAATTGATCAATTGACAATATTCCATTGATGCTCATTTCACAATTCCAATCCTTGTTGTAAATACAAGAATACCAAACTCTTTCCATTTACTGTAATCTGTTAGATTATAAACTTATATGCAATGATCCACTTGTAATGACTATGCACAGTAGTCACAAAGACTTGGCAACAGACATTACAAAGTATTCCAATGGAAAACAATTCCATGGAAATGAAGTCTCAAATTCAAAGTACATTCCCTTGAACATCCTTCTTAGCATTAAGTTCTTTAATCTTACACAGATTCAAAGAATAACTTCCACTTATGGAGACAATTCCATATTACCATTTTGACCATCACTTCTGAACAAGAGTTGCCTCTTTTCAAAATATGTCAATATGGTCCTTACTCTATACTTCTAATTGTCCATGAGCAACCAATCTTTGGTAAACCTCAGATTGTCCTCAACAATTTTGCTTAATCATTTTAGTCATTTCCAGTTCTACTCCTTTTTCCATCTTAATGCCCTAGGAATTTGGAAAATTTAGAATGGATGAATATTATAGCACATGTAATCAAACCTATACCCAAAACATATGGGACATGATTTATGCTATAATTTTTTTTATTTTCCATGTTTTCATAATTCGAACTATGAAGAGGGATGCCGTAATCATAATCGAATTTTGAGAATGCAAAATATATAGAATTTCCTTATGTTGAACCATTCCAACATAACATTCATATATATATATATATATATATATATATATATATATATATATATATATATATATATATTCTTGACTAAAGTAGATTAAATTCTCAATCTAAGCTTGTAGAATTGGAGTGAAGTATAAAATCCTCTCCCTTAATTATAGCAAAACAACTTTTTCAAGGCGAATTGAAACTTTTGTTTTCTATAATTAGTATTGCTGAATTGCAACACTTAACATAATAATCATGCTCCCACTAGCATAATGATTATTATCTTACTAGAATAACACTTTTGCTCCCAATGGCTTTGACATGTATCCAGAGATCAGCTGGACTCTTAGAAACCAACACTTTATTGACTTTTCTACCAATGTTCAGATTTCTGATACGCAATTTCTTTGATAAGACTTTATCAAAACCATACACCTTTCCTTAGATAGCTCACTTGTGTGTCTAACACAATTATGAAGAGGGATGCCGTAATCATAATGTTTAGACCTTTTGTCATTCTCACAATTGCTATCTACTCAAAATCTACTTAGTGAAAGAGTTTCCTTACCATCATTTTCATGAATTGAAGAGAAACCTTATGACACTTAGATTTTTATGGTGTATGTGTTCCTATCCATGTGAATTTGTCATAACCATAATCACAAGACAAGGTTAGTGACAAATCCAAACTCATATGGACTGAACTTGTTCAATCTTAATTTCTTGCCACCTGGTAGCACAATGCCCACCATTGCTTCCGGGTTGTTAAGCAAACAATTGAGAACTCATAGAACTCACAAGCTGTAGCACCTGGTTCCTAGTACGTAAAATTTATCTAAGTACTTTACATTGTTATCCTTGGACTCGACGAGTTGTAGGCCCGACTCGTCGAGTGGAGACGGGTTTGGGAGCACGTTTAAGTTGGCGACTCGGCAAGTCCACATTCTGGACTTGGCGAGTCCCCGCTGTCTGATGAAACCCTAAATTTCAAGGGTTTGCACCCTATTTATACCAACCTTATGAGCCCCAACCTCGCCCCCTTCACCCTCAGAGCTCCCAACATCATTCAAACCCTTATTTCCTTGTGAGATTGAAGTGCTTTAGTGTGTTTCTTGATGATTTTGAGAAGAGAGAAGAGTAGTTCAAGAAGAGAAGAAGGAGGCCAGGCATCCTTGTGCTATCTCAGTGATTTCCTTGAGGTATAACTTGGTTTCCCTCTGTTGTCATGCTTAAAGTCCCTTATAGCTCCATGAAAGCCCTTCTTGAGCCTTTCCCTAAGCTTGAATGTGTATTAGGGTTTGTAATAAGTTGCTTAGCCTCTAGATCTAGGCATGATTGAGCTCCAGGAGTTTGGATCTACTACCTTTATGGAGCCATATTGCATGAAAGTCCTATATCTACCCTTTTAGTGCATTTTGAGCCATAAAACCTTCTTTGGTGATTATTTACACGTAAAGTTGGAAACTTTACGTGTTATTCATGCCCTAGAAACCCATATCTATGAATGGCATGAGCTGGATTCAAGAAAAATCAAGTATATAGTATTTTCATGTGACAGACTCGGCGATTCGAGTCACGAGTCCCCGAGTTTTCCTCTTTTTCGTGTTTGCGGGGTGGAATAGTGGGTCATGGAGTGTGACTCAGTGAGTCGGAAGCCTGACTCACCCATGAAGGAACTCGGCGAGTCAATGCCCTGACTCGGCGAGTTCAAGGCAATCTTCATGCCTCAAGAACAGACTCGGCGAGTTGTTCATACAACTCGGCGAGTCTCAGTGTAGCATGTTCTTCGGATGAAGATGAACTCGGCGAGTTGTTCATACAACTCGGCGAGTAGGATGAAGAACAATTGGCCTTTGGTTTATAAGGTAAACTCGTCGAGTCACTGCCTAACTCGACAAGTAGAGACGGGTTTATGGTTAGACAAAGGGATAGGAACTTGGCGAGTTGGCAAGCCAACTCGGCGAGTCGGGTCAACTGACAGTTGACTTTGACTTTGACTTTGACTCTTGGCTTGGTTAGGGGTAAATGGTCATTTTACCCTAAGGTCTATTAGTAGTATTTGACTGGGTGTTTTGTGGGGATTATAGCCGGAGGATTTCCAGGGCAGCAGCAACAGAAGACAGTCAGTTCCCACGCAGATCAGCAGCTACTTCGAGGTGAGTTACCTTCCAATAGCGGTGGGTCTACGGCCACAATGTCGGCCCACTAGTAGGAGTTGTATGATAGATTATTGTCTCTGTGATACTCATCTAAGGTTGCTACTACCTGTAATATGTTTCTGTGCTAGTATGATATGATATTATGTGCTATGTGTTATGTGGTAGTAGTAGGGGGTGAAATAGTCCCCAGTATCCGGTCGTTAGGACCGAAGGGGTAGGTCGGGCACCCAGATATGCCCGGCAGTATATGTACGTTATGTGATTATATGGTATGTGGTACAGTGGGGGAACTCACTAAGCTTTGTGCTTACAGTTTTCAGTTTTGGTTTCAGGTACCTCTTCTTCGAAGGGGAAGGAGCTGGCGCGGTAGCGGTACATCACACACATGCTTTGTTTTCTGCATTATGAGATATTCCTGGGGATTTGTACTCTGACACTTTTATGTTTATTAAAAATGTTTTCCAGACTTGCAATATCTTTTGTGAAATGATATGATCGTTGAATGTTTTATTCCTAATGTTTTGCTAAGTACATGTTTTAAAAATGAAATTTTTGGCTCGTATTTTTGGGATGTTACACAAGCATAATCAACTTTTAACTGGAATAGACACAAAAATAAGAATATGTCAACAAGATAGGTTACAAACCTCAAGTCGTGGGCTAGTGATTAAAAACATTCTTGATTTGTTCTTGAAACTATTTCAGAATCTTTTAGACTCCCACTGTCCTCTTGACATATGAGACTTCTCTTTGTCAAGAACCATTCCTTGACAATACAAATATTCAAGAGCTAGTGCGGATTCTTATCAAGTTAAAAAATTCTCACTATTGGTCTTAGCTGGTCTTTGTTTTATCCAAAACATCACAACTTACCAATCTCAAATGTACAAGAATAGGAAACATCTTACTCTACATTTGACAAGTGTTATGAACTTTCTAAAGACTATGTCACTCAAGTTACAATCTTGGAGTATAACTCCAGGATTTGTTTTTGGAACGAAGTATGAATTATCTTTTGATTTAACCATTTCAATAATTCACGATTCCTCTCCACAGGAAACAAACACACTAAGGTGTCCTTAGAGGATCAATTGTGATATGGTTCCATAATCACTAAGATAATCATAAAACAAAATACACAAGTACTCTCCCATCTCTTCAGATTGGAGAAACTTTATCTTTCTGCCTTATTTGATTCTTCTTATTTATTCTGCCATACATTGAAACTTTTCCAATGTTTTAGAATTACACTTAAACTCGTAAGCATAACCATATTTACTAAACGTTAGTAAATCATAACGAATAATCTTATCTACCTTTGTGGTGGACCTGACTAGTGCATAACTTAATGTACCCGATCCTTTAGTCCTTCGCTTGACTCACATGCGAATGTGAACAAGGAATTAGTCTTAATTTACCAAAGATGAAAATTCTCATTCATCACACAATACAACTTGCATGATTCCAAGTTTCTATCCAACTGAAACTTGGGTGATGAGAATCTTTCCTTATTTGATAAATTATGACACTACCACTAATGAAAGAATCAAATCCATTTACCCATATTACTTATCAGTGGAAACATATAAGCAACAACCTTTTTCACAAATGCCATTGTAATGATACTTAAAATAAATAAAATCAAAACCATTTTCTTTTATTTTAAAACTTTGCGGAAAACTTATCCTTACAATCCGTATGGAAAACTTGTTATCTATTCATAAGCAATATATCATAACTCTTAAGTAACAACTCAAAATTCTGATCACCGAACCATGCGATCGAAATCCATCTTCACGATCAGAATCAGCATATACTTCCTTTAAGTTTCTTCACTCTTCTTTGACTCTTAAAACATCAATATGTGACCCAGTCACATCATGCAATAAGAATCTGAAAATAGAAACTTAATAAAGTTAGATAATGGACTTTACCTAAAGCAGAGTCAAACATTTGACTTACTATCCTTATGGACTTTTAGGTAAATTTGGCAGCTTCACAACCAATGCCCTTCCTTTGGCAACAGAAACATATGGACTCTTTGGAAACAGACTTAGCCTTTCTCTTTACCATTTGGTCAACCGAGTTGACTATGGCCAATCCCTTTCAATTGGGAAGAGAAAGTTTTTCTAGACTTCCAATGTTACCATTGTCAATGTCCATGGAAGTTTAGGAAGTTGATCTTCCAATTAAATTTTGCTTTACCCATGCTCCAAATCATTGTTGATTCAACATCATCAAGCAAATAGGTAAGATCATTAAGGGTCATGTCGTGATCTATCATCAGGGAGTGACTGAAGAACCAAGCCAACAACCAGCTACCTCGAGACTTCGACACCCGACTCTCCTGGCTTGGCAATATGGGACTTAATCTCCAAGACCTAAGCACATATAGACTTTGTTTGCCAATAGGGATTGACTGACTTAGAACTTATCAGGTCTTGAAACTTGAGGGATAGGGAGATTTATTGGAGGAGGTGGAGGAAGTGAAGTATGATTTCTAGTCCCACTAATATACAACAAAGGGATTGATCTTTCACCTTGGTTGCCATTTGGGATATCATCTTCATTAGGAAGCTTGTTCCTAAAGATTTGGGAAGAACATAGCTATCTAAACTAGACATCTATAATGGGAGAAATTCAAGTTAGTTGATCTAAAGTTCTTAATATAACACCAAATATGAAATATTAAGGCTAAGACCCAACAACCTATTTATAACTGGAAGAGGGATGCTGTAATCCAAATTATAAAATAGTTGAAGGTAGGTAAATGACGATTTACCAATTTCCACCATAAAAACGAAATATAATTAAGTTTTTATTTGGATTTGAAACTCCTAGATCTTTTGAGATACATTGAGCTTTCAATGGCATGTTTGAATCTCGATTGTGCCCTCTCAAGTTTGTGACTGGGATGCCGATGATCACAAACAAGGTGTGAATAACCATACAGATTGACTTGGTACCCTTAACTTTATCACCTAATCGATGTGTCGGTTAGCCACACAGCTCCACCGATCTATAATAAGGTCAAGTTACCCCTTTCCACACTTAATAGTTCTTGTTAACGTGCCGGTTAACCACACACGCTCCACTAACGACTTGGTAAGGTAGAAAGTGTAATTTTATGGGTTAGCACCAAATTCACATTTTCCTAAAGTAACTAAGATTGAGAATTATTAAGGTATAGTTACTTTATAATTTCATTATACTTGTAATGAGGATTAGGGTCCTATCCTAGCTTTTTCGGCTAACGACCCTCCACCAGTCAAGGAAGTGGTGGGTGAGAGTGGACACCCATTAAACGTCATTTTATAGGCAGTAACCTTATACCCCCCCTTATAGACCGACTTCGTGAATGAGGCCTACTAATGGTAAGATTGACTTATTCTTATACATATCTATATAATTAAAATTATAATAATAGTATAAGGGTGTAGTTTAAACATTTAAAATACTTGGTGGTTTAATCTATTAATTAAACTATACTCTTAATTTAACTAAACTTAAACCATGTCTTTATGGAATCATTAACTCTTTTAATTAAACACTTTAATTAATTTAATGAAGTACATAAAGTTTGAATTTTTTTAACTTTTAAAAAAAAATTAACTTGGAATTAAAGTGTAAGACTTTACAAATTCCAAAACTTGAGGGCAAGTTTTGAAACTATTTCAAGACTCTTCAAATTTGTAACTTATGAGTTTTAATGGTTCATAAAGTTGAAGACTCTTCATTTTATGAAACCTACTATTCTTTAATGACAACTTTTAAAGAAGTGACTTTTGGTTATCCGTAACTTGAGGACAAGTTATGGACACCATCATTAACATTAAGATCATGAATTAAACAAGCATACAAGTTACAAACAATTCCTATGATCTTCTAAAACTCATAAGAACAAATATTCATATCAACAATTTCAAGAATCATAAATAAACCATATAAAACTTGAAATTTTGATAATAACCATTTATTTGGATGAGAATAAACATTACCATAACATCAAAATCAAGTTTTAAGAACAAAAACACTTTGTGGTAATGATTCTAATCCAAAACAGGCCAAAAACAATTTTTTTACTGAACAGTCACCACCTCGTGGTAAAATTTACAACCTCGTTGTAAAATTTACCACCTCGTGGTAAACTGGCAGATTCCAAAAATATGATTTTTCTTGCAAATTGCATCAAGTATACAGAAAACAATCCTAGGCTTTGATACCACTGATGGGTTTTGAGCATTCTAACACTTCCTAAGTGTACATGCAACCCTAATAACCTCTAATCTATGTTTTCTCCATATACTTACAAATTTCTTTTTCAAGGTTATTTCCTAACTAGCATGGCATGGGGTTTACATAAAACATAAAACTAGTAGAAATACATACCTTGTTGTTGCTTTGATTCCTTCAAGACTTTGTGAGCCTAGCACCCCAAATGTTGTGCCTCAAATGCTTCACACAACACCACAAAACTTGGAATAACTTGAGAGAAAACTTCTTACACTCAAAAATCGGTTATGCCCTCCCTAGTAACCCTAGGTACCGATTTTGCTAGCCAAAGGGTCCCTTTTATAGTGGTGTCACAATTAGGGTTTCATCATGAAGACCCATAATTATCATGACTCTTCATTTCTCATGACCCATGGGTTTGTAACTCCCATGGACTATCCATGGAGCTCCAAATGGTTACGTCCATAAACCATAAACCATGGATCATTAATCCACCATAAAAGAATTGATGATTGTCATAATCAACCCTATATATTTAATTAGTCTCACTTTGATCACCAAATTAATACTAGATTAATACTTGATCAATACTAATTAAATAATACTATTATTAATATATTAGAACTTATAATATATTAATAATCATAAGTGCCTTATTCTCTCATTTAGTCTATCCAAGTATTGCAATGGCATTCAACCCAAATGGACCACGCCGGGTCGGGTCAAGTACATAGCAAATAAAGTTATGGACTTAGACACTATATCCAACACAAACATATAAGGAAATGCGATATAAGGAGATGAGAGGTAAATATGATGTAGGAGACGACCCTTAGGATAAATCCTTAGGGAAGGTACTTAGGAATAAATAAGATAATGGGGATGGGTAATTGGGTTAATTGTTTGATGATTAAACATAATAATTATATTATTGTGGGTTGAAAACCAGAGGTATTCACCAGGTTTCCCAACCTGACGCACTCAGTTTACTTGTATCATATGTGACGATGTGAAGTTTCATTACACTGAGAGATTAAGGAGATATAGATCACTAGAGTAAATTAATGTAAGTTCTGTTTATGCTTATGTTTCTGCATTGATGATGACATCTCAAATGTTTTAAAATGAATAAAAATACATTTCTTCAGAAATGCTTTGATAATGAAATTATCATGTTTTTTTTCTGGGAACAATTTCCGCAACGTTTTTAATTAAAAGATATACTCTGATTTTTATAAAGCATAAACAAAATCGGTCTTTTTTGGTTGTGAAAATGGGGATGTGACACAATTCATGGATGAAACAATAGAAATAATCAATTGGGAAGTTAAGCAGCGTAAACGAAGCAAAATACCGATTGTGAAAGTTCGCTGGAAGTCTAAGCACAAACCTAAGTGTAAATGAGAACGGGAGGATTTCATGAAGAACGAATATCCTCAACTATTTGCTACGTATGAACCAGTGGTAACGCCTGTTGAATTTTGGGACGAAATTCCCACAACTGGGGGAGACTGTGAAATCCGTCAAAACTCAGGTTAGAACTCGTCTAGAACCTCATCATTTCCATGCGTGCACATAACTTAGCTTTAGATGCAACAAGTTGAAATAGATTGCGACTTAATAGGTCCCTCAGAGCAATTTTTGTAACTTAGTTTTTACTAAGAAATCACATTGATATGTGAATACTCTAACTAGGTTATAATGTGCCATAGTTTAATCTTAAAACTAAACTGAAAACCGTGCTTGATTAATCAGAACTCAAGAGTGAGTTAAATACCTTGATTGCCTAACTGGAACATTTCAGATGGTTAACAAGTTAAGGATTCTAAACAAATGTGAAAAAATTAAATCATAATATGTTTTAAATACAAATTAGATACCAAGATCATACAATTCATAATTTGAATTGTGAATCAAACTCAAGGATTGTCTAATCCTATATCCATAGCTTATGAACTAATGTTTCATTTATTTGAAATATGAAATTTGATTTTATACAAATCGTATCATAATTTATCACCTTTCTAATTCAATTCAAGAGAATACAAGTTTATGAATCTATTTCTAAAAACAAAATACTTGAATAAAAACCAACGAACAAAACTCTTTGAAGTTTATAAAAATACATAGATTTTTTTTACAAAAACTAAAGATCAATTTTATTAAAATGGTTAATAGGCTATCTTTTAAAAAGGTTACAACCGTCAAGAAGCCTCATAAGGCCTTTATTCTCCCAAAATATTCGGCCATACCAACCCCTCCACACTCCCCCCCCCCTCTCCCACTCACTCATTATTGCTTCTTTATGCAAAATCCTGAGGTCAGATTTTGCATGTCAATGTGAGAGAGAAAAATCGATCTTAGAGGCACAATATATGGGAGAGATTTTTCCATTTCATTATTCATATTTTAGATCACATTTTTGGATTTTTGTGCCCTATTTCATGAAGTATAAGCCCAAAGAGATGATGAGAGAGATAGCCTATCCAGAGTGACAGAAACTCACTTTCTCTCATTCTTCTCTCTAAAAACACTCAATTTCTTTCTCATTCTCCAAGGAACCTCTCCAATCCACAAACTATCTTAAACATATGAAAAATCATCCATCTTCTTCCCTATTTTCGGATTCTTAAAGGCCTTGAGGAGTTCTTTCTTCGTAAAAAATCGGAATCAAGGTGAGAAACAAAACATATCCTTATGATTTTACAACTTTACTTCTTCTTATTCATGTTCTTCTTTGCTTTTCGGATTCTATGCCCTCGAGTGGCTAGAAATCCTTTCTTCTCTTTTGGTGTTTGTAGATTCTCACCATAACACATGACATGTTTTAGAAATAGTGAAAATCTGAGATCAAACCTATGTCAAGAGTGAAAAGAAGCATGCATGTTCATATGATTTCAAAAATCAAGTTCTACATCTTCTTATTCATTTCTTTTTGTGTTTTCACATGATAAAAACCTTTTCTAGTACATCTTGGATGCTTATTCACTTCATGCATGTGATATAAATCGGATTTGTGGTGCAAATCCTAGTGCAAGATTCGGTTCCAATGAGTTCTCTATCACAAGAATAAAACACCCATTTTGGGGCCTTGGATAACGCTAAATCTATGGCTTTGATGCATGCACCTAAAAGTTTCATGTTCATCTATAAAATCTAGTATATTTTCATTCATTTTCGACCATAAAAGAAGTATGCATGTTGTCCTTATTGGATTTAGTGTCTAAGCCCATAACTATAACTGGGATGTACTTGACCCGATTGTAGCATGGTCCTTTTGGGTTGCGTTCACCAATGCAATTTGACAGGATGGACTTTTGAGAATAAGGCTATTTGTGATTTATTAATATATTATAATTATAATATATTAATTGAGAAATTATATTATTTAATTAGTATTGATGAAGAATTAATTTGGAATTAATTTTGTGATCAAAAGAGACTAATGAAATATATGGGGACTGTTTAAGGAAATCAATGATTCTTATAGTGTGGGCTAATGATCCATGGTTAATTAGGATGGGCTAAACAAATGTGATAGTCCATGGATAGTCCATGGAGGTTTAATCCATGGAGCCTAAGTAACATGAAAGGTCATGGTGCATTAGGGTTTGCAAAGATGTAACCCTAACATTTGTTACACTATAAAAGGAACCCCATAGAGCCAAAATCGGTTGCACCTATCATTTCGAAGAGTTTGATATTGATTTTGTGCTAACTAGCTTATTCTCCTAATCCTCCTCTTTCATTTGGTGTTTGTGACCCATCAGAGGCATCTCACTTGAGGTGCTAAAGCTTTCAAAGGCCAAGAACTACAACTACATCAAGAGGTATTCATATGTCACAACTAGGAATTCTGATACGTTGTAAGCACTTAACAAAGAACGACAGTGTAGCTAAAACTTGAAAACATGTATGGTGTTTGTTCAACGACAACAAAAATTCTATCAAATACCCTATTCCAACATTCAAATAGTCAACAAAAGTTGGAAACCTCAAAAATCCCGGTTTAAGTCCATTTTGGACTAGGAATTTTCTTATTGGGCCTAATGGACTAATAAGCTTCCAATTTGACTATTTCGGGCTTACACCACTTAAATGGGCCCTAATTGGACCCATTTGCATGAAACTTAATAGTTTGGGCCTCATAAGCCTAGAATGGACTAGTTATCTTTAATTGGCCGTATTGGGCCATAACAAATCTAATTAGCCCTAATGGCCCATAAAACTCATACTTTGATTAATATTGGGCCGTGAACCATCTCCAAAGACCAAATGGGCCGAAAATCATCAAAATGGACCCATAATATGGACTCAAGAACACAAAGGCCCAAACTATTCTTTTCTTCTCCCTTTCTCGGCCCAAGTGGAAAACAAAAAAAAATAGAAATCAAGGGAATATGGAGGATTAGCCACCTCCTTATTACATTATGGATTTCCATGCACCATCACATACTTCCATGCACTCCATCCTTTCACCTCTCTCTCTTCTTCTTTCTTCTTCTTAATTCTCGGCCCAAAGGAAGAACACCCACACACAAATCACTTAAGTTTTCTCTCAAGAACACCATCATATCTCCTCTTCTTCATCAAAATTTTTCGAGATTTAGGGCAATACAAGGAGGTTATTCCATAAGAATCATCATCATTGGTAAGTTATTGTGTAGATCCATAACCTAGTCTCTTTATTTCATCAAAACTTCTTCCTAACTCACAAAATTTTCGTGATCTACTCCTTAGAAGCTTCTTAAGTTTGAAATCAACCCAAGAAAGCTTGTTAGGGCCGAAAAATAGCAACAAACTCTTCCCTTACTTCTTTAAATCGAAAACAACAAGCAAAGGTGAGTTCATACCCCTCTCTTTTCGGTTTTCACAAGTTTTATGGGGGAGAATACAGGTAAAATGTGTAGATCTATGTGTATGTGTATGTTATGTGTGATTTCATGTATTTATGTGGTAAATATGTAACAAAAATGAAGGAAATCTTGAGATCTATGGCTCAAGAAGGGAGATAAACATGATCTAAGATATATTACACTAAACAAGTCAAGAAAAATTACCCTCTAAGGTGATAATAAACATATTGCAACATAAAACTCATTTTTGGGCTTAATTTGTCAAATAAACAAAAGTTGAGTTGAAAGTTGTCATTCACGGTTCTCTTAAGGACTAAAAGAGTCAAAACAGTAAAAATAAATGTTTTTTTTTTAATATTATACTCTTTAAAGGACTAGAAATGTAATTTGTAGCTTAATGGGCGAAATTTTGGGCTTTTCAGCCCATAGAGCCAAAAATTTCGAAAAACATAATTTTCAAGGGATTGAAATGGTAAAATTCTCAAAACAGGGGGTAAAAGGGTAAACAAAACTAATTCAGGGGTTAAAATGATTTTTTTAAACAAGGATAAAAAATGTAAAGTTTTTGGATTTTGGGCCAAAATTGTAAAAGTTGCGAAAAGTTTGGACTTTAACTAAAAAACTCTTTACTGGGGGGGCTGAAACTACCAAAGAGTAAATTTTGAGCTAAAAACATCACTTAAACAAGTCTATGGGTAAAAAATGACAAGAAAATGGTTTAGGGGCCAAAAATGCCTTTTTTAAGGGACTAAAATTGTCATTTTTATTAAAGAAGGGCTGAAAAGGTCAAACCAATATTTTGAGCCAATTATTTTATTATTAAGATATTTGAGTCAAAAATACCAAACTACAACTTATGAAAATAGAAAGATGAATATACATATAATTCCAAATATCGTTATAAACAACTGACCGGCCTCGTGCCGTTACGAAATTAACAATCGTTCAGTAAAACTTTCCAACATTTATACTATACCTAAAACAAGTAAATATTCAAATCTTTGGGCTTGAAAGTCGCTAATCATGCTTATTGGGCCTTCGTGACCCATTACCATAACTTTTGAGCCCAACGATAAAAATAAATGTTTATTGGGCCTTCTGTGACCAAATTACATGCTTAAGGGACCCTCAATGGCTTTCATGCGCTATTGGGCCTCGGTGGCCCATTAGCATTGCTAGTAAGGTCCAAATAAATCAAATGTGAAATGGGCCAACGTGTCCTTCGTATACCCAACAGCCTTAAATAATACTCGGAAGTAGCAGGACCTTGTAATCCTCTTCTCCTTGTTTGTAAGGCTTACCTTCGCTTCAGTAAACAAATACAGGTTGTCAATCAATAGTAATCAACTTTATTTTGGATTCAGTGAGTAATAACGAGCGGCACCTTTATGGGTCGTTTGTAGTATGTAGTTATAATCAAAGTCTCCTGGAGGGAGAGTGAGAGTTTGTGTATAGATCTATACGGGGGTGACTCCCCCACACCTCAACTGTTCGCTACAGTTAGAGTCGGCCAGTCTAGGGTGACAAAATCTTAAGATCAATTCCAGTGTTCACTAGAATGCCAAGACAGACGAACTAGTCATTATCATGCATGGTTATAACGACTCACATAAATGAATCCAATACTATCCGAGTAATCAAGGAAAATCAAAATCATTCGTTGTGAGGGTATAAGAATTCGAAACAATTATATTATTTTACATGATCGGAAAACATTGGGTTTTTCGAGGAAATCAACGCCATTCACTTGTACTTTTCAATAACTATAATGCAAAACTTCTCATTTATACACGCTTTGAAATCATTCATGCATAAACCTATGGATCTTCACACTTTGGTATAAACAATTGTCTTTTTAGAAAATATCGGATTTTCTGGGTTTTATATGTTGGGTTTTGAGCATTCTAACACTCCTAAGTGTACATGCAACCCTAAATACCTTGGATCTATGTTTTCTCTATTATACATGCAAATAAGAACTTCCAAGGTATTATCCTAATCTAGCATACAAAACAATGACTATAGCAAGATAGAATACATACCTCTTTGATGTAGAAAGTCTTCATGAAGCTTGAGTGCCTAGTGCCCCAAGTGTGACACCTCAAATGGAATCACAATCATCAAAACACTTGGAATGATTTGAGAGAATTCTACACTCTTCAAAATCGGCTAGCCCTTTCTTCACTATCTCTAGTGGCCGATTTTTCCTCAATAATAAGATGCTTATATAGTTACACAATTAGGGTAAACTCTTAATTGTCATGGCTTTCCATTTCCTTGGATCCATGGGTACAAATACACCATGGAGCATCCATGGACCATCCTATGGGTTTTAGCCCAACTTGATTATCCATGGAGCATTAGCCCACTATACAAGTATGGATGATTTACACAATCAACCCATATATTTAATTAGTCTTCTTTTGATCACTTAATTAATCCTAGATTAATTCTTGATCAATACTAATTAAATAATCTTATTATTCTTATTATTAATATACTAGAACTTATAATATATTAATAACCATAAGTGTCTTATTTCTCTCATTCAAGTGCATGATGGTATGCAACCCAAATGGACCATGCCGGGTCGGGTCAAGTCTTACCAAATATAGTTATGGACTTAGACATTAATCCAACAGTCTCCCACTTGGATAAGTCTAAAACTATTATTGCGTATGACTTCAGGAACCAACCGGCAATCGTAGCTCTCAAAAGCTTCTGTCGAACTCTGACCTTGTCGATGAACTCTGACCTTTGTCAGTGACTTGTCCATTAGATAAGGGATCATATATTCCTCCATTCTAGATATCATATGGACTGAGACATGGATTATAATCATTCTCTCTGTCCATTTGTTGTTTCCCGATTTCCGATTTATGACGACTGACTAATTGAACAAATCAAATCAGTCCTGGCCCGGCCGAGCACTTCCATTTGTCATCATCAAATCATCGAGGGGCCCACAGATATCGCTTTTATCCCGAAGATAAAAGGAACGGATAAACTTCGACTCATATGGCTTGTTCTACTACTTGTTGAATCATACACAAAAGCACGTTTTATAGCACAGAGTTACCAAATGCGGTTTCGTGCAATCAATGTACTATCAACTCATAGTAACAACTCATATCTCTAGGTTTGAAGAATATAAGATATTATCGTCTCATGATCACTCGTGATAAAATCCATGAAGTGATTCCAATGAGCGCGGGTTGAATCCAATACTCAGAACTTATGAGCACTCATGATTGTTGTAGCCTTGTCCAACACCTTAGACCTCTACAACCCATCATGACAGTCTTAATTCATATCTACTTCCAAAATATGACTGACTGTGGATGGTTTGAATAACTTAGTCATTCCGGAAGAATAACCCAGTTTATTCGGGAAGTCAAAACATGCAAAATAAAACACAATAATAATTGAATCCAATATGGTATCAACCCTTTGAACATAAATAAAACACCTTTTATTTATCACCATATGATTACACATTATTCATTGTATACTGTTTCAGCTATCAACTTTATTCTTGAATTTAAAACAATAGTTGTCCCATGCTCCAAGCATGTACACTATGTTTTCTTAAACACTAGTCATGCCACACACCAAGTATGCATACTATGTTTGTCTATGATCTTTACTTTGTGAACTAGATCAATTGAACATAACTTCAATGATTCTCTTTTCACACTCCCAAATCCTTACTGCAAATGCGAGAATTCCAAATTCATGCCATTTACAGAAATCTGTTAGATTCCAAACTTATATGCATTGATCCTCTTGTAACGATTATGCACAAAGTCAGAAAGACTTGACAACAATCATTACAGAGTATTCCAAAGGAGATCAGCTCCTTGGAAACATCCTTCTTGCATTAAGTTTCCTAATCTTAAACAGATTGAAAATTCTAACTTTGAAACATTTCCAGATTCCATTTTGACTATCACTTCTGAACAAGAGTTGCCTCCTTACAGATTATGTCAATATGGTCCTTCCAGAATTATCACTATACTTCCAACTGTCCTTGAGCAACCAATCTTTGGTAAACCTTAGATTGTCCTCGACAATTGTTTAATCCTTTTAGTCATATCCAGTTCTAAACCTTTTCCCTTCTTAATGCCCCAGACATTTGGAAAATTTTAGAACGGATGATTATAGCACATGTAATCGATCCTATATCCGAAACATATGGGACACGATTCATGATGTCTCACATAAAGACTAAACCAGTCTTTTGCTATAACATTTCCATTTCAATTTGCCAAGTTCTCATAATTCAGATTATGAAAAGGGATGCCGTAATCATAATCGAATTTTAGAACGCAAATAATGGACCCATATACAGAATTTCCTTATGTTGAGCCATTCCAACATGAAATTCATATATTTCCTTGACTAAATGATTAAAACCTCAAATCTAAACCTTATAGATTTGATATGAAGTATAATTTCCTCTCCCTTAATTATAGCAAAACAACTCTTTCCCAATTGAAACTTTTGTTTTCTATAATTAACATTGCTAACTTGCAATACTTATCATAATTATCATGCTCCCACTAACATGATGATTAATAGCATAACACTTATGCTCCCACTAGCTTTGACATGTACTCAGAAATCAGCTGGACTTCTAGAAATCAATACTTCATTGACTTTCTTACCAAAGTTCAGATTTCTGATGCTAGATTGTTTTGATAAAGCTGTATCAAAATCATACACCTTCCCTTAGATAGCACACTTGTGTATCTAAACAATTATGAAGAGGGATGCCGTAATCATAATGTTTAGACCTTTTTGCCACTTCTCACAAGTCCAAATTAGTGTGCCGGTTAACCACACGCGCTCCACTAACGACTTTGAGAATGCAAATATCACAATTGCTATCTAGCTAAAATCTACTTAGTGAAAGTGTTTCCTCACCATCATTTTCATGAATCAGAGAGAAACCTTATGACACTTAGATTTAATGGTGTATGTGTTCTTATCCATGTGAATTGTCAAAATCATAGTCACAAGAAAAGGATAATGACAAATCCAAACTCATATGGACTGAACTCAATCTTAATTTCTTGCCACCTGGCAGCTCAAGGGCCTACCATTGCTTCCAAGTTGTTGTGCAACAAGTTGAGAACTCTAAGAACTCATATGCAAAACCAACTTTAACTGGAATGGGCACAGAATATGTCAACACGATAGGTTATGAACCTCAAGTTGTGTGCTAGTGAAGAACTTTAGGTTTTATTCTTGATTAGTTCTTGAGACTTTCAAGACTTTTAAGACTCCCACTGACCTCTTGACCTATAAGACTCCCTTGTCAAATATCCAAGAGATAGTGTGGATTCTAATCAAGACAAACACTTCACACAATTGGCCTAAGTTGGTCTTTGTTTTATCCAAAACATCACAACTTACCAATTTCAAATGTACAAGAGTAGAAAACTTTTACTCTTATATTTGACAAGTGTTTTAAACCTTCTTTAATACATGTCACTCAAATGACAATCTTGGAGTATGACTCTAAGACTTGTATTGGAACGAAGTATGACTCATCTTCTTGATTTAACCATTTCAACAATTCAAGTTCCTCTTCTTAGTCATAAGAATGCACTAAGATTTCCTTAGAGAACTAATTTTGATATGGTTTCTTAATCATTAAGATGATCTCAAAACTGATACTAAAGTACTCTCCCATCTTTTCAGATATGAGAAACTTTTATCCTTCTGCCTAATTTGATTCTTCTTAACGATCTTTAGTGGTGGACTTAATCAGTGCACAAGAATGTGTACTCGATCCCTAAGTCCTTTACTTGACTCACACATCCATGTGAACAAGTAATTAGTCTTAATTTTCCAAAACTTGAAAGTTCTCATTCATCATGCTATACAACTTGCATGATTCCAAGTTCCGGTCCAATTGAAACTTGGGTGATGAGAATCTTTCCTTATTTGGTAAATTTAGACATTACCACAAATGAAAGAATCAATTTCATACTTCCACTCTTGCTACTAATGGAATCTTATAAGCAACAAAAATTTCCACAGATGCCATTGTAAGGATATTTTAAAATAAATAAAATCAAAAATTTCCTTTTATTTTAAAACTTTGCGGAAAAACTATCCTTACAATCCATATGAAAACTTGTTGTTATCTATTCCTAAGCAATATCTCATAACTCCTAATAAGTAGCTCAAGAATCCGATTTTTCAAACTATGCGATAGAAATCCATCTATGCGATCAGATTCAGCATATTCTTCCTTTAAGTTTCTTCACTTTCCTTTGATTCTTAAACCATCACCATGCGACCCGGTCACATCATGTATCAAGAATCTCAGAATAGAAACTTAACAGAGTTAGATAGTGGATTTTACCTGAAGTAGAGTCAAACTTATTGACTTTAACATCCTTAGGTAAATTTGGCAGCTTCGCAACCAATGCCCTTTCTTTGGCAATACAAACATATGGACCCTTTGATAATGGTACACAGGACTATCACAGACTTAGCTTTTCTCTTTACCATTTGGTCAACCGAGTTGACTATAGCCGATCCCTTTACCATTGGGAAGAGAATGCTTTTCTGGATTTCCTGTGTCACTATTGTCAATGTCCATCAAGTTTTAAGGAAGTTGATCTTACGAAATAGATAAGATCATTAAGGGTCCTGTCATAGTCTGTTTCATAGGTGTTCCAAAAGAACTCACTATGTGACTTAGAAAGTAGTTGAACCACCAACTTTCTCAAGACTTTGACACCCAACTCTCCCGGCTTGTCAATATGTGACTACATCTCCAAGATGTGTCCACACCTAGACCTTGCCTTGCCAATAGGGCTTGAGTGACCTTAAACTTTTTTCAAGAACTTGTGGGTTGGGGAGAATAATTGGAGGAGGAGAAATAAGTATGATATCCATGGGACATCATCTTCATTAGGAAACCTTGTTTCAAGAGATTTGGGAAGATCATAGGTGTCTATTACAGACATCTTTTGGGAGATATTCAAGATAATTGATTTAAAGTCCTTAATATGACACCCAATATGAAATATTAAGGCTAGGACCCAACAAACTATTTTATAACTTAGAAGAGGTATGCCGTAATCCAAGCTATAAAATATTTGAAGGTAGGTGAATGACGATTCACCAATTTCCACCAAGATAAACGAAATGTATTATTAGGTTTTAATTGGTTTTGAAACTCCTAGATCTTTGAGATTCATTGAACTTTTCAAAGGCATGTTTCAATCTCGAGTGTGCCCTTCAGGTTTTGTGACTGGAATGCCGAGGATCACAAAACAAGGTGTGAAGTAACCATGCAAATCACTTGGTACCCTTAATAAATTACCCCTCAATCGATGTGCCGGTTAACCACACACGCTCCATCGATACTATGATAAATATGAAGTCACCCTTTACCTACCTTGTTAAGTCCAAGTTAGTGTGCCGGTTAACCACACACGCTCCACTAACGACTTAGACAAAGTGTAAAGTGTAATTTCATGGATTAGCACCTTATTCACATTTTTCTAAGTAACTAAGATTGGGTATTATTAAAAGTTTAGTTACTTAGTATTTTCATTAATACTTTTAATGAAGGGAGAATTATAGTCCTGTCAAACCCGTTCGGCTAACGACCCTCCACCGGTCAAGCAAGCGGTGGGTGAGAGTGGACACCCATTAAGTTGCCATTTTATAGGCAACAACCTTATACCCACCTTATAGACCGGCTTCGTGAATGAGGCGTACTAGCGGTAAGACTGACTTTACTCTTATACATATATATTATTAACTTATAATATTATAAAGTATAAGGGTTGAATTTTAACTTTTAAAATTCTAAGGGCTAACTTGGAATTAAAGTATTCATAAGTGAAAACTTTACAAATTCCAAAACTTGAGGGCAAGTTTTGAAACTATTCAAAACTAATTAATTCCATAACTTATGTGTTTAAAGTAGTTTTAATCCAAAAACTCTTCAAGTTCCATAACTTGAGGACAAGTTATGGAAGACTTTAAACTAATAAAAGAATTAACTTTTCTTTATTTTATAACTTATGGAATTAATTAAGGTTACACCTTTTTTTTATTTTTATTTTATTTTATTAAATGAAGAGACTCTTGGTCCTCCATAACTTGAGGACAAGTTATGGAGTCATAAAACCATTTAATTAGAACTAGACTCTTCATTTTTTGTAACCTTTGCCAATTTTTATGAGTTTTATGATTCTTAAATGTGACTTTTCATATAACTTGATGACAAGTTACAAAAACACATTTTAGAATCAATTCTTAGATTAATTTGGATTAAAACCAACTATCACATAATTTTATTCATTAATCTAAATTCACTCATAAAACAAGGTAACACAAAAAAACTTTTGGTGATCCATAACTTATTCTTAAGTTATGGAATCCTTTAAAACATTAACACCAAATTTTGTAACTCCAAAAAAACTTTGAATCAATTTTTTTTTAAAACCTTTTCATATCCATAACTTATGGAGGTTTCAAAAAATAAAACTCTTTAGATCAAACTTTTAAAACTAATAAAATAATCATATTATTTTATCTTTTATTAAATTTGACCTAATTCAACTCATAAAGCAAATTATTCAAATTTTACAAATAATTAGTTTTTCACAAGAACAAGTAATTATCTTAAAATTTGACAAACTTCATGTTTTTTTTTCTTTTTTTTTTTCCAACTTTGAAAATAAAATATTTGCATCAATATAACAGAAAACAACCCGTGGCTCTGATACCACTGTTGGGTTTTGAGCATTCTAACACTCCTAAGTGTACATGCAACCCTAAATACCTTGGATCTATGTTTTCTCTATTATACATGCAAATAAGAACTTCCAAGGTATTATCCTAATCTAGCATACAAAACAATGACTATAGCAAGATAGAATACATACCTCTTTGATGTAGAAAGTCTTCATGAAGCTTGAGTGCCTAGTGCCCCAAGTGTGACACCTCAAATGGAATCACAATCATCAAAACACTTGGAATGATTTGAGAGAATTCTACACTCTTCAAAATCGGCTAGCCCTTTCTTCACTATCTCTAGTGGCCGATTTTTCCTCAATAATAAGATGCTTATATAGTTACACAATTAGGGTAAACTCTTAATTGTCATGGCTTTCCATTTCCTTGGATCCATGGGTACAAATACACCATGGAGCATCCATGGACCATCCTATGGGTTTTAGCCCAACTTGATTATCCATGGAGCATTAGCCCACTATACAAGTATGGATGATTTACACAATCAACCCATATATTTAATTAGTCTTCTTTTGATCACTTAATTAATCCTAGATTAATTCTTGATCAATACTAATTAAATAATCTTATTATTCTTATTATTAATATACTAGAACTTATAATATATTAATAACCATAAGTGTCTTATTTCTCTCATTCAAGTGCATGATGGTATGCAACCCAAATGGACCATGCCGGGTCGGGTCAAGTCTTACCAAATATAGTTATGGACTTAGACATTAATCCAACATTATAAACTACACAAAAAAATTTCTAAACAACCCTGCTTATGAACTCACCAACATTCCATATGTTGACGTTTTTCAAAATAACTTGTATTCTCAGGTAACAGGTAAGCTGAGGAGTAATACCAAGTATGTTAGGGTGTTATGTTTTTTGAAAACTTTCAAACAATTTATGCTATGGATATGTAATGTTTAAACAATGTACATGATGTGAACAATGTCAGTTGTAATATATTAATGCATGGTGAAGTTTATGTTATGTCTCATGTATATTCAATGTGATGATATTCAATTTGAGTCACACGAGCCCTCAGACGTTTCCGCCGTCTGGTTCGAGGGTGTGACCGGTTGGTATCAGAGCTCTGTTTATAGTGAACTAGCATATCTAACCACACATTGATATGCAACTATAAACCAAAGAGGGATTAAAACAACTCTGAACAAAACAAATAAAACACAACGATAAAACACCCTTACTTGTACGATATAGGAAAAAGAACATAATACCAAATCAAATAAGATGATACTGACATCTTGGTTATGTCGAGACTGTTCATGGTTGTATTATGGGGGTGAATGTAGCCTGATCAACTACATTTCCTCCAAAGTACAACTATCACATGCCCCGAGGAAATCGCGATGGTCCGTAAACTTAAAAACATACCCTTTTATTACCAAGAAGAGAGTATCAACTCAATTTATATAATAATTAAAAACATCTTACGAGTAATAATAGTCTATTCATATACCTCCTCTCAGTCACCATGGAAGGGTAGCACCAGGGCATTCAGTTTCATCAGGTCTTAGAGGCCCACGGGATGATCGAGGACAAGCCCGAGGGAGATCTGGGGGGAGCACACGACATTGGGCCTGACGAGTACACGGACACAGACTACGCGTTTGATGGGACCGATGATGACATGGAGGAAGAACAAGACACATACGAGGATTCCGCCACATCACCTATCAGCGAGATGCAGCAGGACCACCCCGCCCCATCAGGGAATCTCGCGAGAGAGAATCGCTCTCTGGAAGCTGAGATTGCCGCTCTGCGGCAACAACTATTCGCCATGGAAGCACGAGCGGTGCAGGCTAAACAGGAAAGAGATGAATTCATTGGAGAAATGACTAAGATGGCCCAGTTGTTGGCACAACACTTCGGTATATGACCTCGCTGCCGTCGTCGGGTGCTCCTTAGAGTGTTAGGACCAGCCTTACCCTACTAGTACTATGATCTAT
Source organism: Lactuca sativa (assembly GCF_002870075.4). Taxonomy (NCBI): domain Eukaryota; kingdom Viridiplantae; phylum Streptophyta; class Magnoliopsida; order Asterales; family Asteraceae; genus Lactuca; species Lactuca sativa. Next base: position 127,640,778 of record NC_056627.2, on the reverse strand, counting down.
GATATGTACCATCAACTCTATGTTTAAGTGATTACACTACTCATAGAGTTGTTACGCTGCCGAACTTGCACCACTTATGTATGCTCTTTTGAGAAAGTTTTCACGTATCAAAGTACGGATATTATTAGTGGAAAAATATATGTGATCTATTGTGATGTTGTTATCTGTATGTCTTATGTATCCATGATTGTACGTTAACATGTGAAACAACTTAAGTACATGCAATACACCTAGCTTATAGGACCATAAACTCACAAAAAAAATCATAGGCACTTAACATCTTTCCGGTCCATGATAGATAGATGCCTCAACGACCAACCCGTGGAAACCCTGGTCCAACCCCACCAGAAATCAACTCAGCTGCATTTCAAGCAGATGTATCTGCTGCGGTCACCGCAGCCATGGCGCAAATCCACCAAGGAAACAATGGTGGAGGCAATGGACAAGGGGCTGGGAGTTCGAACAACGGAATAAATCAAGGACCTACCAAGACATGCTCTTACAAAGACTTCACCAATGCCAAGCCACAAACCTTTAATGGAACAGGTGGAATGATAACCCTAAAGAGATGGATTGAAAAGGTGGAATTGGTATTTGAGATATGTGAGTGCAGTGAGGAGATGAAAGTAAAGTTTTCCGCATGCACATTCATTGACCAAGCTCTCACCTGGTGGAATGGACACATAGAAGCCATGACTCTCCCCGTAGCCAATGCCATGTCGTGGGCAGAGTTGAAAGAAATGCTGATGGCCAAGTACTGCCCGCGAGGCGAAATTCAGAAAAAGGAGCAAGAGTTATGGAATCTCACCGTCTGAAACTCCGACATTGATGCTTACATATCAAGGTTTAGCGAACTGTCATTGTTGTGCCCTGGCATGATTACTTCGGAGGGAAAGAAAATTGAACGATTCATCTGGGGATTAACCTCCCCAATTCAAGGAAATGTGATAGCTGCAAATCCTGAAACCTTCGACAGTGCCAAGAGGTTGGCCAAGAAATTGTACGACCACAACAACAAAAAGGGCGAGAAGCCAGGGGAAACTGAAGGCAAGAAGGAGAGTGACAACAAGAAAGGAAAGAATAACAAGAGAAAGGGGCGACAAGGCTCAGAGTCGTCAGAGAAGCAACAAACAGTGACAATCAATGCTGCAACCACCCAAGTTCCCTCCACACCACATGCTCCAGTCTCAGCTACTCCAAGTGCCCCTAGGCAGTATTCCGGGAATCTCCCAAAGTGCAGTCTTCATCATAATGGCGAATGCAGGGAGATGCATTGCACTAGTTGCAATCGAAAGGGTCACATGGCGAAATATTGCAGGACCTATCCTCCTCGGAACCAGCAGCAAGGAAACAACAACAGCAACAACCGCAACAACAACAACAACACCAACAATAGCGGCAACAATGCGGGACCAAGCCACACCTGCTATGGATGTCGAAAGACTAGGAATTTCCGTCGAAACTGCCCCAACAACAACAACCCTGGGAATGGAGGAACAGGAAGAGTGCTGACCATGGGTCAGGGAGAAGCGGTTTAGGATCCCGTTGTTGTCACCAGTATGTTTCTCCTAAACCACACTTATGCATGCATCCTATTTGATACCGGGGGCAGAACAAAGCTTTGTGAGTAATAGGATTCTAACGCTTGTTAAAACAATAACCCCAGAAGCTCAATGAAACCTTTAAGGTGGAAATGGCAAATGGGAAAACAGAATCCACTGGGGAAATCTACATCGGATGTTCCCTAAACTTGAACCAACACGTCTTTCAAATAAACTTAATGCCTATTTCCATTAGGAGTTTTGATGTGATTATCGGCATGGACTGGTTAAGCCCCTACCATGCTGAAATTATGTGTCACGAGAAGGTCGTTCGCCTTCACCTCCCAAATCGTGAAACCCTGATTATATACGGAGACAAACCCAACACGAACCTTCGTCTTATCTCATGCATTAAGGCACAAAAGTATCTACGAAAGAAGGACTTGACGTTTCTGGCTTATATTGTGGATAAGTCCAAAGAAGAGATCAATATTCAATACATCCCATTGGCTTGCGAGTTCCTGGATGTCTTTCCTGAAGATCTTCCGGGGATACCCCCAGAAAGACAAGTCAAGGTCCGAATTGACCTCGTGCCAGGAGCTAGACCCATCACCAAATCACCCTACAGATTGGCTCCTGCGTAGATGCAAGAGCTGTCCAGCCAACTCAGCGAAATTTTGAACAAAGGATTCATCCGACCCAGTTTCTCACCCTGGGGAGCTCCGGTTCTCTTTGTTAAGAAGAAAGACGGTTCCTATAGGATGTGTATTGACTACAGGGAAATAAATAAGCTCATTATCAAAAATTGCTACCCACTTCCGCGAATCGACGAACTATTTGACCAACTACAAGGCGCAAGCTACTTCTCTAAGATAGATCTGCGATCCGGATACCATCAAATCAAAGTCCGGGAAGAGGATATCCCCAAAACCGCTTTCCGAACTCGTTATGGCCATTATGAATTTGTCGTAATGCCCTTCGGTCTAACGAATGGCCTGCCGCGTTCATGGACCTAATGAATCGAATATGCCGACCATTCCTCGACAACTTTGTCATCGTTTTCATTGACGATATTCTAGTCTATTCTCGAAGAGACGAGGAGCATGACCGGCATCTCCGGCAAATCTTAGAAACCCTAAGAACCGAAAGGATATACGCAAAACTCTCTAAGTGTGAGTTCTAGCTCCAAAGTGTGAACTTTTTGGGTCATGTTGTTAGTCAAGAAGGGATACATGTGAATCCTTCTAAGGTCAAAGCCATTGAAGGATGGGCGATCCCAACAACACCCACAAAAAATCATCAATTTTTAGGTCTCGCTGGCTATTACAGGAGGTTCATTCAGAACTTCTCCAAAACAGCCAAGCCACTTACCTTGCTTACGCAAAAGGGTGTACCCTTTGAATGGACAAATAAGCAAGAAGTTGCATTCCGAACTCTAAAGCAAGCACTCTGCAATGCACCGGTACCATCACTACCAGAGGGAACAGAGGACTCCGTAGTCTACTGCGATGCGTCGAATCAAGGTTTAGGCTGTGTGCTTATGCAGCCTGGGAAGGTGATAGCTTATGCGTCCCGACAACTAAAGACACATGAGGTGAATTATACAACCCATGATCTCGAATTGGGAGTTGTGGTCTTCTCCTTGAAAATTTGGAGGCACTATCTTTATGGTACAAAGTGCACCATTTTCATGGACCACAAGTGTCTCCAACACATTTTAAATCAAAAAGAGTTGAACATGAGGCAACGAAGATGGGTTGAACTGCTAAATGACTATGAGTGCGAAATCAAGTACCATCCAGGTAATGCTAACGTGGTAGCTGATGCCTTGATTCAGAAAGAATACTCAAATCGTCGTGTGAAGACTCTCTCCATAACCATTCAATCCCACCTGACTTCGCAAATTAGGGCAGCCCAGTTCGATGCCATGAAGACAGAAAACAAAACAAGCGAAGCATTACGTGGAATGGAAAAGAATTTCAAAGTGAAGGAGGACGGAGCATATTATTTCATGAACCGCATTTGGATCCCTAAACTTGGGGGATTCAGAGAAGTAGTCATGAATGAAGCCCACAAGACATGATACTCCATCCATCCGGGTTCAGACAAAATGTACTTGGATGTCAAACAACATTATTGGTGGCCTAACATGAAGGCTGAAATTGCCACTTACGTTAGCAAATGCCTCACGTGTGCTAAAGTAAAGGTGGAAGATCAGAAGCCCTCAAGATTACTACAACAACCAGTAATTCCCGAGTGGAAATGGGAAAGGATTACTATGGAATTTGTGACCAAACTACCCAAGACGACTGATGGTTTGGATACCATATGGGTAATAGTTTACAGGTTGACAAAATCCACTCATTTCCTGCCAATAAAAGAGTCATACAATATGGAATGACCGACGAGGACCTATATCAAGGAAATCGTGAGACTCCACGGAGTGCCAATATCTATCATCTCAGATAGAGATAGTAGGTTTACTTCACGCTTTTGGCAATCACTTCAGAAAGCTATGGGAACACAACTCGACATAAGCACTGCCTACCATCTACAAACGGATGGTCAAAGCGAGCGAACCATTCAAACGCTAGAAGATATGCTTCGCGCATGTGTGATTGACTTTGGAAAGTCGTGGGATACCCACTTGCCCTTAATCAAATTCTCGTACAACAACAGTTATCACTCTAGCATCAAAGTTGCTCCCTTCGAGGCGTTGTATGGGTGTAAATGTAGATCGCCGTTGTGTTGGGCTGAAGTAGGTGTCACCCAACTAGCAAGAGGACAGACACCAGGCAATGTATTAACGGGACCAGAAATCATACGCGAAACAATCCGAGAAGATAATTCATATCAGAGCCCAACTGCAAGCATCACGAGACAGACAGAAGAGCTATGATGATAAACGGCGAAAGCCCTTGGAATTTCAAGTCAGGGATCGGGTGTTGTTAAAAGTCTCTCCCTTGAAAGGGGTGATTCGTTTAGGGAAACAGGGAAAATTGAACCCACGATACATTGGAACCTTCGAGATTCTTGCCCGAATCGGTCCAGTGGCTTATAGACTGCAGCTACCTGCCGAGCTCAGCAGTGTACACCCTGTGTTCCATGATTCCAATTTAAATAAGTGCTTATCTGACAAAACTCTCATCATTCCATTAGAAGAAATCAAAATCAACAAGAATCTCCTGTTCATTGAAGAACCAGTCAAAATCATGGACAGGGAAGTGAAGCGTACTAAGCAAAGTTGCATTTCGATTGTGAAAATTTGGTGGAACGTGAAACGTGGACTAGAATTCACATGGGAACGCGAAGACCAGATGTAGCAGAAGTACCCTCACCTATTCTCGCATTCTGAAATCTAGCTTTCAAAAGAATTTCAGGACGAAATTCCCTCTAACGGGGGGATGATGTCACAACTAGGAATTCTGATACGTTGTAAGCACTTAACAAAGAACGACAGTCTAGCTAAAACTTGAAAACATGTATGGTGTTTGTTCAATGACAACAAAAATTCTATCAAATACCCTATACAAACATTCAAATAGTCAACAAAAGTTGGAAACCTTAAAAATCCCAGTTTAAGTCCATTTTGGACTAGGAATTTTCTTATTGGGCCTAATGGACCAATAAGCTTCCAATTTGACTATTTTGGGCTTATAACACTTAAATGGGCCCTAATTGGATCCATTTGCATGAAACTTAACATTTTGGGTCTCATAAGCCTAGAATGGACTAGTTATCTTTAATGGGCCTTATTGGGCCATAACAAATCTAATTAGCCCTAATGGGCCATAAAACTCATACTTTGATTAATATTGGGCCGTGAACCATCTCCAAAGACCAAATGGGCCGAAAATTATCAAAATGGGCCCATAATATGGACTCAAGAACACAAAGGCCCAAACTATTCTTTTCTTCTCCCTTTCTTGGCCCAAGTGGAAAACAAAAAAAATAGAAATCAAGGAAATAAGGAGGATTTGCCACCTCCTTATTACATTATGGATTTCCATGCACCATCACATACTTCCATGCTCTCCATCCTATCACCTCTCTCTCTTCTTCTTTCTTCTTCTTAGTTCTCGGCCCAAAGGAAGAACACCCACACACAAATCACTTAAGTTTTCTCTCAAGAACAACATCATATCTCCTCTTCTTCATCAAAAAATTTCGAGATTTAGGGCAATACAAGGAGGTTATTCCATAAGAATCATCATCATTGGTAAGTTATTGTGTAGATCTATAACCTAGTCTCTTTATTTCATCAAAACTTCTTCCTAACTCACATAATTTTTGTGATCTACTTCTTAGAAGCTTCTTAAGTTTGAAATCAACCCAATAAAGCTTGATAGGGCTGAAAAATAGCAACAAAATCTTCGCTTTCTTCTTCAAATCGAAAACAACAAGAAAAGGTGAGTTCATACCCCTCTCTTTTCGGTTTTCACAAGTTTTATAGGGGAGAATACAAGTAAAATGTGTAGATCTATGTGTATGTGTATGTTATGTGTGATTTCATGTATTTATGTGGCAAATATGTAACAAAAATGAAAGAAATCTCGAGATCTATGGCTCAAGAAGGGAGATAAACATGATCTAAGATATATTACACTAAACAAGTCAAGAAAAATTACCCTCTAAGGTGATAATAAACATATTGCAACATAAAACTCATTTTTGGGCTTAATTTGTCAAATAAACAAAAGTTGAGTTGAAAGTTGTCATTCACGGTTTTCTTTAGGACTAAAAGAGTCAAAACAGTAAAAATAAATGTTTTTATGAATATTATACTCTTTAAAGGACTAGAAATGTAATTTGTAGCTTAATGGGCCAATTTTCTGGCTTTTCGGCCCATAGAGCCAAAAATTGCGAAAAATATAATTTTCAAGGGATTGAAATGATAAAACAAGTAAATATTCTAATATTTGGGCTTGAAAGTCTCTAGTCATGCTTATTGGGCCTTCGTGACCCATTAACATAACGTTTGAGCTCAACAATAAAAATAAATGTTTATTGGCCCTCCTGTGACCCAATTACATGCTGAAGGGACACTTAATGGCTTTCACGCGCTATTGGGCCTCAATGGCCCATTAGCATTGTTAGTAAGGTCCAAATAAAACAAATGCGAAATAGGCCAACGTGTCCTTCGTATACCCAACAGCCTTAAATAATACACATAATTAGCAGGACCTTGTAATCCTCTTCTCCTTGTTTGTAAGGCTTACCTTCATTTCAGTAAACAAATACAGGTCGTCAATCAATAGTAATCAACTTTATTTTGGATTCAGTGAGTAATAACGGGCGGCACCTTTATGGGTCGTTTGTAGTCTGTAGTTATAATCAAAGTATCCTGGAGGGAGAGCGAGAGTTTGTGTATAGATCTATACGGGGGTGACTCCCCCACACCTCAGCTGTTCGCTACAGTTAGACTCGGCCAGTCTAGGGTGAAAAAATCGTAAGATCAATTCCGGCGTTCGCTAGAATGCCAAGACAGACGAACTAGTCATTATCATGCATGGTTATAACGACTAACATAAATAAATCCAATACTATCCGAGTAATCAAGGAAAATCAAAATCATTCGTTGTGAGGGTATAAGAATTCGCAACAATTATATTATTTTACATGATCGGAAAACATCGTGTTTTTCGAGGAAATCAATGCCATTCACTTGTACTTTTCAATAACTATAATGCAAATCTTATCATTTATATATACATGCTTTGAAATCATTCATGCATAAACCTATGGATCTTCACACTTTGGTATAAACAATTGTCTTTTCAGAAAATATCGGATTTTCTGGGTTTTATAAAATACACAAAACATTTTCAAAACAACCCTGATTATGAACTCACCAACATTTAATATGTTGACATTTTTCAAAATAACTTGTATTCTCATGTAACAGGTAAGCCGAGGAGTAATACTAAGTATGTTAGGGTGTTATGCTTTTTGAAAACTTTCAAACAATTTATGTTATGGATATGTAATATTTAAACAATGTACTTGATGTGAACAATGTCATTTGTAATGTATTAATGCATGTTGAAGTTTATGTTATGTCTCATGTATATTCATTGTGATGATATTCAATTTGAGTCATGCGAGCCCTCGAACGTTTCCACCGTCTGGTTCAGGGGTGTGACATCATCTAACTATGAGTTTTGTAATGTATATCCTCCATTATATGCTAGTTAGGATGTATGCTTTGGAAACTTGAAAATGCATGTATAATTTGAGAAAACATAGATCCAAAGCATCTAGGATTGCATGCACACCATAGGAGTGTTATAGTGCTTAAAACCCAACAGTGGTATCAGATACTATGATTGTTTTCTGTTATATTTGATGATTGTTAATTTTCAAAGTTGAAAAAATCGATTTTCTGGCCTCTGACTGATGAACTCGCTGAGTCCACTAGCTGACTCGACAAGTCCACTTAGTAAAAGGGCAAGTCGATGATTCAGGTTCATGCACTCGTTGATTTGATGGCGTTGGTTGCAGAATTTCGATTTCTTGGCCAGAATTGGACTAGGATCATTACCACAAACCGTTTTCTAGTCATAAAAATGTATTTTCTGATTTGGTATTGATGATCCTCATCCAATTAAAGGACAATTGTCAAATTTTAAGATAATAAGATAATATTTGTATTATTTGATATGAATTGCCTTGCTATATGAGTTAGATTAGATCAATAGTATGTTATATGATAATGTGATAAGTTAACATTGATCTAAGTTGTTCTTGAAATGAGTTTTGTAGCTTGTCCTCAAGTTATACGAAGAGTCTCATTCATGAACATTAAAAACTCATAAGTTTTCATAAGTCATGGAAACCAAAAATTTTGAAAGTTACAAAACTTGTCCTCAAGTTTTGGTATTTGAAAAGTCTCAAATTATGAAAACATTAACTCTTGTAATTGAAAGGTTTCAAAAGATGCAACTCTTGGGTTTATTACTTAAAAAATTTATTAAATAGTTTTAATTTTGAATTTTTTTTTAATAACCTATATGCTTTGAATAGTTCAATTACACCTTATGGACTTTATTAAGTTAATTAAAGTGTTTAATAAAAAAATTTAATAAATCCATAATAACATGGTTTAAGATTAATTAAATTAAAAGTCTAGTTTAATTAAAAGATTAAACCACCTAGTATTTTAAAAGTTTGAAATACACCCTTATACCATATAAAATTAAAAGTTTAATATATTATATATGTATAAGTTAAAAATCAGTCTTACTGTTACTAGGCCTCATTCACGAAGCCGGTCTATAAGGGGGGTATAAGGTTACTGCCTATAAAATGGTGGTTTAATGGGTGTTCACTATCACCCACCGCTTCCTTAACTGGTAGAGGGTCGTTAGCCGAACGGGTAGGATAGGACATTAATTCTCATTAAAAGTATAATGAAAATACCAAGTTACTAAAGACTTATAAATTTCCAATCTTAGTTACTTAGAAAAAAAATGTGAATTTGATGCTAACCCATGAAATTGCACATCGCACCTTATTAGTTGTTAGTGGAGCGTGTGTGGTTAACCGGCACACTAATCTGGGACTAATGAAGGATGGCAATGGGTAGCTCGATGTTAATCGTAGATCAATGGAGCGTGAATGGTTAACCGACACATTGATTAGGTGATTTGTAGCATTAAGTGTACCAAGCTAATTTGCATGGTTATTCACACCTTGTTTATGATCCTCGACATCCCAATCACAAACTTGAAGGGCATAATCGAGATTTAAACATGTCATTGAAAAGTTCAATGAATCTAAAAGAATCTAGGAATTTCAATTCATTTAAAATGTAAAATTCATTTTCGTTTCTCATAGTGGAAGTTGGTAAATCGTCATTTACCTACCTTCAAATATTTTGCAATTGGATTACGACATCCCTCTTCCTAATTGTAGAATAGTGTGTTGGGTCCTAGCCTTAATATTTCATTTGAGTGTTATATTAAGGACTTAAATCAAGTGACTTGAATTTCTCCCTTATAGATGTCTAGTTCTGACAACTATGGTCTTCCCCAACCATTTGGAAAAAGCTTTCCTCATAAAGATGATATTCCACAGGACAATCAAGGTGAAAGATTAATCCCTTTTTCGTGCTATAGTGGAACTTCACTCCCTCCACCTCCTTCAATTATTCTCCCTAACCCACAAGTTCGAAGACTTGAAAAGTTCAAGGTCACTCGAGCCCTATTGGCTAGCAAACACCATGATGGATGGTCTGTGTGTGCACATGTCTTGGAGATGAAGTCACACATTGACATGTTGGGAATGTGTGACAACCCAAAATTTTCATTCGGTCAAACCCTAAAAGTCAACCCCTTCGTATCATAAATCAATGTCATTATTTCTTATTTTTAAGAAATATAAAGTTCGTTTGATTATTTTAATATTATTTTAAACGAACGGGTGAAAGAAAGTGTCGTCTCGGGTTTTGATTTTTGAAAACCGCAAACACTTTGCGTATTAGAAACACCGGACCAAACTTTTATGTTTTGGGTTTAGAAATCACCCAAAACCGTAAACTCATGCCTATGTATGAGTTTACTCCCCAAAAAGTTAGTAATTTGTGTTTACTCCCCAAAAGTCAAAAGAGTAAACTCGAAAATATCCTCTCAAATATCATCCAAGATTTAATTCCAAATCTTCAAAGTTGTAAGTGTTCTAACCATTTCAAGTTAGTAAAACACTTAATCTAGTGTTTGTGCATCTATTCATCCATTCATTTATGTATTTTCTCTAGATTTTCCAAAACACCAAGAACACACACTAAGTGTTCTTGGCCTTTTAGCACAAATCAAGCCTTCCAATAGTAGGTACTTCCATCCTTGAGCACTATTGAGCTAGTACTACATTTAAACATCAAGAAAATATGTCAAGAACACAAGATTGGAGGTGTTCACGGTCCAAGAATGTTCTTGGGCCGTAAACACCATAAAGGGCACCAAAGTGTGCCTAAGTCCTTATCTAAGCCCTAGTTTGATGTTTAAACCATCCTTGACATATTTAAACCCTTCATTATAGTGTTTAAGCCTTGAAAAAGCACCAAAACCCCCCACTTTTATGTTTTTACGGTTTTGGGATGTCCCAAAAACCGTAAACACCGCAAAAGGTGTGTAAATGTCCATTAAAAGTCCCATGATTGTTCCTTAAGGCTAAATCTAACCTGGACTAGTGCTATGATTGAGCTAAGGACTTGAAAACCCCAAAAACCATAAACATAGGAGTTTAAGGTAGTAAACTCATGAGAAATGGTCATTAGACCGTAAACTCCATTTAGGAGTGTTTTGATGCCACACAACACTTCCTAAGACTAATTCATGAAGTAGGAATGCTTGGAATAGCCTAGAAGACTTCAAATCACCAAATGTTCAAAAGGTTAGGAGTTTACGACCGTAAACTCAAGAGTTTACGATCGTAAACTCAAGGGGTGTTGATTCTTAGGGAGTAAACTCATTTTAAGAGTGTTCCTTGAACCCCAAACACATTGGCCTTTCCCTACAACACTTAGATGCAACCCTTGAGACTTATAACACTTGTATAAAGTGTTTAGCATGTCCTAGAATGTATTAACTTTTTTTATTAGTTGTTTAAAGACTAATTGTGTATATACATATATCCTTATATGTTATTAGGATCTTTGTGCGTGTCTAAGTCTTCACTTGACACCAAGCACTTATCCGACACTTCCTTCCGATCCACTTACTACAGGTGAGTTCATAGCCCTTAATCAATGTTTTAACTATTTTTAAATGTTTTATGGGGGGGGATACAAGTAGAATCATGCTACTTATTATATCAATCACATGTGATTAATAAGCAGCATTCAAATGACTGGCTACTCATTAGCCGCTTTACCAAACAGTTTCCTTCAAATGTTTTTCATAAACACTTTATGTGTTTAAAACTCCTTATTACACTGTACATTTTACTCAGTAAGTTATATTTCAAACTTATTTACAATTGTGTTTCAAACAAATGATTGTTTATACTAAACTGTTTTATCAAACCTATGTTTTCAAACCGTTTTATAGATTGACATCCAGTCGATCTTTTCTTAGAAAATATTTATGTTCAAAGGTTTTACAAAACTTATTTTATGCTTTTATATTATAAATTGCATGCCTCTATATGTATAGTTATATAAGTAATGTTTAAAAGACTTAGGAACGCTATCCACCTTGTTTCCTTTTCCTCGATTTGGATGTGGTCTGATAGGATATCGGGTACCCGTCCGAAGGTTGTTTAAATATTAATTATATATCATGTGTACATATATAGTCATAAAAGTTCTTCTAGTTCATCAAATGCCCTTGGGTAGCAAGGGTATACATCCATGTCCATTACGTACCAGTTAGATTACTAGTAAACTAACATATGGGTAGTTTAGGAAGATACTAGAACTATTACCAGAACGCGATATCATTCAATGAGTCAGTTCATTCATGAGTCAATACTTTCTAGAACATATACAACTATACTAGGAGAAGACCATATACAACTATACTAGAAAGAGAACATATACAACGATACTAGAACGAGAAACAATACATTACTATACTTGCTAGATAGAGAGAGAACACACATTACAGCTAGCACACGTAGAACATTTCAGTACATTACATATACATAAAATATGTTGATAAAATTGTGATCCACTGTATCTGAGCGTGCCTTAAATGTCATGGCCCGAGTTGTAGCCAGAGTTTCTTGGAGAGAGAGCGTGAGTTTGCGTATAGATCTATAGTGGATTGACTATCCTACACCTTGTTGCTAGCTACAGCCGGACCTGTAGGTATGCGGGTGCCAAACATCATTCCTTTTTACGACCATACTTATGTCGTTGTTACCAGTCAATAGTATGGTGCAATTAATCACATTATGCCTTAATATAAATCCGGTTTAAGGTAGTTAGTACCGCAGTAGTTCTTATAGCACTACACTACAGTACTACATAAATTTTTTCCTTTTACATATATTTAAGTACTCTTTCACTTAAGCATTAAATGTAAAACTATATTTTGTTAATGATAGTTACACTTGGAAAATTACACACTTTTACAAGAAACGATCATTCAGAGCAGTTAAATCTTGGTAAAAGACTACATTCAGAGCAGTTAGATCTTGGTAGAAGACACTTTCATATAATAGTAGGAATCATAGGGATTTCTAGGGTTTTTCAAACATTTGCAGTTGTTATACAAACATTTTCATACTTACAGTTCGTATACATTTTTATACTTACAGTTCATATACACTTTCAATACTTACAATTCATATACATACAAATTCTTACATACAAATTCATACATACAAATTCATACATACAAATACTTATTTACAAATTAAGACACTAAAATACTTATGATCTCACCAGCTTTAAAGCTGATATTCGCTTTCAAAATTACTTGTATCCTCAGGTCATCTATCGACATGTGCAGATGCAAGGTTTAGAGAAGATGGAGCTCGTTCAAGACTCATCTTTCATTTTGATTTATGCTTTAGTGTCTATTATAATTTGATTGAACACACTTGTATAATAATTATTTATGCGTTATAAAATAACTCTTTGATCGATTAGATCTTTGTAACAGGTAAGTAATGAACGTAAAGATAGTAAAAACGAAACACAAGTATGAATCAGAATGTGTCGAATGATTAGATTACTCGATCCTCAGCAGAGCTCGACTAAGAACTTCCACTATAGAGGATTCTAGGGTTACAAAATAAGAACGATGAATATGCTGAACAATACTTTTCTAATCGTCTCTAATTCTCCTGCTCTAGGATGCATGCAAGCCTCTATTTATACTAAACCCTACAAAACTCACGGATGGACAAGCCCATACCGGAGATAAACATTGGACTAGCTAACGAGCCCAATAGACGCAACACAATACTGGACCTAACAATCTCCCCCTTTGCGTCAATTTGGAGCGAGACTATCGTTTCTTCTTGCTTGGACCAGCAACAGGAGCCTTCTTTACTGTATCGAACAGACGTGTGATAAGTGCAAGGATTGTCTGTCTGAAGCGAATGTACCATTGAATCATATCATCAAAGTACTTGATATCATCCACTGTGTTCTGCTTGCATCGATGGATGATCCCTAAAACCTGTTCCAAACAGGCAGTGGTGTAGAGATGTTTGTCTGCCAAAGCAAAAAGACATTTCTGTCCTTCGTTCCTGGTAAACATGACGGAGTTTCTCTTTGGGTCAATCTTCCCCATCTGCATCATGTTGAGATCACTGGCATAGCCAATAGGAGATATGGTAGGCTTTTTCTTGAATACGCTCGCTATCTCCTGATCCATCAGAGCAACTTCCATGACATAGCATACAAGCATCCTCTTAAAGTGGTCGATGATCGGACCATATTCAGCTTCATTTGTAAGAAGAATGTTGTGCAAGACAATCCAGTCATGAGGATTAAGGTTGGGAAGATCTGCAAGTGAGATGGCATGTTCGGCCTTGGCAGATCCCCTTAGTACCTTGAACCGAACGTTGGTGAAGTTGCCTTCCCTGTACGGCTTTAGGACCCGAACATTGATGATTTTCTGAGCGCTCCAAGTTTGGTATTGTGGTTGAGCTGCCCTTAGATAAAATTCGACTAAGTCCCGATCAACCTATGGATGAGGATGGGGGAACTCAGCAATGTTGTCAAAGGCATGAAAGATAAACGCCTTTCGGGTCAGTGGCATATCGAACTGAGAGTCGACAGTGTTAGAACAATCTAAAGAGATCACAGGTTCTAGCCACAAGATACTTGGTGTTTCGATGGCTTCTTTAATCAGCTTCTCAAGAGTCCAAGGAGGAAAAAGAGTTTTCCTACTCTCGAGAAGGTGTGGGCTTCTTTCTGTCTTCTTTCAGCTTCTTCAACCTCTCTAGCCACACGAGCACTGATGTCAGCCTCTTTATCTCGACCCTGTCGCTTCAAAAGGTCGGCAATAGTCTCCTTATCATCTTCATTGTCACTCTCCTCAGCAATATTCTTGCCTTTGTCTTTCACACCGGAACCTGAGGCTTGGCCTACTGGAGGAGGTTCGGTGGTGTGAGTTGCTGAAGTAGGAGGTGGTTGAGACACTTGTTCTTTTTCTCCCCTTGTTTCGGAATGGACACGAAATCAAGGAGCCCTTCAAGTTTGCTCAGTAGAGAGAGGGCGGGAGCAAGCTTCTCTGCAAGGTCACGCCTCACAGAATAATTGAGGATCGGGTCATGTGCTTCAAGGATGTTTGAGATAGCTGAGTGGACATCCGAAACACACAATTTAACCACCTCTCTTTCAGATTGAAGAGAGTCAATCTCCTGCTGAGAGTTGGAGAGTTGAGTACTCTTGACCTTCAGAGCGGTAGTCTTCCTTGCAAGAGCATCCATGAGAGAGTTCTCAGCAGCTAGGTCTACTTGAAGCTTGGAGAGACGCTCCTCAATGGTTGTTCTGAAAGCTGAGTTGTCGTCAGAAATTGTTTGACGAAGGGAAGCGAACGACCTCAGCCCTGATGCGACTGAATTAGCTAACTGGTTGACAATGGGTTCCAGCTTTGTCGTGGCGGCTTCAACGCTTTCCTGTAAAGATTTCAACAAGGAAGAAGCATCAGTGAATAGTTTATCGACTTTTGCGGTCGCTGCCTCACAAGCTTTGGTTGAGGCGTCAATGGATGCAGTGGCGGAATCAAGAGAAACTTGATGAGCTTTGGAAAAAGCATCAACAATTTTCTGAATGGCAGCTTCAGAGATTGAGGACTGTGATGTGGAAGATGAGGCGATGAGAGAATCGATTTTATCATGCAACTCCTTAAGATGTTTCTTGGTGACAGGAGCATCGTCATCATCGTCACTTTGAACTTGAAACGGACTGTAATAGACCGAATCGAAGGTCATGTCCTCCCCGCCAAGGAGTGGTTCTTCACCCTCTGATGCATGAGCAGGAGAAGATGGTGGTGGTGAAGTTTGAGGCTCGGTAGTAGTAGTAGTAGATTCGGGTTGGGTGTTGTGTTCGGTTGTTGGTGTGGGTTCGGGTACTAAGGTGGATTTGGGTGCGTCAATATGAACCGCCGTATCAGATACATTGGTTCTTACGTTTGCACTGGTGGTGGTTGTTGCTTCGGTAAATATAGGTGGTGGTACTAGGATGGAGGTGGATGGTATTTGAGTGGTGGAGGTTATGGGGGGAATAGAAAAAGGAATTGTAACTGGTGGAGAGGAAATAGGAGAAGTGGGAATATGAATCTCTGGTGTAGGCGAACGTGGTGGAGTGTTACCACGTTGAGATCCATCAGAATCAGAACCCTCTGCCTCAGATTCGCTTGAGGACGAAGCGATGATGAGCTTTCGCCTTGGTTGGGTTTTTCGCTTCTTTATTGGAGGGGATTGGGCTGCTCTGGTGGTTTTCCTCTTCTTGGGAGATGGGCCTTTTGCTCCCTTTGCAACCTGCTTGCCCTTATCAGCCTTCTTCCCTATGGGGGCAGGCTTGTCAGCATCATGAATCGACTTTAGCAACTCTGGAGTAAGGTCTCTCGGACCAGAACGTCGGAACTCCTTGTACGTTTGAATGATCCGGCTGTCGGCAGGAACATCACCATACATTGTTTCAGGGATAGAACCGTTGAAGGGAAATTTGGATGCATCAGAGACAATGATCTTCGTTGTATGGAAAGTACCAATCGAAGACATTGGAGCACCAGTGACAATGGGGATGTGGTACTTGTCCATCACCCATTTAGTGACAAGATTCCAGAACCGGGCATATGAAATCTCTGAATGTCGAGAAGTGGAAGAAAGACTTTGAATGAGTTGTTGCCATAGGACCGACCTGTAGTCCATGTTGATACCATGGTAGATCCCGTACATGACTGATAGGAACAGACGACTTGCCCCATCTGATCCAACACTTCTTTCAGACAAGCCCTTGAAAAGCACAGTAAACATCCCATTCCACTGAAGGGGCAGACACGATTTCTTGAATTTCGTGACCGTTGTGAGCACCTCAGTGTACCCCATGTTGTAGAAAATGTTGAACAGATGACCCATCGGAATGGTTTCAGGATTAACCCTCGATGAATCGGGTTCAAACCCTAACAGCGTACAAAACCTCTGCTTGGAAATCGACGCCTTGTGCTCGAAGACATCGAATAAAATCCTATCGACGACCTTGTCGTAGTGAGCTGTGGAAAAAATCTGTGACAGGAACTCCATGGGAACAACTTCTGCCCTGGTAAGAGCAGGAGCGATTGGCGAGTATTTCAGGCATTCGATGATGGGAAACATGAAAGCGTCGTATACCTGAGGAGTCAGATCAATGATCAAACTCTGTTGGGGACGAATAGGCAAGATGTGAGAAGTTGCGTGAACTGATGAAGAATCCGCCATTGTTGTGATGAAGATGGGAGAGATGATGAACAATAGAGGTTAGAGGATTTTCTTGCTCTCTGGAAATATAGGTGCAGTAAAGAGGTAAACGGTGGTTTACATTGACTTTTATACTGATGGTAAAGGAGTGAGAAGAATCTATCCCAAATCTTCGATTGAAAAATGAAGAGTTTTTCGGAGGCGATTGACGCGTGACAGTTGGTGTTGCCGATGATTACGCAGGAGAGAGAGTGTCAGTCCCTAATTACACGCCTTCCCATCAGGCGCCGTTTGGAGATGAAACGGTTCCAATTCGCACGCTTTGCCTGTTTGCGCCGTTTGAAATCAAATCGATTTGACTCCCGCCTGAGTCATCATTTTGTTATCTTATCCCTTTAGAGTTTAACGACATCTTTAAAATAAAATCGCCCACGTGGATCAATATCAACCACAACCTTTTATTAACAACCAATCCGATTAAAATGCCTTGAAATTGATGAAACTAGAATTTTGGAAAATCAAAAAGATTTTCGTGCTGAGTGTGTAAAAGAAAAAGAAATAAAGCAACACTTTTGAGGGATTAGGTGATGTCAATAAAGACACGAAACAATTGATCCCGGGCACGAATCTCTTCCTTCAAAGTCAAGAGAGACCTTAAAGTGTTTGTGTGATTTCCCGTTGAATAACGATCACACACTTATTAAGAAGTGTTGAAAGGCTTCTTTTAATTAGGCTTATGAGGGTGGCTTTCGCTTCGATTCATAGTTGCTGATCTTGATATAAGATAGAAATCGAACGAAGTACTTGTGAGACCAATGTAGTCTGTTGAACAAGTAGGTTGGAGATAATTAAAGTGGAAAGGTAAACTAATGTATGCGAACACTCAAAGAAAAATTAAAACTGGATCCCAAGGGAAGAAATGTTATTGGATTTAACAATTTCATAGGAATCACACAAAAGAAAAATAGAGATTTCATGTTGTACCCCCATGGATAAGTCCGTCAATTCATTAGTGAAAGCTAGAGCAAGTTAATTGTTCACCGTCAATGCATAGTAGGTATTGAATTTTGGGTTTCACTTAGCACGTAGTGACACGAAGCTAAGATCATGAACACAGAAATTGTGCAACCATAAACCTCAGTGGTAATGTCTGAGAGTCTCAAGGGTTACATTTGTGAAGCGAATACGATGGAGAAAAAGTAATGTAGATGGTGTAAAGAGACCAAAGTACCTCTGCTGTGAAAAATAAGGACTAAGCAGAAAACTCTTATCTCATGTGAGAAGAGAGTTAGGTAGCTCATGATTAGAATAAATATGAGAGCCTAATTGGGAAGACAAGGTTTGTTTATACCAAGTCAGTAAGGCTATTATTCAGAATCAGGTGAGTCTTTGGACACATACAGCAGCATGCTTCTAGGGACACTTAGCTAGTGAAATGATTTACCTACAAAGAGATATACAAAAAGATAAGAGCCAAAATTAAAATAAAATAAAATAAATAAAGAGAAAAATAAAAAAAAAATATATTTTTGGAGTTTTTGAATTTAAAAAAATAATAAAAATAAAAAATAATAAAAAAATATTTTTGGAATTTTTGATAAAAAGGAAAATAAGACATAAAAAAGAACCGAACTCGAGCGTTCGGTCTATTTCGGGTGAGAAATTTTTTGGAGCCGAACCCGAACGTTCGGTCTATTTCGGTTGCCAAAAAAATAAGTTTGAAAAAGAAAAGAACTTTGACAATAAGATAAATGAATTTGGAAAAATAATACAAAAGATTTACAACCAACGAAACTACCTTTGAGTGATAAGCGAAGATCAGATGATACAACCGAACCCGAGCGTTCGGTTCATTTCGGTACACCAGAACAAGACCCGAACCCGAGCGTTCGGTCTATTTCGCTTCTTACTTTTGATCTTGAGAGGTAACTTTTGGTACTGACTCCGATTCCATCATTCCTGGCCCTTGTAGAATTTTGTTGAAAGAAGCTTCAAGAAGAGCTTTGGTGAAGATGTCAGCCAGTTGATCAGTGGTTTGAACAAAATGAATTTCGACGTTCCCATCTTCCACATGATCCTTAATAAAGTGATACCTCAGTGCTATGTGCTTAGTCTTGGAGTGTTGCACTGGGTTATGACAGATCCTAATTGCACTCTCGGAGTCGCAATATAGTGGGATCTTTTTGATATTGAGTCCATAGTCTCGGAGCTGGCTTTGGATCCAAATCACTTGAGATGTACGTGAGGTAGCTGCGATGTATTCTGCTTCAGCTGTAGACAGAGATACACAAGTCTGTTTCTTTGATTGCCAGCTAACCAACTTCCCGTCAAGGAATTGGCAGCCTCCAGTGGTGCTTTTCCTGTCTAGTCCACAACCTCCAAGGTCTGCATCTGAGTAGGCTTGGACGAAGAAACCTGAGTTTGATGGATACCATAAGCCGAGAGAGGTAGTTCGTTTTAGATACCGGAGTATGTTCTTCAATGCAAGCATATGAGGTTCACGAGGATTCGCCTGAAATCTAGCACAATAACAAACATAAAACATTATATCAGGTCTGCTAGCAGTAAGATACATTAAAGAACCGATCATCTGGCGATAAAGCGTAATATCGACTGCTAGCTTATCCAAGGATGGAGTGAGCTTGGTGCCGAACGCCATTGGAACTTTAACCTTTGAGTCTCCCATCATTCCGAATTTAGCAAGGAGAGTCTTGGTATATGCTTCCTGGTTAATAAAGATGCCTTCGGGTCCTTGTCTAATATTTAAACCAAGGAAAAAATTAATCGGACCCATTGAGCTCATTTCAAATTTAGTCTCCATCAGCTTTCTGAATTCAACTGTTAAGCTAGGATTCGTTGAGCCAAAGATGATATCATCGACATAGATTTGAACAATTATAAGGTGGTTACCTTCCTTCTTACGAAAGAAGGTTGGGTCAACCGAACTTTGTTTGAATTTGGACATCTTTAAAAACTTGTTTAGCATTTCATACCAGGCCCTAGGTGCTTGTTTCAGCCCACAAACTGCTTTGTCCAGAATATAGCAGTGATTGGGGTAGTTTTCATTGACGAACCCCGGAGGTTGCTCCACGTACACTGTTTCTTCAAGTTCTCCATTTAGAAATGTGCACTTTACGTCCATTTGGTAGACCTCAAAGTTCTTGTGTGCAGCGTAGGCAAGAAATATTCGAACAAATTCCAGCCTAGCTACAGGAGCAAAAGTTTCCTCATAATCGATTCCTTCCTCCTGGCAGTATCCTTTCACCACTGGACGAGCTTTGTTTCTTATCACATTGCCTTCCTTGTCCATTTTATTTCTGAAGACCCATTTGAGACCAACAACTGAGGCATCTTTAGGAGTGGGAATGAGGCGCCAAACCTTATTTCTTTCAAACTCATTAAATTCGTCTTGCATAGCTTGAACCCAATCAGAGTGATCAAGAGCAGTATTTACTGTCTTCGGTTCAACTTTTGAGACGAAAGAGTTAAACATGCAGAACTCTACTTTTGAGAATAGAGATGCTTGTTTTGCCTTCAGTTGAGATCGGGTCAGGACCTTTTCGGAGACATTACCCACTACCTGTGAAATGGGATGATCTCTGGTCCACTTAACAAGAGGAGGGTAATTTGGATCATAGGATGGATCCAATTCAGCGTTTACCATTTCTTCTAATTCAGATTGACTATCATCGTCATAAAACATATCGGCATTCTCCCCCTCGACTGACAAGCATTCAGGTGTATCTTAACAATTCGGTGCTACAGGACTTTCGGGAGCTACAGTACCTTCGGGTGCAGTAGAGCTTTCGGGTGCAGCTGGAGAAGAGTTCTCCCCCTCAATTTGTGAACTCGACTGTTTTGAAGAAGATGGATTCTCCCCCTCAACTGAAGCACCGTGCTGAGGAGGTTCATTTGGAACTGATACTCCTTCATCCATTCGTCTGGCAGCGTCTTCGACAATTTGCTTCAGATGGTCAACTTTGTTGTCTGATGCATTGGCTTCTGAGAGAGTAGTCTTCTCCGGTTCATCGAATAACTCCACAAACTGCTCAAATAAATTTGCAATCGAGGCCGTGACTTGGCCTGTTTGAGAGAAAATTTCTCTAACTGTTTCTTGAGTGGCCTTCAGCTTCTTGACGTAGCTGTCATCAAAAGTCACATAATACGTTTCTTCAATCTTCCTCGAACGCTTGTTTAAAACCCTATATGCTTTTGAAGTAAGAGAGTATCCCAGAAAGATTCCTTCATCGACTTTAACGTCGAACTTGTTACGATGTTCTTTAGAATTGAAGATAAAGCATCGTGAGCCGAACACATGGAAGAATTTAACGTTTGGCTTTTTGTTGTTGATGATCTCATAAGGAGTGAGAGTGAAACACTTATTGAGATAGGACCTGTTCTGCGTAAAACATGCTGCAGCAATAGCATCAGCCCAGAAATATAAAGGTAGAGAAGCAAAACTTAGCATGGTTGGGGCCGCCTCACACAAAGATCGATTTCGTCTTTCGACAATCCCGTTTTGTTGAGGGGTGTAGGGGGCTGAGAAGTTGTGAATGGTTCCTTTTTCTGCCAAAAAGTCTTCAAATTCTTTATTCTTGAACTCCAGCCCATTGTCGCTTCTGATGTTACCAACGACTTTCCTCAGTTGCACTTCAACCTGCTTAATAAACATCTTTAGCTTGAGAGTTGCCTCAAATTTGTGCTTCAGAAAGAACACCAATGTAAAACATGAAAAGTCATCGACAATAACAATAATATACTTGCTACCGCCAATGCTTTCGATAGATGATGGACCACACAAGTCAATGTGAATTAACGCAAGTGGTTCAACGACTTTAGTGTTTATAATGGATGGGTGACTTTGACGACTTTGCTTCCCCATTTCACACGCAACACACAAATGTTCTCGATCAAACTTGAGCAATTGAAGACACCGAACATGACCTCCTGTGACAAGTTTGTTGATATCCTTGAAATTGAGATGGGAGAGCCTTCGGTGACATAGCCAGCTTTCGTCAGAATGTGCTTTGGATAACAGACATATAGCTGGATTTCCTTTGCTAGGTTTGAGATTGAGAGGAAACATTTCGCCTTTGCGCTCTGATTTGAGAATCACTCTTTTTGTTTTCTTCTCTATTATTTCCGAACCCTCATCGTCAAATGAAACTTTAAGACCAGTACCTCCAACAAGTTGAGATACACTGATGAGGTTATGCTGTAGCCCTTCAACGTACGCAACCTTTCTAATCGAAAAGTCTCCATTTGTTATCATCCCATAACCTTTTATCGTGCCATATGAGTTGTTTCCGAATTTGACATTCCCGCCATTTGGAAGAGATCGAAACTCCCTCAACTCTTCCTTCCTTCCTGTCATGTGACGTGAGCAGCGACTGTCAATATACCATTCTTCGTCGAACTGCTCGTCACTGATAACCTGCAAAATCAATCAGATTTAGGAACCCAAAGTTTCTTGGGTCTACGTGAGCCTTTCACAGGAACAGGAATAGTAAGAGAAATGTCAACAAGATATGTTCTTTTTATTAAAGTTGTTTCATCTTTCTTCTTAATAGTGAAAACTTTAATTTTGTTAGGATTTGTTATAGTCGGTTTGGATTCAGGTTCAGGCGTTTGGGCCTTGGAATGCTTTTGATCATTCTTGACTGAGGAAACCTTCGATTTTCCTTTCAAATCTGTTGAAGATTTTGGATTTTGAGTTTGAACAGAATTGGATTTAGAATGGGGTTGAGAGGAATTAGAATGAGAGAATTTAGACTGAGATGTTTTCTTGACTTGAGGTTCTAAGTGACCCTTTAGGTTTTGGTCATTAGTGGGACCGAACCTTGAACCTCGATAGCTTTTGCTCTCTGAACCGAACCTATGCTTTCGGTAGCTGGTGTTATCTGAACCGAACCTTTCCCTTCGGTTGTTATTCCTTTCTTCCGGCCTAACAACACTTTTCTCTGACTTTGAATTTTTGTCATGATAAGAGAAATGGGCGTTTTGAGATCGCCAAAACTGTTTTCGTTCTGAGAGATTCTTTTTGTATCTCAGATTCCTTTGCTGTTTTTGATTCTTCACTTGCTTTGGCTGTCGGTGGATGTTGGCTTTTTGCTTTTGCTTCCTGTCGGCCGGTTCACTTTTAACAGATGATGTTTCGCTTGTAGGAGTGACTTCTTCTACAGGAACATCTTTTGTACCATTAGTACTTGGAACATCCAAGTGGTCAGGCTTGTTTAGTGGCTCTGGCACATATCTGCCTTTGGTTTACTATGGCGGTGAATTATAGCCATCTGCATTATCTTCGTTTACTATGGCGGTGAGTTCGGCTGGCTGATGTTCGGTTACTCCTGTGACCTTATACACCTGATTTGGTGTTGTTCTCACCTTTTGGTATACAACGGCCTTTTTTTCAAGAATCGGGGACTTATTTTGGGATAAACGAGCAAACTCCACTGAATTTTCAGAAATAAGATTTTTGTGGTTTTCGGGTTCGCTCTTGACAAACTCAGAATTGTCGACTTCATCCTCTATAGAAATTATGCTCATATCATCATCCTCATTAAGCTCAGACGCGTTTTCAACATCAATTTTATTTTCTGAGCTCAAGTTTGCATTCAATGAGTCAAATTTTTGTATGGTTTCGGTCCTTAGTTTCAGTTTATCGTTTTCATCCAAAAGGTTTTTCAGCATGTCCTTATGGTCCTTGGAGTTTATAAAAGATTCAATTTTGTCCAGACCATACATATAAGTTGGATTCACATCATCAGACGAAACTACACTTTCACAATTATATGCTTCAGCATCGATTTCATCCTCCTTAAACTCAAGGAAGGGAAAAATCATGCGATGAATTTTTTGCCTCATTTCACAGTTCAGATGAAGTTGAGTGATGTTAGCATAAAGACGTTTAGCAATTAAACAAAAAACATTTCTCTGTTTCAGAAGTTTTAAATTGTCTCTTTGTAAATAAATGTTTTCGTCCTTAGATTTAATCAACCCCGACTCCTTCAGCTCTATCCACATCCTCCGTTCCTCACTCTTGGATGACACCCTGCTTATTTGGTCAGTTAGGTTAGAATTGGTGACCCGTGTTTGAGTTAAACTGCTATCTAGATTTGAGATTCTTGAATTTAATCTTTTCAATTCTTTTTCATATGAATTTTGTGGGACTTTGAATGAAACAAAACGGATTGTACCTTATTGATCAATTCATCAAGCTCATTGAAATGCACACTGAGAGGTTTTGCTGTGAAGCATAAGTCCTCTCGCTCCTTGGTGTCCTCTTTCCCATCGTCTGTATTGTATCCCCTCATTTGAGATACATCTGTCACCATCAAACACTTCCCACTGCTTTCATCACCTCTTGCAACATACTCCTTTCCATGAGATGGCTTCCTAACTTCATCATCCTCTGAGTCGGTTGACCAGACCTGCACGCCACCGAACTCATCTTCCGCTGCCGAACCCTGCACAATCAAAGCATTCATCGAAGGGTTAGTAGCAACTTTCTTTCTCTTGATCTCTTCCAGCTTTTTCATCAACACAACTTCTTCATCTTTCTCCTCATCCTTCTCTGCCATTTTCTTCAGGACACTGTCTTTGGCATAGTGGTTCTTTCCTCCACAGTAGTAGCAGTTCACACCAGAATCTCCTTCACCTTTCGCCTCTTTCTTTGGTTCTTCTGTCTTCGGTTCCTCCTTAACCTTTTCAGAACTGTAGCTTCCCTGCCAATTTTGGTTCTTATTGGTAGGGAACCTTTTCTTAATGAACCTCTTTGGATTCGACACCATCATTGGATAGTCTTCAGAAGTAAGATCATAGTCTTCTAAGTTGAGATCTTCATCTTCTACCACACATTTGCTTTTAGACAGGAGTGCCAAGGACCCCAAACTTGAGACCAGATTTTTTCTTGCAAGACAATGCTTTCTTGGGATTTCAGAATCCCCACCAGCTTTGCCAGTGAATAAGATTTAAATTGCTCATGAGCTTTAACAGTGGACACAACTGCTCTCCACTCGGGTCTTAGGCCATTCAAGAAGGTTACTTTCTGTTCAATCAGCTTCCTTTCTATATCGTGTTTGATCATCTTGCTAAGAAGATGATTGAAGCGATCAAACGTCTGAGTAACAGTTTCATCAAAATTCTATTTAAATTCACCAAACTCAGACAAAAGCAAGGTCTGAAAAGAATGCTCCAAATCTTCATCTGTGGAATATAGCTCTCGCAGCCTATCCCAGATTTCTTTAGCGGTGCTGCAAGAACTCACCAGCCTAAATGTATCTGATTGAAGAGCGAATCGAATCAGTCTCAATGCTTTAATATTGCACTGAAACTTTTCCTTTTCGTCTTGAGCAACGTCCTTTACGTCCTTTAACAGATCATTATACTCTTTCTGAGTTTTAATGATTTTTGATGTTCCTGAGTGAGCAAATGGTCCAGAAACGATTGCTTCCCAAATAAGGTATCCATTGTCTTCAGATCCAATGACATAATCTTCAAAAGGATGCGCCCAGACTTCGTAATCCTGGGTGTAAAGAATAGGAATCTTCGTTGTTGATCCAATGTTGTTTGAGATGTTGATGGGATTAGATTGTGACTCGTCCATGCTTGATCGTTTAACCTGTTTGAAAGATCAGACTTGTAATATGTAATATTAGGGCAAAACAAATAAATGATGAGTTACGTCAATTATGGAATGACGGCTCAATAAATATTAGTTAATGCGGAATAACCCTAATCGCAAACTCTTTCACAGAAACGATGTGTATGAATTACACAACCTCCTGCTCTGATACCAATTGATGAGTTATAAAATAACTCTTTGATCGATTAGATCTTTGTAACAGGTAAGTAATGAACGTAAAGATAGTAAAAACGAAACACAAGTATGAATCAGAATGTGTCGAATGATTAGATTACTCGATCCTCAGCAGAGCTCGACTAAGAACTTCCACTGTAGAGGATTCTAGGGTTACAAAATAAGAACAATGAATATGCTGAACAATACTTTTCTAATCGTCTCTAATCCCCCCGCTCTAGGATGCATGCAAGCATCTATTTATACTAAACCCTACAAAACTCACAGATGGACAAGCCCATACCGGAGATAAACATTGGACTAGCTAACGAGCCCAATAGACGCAACACAATACTGGACCTAACAATTATATTATTAATGCAATGGATGATGTTGTTGCTTGTTTACTACTTTACATTGTTGTGATACTATACATGACGTCCTCCGCCCCAGAACGTTTCCATTGTTCTTGGTTTTGGGGTGTGACAGATTGGTATCAGAGCATTGTTTATAGTGAATTAAGTATATCAACCCATAAAAGATATACTAACTATAAATACATAAGGGATTAAAAATACTCTGACCAAGAGTTTACATTTAAATAATAAAATACTTAATTAAGTATATGTGCCTGCATTCATACTAAAATCAGTGTCACTAGGACAATACAAAAGAATTAGGATTGTTGGGCAACACAAGTGGGCTTAGAGACATATGGTCAAAACTGGGAAGATATAGCCTGATCACCTATAGTATCTGAGGGTTGACTAGCATGTGCCTAAGTGTAGTTGTGTGGTTGCAACAATGCTAAAATCTTACCAACCCTACCACAATGAGAACAGTAGAACATAACATTAAACTTAAAATACGATAAGAGTATTTGGTGTTACTATAAGTACTTTATACTTGAGAACTAAAATGGGTTCTTTATTACTAAGTTGATAGTTTCTAAGTGGATACAGTAAGGCTATATGTAATTAGGATGTTATAGACTTAGAATATGTGAAAATTTTACTTTACCCCTATTCTTTGTGAATTTTGAGTTAAGGTCACTTATTCGAAGGCCTATCCTGTTTCGATTATATATAACCGGTATGCACTTCACAAATAGTGATGTAACTAATGAATATTTTCTAAATAATTATCTAGATAGTTCGTCTAATAATTATTTTCTTACCCCAATTCTCGCGTAGATAACATGGCTGGACTCCATCCCCACGACAACCTGTTCCTTCCGAACGAAGTTATTGCTGGATGGTTTTGAGAAGAGCCAGATAATGATCATCCGATCCCTCTGAATGATCACCATGCTGAAGACCTTTCGGATGGTGTTAACTCCGAACCCGAGGTTGAAAATCTACCCCAGGCAGCTCCCGTCCCAATTCCTAACCCTCGTCCGGCTTTTCATGGCCCGACGCCTCCATGGGTGGAATGTTTGGAAACATGGAGCGAAGGTCAAGATCAACCTATGTCGTTTAATGGAGACCAAAGCTTCTACAACGTAAGCGAAAGGAGCACAACAGATAGAGTTCTACCAATACTGATCCGTAGAGTTGCCCGAAACGAGATTCAGGGCATGACAGGCCTACAACGTATCGCAGAAGTTAATACAAATGGTGGAATGCATATGCTTCGCACCAGTTAGCTTGAACATGCTCGTGAGAGATCTGAGAGAGACCATGAGACCTTGCTGCAAGCACTAGCTGAAACTCGAGCCGAAGTCATAGAGCTCCGAGTACACCAGAGGGTTTATGAAAGATACCTTCTCGATATCGAACGACAACTGGCTGAACCGAGAGTTCACTAGAGGGATGACCGTCGCCAGGAGTAGATGCTTTACTTTATTTTCCTGGTTAAAAGAAATCGTTTTTCTGTCTATGCCCGATGAGGCATTTTCTATGAAAATATCTTGTACTGTAAGTACTTTTGTTAGGTCTTTATGCTGTCAGGAACTAACTTCTGTGGATATGATGTAAGACCTTTACAAGGTCATTTTCCCGAATCTTTACCTCATGAATATCAAAGATATTGACAGTCGGCTTACTTCCGTCTCCTTCTTTATTCAAGTAGTCTTATCATAATTTCATTGGAGTCTATCTGAAACATGCTTTAGTCAAATCATTGGACTATAGTAATTTAGCTCCGGAGACATTTCCAAGTCTCTTTCAGTGGTTGGATCATGTTATTCGCCAACCTACGATACCTCGGCTTGAGCGACAAACGTCTTGAGACCATTCTACGAACTCACTTCCATTCCGTACTAGGACTGCATCATAGGGATGTAGGTCAAACCTCCGTGAACATACTTCTATTCTTTACATAAACAGTTGAACTAAGTCTAGGTTCAACCATGCTCGCTCACAAATTCATTTTCTTTCCATGAAAGAGAATCATGTCGCCCAAGAAAAGCGATCAACCCCTCAACCAAACACCAACTCTTCAGATTGATGTAGCTACCCTTCAAGCTGCAGTCTTGGCTGCCGTGTCAGCTATTCTGACCCACTTTAACGCGAACAATGCGAATGTTAGCGGGATTTTTAACAACAATTCCAATCCGAGTAACAATCAAACACCTCAACAAGCAGCAAACTACCCCGACACCCCGAGTTCCGAGACGAAGAGTAACAAACGGAAGTTTTGGGCTAGAAAGAAGGACAAATCGCTTAGAGGGACGAACAAGAAACAACCACCGGTAACGACCTTCACAGCTACGACATCTGTACCTCCTACTACCATCCCTTCGGATATACCAGTTGTCCCTAACCCAGCCCGACAATATGCTAGAAATCTCCCAAATTGCATCAAATGTAATTATCACCACCATGGACCTTGTCGGGAGATGCAGTGCTCAAACTGCAACAAAAAGGGGCACACCAAATGTTACTGCAAGAGCCTAACAAGACCGATCAACAATTCGCCCAATGCCGATGTGAACCAGACTTGCTATAGTTGTGGCAAGGTAGGGCACTACAAAAGGAACTGCCCGGAGGCAGCAAAGGCTGGTACAAACGGAATTATACTACCGACCACCGCCGCTAGAGCCAGCCAGGGTTGCTATCATTGTGGTGAGTTTGGGCACTATAAAAGAGATTGCCCGAAAAAGGAAAGAACCCGCGTCCCCATAACTCCTACTAAACACTTCACTTCCACCACCAATGTGGGTGCTGTCCATATATGTCACCAATGCGGTGAAATTGGACACCTCAAGAAGGATTGCCCCATAGCGAAGAACTCGGGTGCAGATGGGAAGATTCTTAGGATCACAGCTGCAGGGGAACCTACTCTGGAACCCTCGTTAATGTAATTTAGGTGTGTTGTTGTAACAAACTTATAAACTATCCAGAACTAGTGCAACTAGAGTCTTACCTTTTGCGAGATCCTGTTTGTATAGGGATGGTCGTGCTGCGTATACTTGTCTTTTGTAAGTATACCTTATCCGCAGCAATAGTCTTGTAGTAAATCTAAGGTACTGTAACTCTGTTCATGGTTGCACGGTTGTGTTTTGTCTGTACACGTCTTATGTTCAATCTAATGTCTTTAAGTTTCTGTATGATTCCGACATTATCATACAACTAGATTCAATTTGATCGACACCATACCAGCTTCATACGTACATCTCTTTATCAGTAAACGTCTTTCTAACGAAATCGTCATTTCAGAACACCGAAGTACCCATGACTAGAGTACCTCATAGTTCCTCTCCTTTCCGAAGAAATCCCCGAAGTACCACTTGTGCAATACATCAAGTTTAACCCACAGATTCATACGGTTGGTCTATTGCTGAGGAATGTATACATAAGGGTAATGTATAATCAAGGTTCTACAGGTTTAGAATTGATGATTCCACTTTAACTTCTTTTTCCCTACTGGGATATGAGCTTAAAGAAGAATCAGTTATTCGACTACCTTTTCAGTTTTAATTATACACGACTCGTATACACGAGATTGTGATTGTGAAAACATGTATGAATTCTAATATGAACTTTAGGACGGAGAACTGCCTAAGTCTACGTGTAATCGCATCGTCATGTGCACAAACTTAGAACCCAGTACGACTCCTGTAAATCGATCGCCCTACAGTCTAAACACCTACGGAGACACAAGAGCAGCCCGGACAACTTAACGAAATACACAAAAATAGAATTAGAAGACTAGGCTTCTCACCCTGGAGAACTCCGGTCTTATTCTTCCAGAGATCGACGGATTGCATCGTATGTACCTCGGATATCGAGGACTCCGTCAAGATTTTTCATTAGAAATCGTTATCTCTGCCTCGTATAGATGAAATGGTTGAGCAAACGCAAGGAAAGAATTACTTTTAGAAATGGATCCGAGATCTGAATATCACCAGTTCGAGTGTTAGGGAAGGATGTCCGGAAGACTATCTTCCGAAATCAATGCGGACACTTCGAGTCCGTAGTGATACCCTTCGGATAGGACCAATACGCCTATAGTTTTCATGAGCTAAATGATTAGGGTACGTCTTTCTTACTTGGATCAGTTCGCCATTTCTCCCTGTAATGACTTACTTATCTACCCTCGGAGTAAGAAGAAACGCATGGAAACATTTCCTTCAGAGGAATTTTTCGCGAAGTTCTCTAGGCACGAGTTTTGAAATTTAAGAGTTAAATTTCTATGACACACTGTTAGTGATGTGGGAAATTTTGAGTACTCTTACAATTTGTCAAAACCGTTGAGAATTTGTCGAAACTAGAGACGTCGACAGACATTCGCCAAATTCTAGATCTAACAGAACTACTATCATAGTTCATCCAGAACCCCTCACAAATCACAGGAAACTGTACGACCTTGACCCGACAAGGAATGACCCTTGACTGGGAAGTTAAACAAGAAAAGGAAACCTTGGAGATTCCAAGTGAGAGACCAAGTTCTTTAGGAAGTCTCACTCTGGGAACGACTTAATACGCTTCGTAAAGCATGGAAAGCTAAATCCAAGATAGATAGGACCTCTGAGATTCTTGCCAGAATCGGTCCTGTATCTCACAGACTAGATCTAGTCCGCGAACTCAGTGACGTACATTCTACTCTTCACGTCTCGATCGTGAAACCGTACCTTTCCGTTAGGACTCTTGTAAGTCTACTCGTCGAGATCCTCGCCTTCGTATTAGAACCGTAGTGACCCTCGACCAGGAGGTCAAGCGGACGAAGCAACGCAGTCGCCCGTTTGTGAAGGTTCGTTTGGATACCAACCGAGAACCCGATTTCACTTAGGAGCTCTAGAACCAATCGATTAGGAAGTTTCCTCCTCTCGACTCGATCATTCATACCTACTTCCTTATCTAAATTCTAATTTCGGGACGAAATTCCCTTTAACAGGGGGATGATGTGACAACCTGAAATTTTCATTCGGTCAAACCCTAAAAGTCAACCCCTTCATATCATAAATCAATGTCATTATTCCTTATTTTTAAGAAATATAAATTTCTTTTGATTATTTTAATATTATTTTAAACGAACGGGTGAAAGAAATTGTCGTCTCGGGTTTTGATTTTTGAAAACCGCAAACACTTCGCGTATTAGAAACACCCGACCAAACTTTTATGTTTTGGGTTTAGAAATCACCCAAAACCGTAAAATCATGCCTATGTATGAGTTTACTCCCCAAAAAGTTAGTCATTTGTGTTTACTCCCCAAAAGTCAAAAGAGTAAACTCCAAAATATCGTCTCAAGTATCATCCAAGATTTAATTCCAAATCTTCAAAGTTGTAAGTGTTCTAACCATTTCAAGTTAGTAAAACACTTAATCTAGTGTTTGTGCATCTATTCATCCATTCATTTATGTATTTTGTCTAGATTTTCCAAAACACCAAGAACACACACTAAGTGTTCTTGGCCTTTTAGCACAAATCAAGCCTTCCAATAGTAAGTACTTCCATCCTTGAGCACTATTGAGCTAGTACTACATTTAAACATCAAGAAAATATGTCAAGAACACAAGATTGGAGGTGTTCACGGTCCAAGAATGTTCTTGGGCCGTAAACACCATAAAGGGCACCAAAGTGTGCCTAAGTCCTTATCTAAGCCCTAGTTTGATGTTTAAACCATCCTTGACATATTTAAACCCTTCCTTATAGTGTTTAAGCCTTGAAAAAGCACCAAAACCCCCACTGTTATGTTTTCATAGTTTCGGGATTTCCCAAAAACTGTAAACACCCCAAAAGGTGTGTAAATGTCCATTAAAAGTCCCATGATTGTTCCTTAAGGCTAAATCTAACCTAGACTAGTGCTATGATTGAGCTAAGGACTTGAAAACCCCAAAAACCATAAACTTAGGAGAAATGGTTCTTAGACCGTAAACTCCATTTAGGAGTGTTTTGATGCCACACAACACTTCCTAAGACTAATTCATGAAGTAGGAATGCTTGGAATAGCCTAGAAGACTTCAAATCACCAAATGGTCAAAAGGTTAGGAGTTTACGACTGTAAACTCAAGAGTTTATGACCGTAAACTCAAGGGGTGTTGATTCTTAGGGAGTAAACTCATTTTAAGAGTGTTCCTTGAACCCCAAACACATTAGCCTTTCCCTACAACACTTAGATGCAACCCTTGAGACTTATAACACTTGTATAAAGTGTTTAGCATGTCCTAGAATTTCTTAACTTTGTTTATTAGTTGTTTAAAGACTAATTGTGTATATACATATATGCTTATATGTTATTAGGATCTTTGTGCGTGTCTAAGTCTTCACTTGACACCAAGCACTTATCCGACACTTCCTTCCGATCCACTTACTACAGGTGAGTTCATACCCTTTAATCAATGTTTTAACTATTTTTAAATGTTTTATGGGGGGGATACAAGTAGAATCATGCTACTTATTATATCAATCACATGTGATTAATAAGCAGCATTCGTCTACTCATTAGCCGTTTTACCAAACAGTTTCCTTCAAAATGTTTTTCATAAACACTTTATGTGTTTAAAACTCCTTATTACACTGTACATTTTACTCTGTATGTTACATTTCAAACTTATTTACAATTGTGTTTCAAACAAATGATTCTTTATACTAAACTGTTTTATCAAACCCATGTTTTCAAACCGTTTTATAGATTGACATCCAGTCGATCTTTTCTTAGAAAATATTTATGTTCAAAGGTTTTACAAAACTTATTTTATGCTTTTATATTATAAATTGCATGCCTCTATATGTATAGTTATATAAGTAATGTTTAAAAGACTTAGGAACGCTATCCACCTTGTTTCCTTTTCCTCGATTTGGATGTGGTCTGATAGGATATCGGGTACCCGTCCGAAGGTTGTTTAAATATTAATTATATATCATGTGTACATATATAGTCATAAAAGTTCTTCTAGTTCATCAAATGCCCTTGGGTAGCAAGGGTATACATCCATGTCCATTACGTACCAGTTAGATTACTAGTAAACTACCATATGGGTAGTTTAGGAAGATACTAGAACTATTACCAAAACGAGATATCATACAATGAGTCAGTTCATTCATGAGTCAATACTTTCTAGAACAGATACAACTATACTAGGATAAGACCATATACAACTATACTAGAAAGAGAGCATATACAACGATACTAGAAGGAGAAACAATACATTACTATACTTGCTAGATAGAGAGAGAACACACATTACAGCTAGCACACGTAGAACATTTCAGTACATTACATATACATAAAATACGTTGATAAAATTGTGATCCACTGTATCGGAGCGTGCCTTAAATGTCATGGCCCGAGTTGTAGCCAGATTTTCTTGGAGGGAGAGCGTGAGTTTGCGTATAAATCTATACTGGATTGACTATCCTACACCTTGCTGCTAGCTACAGCCGGACCTGCAGGTCTGCGGGTGCCAAACATCATTCCTATTTATGACCATACTTATGTCGTTGTTACCAGTCAATAGTATGGTGCAATTAATCACATTATGCCTTAATATAAATCCAGTTTAAGGTAGTTAGTACAGCAGTAGTTCTTATAGCACTACACTATAGTACTACATAAATTTTTTCCTTTTACATATATTTAAGTACTCTTTCACTTAAGCATTAAATGTAAAACTATATTTTGTTAATGATAGTTACACTTGGAAAATTACACACTTTTACAAGAAACAAACATTCAGAGCAGTTAGGTCTTGGTAGAAGACTACATTTAGAGTAGTTAAGTCTTGGTAGAAGACACTTTCATATAATAGTAGGAATCATAGGGATTTCTAGGGTTTTTCAAACATTTGCAGTTGTTATACAAACATTTTCATACTTACAGTTCGTATACAGTTTTATACTTACAGTTCATATACACTTTCAATACTTACAATTCATATACATACAAATTCTTACATACAAATTCATACATACAAATTCATACATACAAATACTTACTTACAAATTAAGACACTAAAATACTTATGATCTCACCAGCTTTAAAGCTGATACTCGCTTTCAAAATTTCTTGTATCCTCAGGTCATCTATAGACAGGTGCAAATGCAAGGTTTAGAGAAGATGGAGCTCGTTCAAGACTCATCTTTCATTTTGATTTATGCTTTAGTGTCTATTATAATTTGATTGAACACACTTGTATAATAATTATTGATGAGTTATAAAATAACTCTTTGATCGATTAGATCTTTGTAACAGGTAAGTAATGAACGTAAAGATAGTAAAAACGAAACACAAGTATGAATCAGAATGTGTCGAATGATTAGATTACTCGATCCTCAGCAGAGCTCGACTAAGAACTTCCACTGTAGAGGATTCTAGGGTTACAAAATAAGAACGATGAATATGCTGAACAATACTTTTCTAATCGTCTCTAATCCCCCCGCTCTAGGATGCATGCAAGCATCTATTTATACTAAACCCTACAAAACTGACGGATGGACAAGCCCATACCGGAGATAAACATTGGACTAGCTAACGAGCCCAATAGACGCAACACAATACTGGACCTAACAATCTCCCTCTTTGCATTAATTTGGAGCGAGACTATCGTTTCTTCTTGGTTGGACCAGCAGCAACAGGAGCCTTCTTCACATGTATGTGTGAGTCAAGTGAAAGACTAGGGGATCGGATACACTTGGATGTGCACTGGTCAGGTCCACCACAAAGAACGATACGACTATTCGTCATGATTTACTAAAGTTAGTAAATATGGTTATGCTTACAAGATTAATTATAATTCTGAACCATTGGAAAAGTTTTAATGTATAGGAAAATGAATAAGAAAAATCAATTTAGGCAGAAAGATAAAAGTTTCTCCAATCTAAAAAGAAGGGATAGTAATTTAATATCGTGTTTTTATGATCATCTTTATGATTATGGAACCATGTCACAATTGATCCTCTAAGGATACCTTAGTGCATTTGTATAGCTAAGAAGAGGAATCGTGAATTGTTGAAATGGTTAATTCAAAAGGTGAATCATACTTCGTTCCAAAATCAAATCTTTGAGTCATACTCCAAGATTGTAACTTGAGTGACATAATCTTAAGAAAGGTTTCTAACACTTATCAAATGTAGAGTAAAATTTTTCTTACTCTTGTACATTTGAAATTGTTAAGTTGTGATGTTTTGGATAAAAAAAAGATCAACTAAGACCGATTGTCAGAAGTGTTTTTCTTGATAAGAAACTACACTAACTCTTGAATATTTGTTGTCAAGTATTATTTCTTGACAAAGAGAATCTTATATGTCAAGAGGTCAGTGGGAGTCTTAAAGATCTTGAAAAGTTTCAAGAACTAATCAAGAGTAAACCCATTGTTAATCACTAGCACACGACTTGAGGTTTATAACCTATCATGTTGACATGTTTTATTTATGTGCCCATTCCAGTTAAATCTGACTATGCACGTGAGTTCTATGAGTACTCAATTGTTTGCATAACAACTTGGAAGCAATGGCAGGCCTTCGTGCTGCTAGGTGGCAAGAAATTAAGATTGAACAAGTTCAGTCCATAAGTGTTTGGATTTGTCAATAACCTTGTCTTATGATTATGGTTATGAACAATTCACATAGATAGGAACACATACACCATAAAATCTAAGTGTCACAAGGTTTGTCTCCAATTCATGAAAATGATTGTGAGGAAATGCTTTCAATAAGTAGATTTTAAGGAGATAGCATTTGTGATATTTGCACTCTCAAATTCAATTATGATTACGACATCCCTCTTCATAGTTCGAAT
This sequence comes from Lactuca sativa, assembly GCF_002870075.4. NCBI lineage: Eukaryota > Viridiplantae > Streptophyta > Magnoliopsida > Asterales > Asteraceae > Lactuca > Lactuca sativa. The sequence goes on along the minus strand of NC_056627.2, from coordinate 127,604,904 downwards.
TGTGAGAAATAGAAAATAGTTTGAACATTCGAAACTTATTGTTGTAAGTTCTGAATAGTTTAGACACATATATGAGCTTTCTTATAAAGGGTGTATGAGCTTAGATAAAGGCTTATCAAAGCATCTTGTATCATAAATCTGAACTTTGGTAAGAAAGTTAACAAGTATTGATTTCTAGAAGTCCAACTGATTTCTGGATACATGTCAAAGCTAGTAGGAGCATAAGTGTTATGTTAGTAAGATAATAATTACTATGCTAGTGGGAGCATAATTATTATGATAAGTGTTGCAATTTAGCAATGTTAATTATAGAAAACAAAAGTTTCAATTCACAAAGTTGCAGGGTTTGAAAAGTTGTTTTGCTATAATTAAGGGAGAAGAAATTATACTTCATTTCAAATCTAAAAGCTTAGATTATGAGATTTTAATCAAATTTAGTGAAGGATATATATGAATGTTATGTTGAAAATATTCCACATGAGGAAATTCTATATATGGAAATGTTATAGCAAGATACTGGTAAAGTATCATGTCTTTATGTAAGACATTATGAATCGTATTCCATATGCTTCGAGTATAGAATCGATTGCATATGCTATAATATTTATGTGTTCTGAATTTTCCAAATTCCTAGGGCATTAAGAGGGAAAAAGGACTAGAACCAGGTATGACTAAAGTTATTAAACAACTATCAAGGAGATCTGTTGTTCGCTAAGGATTGGTTGCTTATGGATAGTTGGAAGTATAGTAATGAGTGGGCCATATTGATATGATTTTGAAAAGATAGGATTCTATTAAGAATGGATAGTCATATGGAAATTATGGAAAGGTTTCCATAATGGGAGTTGGATATCAAGAATCTGAGTAAGTTAGAAAATTTTATGCAAGAAGGATGGTCAAGGGAATGTGCTTTGAATATTAGACTTCGTATCTATGGAATTGTCTTGTAACAATCTCCAATAGAAACTTTTGTAATTGGCAAAGTCTTTGTGACTTGTGTACATAGTCATTACAAAAGGATCATTGCATATAAGCTGAGAATCTAACAGATTACAGTAAGTGGCAAGGACTTGGTATTCTTACACTTACGATAAGGGTTTGGAGTTGTGAAATGAGAGTCATTGGAAATGTTTATAATTGATCTATTTCAAAAAGTAAGGACCATATGTAAACATAGCGTGCATGCTTGGAGCACGGGATAACTATTGTTTCAATTCAAGTGTTATGTTGATTAAATCGAAACATTATACAATGAATAATGTATAATAAATATGGCGATTTAATAAAATGTGTTTAATTTATATTCAAAAGTTTTGAGACCATATTGGATTCGATTGTTCTTGTGTTTCACTTTACATGTTTTGACTTCTCAAATAACTAGGCTATTCAAACTATCCACAGTTGATCATACTTTGGAAGTAGGTATTGAGGTAAGACTGTCATGAATCCGTCTGTAGATTGTCTAAAGGGTTAGCATAACACAAGTTTGTTGCAGTATTTGAGTACTCCTGTAATAAGATTTGAGTATTGGATTAAACCCATGCTCATCTGAATCACTTCATGGAATTTATCTCTAGTGATTGTGAGACAATAATATCATATAGTCTTCAAACTAAGATATATGAGTTGTTGACTACGAGTTGGTTGGGCAATGATGATACGAAAACACATCAGTAACTTGATGTTATAAAATGTATCATTGTGCATGATTTAATGATTAGTTAGTACAAGCCTATAGTGTCGAAGTTTATATATTCCTTTTATCCTAAGAGGATTAAAAGTGATATCTTGGGCCCCTCGATGATTTTGTTTTGACTTATATGTCGGGCCCGGTCAGAATTAAATTGATGTGTTCAATTATGTTCTATGTCAGGCAAATCGGAAATCAGGAAACAAACTGCAGGACAATAAGTATGAATATATTCGATTTATTTGTCCGCATGATATCTTCTGAACAGAGGAATATATGATCCCTTATACAAAGGACACGCCACTGACTAGGTCAGAGTTCGACAACGGCTTTTGAAAGCTATGATTGCTAATCAGATCTGGAAGTCACATTGGAAGTTATATTTATTAGACTTATCTAAGTGGGAGACTGTTGGATTTAGTGTATAAGCCCATAACTATTACTGGGATGTACTTGACCCGATTGTAGCATGGTCTTTTTGGGTTGCCTTCACCAATGCAATTTGATAGGATGGACTTTTGAGAATAAGGCTATTTGTGATTTATTAATATATTATAAGTATAATATATTAATTGAGAAATCATATTATTTAATTAGTATTGATCAAGAATTAATTTGGAATTAATTTTGTGATCAAAAGAGACTAATTAAATATACGGGGACAAATTAAGTAAATCAATGATTCTTATAGTGTGGGCCAATGATCCATGGTCAATTAGGATGGGCTAAACCAATGTGATAGTCCATGGAGGTTTAACCCATGGAGCCTAAGTAATATGAAAGGTCATGGTGCATTAGGATTTGCAAAAATGTAACCTTATCATATGTTACACTATAAAAGGAACCCCTTAGAGCCATAATCGGTTGCACCTATCATTTCAAAGAGTTTGATATTGATTTTGTGCTAACTAGCTTATTCTCCTAAGCCTCCTCTTGCATTTGGTATTTATGATGCATTAGAGGCATCATACTTGAGGTGCTAAAGCTTTTAAAGGCCAAGAAATACAACTACATCAAGAGGTACTCATATAACTATGAGTTTTGTATTGTATATCCTCCATTGTATGCTAGTTAGGATGTATGCTTTGGAAAATTGAAATGCATGTATAGTTAGAGAAAACATAGATCCAAAGCATCTAGGGTTGCATGTGCACCATAGGAGTGTTATAGTGCTTAAAACCCAACAGTCCTTGTGAAAATTTACCATAAGGGTGCACTCAAGTCAAACCAAGGACAACATGCATTCTGTCAGAATAATTTGCTCGGCTTTGAACAACCATATCTCACTCATTACTCAACCAAATCACGATATTATTTTTCTAAGGACTTGTTCCTTGATTTAACTTTCGAACCTAAGTAGCCTTAGTATAAAACATTAGGAGTTTGATTTTTGACGATTTTTACAAAATGGTTGCGCAAACAACACTTTTTCTATGATCACTAGTTTTGCATTACATGATTAAAGGTCTTAAACCCCACAATAAATATTGGGAAAACTATTTTAGAAACATAACACATCCATCACAGAAGGCCTAAAATTTCATGACTTAAAATCCCATAAAAGTTTGTACACAAATTCGTGAACTTTCAGTTACATTTGGAACTCATGCACTATATAGTGCTACATTTGATAATTTGTTGAGGTTGAATACCACATTTAGCTTCAAAATAAGTCTAAGTCAAATTGTTTTATGAAAGATCATGTTTTTAAGAGGTGTTCTGTGAAACCCAATGTGCTTAAACAAAATCCTTATTTTTCTACAGTAATAATAATTTAATAGCCATAAATTTAAAATAATAATTTACAGAAGAGACAAAAATCTGAAAAATTGTAGTACTAATATATCCACAAAATAGGAATGCCATCTAGAATTTTAGACAATTTCGTCACTATTTGTTATTATATTGATATTTTTTATTGAATTGGAGCATGAATTCACAAAGTCGGGTCATTTGACTCAAAAGTCCCGAACCAATATTTTTCTCAACTTTGGGAACATTTTCAGCACCTGTAAAAATTAAGTTGGGAATTTTGGAAACTGGTTAGCATTTATTCTGAATTGTTCCTATTATTTAGGCTTTAATTTACCAATAAATATCAAATGACCTTCAAAAATGTCTATAAAATTTCTGGATACTAATGCCCTCTGTTAGAACTAGAAAATAAACTTTTATAATTTTTGGAGTTAATTTTCATGCATTTGTGAACTTTTGGATACAATGCACTATGAATTCAATATTACCGATAATAAATCGTTCACACTTTGGGCACTTTTACCACACCACTAGTTGAATAGGTAGTTCTTAGATAATAGTTTAGTGATTTATATCTCACTAAAAACTATTTGTTCCAAAATATTAAATATTATTTATAATAGAGATTTAAAGATTTGAATATTAATCCCTCTTGTTTTATTAATTGTTACATTGCGTCATCGCAATTAATTAGAATTAATAATAGATGAATAAATTTAAAAAGTTTTAAACTTACCCCTTGTATTTATACATATTAGAATTGTATCTATTATATATGAGAAAGTTACAACATCCATCCTTGTGTGTTTTAAATATTGACATTATTAGTCTTACCATTACTAGGCTCACCCATTCTGATGTAGGGTGATGTGCACAAAAGTACCCACTAATTTTATAATTCATAACCTAACTAACTTGAATAACTAAAATGCACCTAGGCATTGTACCTAGTCGAATTATAGAATAGTTGGGTAAGTCGGGTGTCGATCACAGGGAACATTGTTAACTAATTAATCTACTTACTACTAAATTAATCTAATTATTAACAGCTTAAAAGGGTTTTATCTGATTTTACAAGATTAGACAAACTTTACTCAAATTCAATCAATTACTAAAAATACTTCTGTTAGTTCGAATCCACTTTCCCTTAATGGTTTATAATTTAGCTATGACAATTACTGTTGGTACTAATTAAGATAGTATTAGCAATTTAGCTCTAAATCTACTAACTTTAATTAATTCATGTACGTCTATGTATGGTCACACAATAGTTAACACATAATCAATTGTTGAATAAGATTGGAGCCATGTAAGATTGATTAATCAAAACACAATTACAGTCATAATATGTGTTCTCTAGCACAACTTAACTCAATGATTCAATTACTTATCTAACATTGGTTTGATCTTAGCTCTAATAAACTAGTGTGCACTGAATTATTAAGTATTCAAATTCATGCAATTTTGTATTCACTAACTACACAGAACAAGAATTTAAAGCAATTAAATATTAAATTAAACATGCTTGGTAAAATCAATCAACACAAGCATATTACCAACAAGTAAAGTCAAATATAATGCATTAAAACCATGAGTTCCAGCTTCATCTATCTAACATAAGCAGCTAATTATGAACCTCTACTATTTTGGTGTTGAAAACCTTCTTCCAAGACTTTTCTTCTACTGAAATTCGTCTTCTGAAACCCTTTTCTCCAGCCAAAAGTCTCCTAAATTGTAATGAGCAAGAGAATTTATACTATTTCATTTTTCCAAGTTCACTTCGTGAACGATAAGGATTCACGTTGTGAATGCGAGTTTTCCGTATTCGACAAGGATTCTTTCACCCGGATGCATATCTTCTGAAACACCCCACTCACATCGTGAACATCAAATTACTCACGTCGTGAGTACGTTTTTTGCTGAGTTTTTCATCATTCTTCCCTTCAAGCCTCCATAGTTCCAAGTATTGTCAGTTTCAGTCCCTATCTTCAAGAATGCTTCTATTTTGGCTACAAATAACAATTTATCCTTATAAGTGCCATTATTCTATTCAAATAACCAAAATATATGTAAAATGTACTTAAATATTGCCTAGAAATGTGTATAAATTTGGCAATATCAAAATACCCCACACTTGTGCTTTGCTTGCCCTCAAGCAAATCTGATTTTTAACTCAAACCTTGATCACCATCATCACATAGAACAATCCAACTCAAACTCAGCCATTATGCCAAGACCTCAACGCATGCATTTGTGTCTAAAATTTTTCCTAGGTAACCCCCCTTAATTCTAAATACTCACAATCCTCATAAACACTTACCCACTTCTTTTGAACAATGCTCATTTTATGCAACCCTCCGAATCAATCCTCAGAACACTCTCTAACCTCAAAGTATTTTTGTAAAGCCACCCAAGCATACATAAACTAGAAAATTACAACTTTTAGAAGATACCACAATATGGAGCTCTTGATTCTTCACTTCTTGATATTTTGATCTTTGATTTCTTTGAATTCACCATCTTTTATGTAATTTTGATATCTTCAAGTTTTGAAACTTCAGAATTTTCGATCTTTGATCTCCATAGTTTGACACTTTTATGCTCCAAAAATTCTTCAAATTTTCACCTTTTGGTAATTTCTCTTTTTTTACATCTACTCACTTTTTATATCACTCAAAAAACCTACATGCTTAAGTAGGGGCACTTTACTTCAACCTTTATTAGTTAAGATATTAGTTTTCCTGGATACATTTCAGGTTTAGGCTACTAAACATATTGCATCCCTCAAACTAAGCGAGGTTGTGTTTTTGTTCCATGATTTCACTAGAATAAAGGAGGCCACAAATGCACTATAACGTGTATCAGCTTAACTAAACATTTGAGCACTCATCAGATCATCCCAATGCAATACTAGCAGCTTAAGTTTAAATTATTATTACTAGAAATAATATTAGATTATTATTTCAAACCTATGAAAATTTTCAAATTTCCTAAGTTTTCTACCAATTTACTTTTTTAATTTTTCGACCCCCTACCCCACACGTATTACATACAATGCCCTCATTATATGCATGAACTAAATAAAAGTAGTAAAATGGAGAAAAAGGAATAGACTCCCTTGGGATAGTGGCGTGATCAAACTCCATAAGTGTGTACAAAATGCGCATCTTGAATGTGGAACTTCTTCTAAACAGGAACGTGGATCTTGATCTCGCGAATGATGTAAATGAGCCAACACGCGAACAAGCAATGAATCGAAACTTCAATCTCCCATAAGAGTAGTGTAAGTCTTCCAAACATATAGAAATAATGTGGGAAAGCATACACCACAGTGTATAATAGAGGAAACAACCATAATGATCGTAATAAAAAATCCAAATTTAGTGAAACTAGAAAACTCACGACGTCAAGTCGCGGGAATGTAGATTCTGAAATCCCTTGTAACCCAACTCACTACGTGAGTAATATAGGCTCACGACGTGAAAACTGGGCGACTAAAAAGTAAAACTGCCCATTCTTCCTATTATTTTTGGCATTCCATTCCAATATCCAAATTGATAAAGACACTTCTGAATGTAGAATTTCTATGACTCCTTGCTAATTTCATCCTCTCTCTCGACTCACCCCACACTTATTTTTAATTATGGGTCTCGACTCTTAACTTCTTAGACTCTAACGACACTTGTCTAAACGAACACGACTCTTGACTTGACTTTTACTCCCTTCCCAAAATTCCTTAGCAAGCTTTAATCAAACAACCAAAAGAAAATAAAAGTAACATAATAATTTATGAGAATAAATCTCAGATCGATTAGATATTTCACAGGTAAGAATATGAATATCAAACAAGACAAACACAATAATGATACGAACATAGAATGGAATCAAAGATGTGCTTATGATTCAAATAAAGTCACGCCTCAACAGAGCTCGATGAAGAACTTCCACTATAGAGGTGAGATAAGGTTTACAAAAACTCAATGAGAAAAATAATGAAAGCGTTAACTACAAAGACTGCATGCATGCAGCTTATATAATAAACCCTAGTACAAAACATGCACGGTTGGACAGGCCCAATACCGGCAACCAAAACTAGGCTAAGGACGGAGCCCATGAAGCAATATAATAATCCCAACAATCTCCCCATTTGCGTCAAATGAGGCGAGAGATTATTTCTCCTATGTTGGCTTCACAGTCTTTATCACCTTGAACAGTCGAGGGATTATCGCTAGAAGTGTCTGCCGAAATTGGATATACCACCTCAACATATCAGTGAACAACTTCTTGTCAGCTGCAGTGTTCTGATCACACCTCTGAATAATCTCCCAAATATGCTCCAAGCAAGAAGTTGAGAAGAGGTGTTTGTCAACAAGAGCGAACAGGCATTTCTGTCCTCTTCCACTGACGAACATTACAGTGTGGTACTTCGAATCAATCTTTCCCTTGACCATTGTATTAACATTGCCTGCTTTGCCCATAGTTTTGATCGTGGTTCGCTTGTTAATGGCAGAAGCAATCTCTTGGTCCATCTTCGCTATCTCGTGAATGTAGCACACAAGCATTCGCTTGACATGGTTAGAGATTGGCTGACACTCCTGTGGATTTGACAATAAAATATTGTTTAGGAGTATCCAGTCGTGGGGATTGAGGTTCGGTAGATCAATAAGATTGAAGCTATGAGCCGAGCCTTCAGAGTCTCGAGTCACTTTGAATTTTACATTAATGAACTTCCTTGCTGAGTAGGGCTTCAAAACCTTGACAGTTGTAATTTTCTTCGAACTCCAGGTCAAGTACTGGGGTTGAGCAAACTCTAAGTAGAACTCCAACAGGTCCCTATCCACCTTCGGGTCTGGAGATGGGACGACAACATTCAAATTAAAGTAGTGAAAAATGAATGCCTTTCGCGTGACCGGCATGTCAAACTGTGCATCCTTGGAGTTATCAAGCCCATATGACATCACAGGCTCAAGCCAAAGTGTGTTTGGCTCATCAATGGCACACCTTTGAAGCGAATCTACAGTCCAGTCAGGAAAAATGGACTTCTTCTTTTCTAGGAGCTCCTTCTCCTTTTGCTTTTGCTCAAGCTCAGCATGTTGTTTCTTGAACTTTCTGCTAGCTCTTTATAAGAAGATTTTGTCTTCTGAAAAGGCTTTTCGGGATTCTCAACATAGACATCATCTTCATTATCAGTGTCATCCTCCCCAATCTTCTTCTTCTTCTTCTTCTTCTTCTTCTTGTCTTTATTACTGACCGAAGCTTCATTACCCTTCAGTTCAGTAGATGGTTTTGGTGCAGGAGGAGGTTGAATTTTTGCTTTGTCTTTCCTTTGTTTCAGCTGGACACCAGTCACCGGAACACCCTCAATACGACTAAGGATGTCCAATGTTGGCCAGAGTTTGTCAGCCAAGTGTCGTCTGATAGTAATGGTGATGACGGGATCATGGGATTCAAGGAGATGAAGTAGGATGGAGTGAAAGTCAGCAGCCGAGCTTCGTATAACCTCCCTTTCGGACTTCAAGTCATTGAGCTCAGCAGTGGCAATACGAAGCTTGAGATTCTGCATCTTCAGCTGAGAGGTTCTTCTGTCAAGCTCATCCATGATACGGTTCTCTACAGCTAACTCTGCCTCCAGTTGGGTCAAGCGATCATTAACATTAGCATGCAGATTTTCGTTGGAATCTTCGATCGCTTGGCGTGCAGCTTCAAGGTTGGACCTTTCAGATTGAAGAGAACGTTGAAGGTTATCAACCGAAGCATTGACAGTTTGAGCATTCTTCTTAGCAGCCGCTTGCAAAGAATCTAGAAATAAGTGAGCCTCAGAAATTAGTTTATCGACTTTTGCGGTCACTTCCTTGCACTCCTTGGTGGAAGCCTCAACAGCGAGGGAGGCTTGCTGACATTGGGAAGTGGAGGCTTCAATAGCCTTAGCTGTAGCAGAAAGCGAGGCATTGTGTTCATGAATGACAGATGAGAACAAAGCATTTAAAGCAACTTCAGAGTAAGCCCCAGAGGAAGAGGAGGAAAGCAGTTGATCGAGTTTGTTGTTTACTGCTTTGAGATGACGCTTGGTAATAGGCTCGTCATCATCTTTATCACTCTGTACACGGTAAGGACTAAAATAAGTGGAATCAAATTCCAAGTCCTCACCGCCTAGAACTGGGGTGGTGTCTGCAGATGGAGAAGGAGATAAGGGTTTGGTAGTGGTTGGAGGTTCGGTTGTTACTGGTGGTTCGGTTGTAATGGGTGGAGTGGGAGCTATAGAATAAGCCCCTGTGGTAGTGGTAGTGGTAGTAGTGTTTGTGAATATAGGTGTAAGCATGAGAATAGTGGTGAATGATTGAGTGGCGGGGATAGGAAAAATTAGAGGGATGGATATTGGGATGGTAACAGGTGGAGGAGAAGGAGGTTGAGAGCTAGCTGGAATTTCTGGTGTAGGGGACCGAGGCGGGGTATCACAACGACCTGAAGCCTCATCGTCAGAGCTTTCTCTTTCAGATTCTGAAGGAGGAGCAGACTTATGTTTGGGAGGAACATACTCTGAGTCTGAATCACTGGAAGATTGGAGTATAAGTTTCCTAGCGGGCTTCTTCTGCTTCTTCGGTTGAGGTTGTGATGGAGCACCCTTGTCAGACTTTCGCTTCTTAGGGGTTTGCCCCTTGGTTGGTTTGGAAACTTGCGTCTCTTTCTCGGTGTCAGTTTTCTTTCCCTTTTTCGTTGGCTTGTCAGCCGCTTCAATGGAGCAAACCATGGCTGGTGTAAGCTCCCTTGGACCCGAATAGGAAATCTTTATGTATTGTTGCAGAACATTACTCGCTATAGAGACACAAACGAGTATGGTTTCAGGAACAGATCCAATGAAGGAATACTTGGTGGGATCTATGACGATTTTCTTGGTTGTGTGAAAAGTGGAGATGGAGGAGAGAAGAGAATCCGCCATGATTGGAACATAAAGACGATCCATTGCCCACTTAGTGATTATAGACCAATATCGCCCACAGGAGATCTCTGAGTGTCTTGACGAAGAGACCATGCTTTGAACCAATTGTTGCTAGATAATGGTTCCATAATCCAAATCTATCCCATGGTACAAACCATAAAGCACAGTCATAAAAGACTTTCTTCCCCCATCTGAGTCGGCACTTCGCTCAGAGAGTCCTTTGAACAACAGAGTGAAAAGGCCATTCCGTTGAGGAGGAAGGCAGGACTTCTTGAACTTGGTAATGGTGGTGAGGTTTTCAGTATACCCCATTTGATAAAACATAGAGAATAGTTGACCAGTAGTGATGGATTCAGGGTTTACCAAGGTTTGTTCTTGAGAGAGACCAATTAGGTCACAGAAGCGGTGCTTGGAGATAGAAGTCTTCTCGTTGTGGACTTCAAGGTGAATCCTTTTAGCAGTTTTGTCGTAATATGCAGTGGAGTAGATGAGTGAGAGGCAGGACATGGGAACGACTTCAACTTTGGTCAGAGCGTCGATGAGAGTCGAGTATTTGAGACACTCGACGACATATAACATGTAGGGTTCATAGATAAAAGGAGTGAGATCGATGATAAGGTTTTGTTGAGGTTTGATGGTGAGAAGGGGTTGGTGAACAGAAGTGTCACGAACTGAGGAAGATTCTGCCATTGTTGAAGCTTGGAGAAGATGATGAACAGTAAGAGAAATCGCCTTTGTTCTTTGAGAGAGTTTTGAAAGTGATAAAGAGGTAAAGATGAGCTTACCAAAACCTTTTATATTTACAAGGAGGAGAGAGAAAAATTCGGCTGATATCTTGGATTATTTCAAAAATGGCGCCTGATTTGACGAATGAACAGTTGTCATACCCGATGATGACGCATGAAAGAGAAAGGACGTTTCCTTTTTGCACGCCATCCCATAAAAATCGCTTTTTCAAATCAACAAAACGATTGGATAACCGCCGAGTCAACGTTCACTTTATTCCAATCGTCACCCCAGAATCCATTTGAATCGTCATTGCCTGTTGTGCTTTATTGAACAGCATTAAAAGAACCAGATTGTGGAAAATTAAAAATTTTCGTGCATAGGGTGTAAAAGATAAAGAAATAAAGCAAACTTTTTGTGATAATTTGTGATGTCTTGAAAAGACATAAAACTACTAATTCTGGGCACGAATCGCTTCCTTCAAAGTCAAGAGAGACATTAAAGTGCTTGTTTGGTTTCCCATTAAATAACAATCAATAACTTGTTAAGAAGTATTGAAAAGCATCTTTTTATAGTTTATAAAGGGTGGCTTTCGCTTCAATTCATAATTTCGATAGTTGACATAAGACCGAAAATGAACGAAGTACTTGTGAGATCAATGTGATCTGTTGAACAAGCAGGTAGGATATATTTTATAATGACAAAAGAAATTATAGAAATCTCAAAAACAAAAATAAACTGGATCTTTAGAGGAAGAAATGCCTTGGTTTTAGACAAATTCATAAAAGATCACTCAAAAATAAAAAGAGATTTCACTAGGTAACAAGTAAGATCTTGAATATGATAATTCACCGTCAATTCATTATTGGAGTTGAATTGTGGGTTTCACTTAGTACATAGTGACATGAAACTAAGATCATTAACACAGATTTTGTATAACCATAAACCTCAGTGGTAAATACTGAGAGTCTTAAGGGTTATATTGGTAAAACGAAGTATAATGGAGAAAAATGATGGAGGTGGTATAAGAAACAAATGTACCTCTACTATGAAAGAAGGACTAAGCAGAAAACTCTAAACTCAATGTGAGTAGAGTAAGGTAGCTCATAATTAGAGTAAATATTGCAGCCTGGTTTGGGAAAACATGATTTGTATATATCATGTTATTAAGGCTTCACTCAAAATCTTTTGAGGCTTTAGTCAACATATAGCAGCATGCTTCTAGGGACGTGTAGATAGTGTGTAGAAAAGAAATCATACCTTGTGGATCTTCATCATTGAGAATAACACTTAAAAAAATAATTGATTAAAACGAAAAATATTTTTGCATTTTGTGAAAAAAATTTAATTGAACAAAAAAGAAAAATATTTTTGAATTTTATAAATATAAAAAGAAGTATTGAAAAGAATGTACATGATAATACCATCAAAATGCCTTGAGAAGAAAAAGAAGCGAACGAGTGCAGAAGGACCGAACCCGAAATAGACCGAACATTCGGTTCATTTCGGTTGGTGGTCGATCTTCACCCGAAATAGACCGAACCCGAAATAGACCGAACATTCGGTTCATTTCAGTTCGTTCTATTTCGCTTCTTACCTTTATTGAAGCGAAGGCGATTTTGGTACGGATTCTGCTTCCATCATTCCTAGGCCTTGGAGAATCTTGTTGAAGCTCGCTTCAGGTAAAGCCTTAGTGAATATATCTGCCAGTTGATCAGTTGTCCTGACGAAATGAATTTCCATGTTGCCATCTTCGACGTGATCTTTGATAAAGTGATACCTCAGTGCTATATGTTTAGTCTTTGAGTGTTGCACTGGGTTGTGACAAATCCAAATTGCGCTTTCTGAGTCGCAATATAGTGGGATTTCTTCATGTTCAGCCCGTAATCTCTTAGCTGACTTTGTATCCATACAACTTGAGAAGTGCATGATGTTGCAGCGATGTATTCAGCTTCTACTGTGGAGAGAGAGACACAAGTTTGTTTCTTCGATTGCCAGCTAACTAATTTACCGTCTATAAATTGGCATCCTCCAGTGGTGCTTTTACGAAATCCACAGCCACCTAAGTCAGCGTCTGAGAACGCTTGAAGAAAGAATCCTGAGTTGGCTGGATATTACAGACCGAGAGAAGAGGTTCGCTTCAGATAGCGAAAGATGTTTTTCACGGCTTGCAGATGAGGTTCGCAGGAGTTAGCTTGGAATCTGGTACAGTAACAGACTGAAAACATGATGTCAGGTCTATTAGATGTGAGATACATCAGAGACCCAATCATTCGATGATAGAGCGTCATATCAGTGGCTGGCATTTCCAATGAGGGTGTAAGCTTTGTCCCAAAGGCCATTGGCACTTTAACTTTGGAGTCTCCCGCCATACCAAACTTAGCCAATAGTGTCTTGGTGTATGCCTCCTGATTAATAAAAATGCCATTGGGTCCCTGTCTAATGTTTAAGCCAAGGAAAAAGTTAATTGGACCCATTGAGCTCATCTCAAATTTAATTTCCATCAACTTCCTGAATTCAGCTCTTAAGCTGGGATTCGTGGAGCCAAAGATGATGTCATCAACATAAATTTGGACTATCATAAGGTGGTTACCTTCTCTCTTACGAAAGAAGGTTGGGTCAACCGAATCTTGTTTGAATTTAGACATTTTTAAGAATCGAGTTAGAGTTTCATACCATGCTCTGGGAGCCTGTTTTAGGCCATATACCGCTTTGTCAAGTATGTAACAATGATCTTGATACTTCTCGTTCATGAAACCTGGTGGTTGCTCAACATACACAGTCACTTCAAGTTCTCCGTTGAGAAAGGCACATTTGACGTCCATCTGATAGACTTCAAAGTTCTTGTTTGCAACATAGGCAAGAAAGATACTAACATACTCTAATCTTGAAACAGGAGCGAAGGTCTCTTCATAATCGATTCCTTCTTCCTGACAGTAGCCTTTGACAACCAACCGAGCTTTGTTACGAATAACATTCCCCTCCTTATCCATCTTGTTTCTGAATACCCATTTGAGACCGACAACCGAAGCATCCTTTGGAGTTGGAATAAGTCACCATACTTTGTTTCTTTCAAACTCATTTAACTCATCTTGCATGGCTTAAACCTAGTATGAACGATCAAGGGCAAAATTAACAGGCTTCGGTTCAACTTTGGAAACAAAGGAGTTGAATATGCAAAACTCTACTTGTGAAAAGAGTGCAGCTTGTTTCGCTTTGATTTGAGATCGATTTAACACCTTTTCCGAAGATTCCCCAATAATTTGACTTTGAGGATGATCTTTGGTCCATTAGATAAGCGGTGGGTAATTTGGATCACAAGTGGGATCCAGTTCTGCATTGATTTCTTCTTCCAATTCTGACAGAATGTCATCATCATTGGCGTTGGTGTTCTCCCCCTCGAAGGATGACGCCTGTTAAGAATCTAGATTGGTATCACCTCCTGCAATTAGATTCTCAGAGGAGCTTGAAGATTGTGATGATAGACTCTCCCCCTGGAACGATGAACCCAGATCGTGTTGAAGGGATGGACCCTCCCCCTGGACATTAGGACGGTCATTCGAAGGTTCGCTTGCTTCTGGCCTCTCAGTTTCTTTGGGTTGATCATCAGCCATCTTTTGAGCAGCATCGTCGATGATTCGTTTAAGATTATCAACCTTGTTGTCTTTCATCGTTGATTCAGAATCAATCACCTTTTGAGGCTCATCAAAAAGAAGCAAATATTGCTCGAAAAGATTTGAAATAGAGGTAGTAACTTGACCATTCTTTGGAAAGATTTCTTGCATTGCACCTTCTTTTGACTGCATCTTCTTAACATAGCTATCATCAAAAGTGACATAGTATGTTTCTTCAATCTTCTTAGAGCGCTTATTTAGAACTCTATACGCCTTAGAATTAAGGGAGTAACCTAAGAATATTCCTTCGTCAGCCTTAGCATCAAACTTGTTTCGATTCTCTTTAGAGTTGAAGACGAAGCATCTTGAACCGAACACATGGAAGAATTTTACATTCGGTTTACGATTGTTCAAGATCTCGTAAGGAGTGATGGAGAATCGCTTGTTTAGATATGATTTGTTCTGAGTATAACAAGCAGCAACAATTGCATCAGCCCAGAAGTATAAGGGTAAGGATGCGAAGCATAACATCGTTCGAGCTACTTCACACAGAGATCGGTTTCGCCTTTCAACGATACCATTCTGCTATGGAGTGTAAGGGCCGAGAAATTATGAGTCGTTCCCTTCTCAGAAAGAAAATCTTCAAAATATTTGTTTTTGAATTCCAATTCATTGTCGCTCCTCACGTTACGAACAACTTTCCTTAGTTGAGTTTATACCTGTTTTATGAAGAGCTTAAGCTTTGGAGTAGCTTCAGATTTTCGCTTCAAGAAGAACACCCACGTGAATAGAGAGAAATCGTCCACTATAACCAGAATGTACTTGTTTCCTCCAATGCTTTCAATGGAAGAGGGACCACACAGATCAATATGTAACAGCTCCAATGGTTCTATCACCTTTGTGTTAATAATAGAAGGATGACTTTGTCTACCCTGCTTTCCCATTTCACAGGCTGCACATAGATGTTCTTTGTCAAATTTGAGAACTGGAAGACCTCGAACATGATCACCTAAAACCAATTTGTTGATATCCTTGAAGTTCAGATGAGAGAGTCTTCGATGCCATAACCAACTTTCATCTGAGTGAGCCTTCATGAGTAAGCAAACTGCTGGTTTACCTCGAATTGGGTTGAGGTTCAAACGATACATTTCCCCCTTTCACTTAGATTTCAGTAGAACGTTATTAGACTTCTTCTCGACAATCTCTGAGCCTTCATCATCAAATGATAGCTTCAATCTAGTGCCAACTACCAGTTGTGATACGCTAATTAGGTTGTGTTGGATCCCTTCAACATACGCTACCTTTCTTATTGAAAAATCACCATTGGTAATCATTCCATACCCTTTGATAGTACCAAATGAGTTGTTTCCGTACTTCACAATACCACCATCCTTGAGAGACCGAAATTCCCTCAGTTCTTCCTTCCTCCCTGTCATGTGACGTGAGCAGCCACTATCAATATATCATTCTTCATCAAACTGCTCGTCACATATAACCTGCAAAATATTAAGCAGATTTAGGAACCCAAAGTTTCTTGGGTCCTTGTGATCCTTTTATAGGATAGGGAATAGTAAGAGAGATATCAACCAAGTAAGTATGTTTAATTAAAGTTGTTTCATCTTTTCTTTTTATGGTGAAAACTTTAATTTTGGTTGGTTTAGATTCAGTAGGCGTGGGATCTGTGGTGTTAACGTCAACATTCTTTTGGATCTCTTTTGGACGTCTGTTATCTTCTGGAAAGAGCTTTCCTTTTCCCTTTAAATCTTTTGAAGAAAGAGAATTAGAATGAGAAGTATTGGGTTTAGAAGTGGCATTGGATCTTCTGTGTGTCTGATTGAACTTGTAGGGATGAGGACCGAAACTGCTCTTTCGGTTGCTATTGGGTGGAGAACCGAAACCGCTCTTTCGGTTGATATTGCTCCGAGGACCGAAACTCTCCTTTCGGTTCCTTTCGGTCTAGGGACCGAAACTACCCTTTCAGTTGATGTTGTTTTGAGGACCGAAACTCTCATTTCGGTTCCTTTCGGTCGAGGTACCGAAACTACCCTTTCGGTTCCTTGATTCCTCTTGAGATTTGTGCTTCCTTTCGATCCTTACATAGTAAGGATTTTGCGATCTCCAAAATTGTTTTCTTTCTGAGAGATTCTTCTTCTATCTCAGATTTCGTTGGTGTTTTCGATCAGCTATCTGTTTTGGATTTATGTGGATGTTAGCCTTTTTCTTTGAAGCATGAGCATAGTAGTCATTCTTTGTTGAGGATGTTTCACTAGTGATTTGCGCAGGTTCGCCCAATGATGTTTTGGTTCCACTTGTGCTTGGCACATCATATCTTGCAGGCTCATTTAGTGGTTCAGATACGTATCTACCTTTCACTCTCCATGAGGTCTTCTGAGATAGGCCTTTCGTCTCATCAGTGTTGTCTATTGGTGCTGACCAGAAGAATTCGTCACATCCGGTTGCATTATCTTCTTCCACCATAGCTGTCAATTCTGCAGTTTGTTGTGGAGTTACACCTGGGACTGTGTAGACTTGATTTGGAGTGGTTTATACCTTTTGATACACAATAGGTTTTGCTTGAAGAGTTTTGGTCTTGTCTGTTGACGAGCGAGCGAACTCAACAGAATTTTCAGAAATCAAATTTTTACGTGTTTTAGGTTCGCTCTTGACAAATTCTGAACAACCCACCAAATCTTCTACAGAGATTTCACTCAGATCATCATCCTCATTAAGTTCAAATGCATTTTCAACATCAATTTTATTTTCTGAACTTAATTTGGCATTCACAGAGTCAAATTTATGTACAGTTTCGGTTCTTAAATTCAATCTATCATTCTCATCTAATTGAGTTTTAAGCATGTCCTTATGGTCTTTGGACTTTATGTAGGACTCAATTTTGTCAAGGCCAATTTTGTATGCAGGTGAGATCTCATCAGAAGAAACAACGCTTTCACAGTTGTAAGCTTCAGCATCGATTTCATCCTCTTTTAACTCAAGGAAGGGTAAAATCATGCGATGTATCTTCTTTCCTATTTCACAATCGAGATGCAACTGAGTGATATTAAAATAAAGTCTTTTAGTAATCAAACAAAAAACATTCCGTTGTTTCAAAAGTTTAAGATTGTCTCGTTGTAAATAAATTAATTCATCATTTGACCTAATCAAATCTTTCTCCTTCTGCTCAATCCACATCCTCCTTTCCTCACTCTTCGACGATATCCTGCTAATTTGATTAGTCAGGTTAGAGTTTGCGACACGGGTTTGGGAAAGACTGCTGCTTATACTTGAGAATTTAGTTTTTAAGTTATTTCATTCCCTTTCATATTTAGTAACAGGCATATTTAGAGAAGCAAGAATATTTTGTTCCTTCTTGATCAACTCATCACATTCGTTGATCTGTGTACTGACAGGTTTCGCAGCAAAACACCTGTCCTCCCGCTCCTTCTTACCTTCTATCCCACCATCGGTTGTATATCCTCCCATTTGAGACACAACTTCGGTCACCATTAAACACCTTCCTGTGACAGGTTCTTCTTTCACCAGCATCACCTTCCCATGAGTGGGTTTTCTGACTTCTTCATCCTCTGAATCTGTGGACCATACTTCCACACCACCGAATTCATCATGTTCACCGGTATCCTGTATAATCAAAGCATTCATAGTTTTATTGTTTGTAGCTGACTTTCTTTTCTTGATTTCCTCCAGTCGACTCAGGAGGTTCGCTTCCTCATTGTCATCATCTATCTTTTCTGCTTTCTTTTTCAGCATACAGTCTTTTGTAAAATGGTTCTTGCCTCCATAGTAATGGCAATCAAATCCCGAGTCTCCACCAACTTTCACTTCTTTCTTTAACTCTTCATACTTCGACCCCATCTTCGGTTCCTCCTTGATCTTTTCAGCGTTGTAACTTCCCTACCAATTTTGGTTCTTGTTGGCTGGGAATTTCCTCTTAATGAATTTTCTAGGATTGGATACCATCATGGCATATTCTTCAGCGGTTGGATCGTAATCAGCAAGATCCAATTCCTCTTCTTCTTCAACAAAGCTTTTTCCTTTAGAGACAAGGGGTAAAGAGCCCAAACTGGAAACCACACTCATTTCCTTAGACAGTGCACTTTCATGGGATTTCAAAATTCCCACCAGTTTCGCTAAAGAATACGAATTGAACTGTTCATGTGCTTTAATAGTGGAAAAAACAGCCATCCATTCGGGTCTTAGACCGTTCATGAAAGTAACCTTTTGTTCAATCACTTTCCTTTCGATCCCATGCTTTATCATCTTACTTAAGAGATGATTAAAGCGAACAAAAGCCTGAACCAGATTCTCTTCGGGCTTCTGCTTGAAATCACCAAATTCAGAAAGCAAAAGAGTTTGAATTGAATGTTCTAGATCTTCATCAGTGGAATACAATTCTTTTAATCTATCCCAAATCTCTTTAGCAGTAGCACAAGAACTTACCAAACAGAACGTATCTGACTGCAAAGCAAACCTAATCATCCTCAAGGCCTTGATGTTGCATTGAAACTTTCCCTTCTTCTCTTCAGGAATATCTTTGACATCGTTAACAAGCTGATTGTACTCTTTCTGAGTTTTGAAAATCTTTGAGGTGCTTGAGTGAGCAAATGGGCCAGCAGTGATTGCTTCCCAGATCAAGTACCCATTATCCTCCGATCCAATCACATAATCTTCAAAGTGATGCGTCCAAACTTCATAATCTTGAGTATACAAGATTGGAATTCTTGTCGTAGAACTAATATTGTTGGAGATGTTGATTGGATTGGTTTGAGAATCATCCATGGCCATTGTAACGACGTTTGATCGATTACCTATTTAAGATCAGACTTGTAATTTATCGTTAGGGTTAGATCGACGATTAATGAGATACATCAATATGGAATGACGACTCAATTAATATCAATCAATGTGGAATTAAAAACCCTACTAACTTCTTCGACAGAAGAGATGTGTATGAATTACACAGTCTCCTGCTCTGATACCAATTGATGAGAATAAATCTCAGATCGATTAGATCTTTCACAGGTAAGAATATGAATATCAAACAAGACAAACACAATAATGATATGAACACATAATGGAATCAAATATGTGCTTATGATTCAAATAAAGTCACGCCTCAGCAGAGCTCGATGAAGAACTTCCACTATAGAGGCGAGTTAGGGTTTACAAAAACTCAATGACAAAAATAATGAAAGCGTTAACAATAAAGACTGCATGCATGCATCTTATATACTAAACCCTAGTACAAAACATGCACGGTTGGACAGGCCCAATACCGGCAACCAAAACTGGCTAAGGACCGAGCCCATGACGCAACATAATAATCCCAACAATAATAAATTAACATGTTAAACCAACAAGTGTTTCAAATTTCTCAAACAAATTAAAACCAAATAAACTATAAACTAAAAACTAAAAACAATCAAATCAATCATCCTCATCATCATCATGTGCTCCACTTGTGCCCGCTCCATCTTCTCCTTGGTTTCTATATTCGCTCCACCGAGGGCAAATCGGGTAATGATTCCCCAAATGAGGAGGTTGCTCAACATGGAAATGTCATATCATATTTTCCATTGTACCCCCAATCCAATTCATGCTAAGTGAAAGCTGATCAAAATAGCCTGTCATATCACCCCCAAAGTTGGGTCCGCCAATGGGTGCTTGTTGGTGCACCGGTTGTCCTCATTCACCTCTCCCTCTCACATTCCTTCGCCTTGGCCGTGGTTGTGGCTACTGCTCAGGTTGACCACCTGACTGCTCACCACCCTCATCATCTGATGCCAAAATACCCCAGTGAAATCCAAAGTTCTGAACAACCCGCATTGTCTCTAAATAACCCATGCTAAACTCATTCTCATCCATGCAATTCATGGAACGATTGATACCAGGAACAAGCAAACCATATGATCGGGCCAAACGTGTAATGAATTTCCCTCCACAGATAGGGCTCCCATGACGAGAACTAGCAACATAATCAGCCAGAAAGCGTGCCAAAAAGTAAGGAATGTTGCAACACACTCCTGGCTGTAAGATACACCACAAGAAAAACAATATTTGCTTCGTTACTTTATCCCCATGCCTCCTGTGGTTGATGGAAAATGTGATAAATCGGTGGAGTAATCGATGGATAGGGGACCGAATGCTGCTTTCTGGTGATACCCCGGAGTTAAACACCCGAGAAGCAATGTTGTGCCAGAAATTAAACCCCGTAACACCATCTGCATAACTTCTGACCGCCTCCCTTAAGAACATGCCAAACTCAGGAGTCATTGTCTCGTGGGGATTATATATCCCCACCCTCCAAGAAAACTCCACAAGGCTGCATTCATGGTACTCTTCCCCGAGACGGAATACCAAAGCTCGCTGATAATGAGGGTCTTGGACATTCTTGTGGAATGTCACTGTCGAGAAGAAATCCACACATAATTCCTTATAAACCCTCTCTTGAATGCAGAAAATATTAAGCCACCCCGAACAAGTAAACGAAAAACCATCTCCCAAAAATATTTTCGTGAGATACTAGGACATTTGATCAACAAGCCCAACCTCCCTTAACCTTGCCCAATTAATTGTAGGGGAAACAGAAATCTCACGGTTCTAAAGCCACCCCAAACGGTTGTTCCAATAGGTCAAAACTTCTTGGGACATTGTTGTTGGGAAATTGTAAAATGGGTGTAAACTAGCAACCCCGGTTGGAACCTCGCGTCTTGGAGCCATTCCTGTAAAACTAAACAGAAAAAAACCACAAAACAAAAGAAATCCAAGAATCATAAGAAAATAGAAAACTATAATAGTCATGTTCAGGATTCACGTCGTGAACCCGTCTGGATTCACGTCGTGAGTTCGTCACAGCTCGTCACGATCGGTCAAGGTAGAACTCGAATCGGACCAAAAACTTTGTTGGGGTTTATTCCTATGTTAACGCTAACCACAATCTATCAACATGCAAATGCTATATCACGAATTTTAGGGCACATATGAACAAATTACTAATTACCAAACCATAGCCCCATCATTCAACTAGTAAAGTGAAATTAGCCATGAAACACAAGAAATCATTACCTTAGATTGTTGATTACGTAAGCAAAAAGGGAGTAGAAGTTGGAAATTGGCCGAAATTGGTAAGATGGGGGGACCAAAAGACAGCCTCACTTCGTGGGGGAATAAACAATGTGGCTAAGTCAAAGGAATCTGTTCTTATTTGTGGTCCAGTGTGAATTCATAATTCACGTCGTGAATTGTAAGAATTCACGTCGTGAGTCCATTTGGGTTGTACAATTGGGCCATCCAATATGAAATAAACTGAAAAATTTGGGCCATCTAATGATATAAGATTGTAACATGGAGTGGGCTGGACTAAAATTGTCCTAAGGAATATTTTGTCTGTTTCAACCTAGACTTACGTCGTGAATCATTATGATTCACGTCGTCAATACTGTCTGATAATGAAATTTATTATAAACTACAAATTTGTCTATTAACTAGATATTTTTAATTATTACCACTTAATTTTTAGGGACCCCACACTCAGTGTTTTATTATGTGAAAAGTGATTTGGATGATATAATCGATTTCCCTAAAACTAAAAATGCAAAAACTAAAAAGAAAAAGGAAATGCAAACCAAACTCGGGTTGCCTCCCGAGAAGTGCTTCTTTTTTAGGAGTCTTGAGCTAGACTCCGTGCCTCCTACATTGAATCTTCAGATGAGTCCACCACCAGCTGGATTTTCTGCTCCTTCCATCGCCTCTTGTAGGCTTGGACTCATCTAATGTACGCCTTCTTTGAGTTTTCCTTTTTAGCCTTCACCTCGTCTATTTCATGCTTCCTTTTGGTCCCTTTTGTTTCCATTTTTTCTTCATTCTTCATTAGCTCAATAAGTACATTCTCTTCTTTCACCACTAGACTAGTCACCTTTGATGTAACTTCTTCTTCATCACTCGACATTTCATCACTTTCCTCACTTATCAAAGATGTTGGTTTTGTGTAGGCAATGACTTCAACGAAAAATGGAACGAATGCTCTTGGTTTAGTGCGTTTAACTTGATTAATTGTCTTGATTTCTTCCTCCATGAATTTTTCTAATTCTTCAAATTCATTATCTTCATTACTATTGAACACTTCACCTTTAACATCATATCCTTGAAATCCATCTTGTATTCCAAAATCTTCCTTATCAGCACCAACCCTCAATGTAAGCTTAGATTCACGAACATCAACTAAAGCGCCAACACTATTTAGCAAAGGGTGACCAAGAATGATTGGGATATTTGCATCCTCCTTCATATCCAAAATGACAAAGTCAAATGGGAAAAAAAATTTCCCAATTTTGACAAGGATGTCTTCAACTATTCCTCTCGGGTGAGTCACCGAAGGATTAGCCATGTGGATGGTCATTTTTGTTGCCTTCATCTTCTGGATATTTAACTTTTGGTAGAACGAAAAAGACATCAAATTTATGCTAGCCCCAGAACGGCTAAAGCATAACTCTTCAAACTGTTACCAAACTCACATGGAAGAGTGAGGCGTCCGGGATCTCCCATCTTCTTAGGTAACTCCCCCAATACAACTTTTGAGCTTTGCTCACTAAGAATCACTTTATAATTCTTCTTCAATTCATGTCGAGTGTCTATTAGATCTTGAAGGAACTTCACGTATTCTGTAATTTTTGAAAGTGAATCAATAAAAGGAGTATTAATAGGAATACCCTTTATTTGTTGAATAAACTCCAGATGTTCCCTTTCCAGTGGACTAAGATGTGCTCGAGACAGGAATGGCAAAGGCAGTTTATAAGCTGGAACGGATTCTGACTTTTTCTATTCAGACCCAACCCACGACATGAGCTTAGAGGGCTCACGACGTGAGTCTGGTGTTTCAGCAATGTCTTCATTTTTGAGCTTCGGCTTCTTTGGCTTTGGATCGGGCTGCTTTGGGTCCACTTCTAGTGCCTCAACAAACTCAGAGATTGCCTCTTCTTCAATATCAATAGCCATAACATGAGGTTGAGCTTTCTTTTCGGGAAGTTGTGAAGATAATATGTTATTCACCAAAGTAGTGAGTTGACCAACTTGGACTTCTAAACTATGAATCGATGCTTGATGATTTCTTAATGAAGCTTGCTAGTCAATCATCATTTTGTGTTGTTCTTTCATCATATTCATGTGTTCATTTAGCACTATAGCGGTATCATTATGTCTTCTCTCGGATGCTTCCATAAATCAGGTCAACATGTTTTCCAAGTCTACTTTCTTCTCGGCTGGTGGTTGCTCTTTTTGGTAGATGCCTCGGCTTGTCTGCTTAAATTTTTCTTCTATTTGCCTCTTGTACTCATCATATGGCAGTCACTCTTTCTTTGGTTTCCTCCAGTCTTCATCATACTTGTCCCCACTTGAGTAGCAAACTTGAGCCTTCTTGTTCCCATATTCATCCAAGTTTCAATCTTTAGTCAAATGTGGACCACTGCATCTTTCACAACCAACTCTAATTACATGAATTGATTGCTTCATTTGGGTTAGCCTTCGGTCCATATTATTTAGTGTTACCATCATAGCAGCCATCTCTTTAGAATGTGCACTCCCAACTCCCTTTACTCCTTCATTCCTTGGATTGTGGTATTCACGAGAATGCTTTGCAAATTCTTCAACTAATTCCTTGACTTCACCTGTATTTTTCTTTGTAAGTGGTCCTTGAGAATCAAGGAGTTGCCCAATCATTACATTGACCCCGTCATAGAATATGGACACTTCTTGTAGAATGTTAAGGTCATGTTGAGGACAATTCCTTAACAACCCCTTGTATTGCTCCCAGGCCTCGTAAAGTGACTCCCCTGGGTTTTGCTCAAAATTGGCTATTTCCTTCTTGAGTTTAGCTATCTTGGATGGTGAACAGAATTGATCTAGAAACTGCTCATGCATTTGAGCCCAAGTAGTGATTGTACCCGGTGGTAGTGCTTTTAACCAATCTTTTGCTGCTCTCTTGAAAGTGGTCGGTAGAATCCTTAGCAAGATGGTATCTCTATTCACATTCGGGACATTGAAATAATCAACAATGTCATTGACTTCATCTAAGTGCTTAAACACATCTTCATGATCTTTTCCATAGAATGGGATATTCTTTAGTGCAGAAAGCATATGTCCTTTCAGCTCAAATGTGGCAGTGGCAGGAATGGCAGGTTGTACTAAACCCGGACCAACACCATCTCTAATTCTCTTTCTATAAGCTCCCATGGACAATTCTTCAATATTCGCCATCTCGTTTCTTGGCTCGTTCTCGGGTTCACTTGTATAAAGTCCAAACTCGGTTTCGGATTCGTATTCGGATTCGTTCGGGTTAGGTATTTGATCTAAGTCTTCAACCTTGTTCTTGTCCTTCGAAGATGAACTCGATCCTTCCGCTATCTTTCCCGACTTCTTTGAGAACACCGACTTGAGTTCTTGTAAGGGAATCTTCTTTGGTGTTTGATCTTCTTTCACATTCTTATCGTTCTTTTTGTGAAGGGCAGACTCTGGATCTTCAAGAGGTGGCACCAAAGGTGTGTTAGAGGCCCTGGTCATGAACTCCTACAAAATAAAAAATAAAAACGTAAAACTGAACTAAGAAAGACAAACTAAACTAAGAAAACAAGGACTCACAGGATTCACGTCGTGAGCCTGTAATGCTCACGTCGTGAGTTCTGTAATGCCAGAAAAAAAAATCAGTAATTAACTAAGTCGTCCCCGACAACGGCTTAGTTAATCTAAAGCAAATAAATCAGTAATTAACTAAGACGTCCCCGACAACGACACCAAAAACTTGATGTGCACAAAAGTACCTACTAATTTTATAATTTATAACCTAACTAAAATGCACCTAGGCAGTGTACCTAGTCGAATTATAGAATAGTTGGGTAAGTCGGGTGTCGATCACAGGGAACGGTGTTAACTAATTAATCTACTTACTACTAAATTAATCTAATAATTAACAGCTTAAAAGGTTTTTATCTGATTTTACATGATCAGACGAACTTTACTCAAATTCAATCAATTACTAAAAATACTTCTGTTAGTTCGAATCCACTTTCCCTCAATGGTTTATAATTTAGCTATGACAATTACTGTTGGTACCAATTAAGATAGTATTAGCAATTTAGTTCTAAATCTACTAACTTTAATTAATTCATGTAAGTGTATGTATGGTCACACAATAGTTAACACATAATCAATTGTTGAATAAGATTGGAGCCATGTAAGATTGATTAATCAAAACACAATTACAGTCATAATATGAGTTCTCTAGCACAACTTAATTCAATGATTCAATTACTTATCTAAGATTGGTTTGATCTTAGCTCTAATAAACTAGTGTTCACTGAATTATTAGGTATTCAAATTCATGCATATTTGTATTCACTAACTACACAGAACAATAATTTAAAGCAATCAAATATTAAATTAAACATGCTAGGTAAAATCAATCAGCACAAGCATATTACCAACAAGTAAAGTCAAATCTAATGCATTAAAACCATGAGTTCCAGCTTCATCTAGCTAACAGAAGAAGCTAGATTGAGCTGGACATACTAGCAAATAAACAAGCACAATTCAAAGTATAAGACATGTTCAAGTATCAACAATTAAAGTAATTATGAACCTCTACTCTTTTGGTGTTGAAATCCTTCTTCTAAGACTTTTCTTCTGCTGAAACTCGTCTTCTGAAACCCTTTTCTCTAGCCAAAAGTCTCCTAAGTCATAATGATCAAGATAATTTATACTATCTGATTTTTCCAAGTTCACGTCGTGAACCATAAGGATTCACGTCGTGAATGCGAGTTTTTCGTATTCAACAACGATTCTTTCACCCGGATGCATATCTTCTGGAACACCCCACTCACATCGTGAGCATCAAATTACTCACGTCGTGAGTACGTTTTTTGTTGAGTTTTTCATCCTTCTTCCCTTCAAGCCTCCAAAGTTCCAAGTATTTTCAGTTTCAGTCCGTATCTTCGAGAATGCTTCTATTTTGGCTGCAAATAACAATTTATCCTTATAAATACCATTATTCTATTAAAATAACCAAAATATATTTAAAATGTACTTAAATATTGCCTAGAAATGTGTATAAATTTGGAAATATCATAGGGGTTTAAGGAGGTCTTTATGATTCCTAATGAGGTCAGTTTCTAATATGCTTCTTGCTTACCACCCTCACCGCCCAATTTCATTTTGAGAACGGAATTACCGAAAGGGTTTGATTGTGATAATGGTCAATCTAAAAGTTTTCTAAATACAAGTATAAAACAAAATCTCGTTTTATTAATAGAATGCGATTCTCATATTATACATGAAAATTGCAAATTCTCTTTATATTATGTTGGTGGAGCTCATGTGGTTAACTGGCACATCACTCTAGAGTATAGTTGAGAATGATATGGAACTCTCGAATCTCAAGCATAACTTGAGCCGGGGACCATGCGATTTTTCATGGTTAATTCTCAATCTATTTAATGTGAATCTTATGTTATCCATAAAGGTTGCACATTCTCTTTATAACTTGTTGATGGAGCTCGTGTGGTTAACCGACACATCATTTTGAGAGTATAGGTAGAGAATGATGTGGAACTCATGAATCTCAAGTGTAACTTGAGCCGGGGACCATGTGATTTTGTATGGTCGATTCACCATCTATTCAGTGATCCGCAGTGACGCTGTCATTGAATCTGAGATGAACATAATCTGAGATTAACATGTCATTGATAGTCAATGAATCTCAAATATCTAGTAATTTTTTGGTGATCAAAATTGGCAAAGGGATTTGCCTACCTAAATAACTTTATGGTGTCTTTATGAAATCCCTCTACACATCATGCTGCCAAATATGGATCCTATCCTTCTAAAATAATTTTATTTATGGTGATTAATTTCTAAGGATTAATGAAACAAACTATAATGGAAATTGATATTGAATGATGTCTATAACCTTATCCACTAAAATCTACTGCTATAAAACCTTTGAAAGGATTACCTATGAGGATGATCAGTCTTGTCAAATTTATAGTTTGGGAATAGTTCTCATAAACGAAAAGAAAGATCATGCCTTTGATAAAGCTCTTCTTAGGTTACTCCAAACATTGTATTCTAATCTATTGGAAAGAACAATTATCAAGTGTATCTTGTAAATTGACATATTGAAGTAAAATGGGATTACCTTAAGTTAAGAGTTGACTAGGGTTAGCCAATGTCACACCCCTGAACCAGACAGCGTAAACGTCCGGGGGGCTTGAGTGACTTCAATCTTGTAGTATCATCATAGTGTATATAATTGAAACATAACACCATCATCATCATCACACATGTCATATTACAACAGTCATTGGTTTGCATCAAAGATTGTATTTCAATATTACATGCCAAAATATCCAAAGTATGATGAAAACAAAACATAACAAAATATCCACGTATTCTTGCTGACCAACCTGCTCAACGATTTCCTGAGAATACAAGTTAATTTAAAAAGGTCAACATATATAATGTTGGTGAGTTCATAAGCATGTTTAGGAAAAAAAATGTTTTGTATTACTTTGTAAACACCAAAAAATCTGATATTTTCTGAAAAACGGTTTGAAATGTTTGTGTCCGATCTTGGATTAATGCATGTGTGTTAATGTTTATGAGAATATAAAGAGAATGACCCCAGACAACTTCGTCTGTCATGACAATTTCGCCTGTCATGACGTCGATAAGACGCCGACTTGTTTAAGGTAAGGTTTGTCACCCTAGACTGGCCTAGTCTCACTGTAACGAACAACTCAGGTGTGGGGTGTCACCCCCTTATAGATCTATACACAAACTCTCGTTCTCTCTCCAGGAGACTCTGGTTATAACTACATGCTACGTCTGTACACTCATTTGGTGCCAAACGTGTGACAACCCGATATTTCAACTCTTTGTAATGACATAAAAAGTCAATTATTGTAACCACTTTTGAGTTAATAAAATTAACTTTGATGATAAAATGTCCAAAAAGTTCTATTTAAATTCCTTCTATGTTTAAATGTCATTAAACCATTTGTACGTAAAAAGAGCGCCCAAATCCGACTTCGTATATTGAAGTTAAGATTTTTCCAAGTTTGGCTTAGCAACAGGCAACTAAAAACTCGAATCAGAGATTGAGCGACTTTTGGCTGGAATGACCTAAATGAGAATCAAAGGTCTCGAAAATGGTATTTCAGCGGTGAAAAGTCTGGCAAAAACCGACGTCAGATAAAGAAGTTATGAATTTTTAAAGAAATTCCTTAATCACGTCATTTTATAATTAAATAATAAAAATAATTTCGGAATTTGCCAACGGAGTCTAAACAAAAGTTGTAGAGCGTAGTCTCACCTACGCGTGGATATAAAGACCATCGAAAACGAAGTTCGTATGAAGGAGATATGAATTTTTGAAGTTTATTAAATAATTTATATATATATATATATATATATATATATATATATATATATATATATATATATATATATATATTATATCAAAAATCCGGTAATATCCGAAGAAGGAGTCAGCGTCCTCATCCGAGTTACGCGCTGCGTAACCCCGTACGCCCCGCGTACCCGAGGACCTTGGTCTCGGTCCGTCCACGTCGCCCCTATGCGAAGCTACCGACCCGCCCCATCCGACCCACCCCATCCGACCCGTCCCATCCGATCCGTCCCATCCGAAGCCGAGGCAATCGAGGACTCGCTCATGCATGACGTACGCGTACGCACTGCGTATGAGCGTACGCCCCGCGTACCGAGGCTTCTCAAACCCCTATAAATAGAATGCGAGGGTTTCCAGAAAAATTGCTCATTTCTTTCCTTTCTCTCACAATCTTGCCTCGTTTTCTGTGCCCGTTCAAACCCGAAGCCCTGGTCTTTTTGCTCAAGTCCCGAAGGTCGATTTTACTCCCGAGATTCCCGAGAATCCCAAGAAAAATCCGTTTCCCGAGACGAAACTCTGCCCGGTTTTCCATCTCGCTATCTTCAAACTTTCAAGTGAGTTCATACCCCTAATCAATATTTTAAATGATTTTAAATGCTTTAATGGGGGGGGGGGGGGGAATACAAGTAGAAACAAACATGTTATTTAATCATTGATATGTATTTTATAACTGTGTTTGTCATTTAACATATTTCACATGCTACAAAATCTGATGCATGAAATGGTTTTACATCTTAAAAACACATTGTTACCAAATGTTTTACCTTTGAAATGTTTATTAAAATGACATCAAGTCATTGTTAATTATTGTTGAAAACCCATAAGATGTCTTACAAAAACCATTTTTCATTCTTGAACTAAACTATGCATATACACTTATATTCTTATATATGTATTGATGTTATAGCGTACATCTTTCATTTAGTTTCCCACACTCTTGAGTAGTAAGAGTGTACAAACCTACATGATCATCCAGTTATATTACAGTAGATTATCATAGGGATAATTTGAAGATATCAAACATTACTTCTATTACAAGGAATCACACAAGAGTCAGTTCATTCATGAGTTCTTACTAGAACCTTACCTGATACATGAGTACCTTTACATATGCTTACATGATACATGAACACATTACAAGAGTACCTTTACGTAGATACCTTTACCTGTGTATACTTGTTTATAGTGAATATTTGTATCTCAAATTGCGAGGATGATTTATTAGTACCTTCTGTGTAAATCTTCCTGCATATCCCTAGTACCTCGGGATATCTAGACAAGACCCTATCCCTAGTACCTCGGGATACCTAGATGGGTCTCTATCCCTAGTACATCGGGATATATGGACGGGACTAACCATTCCGGAACCCATCTGTTAGCAACTGTGGGTGATGAACATCTACGGATGCCTACGGTTATTACTTATACTAGGAGTACCTTTACGGGGACTAACCCTTCCCTCGCCCTGCTGCTGCTACAGAGGACAATTGGACAATCTTCGGATGTTCATTAGGTTATATAAGTACATGTTAGCACCAGTACCTCCGGCTAACATTTACTTTATTACGTATTTCCTATTACTTTATTTTGTGATACCTTTCACATAAACGATGAGTTAGACTAAGCACTTTTAGTACTAGTCAATAGAAAGGAAAAACTACACTTCATACTTACAAAACATTCAGGTCTTGGTAGAAGACTACACTTCATACATACAGAACATTCGGGCCTTGGTAGAAGACTACATTTCATACTTATAGAAAATAAGGGTTTTTCTAAGGATTTCATACTTACCTCAACATTTTCATTTAAAGGTTTGCATGGCTTTCATAACAGATTTTCACAAACAAGGCAATGGCACATATATACTTATAAATTCACCAGCTTTAAAGTTGATACTGGCTTTCAAAATAACTTGTATTCTCAGGTCATCAGTAGATAGGTACGGAGGCCAGGTTTTGAGAAGACGAAGCAGACAAGTCTCGTCTTTTATTTTGATTGTATATTTTTGGTGTTTTATTACAATGAAGGAACACACATGTATTAAACTTTACTTATAATGCAATGGATGATGTTGTTGCTTGTTTATTATATTACACTGTTGTGATACTGTACATGACATCCTCCACCCCTGAACGTTTCTGCCGTTCGTG
Source organism: Lactuca sativa (assembly GCF_002870075.4). Lineage (NCBI taxonomy): Eukaryota > Viridiplantae > Streptophyta > Magnoliopsida > Asterales > Asteraceae > Lactuca > Lactuca sativa. Next base: position 127,573,559 of record NC_056627.2, on the reverse strand, counting down.
GTTTTGGGGTGTGACAGATTGGTATCAGAGCATTGTTTATAGTGAATATAGTATATCAACCCATAAAAGATATACTAACTATAAATACATGGGATTAAAACACTCTGTCTCAGAGTTATACTTTTAAATAATAAAATATTTAAGTAAGTATACGTGCCTGCATTCATACTAAAATCAGTGTCACAACGACAAGAACAAAAGTATTACGATTGTTGAATATCACAAGTAAGCCTGGAGATATATAGTCAGTCTTGGGAATGGCATAGCCTGATCAACTATGCTGGTCCGAGGAGTGATTAGAATATGCCCAAGAATGGTTGTGATATGGCAACAAGTCTAAAAACTTACCAACACAACCATAAAGAAATACCATAGGGGTATTTGGTCTTACTGTAATTATCTTAGTCAGTTCGTCTATTTTAGCTATTCCTTCTGTTGTTGGGCTATGGGGATTTAGTCCATTAGACACATTCATTAATCATTTATTCTTATCCATTTTGTCATCTTTTAAACGTATAGTTAAAGATGCCGCCACGCAGGAATCCAAGGAGGAACCCAAACAACGCAGCACCAATACCACCACCTCCACCACCACCTGTACCCCTTCAACCACCAAATCCTTTCGATGCAAACATGTTCCAGGCAGCTTTCACAGCAGCAGTTGCAGCTGCTGTGTTAGCAATCAATGCTCCTGCCCCTAGCGGATCAGGAACAGGTGCACCACCCTCGAACCACGGCGAAAGCCATGGACACCCTCGGGAGTGCACCTACAAGGACTTCACTAACGCCAAACCCCGCAGCTTCAATGGAACTGGGGGTGTTATGGTGTTGAGACAGTGGATTGAGAATATGGAATCTGTCTTCGAGATCTGCGGATGCCAAGAAGGCAACAAGGTCAAGTTCGCAGCTTGTACCTTCTCTGACCGAGCACTAACATGGTGGAACAGCCATGTTAACTATCTAACTTTGGTGGTGGCGTATTCCATCGGCTGGGAAAAGTTGAAAGACATGCTGATGAAAGAATACTGTCCTCGAGGTGAAATACAAAAACTCGAGCAAGAATTCTGGGGTCTACAAATGGTTGGATTCGACATCACTACCTACACAAATAGGTTCTGTGATTTGGCAAACTTATGCCCTGATATGGTTGCTCTCCAGAGCAAAACGATCGAGAGATATATATGGGGACTGTCGCCCCAGATCCAGTCAAGTGTGATCGCTTCCAGGCCTATTACCTTTGATAGTGCCAAGGAATTGGCACAATCTCTTATCGATCACCGGAAACCTCAAAACACAACAACCCCTACACCTGTACCACAAAAATCCAACCCCGACTACGACAAGAAGGGGTGGAATAAGAGGAAAAGAGGGGCTTTGCAAGGATCCTCCAATAAACAACAACTTGTGGCGATCAATGTTGCCACAGTGACTCCTGTTGCCCCTGCGAACCTCTTACCAGCAAAAACATATGCTGGAACTCTTCCAAAGTGCACCAAGTGCAACTACTACCACCACAGACCTTGCAAGGAGATGTTCTGCTCTAACTGCAACAGGAAGGGGCACACCGCCCGTTACTGCAAGGCTCCAACAGCTCAAGCCGCCCAGGTCCCAAACGCAGGGATGGGCTAAACTTGCTACGGATGTGGCGAGGTGGGCCATTACAAGAGGAACTGCCCTAAAGCAAGGATGGCTGGCGGAGTAGGAAGAGTTATGGCCTTAGGCCACGAGGATGCAGTAGCTGATCCAATGATAGTTACTGGTACGTTCCTCCTCGATAACTCATGTGCTTGCATACTTTTCGATAGTGGAGCCGAGAAAAGTTTTGTAAGTCACAAATTTGCACACCTGCTTAAACAAAAACCATGTGCATTAGATAGTTCATTCACGGTAGAAATGACTAACGGGAAAACAGAGAGTATAAACTGCATATATGTAGGTTGCACCTTAACTTTAGATAGCCAGACTTTCAAGATAGATCTCATGCCAGTCTCAATTAAATGTTTCGACGTTATCATTGGTATGGATTGGTTAAGCCTTCATCACGCCGACATCATGTGCTACGAGAAAGCAGTCCGTCTAAACCTTCCGTCTAACGAAACCCTTATAGTCTACGGCGACAAACCCGGTGCAAGTCTTCGTATTATATCAAGTATTCAAGCACAGAAGTATCTGCGTAAGGAATACCATGCATTCCTTGCTCACGTCGTCGATACGAGCCTCGAAACGAAAGAACTAAAGAACATCCTAGTAGTGAGCGACTTCCCCGTCATTTTTCCAGAAGAACTACCCGGGTTACCTCTGCAACGACAGGTCGAGTTCATAATCGACTTAGTCCCAGGAGCTACCCCAGTAGCCAAGTCGCCCTACCGTTTAGCACCAGTTGTGATGCAGGAACTCTCTGGTCAACTTAACGAACTGCTCAGCAAGGGCTTTATAAGACCAAGTTTCTCACCTTGGGGAGCACCGGTCTTGTTCGTTAAGAAGAAAGACGGATCATTCCGTATGTGTATTGACTACAGAGAACTCAATAGACTGACGGTCAAGAAGCGTTACCCTCTGCCTCGCATAGATGATCTATTCGACCAACTGCAAGGGGCGAACTATTTTTCTAAGATTGATCTGAGATCCGGATATCACCAGTTACGAGTGCTAGAAGAGGATGTGCCGAAGACAGCCTTCCGAACTCGTTACGGACATTACGAGTTCGTGGTGATGCCATTCGGATTGACCAATGCGCCCGCAGTCTTCATGGATATGATGAATAGAGTATGCCGACCTTACTTGGATCAGTTCGTCATCGTTTTCATTGACGACATCCTGATCTACTCCCGAAGTAAGAAAGAGCATGGCGATCACCTGCGACAAGTTCTAGAGACATTACGAAAAGAGAAGCTTTATGCGAAGTTCTCGAAATGTGAATTTTGGATCCGGAGAGTCGAATTCTTAGGACACATGGTAAGCGAAGAGGGAATCCACGTGGACCCATCCAAAATTAAAGCCATTGAGAACTGGTCAGCACCTAAGACGCCTACAGAAATTCGTCAATTTCTAGGTCTCGCTGGCTACTACCGCAGATTCATTCAGAACTTCTCTCGAATAGCGAAACCTCTTACAACCCTAACCCAAAAAGGCGTGGCCTTTGACTGGGAAGAGAAACAAGAGAGAGTTCCAAACGCTCAGGAGAGCCTTGTGCACTGCGCCAATACTATCCCTTCCCGAAGGAATAGAAGACTTCGTAGTCTATTGTGATGCATCAAATCAAGGGCTCGGATGTGTTCTGATGCAGCGAGGTAAGGTCATCGCCTACGCCTCGAGGCAGTTGAAGACACACGAGGTTAACTGCACGACCCACGATCTTGAACTAGGAGCAGTAGTGTTTGCTCTGAAGATCTGGAGACATTACTTGTATGGAACAAAGAGCACTATCTTTACCGACCACAAGAGTTTACAACACATTTTCAATCAAAAGGAGCTCAACATGAGACAACGAAGGTGGGTCGAGCTACTCATTGATTACGAATGTGATATTCGTTATCATCCGGGTAAAGCCAACGTAGTAGCAGACGCCCTAAGTCGGAAGGAATATTCTGGTCGCAAAGTCAAGTCATTGTCAATAACCATCCATTCACACTTGTCTAAACAAATTCAGGGGGCTCAACTTGAAGCCATGAAACCTGAAAATGTGACGAATGAATCCCTTAGAGGAATGGACAAGAATTTAGAAGCCAAGGGTGACGGAGCCTTATATTTCATGAACCGGATCTGGACACCGAAACACGGTGGTTTCCGAGACTTGGTCATGACCGAGGCGCACAACACTCGGTATTCCGTCCACCCAGGTTCAGATAAGATGTATCTGGATTTTAAAAAGCTATACTGGTGGCCTAATATGAAAGAAGAGATTGCTACCTTCGTAAGTAAATGCCTTACTTGCGCAAAGGTTAAGTTCGAGTACCAGAAGCCCTCTGCTTTATTGCGACAACCAAAGATCCCGGAATGGAAGTGGGAGCGGATCACTATGGATTTCATAACCAAGTTGCCCAAGACAACGGGTGGACTTCACACCATATGGGTCATCGTTGATAGATTGACCAAGTCTGCACACTTCCTGCCTATCAAAGAAACCGACAAGATGGAGAAACTTACGAGAACATACATTAGGGAAATCGTACGGCTACATGGTGTACCTATGTCCATTATCTCCGATAGAGATAGTAGGTTCACCTCAAGATTTTGGCAATCACTACAACATTCCTTAGGAACAAGGCTGGACATGAGCACAGCCTACCATCCTCAGACCGACGGACAGAGTGAGAGGACCATCCAAACACTGGAAGATATGTTGCGAGCCTGCGTGATTACCTTTGGGAAGGCATGGGATACTCATTTACCCCTTGTCGAGTTTTCCTATAATAACAGTTATCACACGAGCATCAAGGCTGCTCCATTTGAAGCTTTCTACGGCCGAAAGTGCAGATCCCCTCTGTGTTGGGCTAAGATGGGTGATACCCAATTAGCCAGGGGGCAAGCTTCCGACAGTACTCTCACCGGTCCGGAGATCATTCGGGAAACGACAGAGAAAATCGTTCAGATCCGTGAACGATTGAAATCCTCTAGAGACCGACAGAAGAGCTACGCTGATAAGCGAAGAAAACCTTTGGAATTTCAGGTGGGAGACCGAGTCCTTCTCAAAGTCTCACCCTGGAAGGGCTTGATACGCTTCGGCAAGCGTGGGAAGCTTAATCCGAGGTACATAGGGCCTTTCGAGATTCTTGCAAGAGTCGGCCCCGTAGCTTACAAACTCGACCTACCAGACGCACTTCGTAGCGTACATTCTACATTCCACGTATCTAACTTGAAAAAGTGTCTATCTGACGAGACTCTTGTAATCCCACTTGACGAGATCGAGATCAACGAGAGCCTCAACTTCGTGGAAGAACCTGTAGAGATCATGGACCGTGAGGTCAAGCAGACAAAACAAAGTTGCATACCCATCGTGAAGGTTCGCTAGAATGCCAAGCGGGGACCTGAATTCACATGGGAACGCGAAGATCAGATGAAACAAAAGTACCCTCATCTCTTTCATGTTCACTAGTATCTTTACTACATTAAATTTCGGGACGAAATTCCCTCTAACGGGGGGATGATGTGACAACCCGATATTTCAACTCTTTGTAATGACCTAAAAAGTCAAGTATTGTAACCACTTTTGAGTTAATAAAATTAACTTTGATGATAAAATGTCCAAAAAGTTCTATTTAAATTCCTTCAATGTTTAAATGTCATTAAACCATTCGTACATAAAAAGAGCGCCCAAATCCGACTTCGTATATTGAAGTTAAGATTTTTCCAACTTCGGCTTAGCAACAGGCAACTAAAAACTCGAATCGGAGATCGAGCGACTTTTGGCCGGAATGACCTAAATGAGAATCGAAGGTCTCGACAATGGTATTTCAACGGTGAAAAGTCTGGCAAAAACCGACGTCATATAAAGAAGTTATGAATTTTTAAAGAAATTCCTTAATCACTTCATTTTATAATTAAATAATAAAAATAATTTCGGAATTTGCCAACGGAGTCTAAACGAAAGTTGTAGAGCGTAGTCTCACCTACGCGTGGATATAAAGACCATCGAAAACGGAGTTCGTATGAAGGAGATATGAATTTTTGAAGTTTATTAAATAATTTATATATATATTTATAACAAAAATCTGGTAATATCCGAAGAAGGAGTCAGCGTCCTCATCCGAGTTACGCGTTGCGTAACCCCGTACGCCACGCGTACCTGAGGGCCTTGGTCTCGGTCCGTCCACGTCGCCCCTATGCGAAGTTACCGACCCGCCCCATCCGACCCGCCTCATCCGACTCGTCCCATCCGATCCGTCCCATCCGAAGCCGAGGCAGTCGAGGACTCGCTCATGCATGACGTACGCGTACGCGCTGCGTACGAGCGTACGCCCCGCGTACCGAGGCTTCTCAGACCCCCTATAAATAGAATGCGACGGTTTCCAGAAAAATTGCTCATTTCTCTCCTTTCTCTCACGATCTTGCCTCGTTTTCCGTGCCCGTTCAAACCCGAAGCCCTGTTCTTTTTGCTCAAGTCCCGAATGTAGATTTTACTCCTGAGATTCCCGAGAATCCCGAGAAAAATCCGTTTCCTGAGACGAAACTCTGCCCGGTTTTCCATCTCGCTATCTTCAAACTTTCAAGTGAGTTCATACCCCTAATCAATATTTTAAATGATTTTAAATGCTTTAATGGGTGGGGGGGAATACAAGTAGAAACAAACATGTTATTTAATCATTGATATGTATTTTATAACTGTGTTTGTCATTTAACATATTTCACATGCTACAAAATGTGATGTATGAAATGGTTTTACATCTTAAAAACACAATGTTACCAAATGTTTTACCTTTGAAATGTTTATTAAAATGACATCAAGTCATTGTTAATTATTGTTCAAAACCCATAAGATGTCTTACAAAAACCAATTTTCATTCTTGAACTAAACTATGCATATACACTTATATTCTTATATATGTATTGATGTTATAGCGTACATCTTTCATTTAGTTTCCCACACTCTTGAGTAGTAAGAGTGTACAAACCTACATGATCATCCAGTTATATTACAGTAGATTATCATAGGGATAATTTGAAGATATCAAACATTACTTCTATTACAAGGAATCACACAAGAGTCAGTTCATTCATGAGTTCTTACTAGAACCTTACCTGATACATGAGTACCTTTACATATGCTTACATGATACATGAACACATTACAAGAGTACCTTTACGTAGATACCTTTACCTGTGTATACTTGTTTATAGTGAATATTTGTATCTCAAATTGCGAGGATGATTTATTAGTACCTTCTGTGTAAATCTTCCTGCATATCCCTAGTACCTCGGGATATCTAGACAAGACCCTATCCCTAGTACCTTGGGATACCTAGATGGGTCTCTATCCCTAGTACCTCGGGATATATGGACGGGACTAACCATTCCGGAACCCATCTGTTAGAAACAGTGGGTGATGAACATCTACGGATGCCTACGGTTATTACTTATACTAGGAGTACCTTTACGGGGACTAACCCTTCCCTCGCCCTGCTGCTGCTACAGAGGACAATTGGACAATCTTCGGATGTTCATTAGGTTATATAAGTACATGTTAGCACCAGTACCTCCGGCTAACATTTACTTTATTACGTATTTCCTATTACTTTATTTTGTGATACCTTTCACATAAACGATGAGTTAGACTAAGCACTTTTAGGACTAGTCAATACAAAGGAAAAACTACACTTCATACTTACAAAACATTCAGGTCTTGGTAGAAGACTACACTTCATACATACAGAACATTCGGGTCTTGGTAGAAGACTACATTTCATACTTATAGAAAATAAGGGTTTTTCTAGGGATTTCATACTTACCTCAACATTTTCATTTAAAGGTTTACATGGCTTTCATAACAGATTTTCACAAACAAGGCAATGGCACATATATACTTATGAATTCACCAGCTTTAAAGCTGATACTCGTTTTCAAAATAACTTGTATTCTCAGGTCATCAGTAGACAGGTACGGAGGCCAGGTTTTGAGAAGACGGAGCAGACAAGTCTCGTCTTTTATTTTGATTGTATATTTTTGGTGTTTTATTACAATGAAGGAACACACATGTATTAAACTTTACTTATAATGCAATGGATGATGTTGTTGCTTGTTTATTATATTACACTGTTGTGATACTGTACATGACGTCCTCCACCCCTGAACGTTTCCGCCGTTCGTGGTTTTGGGGTGTGACAAAACGAAACGTCTAACTAGATCTTTAATCGAATTTATGCGAATAAACATGAAAGGTATATTCCAGGCCCATTAAACATGTAAGTGGACAACTAAGGCCCACTAAGCTTGTAGATTAGATTCCAGGCCCAATAAGCATATAAGGTATATTCCCGGACCAATAAACATGTAAGTGGACAACTAAGGCCCACTAAGCATGCAAATTATATTCCAGACCCAATAAGCATATAAGGTATGTTCCAGGCCCAATAAACATGTAAATGGACAACTAAGGTCTACTAAGCATGTAAATTATATTCTAGGCCCAATAAAAGTATAAATGACGTAGTTGATACATGGTTTGTTACGTTGGTTGTTCAAGCTTCATTATTTACCAAAATACATAAAAGCCCCTCTTTTTGTAAAAGGTCATTTTTGGTCCTACAAACCGAAAATTTACAATTATGACACATTTTTGGTAAAAATGACAATTTAGGTCCTTTAAGGCCAAGGTTTGCATTTAAGGCATAGTTGTAAGTAAAAATAACATTTTTAACTCACTTTTGTTAAAAATATCATTTTTGGCTTAATTTTATGAAAATGTGCATTATCGGCCCATTTATAAAGAAATTTATCTTTTTGGTCCAAGATCTAATAAATTTACATTTTGAATTCTTCTTATTGAAATTTTTTATTTTTGGCACAACTTTGTTTAAAATGACACTTAAGCAACAGAAGTCCAAAAATTTTCAATTTTGACCCAAAAACTGTGAAAGCCTAAAAATGAGGCCCATTTGTGAAAATTTACACTTTTAACCCTTTTAAAATCACAAATTCCATAAGGATTCATATTTATAAAAAAATAATCCTTTTTGGTCCCTTAAAACCATGAGTTACATATAATAACCTCATTTTTGATTATTTTTCCATTTTGGCCCTTTTATGTAATTTTCTTAGTTTTAAGCAACTTTGAAGTATTTTAAAACTTTTATTTACATAATAAGTTTGCAATAAATGTTTTGTTCTACAAATATCATCATATTTTAACATACTTTCAAGTTCATGGAGTTTATAACACATAATCACACATATATCATGAAAAACACACAAAATCATGCATACACACATAGATCTACACAAAACAACTTGTATTCTCCTCCAAAACATTGTAAAAACCGAAAATAAGGAGTATGAATTCACTTTGCTTTGGAGATTTCGGTTTTGGAAGGAGATTTGGAAGAGTTTTTGGCCTTGCTCACTTCTTTGAAGCAATCTTCGAATTCTAGGAAGTTTTGAGAGCATGATCATGAAAACATATGTTCATGAGGATGGATCTACCATCAAATGAATTAAATCACTTTAAGTTTACATGATATTACCTAAGTATGAGCTTGGAGAGATCTTGTTGTATACTCTCAAAGTCACGAAATCTGGAAGAAATGGATGGATTTTTGCTTGGAATTCTTGGAGGAATGTGGTAACTAGAAATGAAAATGAAGGCGGTGGTAGGATGATCCTTGGCTAAGAGACAGATAAGAGGGAGAGAAGAGAAAAGTTTATGACAGGATGGTTGCATGGGAGTATGAAAATGCCTAAATATTTGTTGTGTAATGCATGGGAATCCACTAGAAAAACATGAGGTGTCAAGTGGTTATAACCATGGACTTTTTTTTATATCAAACCGAGAATAAGGGGGAAGGAAAAGAGAAGGGAAAGGGTTTGGGCCTTGTTTGCTTATTTTCGAAATCATGAGGCCCAAATTGAAAGTTTTCGACCCATTGTGACCATATGAGGGTTTACGACCCAATATTGATAGGGAAAAAGGGGTTTACGGCCCATTAGGGTTCAAGAAACCCTTTACGGCCCATGGAGGCCCATGATGACAAAGTGAGACATTTTAGGCCCAATAAGGCCCATAAGAAGTCTTATGGACCAAAATGTTATTATTGAATAAATATGGGTCTATTTAAGGCCCAAATAGGGTTCCTTAATCCAAAATAACCAAATCGAGAGTTTACTGGCCCATTAGGCCCAACAAGAGGATTCTGGTCCATTCTGAGTTTGAATCGGGATATTAAGGTTTCAAACCCATAGTTAACTATATGAGATGAATTGTATTAGGTTTTGAGCTTCACTCAAGAGTTTTGATTCAAATGGTTGATTTTGAATGAGCATAGTACATGACAGAAACTTAGATTACAAGTTATACAGGAGTTGATCTTTACATGAAGACAAAATTTCCTAGCTAAAATGCTAGTTATGACATCATCCCCCCATTAGAGGGAATTTTGTCCCGAAATTCTTTTGAAAAATAGAACTATGAACGAGAGAATAAGGGTACTTCTACTTCATGGTCTTCGCGTTCCCATGTGAATTCCGGTCCGCGCTTAGCGTTTCATCGAACCTTCACAATCGGAATGCGACTTTGTTTCGTACGCTTCACTTCCCTATCCATTATCTCAACTAGGTCATCGACAAATAGGAGATGCTCGTTTATTTCGATCTCTTCCAAAGGAATGATAAGGGTTTGATCTGATAAGCACTTTTTCAGGTTCGAGACGTGGAACTTGGGGTGTACGTTGTTGAGCTCCACAGGTAGCTGTAGCTTATATGCCACCTGACCAATTCGAGCAAGAATCTCGAATGGTCCGATGTATCTCGGATTTAGTTTTCCCCATTTCCCAAAATGAATCACCCCTTTCCAGGGAGCGACCTTTAATAGCACCTAATCTCTGACTTGGAATTCCAGGGCTTTCGTCATTTGTCAGCATAACTCTTTTGTTGGTCTCGCGATGCTTGGAGTCGAGCCTTGATTTGGATTATCTTTTCCGTTGTTTCTCAAATGATCTCTGGTCCTATAAGAGTGTTGCTTGGTGATTACCCTTTTGTCGGCTGGGTGTCACCCACCTCAGCCCAACAGAGAGGCGATCTACATTTGCGACCATACAAAGCCCCAAAAGGAGCAAACCTTATGCTCGTGTGATAGTTTTTGTTGTACAAGAACTCAATTAAAGGCAAGTGGGTATCCCAAGATTTGCCAAAATCAATCACACAGCCTCGGAGCATGTCTTCAAGTGTTTGAATGGTTCGTTAGCTTTGGCTTTCGGTTTGAGGGTGGTAGGCAGTGCTCATGTCTAGTTGTGTTCCCATTGCCTTCTGGAGTGACTACTAAAACCATGAAGTAAATCTACTATCCCAATCCGAAATAATAGATACTGGAGCCCCATGAAGCCTCACGATCTCTTTTATATAGATTCGTGTTAATCATTCCATCTTGTACGATTCTTTTATTGGCAAGAAATGGGCGGATTTGGTTAACCTATTAACAATCACCCAGATAGCATCTAATCCGTCTGCTATCTTAGGTAATTTGGTTATGAAGTCCATGGTAATCCTTTTGCATTTCCACTCGGGTATCACCGACTGTTATAATAATCTCGAGGGATTCTGATACTTCACTTTCACTTTGGCGCAAGTGAGACACTTGCCCACGTAAGTGGCGATCTCTGCCTTCATATTTGGCCACCAATATTGTTTTTTGATGTCCAGGTACATTTTATCCAAACCTGGATGGATGGAATATCGCGTTTTATGAGCCTCGTTCATGATTATCTCTCTGAATCCCCGAAATTTTGGGACCCAGATTCTATTCATGACGTAGTAAGCTCTATCCTTTTTGGCTTCAAGGTTTTCATCCATCCCATGCAGTGTTTCAGTTACGGAGTTCTCCAGCTTCAATCCCTCTTATTAGGCTCCCTTGATCAGTGAGGTTAGGTGGGAGTGGATGATTATCAATAATGTATTCACTCGGCGACCTGAGTATTCTTTCCTGCTCAGGGCATCGACTACCACGTTAGCCTTGCATGGGTGGTACTTGATCTCGCATTTGTAATCATTTAGCACCTTAACCCACCTTTTCTACCTCATGTTCAACTCATTTTAGATTAGAATGTGCCGGAGGCTTTTGTGATCCGTGAAGATGGTGCACTTTGTACCGTAGAGGTAGTGCCTCCAAATCTTTAGGGCGAAGACCACAACTCCTAGCTAGAGATCATTGGTGGTGTAATTTACTTCATGTTTCTGCAATTGTCTAGATGCATAAGCTATCTACTTTCCATGTTGCATGAGGACACATCCTAACCCTTGGTACGAAGCATCGCAATAGACTACGAAGTCTTCGGTTCCCTCTGGTAAGGATACAAATGGTGCACTACAGAGGGCTCGCTTCAAGGTTTGGAAGGCAGCCTCTTGCTTATCCGTCCAGTTGAAAGATACCCTTTTTTGTGTCAAGGTGGTGAGGGGCTTGGCTATCTTTGAGAAGTTCTGAATAAACCTTCGATAGTAGCCTGCGAGACCCAAAAATTTTCGGATTTCTGTTGGTGTTTTCGGAATCGCCCAACCTTCAATGGTATTCATCTTGGAAGGATCTATGTGAATCCCTTCCTCATGTACTACATGACCCAAGAAGTTTACACTGCGAATCTAGTACTCACATTTGGAGAGTTTCACATATAACCTTTCAGCTCTTAGAGCTTCCAAGATTTGACGGAGATGTTGACTGTGCTCCTCCTTGCTTCGGGAGTATATGAGAATATCATTGATGAAGACAATTACGAAATTATCGAGGAATGGGTGGCATACTCGATTCATGAGGTCCATAAATGTTACGGGGGCATTTGTCAGACCGAAGGGCATCACAACAAATTCGTAATGACCGTATCGAGTTCGGAAAGCAGTTTTTGGAATGTCCTCTTCTCGGACTCGGAGCTGATGATAACCGAATCATAGATCTATTTTGGAGAAGTAGCTAGCTCCTTGAAGTTGGTCAAATAGATCGTTAAACCTAGGGAATGGGTATTAGTTTTTGACAGTGAGCTTATTCAATTCCCTATAATCGATGCACATTCTGAAGGATCCGTCCTTCTTCTTGACAAAGAAGACTGGAGCTCCCCAGGGTGAAAAGCTTGGTTTGATGAATCCTTTGCTCAACAATTCGCTTAATTAACTGGATAACTCCTACATTTCGTCAGGAGCTAACATGTAGGGTGATTTGGCAATTGATGTGGCTCCTCGTATGAGGTCGATTCAAAATCCAACCTATCTTTATGGGGGTATTCCCAGAAGGTCTTCAGGAAATACATCCGGAAATTCGCATATCACTAGGATGTCTTTAATGTTTACTTCTTTGGCCTTGTCCACAACATGAGTGAGGAAAGCATAGCTCTTCTTGTGCAGGCACTTCTGTGCCTTGATGCACGAGATGAGACAAAGATTGGCGCCATACTTATCATCATAGATTATTAGGTTTTTGTGATTGGGGAGGTGAAGGCGAACGACCTTCTCGTGACACATAATATCAGCACGGTGGGGGCTTAACCAATCCATGTCGATTATCACATCAAAACTCCTAATATTTACTGGCATCAAATCTATTTGAAATGAATGGTTGTTTAGTGTTAATGTGCACCCTACGTAAACATCTTTGGTTGGTTCGGTTTTCCCATTATCCATCTCCACCGTGAAGGCTTCGTTTAGCTTTTGGGGTTGTTGTTTTAGTAAGTGTTTGAATTTGTTACTAACGAAGCTCCGCACGGCTCCGCTATCGAATAAAATGCATGTGTAAGTGTTGTTAAGTGGGAACGTACCAGTAACAACTGTCGGGTCTTGAACTGCTTCACCTTGACCCAACGTCAGGACCCTTCCTGATCCTCCTGCCCCTTGGTTGTTGGCTTTGGGGCAATTGCGTCTGAAATGAACGGTTCCTCCATATCCTTAACAAGTGTGACTAGCCCCATCATTATTATTGTTGTTATTGTTGTTGCGGTTGTTGTTGTTATTTTTGTTGTTGTTGTTGTTGTTGTTGTTGTTGTTGTTGTTGTTGTTGTTGTTGTTGTTGTTGTTGTTGTGGTTGTTGTTGTTGTTGTTGTTGTTGTTGTTGTTGTTGTTGTTGTTGTTGTTGTTGTTGTTGTTGTTGTTGTTGTTGTTGTTATTGTTGTGGTTTACCTGGTTGTTCGGTTGGGGTTGAGATCTGCAGTATCGAGCGATATGGCCCTTACGGTTGCAACTTGTACACTACATATCTCTGCATTCTCCATAGTGGTGGTAGCTACATTTGTTACACTTGGGCAAGGTTCCCGAGTATTGTCTAGTAATAGTTGGTGTAGTCGAGCCTGGAGCATGTGGTGTTGAGGCAACCTGAGTAGTAGCCACGTGGACTTCTGTAGTTTGTTTCTTTTTCGATGACTCGTGGTTTTGTCGCCCTTTTAGTATGATGTCCTTGTTGTTCTTGTTATTTTTCCCTCTTTCTTGCCTTCAGTTTCTCCTGCTTTGGCACCCTTCTTGTTCTCATGGTCATAGAGCTTCTTGGCTAATATTTTAGCATTGTTATATGTCTGTGGTTTAGCTGGTATTACATTTCCTTGAATTGGAGAGGCCAATCCCCAAATGAATCTTTCAATCTTCTTTCCTTCAGACGTGATCATGCCTGGACACAAGAGTTACAACTCACTAAACCTCGAGATGTAAGCATCCATGTCGGAGTTCTGAACTGTGAGATTCCACAGTTCATGCTCCATCTTCTGGATCTCCCCTATGGGATAGTATTCTGCCATTAACATTTCTTTCAGCTCCTCCCATGGCATAACGTTCGCCACTGGGAGTGTCATGGCCTCCACGTGACCATTTAACCAAGAAAGCGCTTGATCGATGAATGTGCAAGATGCAAACTTCATCTTGCACTCTTTAGGGCATCCACAGATCTCGAATACTGATTCAACTTTCTCTATCCACCTATTTAGAGTTATCACACCTCCTTTCCCGTTAAAGGTTCGAGGCTTGGCATTCGTGAAATCCTTGTAGGTGGGTCCTTGGTTCATCCTTTGGTTTGAACTTCCGGCTTCTAGCCCGTTACCTCCACCGTTATTTCCGTTGTGAATCGGTGCCAGTGCTCGGTGACTGCAACTGACACTGCTTCTTGGAACGCAACTGAGTTTATCTTCGGTGGTGTTGGTGTAATGTTGTTTCCGCGATTCGGTCTCTGAGGCATCTTCTGTCATGGAACAGAAAGATGTTGAGTATATAGTGCATTCTAGTTTTACGATTCCTTAATTATAGAACAGTTTTAGTGATTCGATTGTACGTGTAAATGAATGCATATAATTAACATGACATAAAAGTAATAGAACACATAGCAGATAACAACATCATGATAATATATATTACTGCTTTCATTAATAATAATCTTTTTGGTACATGAAAATTTGCCTTTATAAGGCATACAATACGTGAAAGGAATAAAATCCGACAGAGTGACGACTCCATGAGTAGTGTAATCACTTACTCATGAAGTCGTTAGTACATAAAGTTGTACATAAAAGGAAATCCTAATAGTGGCAATAGTAGATGAAATCGATCCTAGTCGTGAAGGGAAGGGTCTGGTGGAGAAATCACATGCCAAAATGTCATGGCACGACGTCAACCATCTCGCTTATCTTCCTGGTGACCTCATCCCTCTCATGCTCTGCTTGCACGGCTCGGGCTTCTATTGCTAAAAGTTGTTGTCGAAGGGTGGCAACCTCCTCCTCTAAGGAACAATTCCGATCGATGGGATCCTTCAGTGCTGTGGGGTAGTCCTGCATCACCTCTGAAGTGGGAGGCTTGCTGGGGACTTCATTAGTGTCCCCTACTTCCTCCATATCCTCATCAGGTTCCCAAAACTCATAGTCACTCTCCAAATATTCCTCAGGTCCTACACATGGATCTACCTCCTAACCCATAACAAGTTCTCCTTCAATCAACCCATTGGCCCTTGTAAGATCCTCTCTAATGACCTTACATGTGTTCATTGTATGTTACATTGTACTAGAAGTAGTAAGTAGTATATCACCAAACTATACCTATAATAGTTTACTAGTAAGATCATTTGTATAGCTGAGTGTATTGAAATAAGACAGGACGCTTTTATGTCTATACATATACACATGATATATAACTAAGGATCAAACGACACTCAGGCAAACAATAGGGGACTCTAAGTCCACAACCAAACAAGGAAAAGGACATAGGGCGTATTATCAGTCCTAAGTCCTTCAAACCTTACTTATATAACCATATATATATTGGACATGATTTGACAGTATATAAGTTTAAAGAGTTTTGAAAGTAATGAATTGGAAACTAAAACTAAGTTTGGGGAACCTCCTCCTCTAAGGAATAATTCCGATCGATGGGATCCTTCAGTGCTGTGGGGTAGTCCTGCATCACCTCTGAAGTGGGAGGCTTGCTAGGGACTTCATTAGTGTCCCCTACTTCCTCCATATCCTCATCAGGTTCCCCAAACTCATAGTCACTCTCCAAATATTCCTCAGGTCCTACACATGGATCTACCTCCTAACCCATAACAAGTTCTCCTTCAATCAACCCATTGGCCACCAGGGCCTAATAGTAAAGGATACCTTGTTGGAATTCTTCCATGACGACTGTGTGAGAAACTGAGGGGTGAGAAGTGTGTGAGGGAAGTGTATATACATAGCATCTCAATTACTCCTATAATATCTTTAATTGTTTATGTTTGAGTTCCTTAAAAGCTTTTTGGATACATATTGGTAAGTTTCTGTATTCATTGCCCACCATGATCACTCGCCACCACATGTTGTTCGTATTTTGAATAAATATAGTTGATCAGGCTCTATTTAACCCCAATACGACTACATAACTGTCCGGGTTTAACCACGGTGTTCAGTTTCCTCCAGAAGCTTTTACAGTTATACTGTTAATACACACCTAGGTATGTTTGTTAATTATTTTATTCAAAGTGTTTTAGTCTCATTGTATTTATAGTTGCATATCTTGTACGATTAGATATGTCAGTTCACTATAAACAATGCTCTGATACCAATCTATAACACACCCCCGAACCGGACTGCGGAAACGCCTGGGGGATTGAGTGACTTCAATCTTGTAGTATCATCGCAGTGTATATAATTGAAACATAACATCATCATCACCACACATGTAATATTACAATTGTCTTTGGTTTACATCAAAGATTGTATTTCAATATTACATGCAAAAATATCCAAAATATGTTGAAAACAAAACATAACAAAATATCTAGGTATTCTTGCTAACCGACCTGCTCAATGATTTCCTGAGAATACAAGTTAATTTAAAAAAGGTCAACATATATAATGTTGGTGAGTTCATAAGCATGTTTAGGAAAAAAAATGTTTTGTATTACTTTGTAAACACCAAAAAATCCGATATTTTCTAAAAAAATGGTTTGAAATGTTTGTGTCCGATCTTGTATTAATGCATGTGTGTTAATGTTTATGAGAATATAAAGAGAATGACCCCAGACAACCCGATGTTGTCTGTTTATGAATTGGAATCTCAACACCCGAGGTTGAGTACCAGTACGTGTAGGTTACCATGTTTCCACAAAAGAATGTTTCCTGTAAATTTTATAATGGTTATAATTTCTCTAAGTGAGCCGTTATAACCATACTTGATGTGACAACCCCGAAATTTTCATTTGTACAAACTCTATGGTCAAGCACTTCAATTAAAAGTCAAATACATTTCTGATAATTATTAGGCAGTTCAAAGTTCGTTTTGGGTATTTTAGTATTTATTCTTCAAACGAACAAATGAAAGGAAGTATTTTACCGGGTCTTGGAGTAGCAAACCCACACTTAGCACCCTAATAAAGAGTTCACGGCCAAAGTTTTGGAGTTTGGGCCGTAAACTCTTATGTGGCCGTGAACTCATGCCTTAGGCATGAGTTTACTCCCCATTTCTTTCATTCTCAACTTCCACTCTCAAGAACACTCCCCATTCTCTCTCAAGTTGCAATCTCGTTCTTCACCCGATCTTCCAAAAACGTAAGTGTTTCTTGACTTGATTTGTTGCTATAACCTAACATCTAGTGTTTATTCATCATTTTATCCATTCATTATTGATTTTCACTTAGAACTTCAAGTGTTCTTCAAAACACCAAGAAAACACACTAATGTTCTTGGACCTTAAACCCCCAATCAAGCTTCTATCTTGTAAGTACACTTGCCCTATCTTCTTTTTTGCTTAATATGAACTTTTTTACACTTGGAAAACACCAAGAAACATAAGATCAAAGGAGTTTACGACCAAGGGATGTTCTTGGGCCGTAAACCCTTCTAAGTGGGGTTTAATGAACCCTAGTCCCTTCCTAAGCCTTGGATGCTAGTCGTGATCCTTCATTGAAGTGTTTAGGACCTTAAACAACAAAGAAACCATGTCCCCATAAGAGTTTACAGCCGTAAACACATAAGGAAATGGTCCTTAGGTCGTAAACTCTACAAAGTGGTGATCTTGTGCCCCTAAAGCTTGAACTTGATCATAGAATGCTTACTCTTGACTTATAAGACCTTAAATCACCAAATGGCACTTAGTACCATGAGTTTACAACCATAAAATCATGGGGGAAATGACCTTAGGCCGTAAACTCCTTAAGGAGTGGTCTTTGGGCCATAAAATCCAATGCCATGTCATACAACCTTTAGATGCAACCCTTTGGTATCAATAGCACTTGAATCAAAGTGTTTTCATGTCCTAGGATGTCTTAACTTAGTTAATTAGTTGTTAAATAACTAATTGAATACATATATGTGATTTTATATGTTAATTAGGATCTGTGTGTGTGTTCAAGTCTTCACTTGACACTTAGTATCCTATACCATCCGTTCATCCAAACCACTCACTACAGGTGAGTTCATACCCCTTAATTAACCTTTATTATGTTTTTAAATGATTTTATGGGGGGGAATACAAGTTCAACTGTATTAGTTATTACATCAATCACATGTGATTAATAACTAACATACAAATGGAAGTACAATGCTTTAAACTGTCTTGTCAACAAAACTGCTTGAAACGATTTCCGAACACCTTTACATGTTAAACTATTTATAAAACTTAGTTTTAGTTTCCAATTCATTACTTTCAAAACTCTTTAAACTTATATAATGTCAAATCATGTCCAATATATATATGGTTATATAAGTAAGGTTTGAAGGACTTAGGACTGATAATACGCCCTATTTCCTGTTCCTTGTTTGGTTGTGGACTTAGAGTCCCCTATTGTTTGTCCGAGTGTCGTTTGATCCTTAGTTATATATCATGTGTATATGTACAGACATAAAAGCGTCCTGTCTTATTTGAATACACTCAGCTATACAAATGATCTTACTAGTAAACTATAATAGGTATAGTTTGGTGATATACTACTTACTACTTCTAGTACAATGTAACATACAATGAACATATGTAAGGTCATTAGAGAGGATCTTACAAGGGATCAATAGCAAACACAATCACTGAAAACAAGAATAGAGACGAAAAGAGAATAAACCAAGCTTGCACACGTTTTATAGCTATAAACGCCTGGTACAACTCGATAGAAAGCTGTGAACAATAAGACATCAACAACCAAAATATGTCTGACTAACCCTCTATTTATAGGGACCACGACAGAGAAGAGTTTATGGCCGTAAGGTGTTTACGGCCGTAAACTCATTACAAACCGTAAACTTGCTATAACACCTACTAACATACTCCATCTAAACCAAACTACTATTACATTTCAAAACCTAGACCAAACCACTAATTTGAGCCCTTCAACACACTATAATGAAAGTCAGAGAGAACATACACTAATACATACTATTCATACACACTATATACTACACTAGAGAGCTCACTATGATGAGGATCAGAAAAGACATATACTACACTATTATATACACTATATACACACTATGAAATAAATGTGAGCCACTACTTCGGGGCACGCCATTTCTATCATGGCTCATCTTGTATCCATAGTCTCTTGAAAGGAGAGCGTGAATTCGTGTATATATCTATACTGGACTGACCGTCCTACACCTTGCTGCTAGCTACAGTGGAACCTCCAGGTCTTCGGGTGATTAATGTCATAACATCTCGACGTCTTCGAGCGTCGTGTTTCACTAGGTCGATCAAGTATGGTTACAATTACATCACATTACACATTAATTAACAATTGGATTAAGGTAGTTAGTACAATAATAATTATAACATTATTACACTATAGTACTTCATTATTTTCCCATTACATCTACCTTGTGATCTCCTCACGTGAAAGGTAATGTAAAACTATATTTTACTAATGATGGTCACGTTTGGGAAAAATACTCACTTTTACAATGAACACACATACAGTACACTTGATGCCTTGGTAGAAGGCTGCTTTTAATAGGAAAAATAGGGTTTTCTAGGAAATACAAACTAACACTAACAAACATTTCACATACTCTTACATTTGGACACTTACAAACATTTTCATAAAAAACATGACACTAAGTACTTATGGACTCACCAACTTTAATGTTGATAAACTCTTTCAAAATAACGTGTATTCTCAGGTCATCAGTAGACAGGTACCAATTCCAGCTTTTGAGAAGATGGAGCATTTACAAGACTCATCTTTTATTTTGATTCATATTTTTGGTGTCTAAAACTATACATAACACACTTGTATTAAAATAAATTATTAATGCAATGGATGATGTTGTTTGCTTGTTTACTATATTTTTGTGTTGTGATACTATACATGACGTCTTCCGCCCCAAAACGTTTCCGTCATTCTTGGTTTTGGGGTGTGACACTTGATAATGACAATTTCGGCAATCATTACGTCTATAAGACGTCGACTTGCTTAAGGTAAGGTTTGTCACCCTAGATTTGCCTAATCTAACTGTAGCGAACAACTCAGGTGTGGGGTGTCACCCCCGTATAGATCTATACACAAACTCTCGCTCTCTCTCCGGGAGACTTTGGTTATAACTACAGGCTACGTTTGTACACTCATTTGGTGTCAAACGAAACGTCTTACAAGACCCTTAATCGAATTTACGCAAATAAACATGAAAGGTATATTCCAGGGCCACTAAACATGTAAGTGGAGAACTAAGGCCTACTAAGCATATAGATTATATTCCAGGCCCAATAAGCATATAAGGTATATTCCAGAAGAATAAAGAAGTTTTGCATTTAGTCTCTGATGTTTCGAAATGTTGGCAGGAACTACTCAACTTCGAATTTGGGATAAAAATTCTGAGAAATGGTGAAATTTACATTTCATGCCCCTACAGTTAATGTGAATTGAAACTTTATGCCCAGTTTCGCAATTAGGGTAAAGTTTCACATCTTAGACTGTTTTTGGCGCAACGGGTCCCTACAAAATTTTGATATTGGTAGTTTTTACCTGTATTTTCGAAATTCTTGCAACTCTCACCCAAAAGTTGAAATTTTTCACAAAAATTGGAAAAAATTTCAAGACTTTTTCGTAATTGTTTTTTCATGCAAGTTTTTCGTAGTTTCATTTTTGGCACACATCAAGGGGAGTTTTGTGAAGACTATTCCTCGGGTGCTTCTCAACCTTAGTGGGTTTTATAATCACTTTTTGATTATAAAAAAGGGAGAACGAAGAGTGGGTATTCGAAGCTTATCAGGTAATCATATGCGGATTTGAGGACCGATATTACTTCGAAAGGGAGTTGGTCTTGATTGCATGAGCTCGTTGGATATTGAAGTCTGTACATCCAATCCTAACTTTGAGGGGGAGAATGTTAGGGTGCAAAGTCACGCTTGTATGTCATGTGTGCTTATTCCTTTGTATGTGTGTAATGAGTTTTCTTTCCTTTATAAGGAAGTGAGTGACACTCATTTTATGTAAGGAACATTTATGAGAGATTAGTTTAGCGAGAGAATTATTGCAAACCTATTTGTACTCTTTCTAAAAACTAATGAGAGCTTAAACGAGGTTTATTTACTCTTGTGTTCTTCATGTTCATGATTTTTGTATGACTCACTAAATCATTTAATATTCCGCATTCGTCATAATAATCAACACCACTACATATAGGTTCCCAAGAAAGGAACACAATTATAGGTTCCCATGATAGGAACACAATTATATGTTGCTATGAGAGGAGCACAATTATAGGTTTCCATTAGTGGAACATAATTATAAGACTTGGTATCGAGATACGACATAGTTGTAGGTCTTATTAATGGGATATAACAATAGTATAGAATGAAAAGTCTGAGTAGTGGGACAAAGTAATAATGGATAATGATAAGTCTCATTAATAAGACATAGAGATCAGACACAGTGATACATCCTTGTAACAAATTCCTTGTTATATTTGGTAAAACTTATGGTATTTAAGTGCTATAAGCAGTATATAAGGTAAGGTGAAAGAATGTATTAGATTACCTTTTTCGTGCTAGTTAATAGATGATGCTACGAATATGATTAGTCTTGTACTCCATATTTGTGTGGATGTTTGTTCTTGGCATAAATATTTATAATGTGTTCCTAAGAAATTAAGTAATGAGAGAGAATTATTGGTGAGCCTACACGGTGAGAACCAATGGTACTTCGTGGTGATTCTACATGATGAGAACCACGTAAATTTGTTAGTGAGCGTATATGGTGAGAACCAGTGAGATTTTGTAGTGATTCTATATAGCAAGAACCACCTAATGTTACCGGTTAGCCAATAAGGTAAAAATATTTATTGTGAGAAATTTTATGTATTATAAAACGTTGAATTGTTCAATAACAAGTTTTATTGTGTATTGCATAACTTGTATCACTTTAATAAGTTAAAAATCATGTAGCTCATGAATTTATGGAGTTATTTACTTTGTGGTATGTATTCAGGTATGTAGATTGAAGCTTAAAAGTGCATTGCTGGAGATGGAATTTGATTGAAATAGAGAAGGTTGTGTAATATGTTCTCTTTTACTATTATTGGAGATATATATTTTGTAACACCAAAAGAAGTAACCCTGATATTTTGAGAAGGTTTTTCTTAAATCGCCTTTTACTATGATTAAATATAATGGTAATTGTGCAACAATACTTTACATTGTTTTGAAAAAGCAGGTTTAAAATTTTAGGAGTGTTTTCTGCAAACTTAAGTCTGAATTTCTTTTCAAAATGTTTTGTTAAATGTTATTTTCAAATAGCCTATAAGAGGGGTGTTTCGATCTCTTAGGGGAGACTTTTAATACCCAGAAGAAGTCATCAAGAAGAGCCTGCAGATAAGTTTCCGTAATCCATAGTCATCCATTGGAGAATATATCAGAACTTTTTGATAGCAGTCCAAGTTTCTCACAATAGTAATTATGTTTGTTGTGAAATGATCATATTCAATATAAATTCATGTTTGTATTAGGTAAAGTTTATCTCTATTTTATATATTTTACACTATTTTTTCAATACCACGTAATCCCATGTGTCAAAAAGTGATTTGACCTTACACAGTTTGTTTTTCTATAAATAGGCTACTTGTAATCATAATAAAACACACAGACGCATTACATTTAATATATCATATCTTCCATCTAAGTTAATATACTTACTATTTCTTATACTCTTTTATATCCAGTTATTGTTTATAGTGAGCCTAATATATATATATTTTGTTATTCGTAAACTGCTTGTCATTATTGTCGAGCCTTGAATTTGATCCTAAAAACACTCAACTGAAAAATAAGTTGAACATCAAAATACTTACTTCTATACAACGTTGTTGAAGGGATTCTAGTAGGCTGTTCATGGATCTTAGTAATCAAGGTATGTCATCTAACGATCTAGGGTACATGGAGGATATATGACCATGAGTTTGCCATCATTGATATACTTCCACAAGAACATTGAGCCATATTTGTAACATTCAGATGAAGAGGTGTTTCCAATATTTTCCATGAGTATGAAGATTTATTGAATTTTAGCCCTTGTGTTTGGAAAAGTTGCAAAATGGTCCATACTGGCAATTTTGTAATATTTAGGGCGAGCGCACGTACGCTGGGCGTACGTGGTGAAGTTCCAAACCCTAAATTTTAGGGTTTGGACCTTGTTTAATTGTTCTTATGACCTTCAAATGTTTTATCCCATCAGCCCCCAACCCATTTCGACTCTCTACAAAAACCTAGTCCCTTTGAAGCCATTTTTGAGCTTCGTGTGTATGTTTTGGCGTTCTTAAAAGAGGAATGAATAAAAGGAAATCACCCTAAAAATGTAGAGCACTTTAGATCGTTATTCTCATCACCTTTGGGCACTCTTTGAAGCTAAAAAGGTCTAAACTTGATGAAACTATACTTAGATCTAGTTTAACCAAGAAGTTTGCATTCTTTTGGTCCCATTAATTTCGTATTTTGAGTATGAGTTACTCCTATCCATTTAGGTTGTCCTTTTAGACATTTTGAGAGGTCTAGAAGTATAAAAACATTATCTTGGCTCTTAGTTCTTGCCCATGCACGAGTTTGGTTGTCTTAATAGTTTTTAAGATGAAGGGGTTTTTAATGTTAAGCACTTAATGGCAATGAAAGACCATAAAGTTGGAAAATTTATGGTCAAAGACAACATTTGGGGCTTCGATCTGTAATTTAGACATAAGGGATAAAGTATTAAGCACTTAATGAGTTCAGAAGGCATCCAACTGCATACGTTGGGCATACTAGGTGGTACGTCGCACGTACGTAGTCAAGTCCTTGTATTTTGGTCAAAGATCAAGTACACCCAGCGTTGAGCTGGGAACGCCCTACGTACGAGGATGGGTCGACTCGGTTGGGTTGACTCAGCTGGGTGGACTCGGCTGGTATGTTGAGTTTTACCGATCTTGACCAAAGGGTATTTTGGGTAATTTGATATTAATTTTTAAGTTGGGAAATATTTTGAATAATAGGTGTCGGGTAGAGGCGGTTTCCAGAGCATAGATTTATTCTGCTTTTGTTCGGACTAAGAGATGAATTTTCCTCACTGTATTCGTGGGTCGAAGGCACCAATATCAGCTTACTAGATTATATATGCTGGATAGAGGATAATGTTGTGCTAGTATATGAATAATTAGTAGATCTACATGGTTACTTGTATTTGTTGGTTCTATGTTTATGTTCGTTTGTTATATATGTCGACATATTACAGTTGGGTTGAGGGGGTCCTGCTATAGGTTGAAGGCCAAGACAACCAGGGCGGTCCGAATACAATGTAAGCCCTGCGAGGCATTCCAGTCAGCACGAAGTCCTGTATGGTCCATATAGGTTGTAGGCCCTTCGAGGCGGTCTAGTCAGACTAAAGGCTCATATTTACATGTGATGTATGTTATGTTGTGTGATTGTACTTTGGGTGAACTCACTAAGCTTTGACTTACACTTTTAGTTTATTGTTTCAGGTACTTTAGAGGATCGTGGGAAAGCGAAGGCATGACCGTGCACATCTTTCTATTTTCATGATATGACTTTACTTTTAAACAATGTATTTCTTGTAAATAGTTATGGATAATGGTTGTTTTTCTTTTTTTTTGAAAAATTACTTTTTTTTTTATAATTTTTGCGATGTTAAAAGTTGGTATCCGAGCCTTTGTTTGAGAGACATGGATGAGCATTCGTGTATATCTAGACTCAAACTAGGGAACTGAAAAAAATCCAAATGGTTTTCAAATTGTTCTCAAAAGTAACTGAAGAAGGATATGATGTGTATGATCAATCAGAGAAAGAAAGTATACCCCAGATTACCTACAATGTAATTGATATATGTTTATGGTAGAACAACATGCTACTGATAAGCTAGGGATCTCCAGGAAATGCATAATAGAATTGCCTGATATATGATACCTGATAGCCTAGGGTTACTTCTTGTATGAAATTAAAATCATTACTGTAGTTGCTTATTGTATGCATCATAGTTGTATATAACTAAGATTTTATAGCATGAGAATGTTTGGTTTAGCCTTATTTTGTGGCATCACGAACCTTTTTCAGTCAATGAAAGTTAAATCCCGTTAAATAAAATTTCGAATTTTATCTATTTTGTTATTTTTGTTAACCTCGTAAGGGTTGAAAACAACTTAGATTATATAAATTAAATTTATATAAGTGTCGGGCTAAAATCATGCGAAAATTCAACTTTTTCCTCGAAAATCAGCCAAGTCTCGTCATCTCGGTGTTTACGGTCGTAAACCGTTCACGGTTGGGTGGATCCTACCACCGACCGTGAACCCAGCCTATATATATATATATATATATATATATATATATATATATATATATATATATATATATATATATATATATATATTCACCCTCATTTCTACTCTTCTGGCCGAAAACACTACTTTCTCTCTCTAAGACCATCAACCGAAAACTCAAGACTTCTCTCATCTAACCTCCGAAAATCATCCAATCCACCCTAGAACTTGTTTTGGAGCATCAAACATTAACCATTCTATCAAATCAAGCACTCTTCATCTTGGGTTCACGGCCGTAAAACCTTCAAATATCCATATTTCACCAAGAACACCAAGAACATGCCGTAAACCATTCAAAGACCGTAAACAATTCAAGGGCCGAAATCAGTTCATGGCCGAGAACAGTTCACGACTGAAAACCCTTCACGCCCGCAATCAGTCCCAATCAGAATTGTGACAACCCGATATTTCGAGTCAATGTAATGTAAAACCGATCAAATTTAGGTCAAAATGTAACCTTCCTAAAATCTTGTTCGGATTAAATAAAGTAGTAGGAATCATATCAAGGTTTGCGTACATAAAAAGAACATCCAAATCTGACTTCGGATGAGGAAGTTATGAATTTTTGAAGAAATTCCTTAATCACGTCATTTTAATAAATAAATAATAAAAATAATTTCGGAATTTGCCAACGGAATCTAAATGAAAGTTGTAGATCATAGTCTCACCTTCGCGTGGATATAAAGAACGTCAAAAACGGAGTTCGTATGAGGGAGATATGAATTTTTGAAGTTTATTTATAATAAATATAAATTTAATTATAAATTCCCGGTAATATCCGAAGGGGAGTCATCGGATTGGACCGAAGTACGCCCTGCGTACCTTCGTACGTCCCGCGTACTGAGATCGAGGGTCTCGGATCGTCCACGTCGCACTATCCGAAGAATTCTAAACCGTCCGACCCGTCCGAAGCTCCGACCCGTCCGACCCGCTGTCCCGTCCGACCCGCTGTCCCGTCCGACCCGCTGTCCCATCCGACCCGCGTACCCAGCAACCCGTCCCATCCGAACCGAGACAGTTGAGGCTTCGGTCATGCATGACGTACGCGTACGCGCTACGTACGAGCGTACGCCCCGCGTTCGGAGGCAGTTCAGCCTTCCTATAAATAGGATGCGAGGCTTTCCGAAAATGTTGCTCATTTCTCTCCTCTCTCTCACAACCTTGCCTCATTTTCCGTTCCCGTTATAACCCGAAGCTCTGGTCTTTTTGCTCAAGTCCCGAGGGTCGATTTTACTCCCGAGATTCCCGAGAATCCCGAGAAAAATCCGTTTTCCGAGACGAAACTCTGCCCGGTTTTCCATCTCGCTTTCTTCAACCAATCAAGTGAGTTTCATACCCCTAAATCAACCTTTTTAAATATTCTAAATGTTTTTATATGCTTTCAAAGGGGGGGGGGAATACAAGTTAAATACTTATTGTTATTGTTTAAATCACATGTGATTGCATTAAGCACATGTGATTAATAACTAGGGAAACCATGATTTTATCACTATTCAAACTACCTATCAAACTGTTTTACTTCTAAATGTTTTCCAAACCCATTTACTTTTCGAATTTACACTGCAACTGTGATTTAAACAAATGTTCCTTATACTTAATCTGTTTTAATCAAATCTACGCCTTCAAATTGTTTTATAGATTGACATCAAGTCAATCTTTCTTTAAAAATAATACTTATGTTTCAAATGTCTTATAAATACTTATTTATGTTGTTATATTATAAATTGCATGCCCATATATGTATTGACGTATAAATAATGTTTAAAGGGCTTAGGAAGGCCATCCACCCTATTTCCTTTTCCTCGATTTGGATGTGGTCTGGTGGGATTTTGGGTGACCATCCG
This sequence comes from Lactuca sativa, assembly GCF_002870075.4. Taxonomy (NCBI): domain Eukaryota; kingdom Viridiplantae; phylum Streptophyta; class Magnoliopsida; order Asterales; family Asteraceae; genus Lactuca; species Lactuca sativa. The sequence continues at coordinate 127,545,805 of NC_056627.2, read as the reverse complement.
AAGGTCGTTTCCATGTTAATTACATATCAAATATACATATATAGACATATAAGTACTTCCATAATCATACGTACTAGACGCACCGTTAACAAGTTACCATCGGGGTAACACAGAACTATACTATTACAACTGCTAGATCAATGAGTCAGTTCATTCATGAGTCTATACTAGGAAGAGAATATATACAACTATACTATGAGAACATATACAACTATACTAGAACAAGAAACATTTCATCACATATGCAAGAATACGATAACAAATGTGATCCACTATATCGGAGCATGCCTTAAATGTCATGGCCCGAGTTGTAGACAGAATTCTCTTGGAGGGAGAGCGTTGAGTTTGCGTATAGATCTATACTGGATTGACTATCCTACACCTTGCTGCTAGCTACAGCCGGACCTGCAGGTCTGCGGGTGCCAAACGTCATTCCGTTATTACGACCGTTCTTTATGTCGTTGTTATCAGTCGATAGTATGGTGCAATTATCACATTATACCTTAATATAAATCCGGTTTAAGGTAGTAGTAATTAGTACAACAGTAGTTCTTATTATACAAAGCTACAGTACTACAATGATTTACCCATTACATATTTTGGTGATAATCTCACTTAAGCATTAATGTACAAACTATATTTTATCAAATGATAGTTATACTTGGGTAATTACACACTTTTACAACAGACGAGTTTACAAAACAGTTAAGCCTTGGTAGAAGGCTACTTTTATAGAAAATATAGGATTTTCTGAGAGATTCAAACTTTTACAAACTTATACATTGAGACAGGTTCAAACGTTTTTGACAACGAACATTGACACTAAAATACTTATGAACTCACCAGCTTAATGCTGATAAACTCTTTCAAAATAACTTGTATTCTCAGGTCATCAGTAGACAGGTACCGATGCCAGCTTTTGAGATGATGGAGCGTACTCAAGACTCATCATTTTATTATTTTGATTTACGTTATATTTTTGGTGTCTAAAACTGTACAGAACACGCATGTATTAAAATTATATATTTAATGCAATGGATGATGTTGTTTGCCTATTTACATTTACTGTGTTATGATTACCTTACATGACGTCCTCCGCCCCAGAACGTTTCCGCCGTTCTTGGTTTTGGGGTGTGACAGATTGGTATCAGAGCATTGTTTATAGTGAATTGAGTATATCAACCCATAAAAGATATACTAAACTATAAACCCATTAGGGATTAAACTCTGACCAAGAGTCTATACTTTAAATAATAAAATATTTAACTAAGTATACTAGTCTGCATTCATACTAAAATAAGTGTCACAATGACAAGAACAAAAGTATTACGATTGTTAAATATCACAAGTGAGCTCGGGGATGTATGGTCAGTCCTGGGAATGGCATAGCCTGATCAACTATGCTGATCCTAGGAGTGATTAGCACATGCCTTAGAATGGTTGTGATAGGTTAACAAGTCTAAAAACTTACCAACAATACCACAAGAAGATCAATAGAACTTAAACTTAAAATACTATAGGAGTATTTTGCTCTACTAGTTACACGTATACTATATTCTTATACCTCTATTCTCGCGTAGATCTTGATGGCTAGATATCCATCATGGCGACCCGTACTTTCCCAATGAAGGAAATGCCGGGTGGATCGATGAAGAGCCCGAAGTTGATCATCCAATCCCTTTGGATTATCACCTTGCAGAAGGCTATTCAGATGGATCCGACTCCGAGCCTAAAGTCAACAACCTGAACCACTGGAGTAATGATCAGGGTCAACCCTTACAATACTTTGGGGACCTAACCTTTTACAACGTCAGCGATGGTGGCTCTACTGACCGGGCTCTGCCTGTCATTATCCGCAGAATAGCTCGTATTGTCGAGCAAGGTGGAGCAGCCGTCGACCGGGTCATAGAGATTGATGCCGAATCAGGTATCAACACAGTCAGCATCCGCCGTCTTGAAGAAGACATGGAACAGACCCGGAGGACAAATAAAACCCTGCAGTAGTAGTTGGCTGCCTCATGAGCTGAAATATTGGAACTTCGAGCTCGTTAGAGGACTCAGGATCGACACCTTCAAGAGGTGTTTCGTCAAGTGTCCGACCGCAGTACTCGCCCGGAGTTTTCCCATCGCCGTTGGTTGATGTCTAGTACATCTCCGTCTTTTAATTAAAGGATAGCCTTTAACATCTGTGCTCCAAGTAGCACTTGTGTGTAAAATGTTTCTAACTTTCCTTACTCAAAAGTTGAAATCTAAGAACTGTCAAACTTTTCTATATGGCATGATGTATGGCCTACTGTTAGGTCGATTTTCCCTGAACTTATTACATCAGTAATGCCAGTATTTTTGAGATCTATCTACTTGGGAAAAATCTATACACTTATGCTTTCCTTCTAATATTTCTTATTGTGGTTTCAAGAACTCTTTCAACTGTTGGACTATGTTTAGTTAGTCCATGTGTCTCCTAGGAATAGGAATAATCCTGCACCTCCTCCGCCTCCGGTCATCGATACTGTAGCCCTGAATGCTGTCGTAGCTGCAGCAGTGGCCACTGCCATGGCTCAGTATCACTCTTCTGATGCCAGCAGAGGTGGAACCCCTGTGGAATCTATTCCGATCGAAATCCCTGTGCGCTCAAGGGAGTGCTCTTACAAGGATTTTACAAACTGCAAGCCGAAGCCTTTCTATGGCACCGGCAGAGTCATTGCTCTCTCGCAATGGTTCGAGAAGACTGAATCAGTCTTCGAAATCTGTTCATGCCCTGCTGCGTGCAAAGTGAAATATGCCGCATGCACCTTTGAGGGTAAAGCCCTAACGTGGTGGAACGGCCACGTCAAAGCACTAACTCTCGTCGTAGCCAACGACATGGGCTGGGAAACAATGAAAGACCTCATGACTGAGGAATACTACCCAAGGGGCGAGATCCAGAAACTGGAGCAGGAACTCTAGAACCTGTCGATGAAGGGCACCACTGTGGTCGCTTATACTGCCCGATTCAGCGAGCTGGTGGCCCTCTGCCCTAATATGGTTCCCACCGAGGGGAAGAAGATCGAGAGGTACATATGGGGGCTAGTGCCTCCGTATCAGGGGAATGTGCTAGCATCAAACCCCACTACCTTCGACAGTGCGAAACGATTGGCACAACGACTCATTGACCATGGAGTCAAAACCCCTGCAACCACAACCACCCTAGCCATCCCGGAACCCTCCAAACCCGCCGATACTAAGCGGAAATTCTGGGATGAAAGGAAGAAGCATCAGGCTGCCAAAAAGCAGCAATTGGTGACAATTCATGCCGCAGTAACCCCTACTGCTGCTACTACTACTCCGGTGAGTCGGTATGCTGGAAGTTCGCCCAAGTGCAACAAATGCAGCTACCACCACAACGGCCCCTACCGTGAATTGCAGTGCTCTAATTGCAACAGGAAAGGACACACCGTCCGATTCTGTAAGTTCCCGGCACAACCTATCAACCAAGTCCCTGGCTCTGGCGCGAGCCCAACCTGCTATGGATGTGGTGAAGCAGGCCACTTTAAGAGGGACTGCCCCAAAGCGAGGAATGCAGGAGGAGCAGGGAGGGTACTAGCTATTGGCCACGGGGAAGCAGTTGCTGACCCGACAGTGGTGACCGGTACGTTCCTCCTCGATAACTCCTATGCATGCATTCTGTTCGATAGTGGAGCGGAGCGAAGCTTCGTAAACCATAAATTTGCTCGCATGCTTAATCAACCACCGCACGCACTCAAAGAACTATTCACAGTAGAAATGGCTAATGGAAAAATTGAAAATACGAGTAGCATATACTTAGGTTGTACCCTAACTCTAGATAACCATTCATTTCCAATCGACCTCATGCCAGTCTCAATAAAAAGTTTCGACGTCATCATTGGCATGGACTGGTTAAGCCTTCATCGTGCCGACATCATGTGCTTTGAGAAAGCAGTCCGTCTAAACCTTCCGTCTAACGAAACTCTTATAGTCTATGGCGACAAACCCGGTGCAAGTCTTCGCATCATATCAAGTATTCAAGCACAGAAATACCTGCGTAAGGAATACCACGCATTCCTTGCTCACGTCGTCGACACGAACCTAGAAACGAAAGAACTAAAGAACCTCCCAGTAGTGAGCGACTTCCCCGACATTTTCCCAGAAGAACTACCCGGGTTGCCTCCGCAACGACAAGTCGAGTTCAGAATCGACTTAGTCCCAGGAGCTACCCCAGTAGCCAAGTCGCCCTACCGTTTAGCACCAGCTGAGATGCAGGAACTCTCTGGTCAACTTAACGAACTGCTCAGCAAGGGCTTTATAAGACCGAGTTTCTCACCTTGGGGAGCACCGGTCTTGTTCGTTAAGAAGAAGGACGGATCCTTCCGTATGTGTATTGACTACAGAGAACTCAACAAACTGATGGTCAAGAATCGTTATCCTCTACCACGCATAAATGATCTATTCGACCAACTGCAAGGGGCGAACTATTTTTCTAAGATTGATCTGAGATCCGGATATCACCAGTTACGAGTGCTAGAGGAGGATGTGCCGAAGACCGCCTTCCGAACTTGTTACGGACATTACGAGTTCGTGGTGATGCCATTCGGATTGACCAATGCGCCCGCAGTCTTCATGGATCTGATGAATAGAGTATGCCGACCCTACTTGGATCAGTTCGTCATCGTTTTCATTGACGACATCCTAATCTACTCCCGAAGTAAGAAAGAACATGGCGATCACCTACGACAAGTTCTAGGGACATTATGAAAAGAGAAACTTTATGCGAAGTTCTCGAAATGTGAATTTTGGATCCGAAGAGTCGAATTCTTAGGACACGTGGTAAGCGAAGAGGGAATCCACGTGGACCCATCCAAAATTAAGGCCATTGAGAACTGGTCAGCACCGAAGACGCCTACAGAAATTCGTCAATTTCTAGGTCTCGCTGGCTACTACCGCAGGTTCATTAAGAACTTCTCACGAATAGCGAAGCCTCTTACAACCCTAACGCAGAAAGGCGTGGCCTTTGACTGGGAAGAGAAACAAGAAAGAGCGTTCCAAACGCTCAAACGAGCCTTGTGCACCGCACCAATACTATACCTTCCAGAAGGAATAGAAGACTTCGTAGTTTATTGCGATGCATCGAATCTAGGGCTCGGATGTGTTCTGATGCAGCGAGGTAAGGTCATCGCCTACGCCTCGAGACAATTGAAGACACACGAGGTTAACTACACGACCCACGATCTTGAACTAGGAGCAGTAGTGTTTGCTCTGAAGATCTGGAGACATTACTTGTATGGAACGAAGAGCACTATCTTTACCGACCACAAGAGTTTACAACACATTTTCGATCAGAAGGAGCTCAACATGAGACAACGACGATGGGTCGACCTACTCAGTGATTACGAATGTGATATTCGTTATCATCCGGGTAAAGCCAACGTAGTAGCAGACGCCCTAAGTCGGAAGGAATATTCTGGTCGCAAAGTCAAGTCGTTATCGATAACCATCCATTCACACCTGACTAAGCAAATTCAGGCGGCTCAACTTGAGGCCATGAAACCTGAAAATGTGTCAAGTGAGTCCCTTAGAGGAATGGACAAGAATTTAGAAGCCAAGGGTGACGGAGCTTTATATTTCATGAACCGGATCTGGACACCGAAACATGGTGGTTTCCGAGACTTGGTCATGACCGAGGCGCACAACACTCGGTATTCCGTCCACCCAGGTTCAGATAAGATGTATCTGGATCTTAAGAAGCTATACTGGTGGCCTAATATGAAAGCAGAAATTGCTACCTTCGTAAGTAAATGCCTTACTTGCGCAAAGGTTAAGGTCGAGTACCAGAAGCCCTCTGGTTTATTGCAACAACCAGAGATCCCGGAATGGAAGTGGGAGCGGATCACTATGGATTTCATAACCAAGTTGCCCAAGACAACGGGTGGACTTGACACCATATGGGTCATCGTTGATAGATTGACCAAGTCTGCACACTTCCTGCCTATCAAAGAAAGCGACAAGATGGAGAAACTTACGAGAGCATACATTAGGGAAATCGTACGGCTACATGGTGTACCTATGTCTATTATCTCCGATAGAGATAGTAGGTTCACCTCAAGATTTTGGCAATCACTACAACATTCCCTAGGAACAAGGCTGGACATGAGCACAACCTACCATCCTCAGACCGACGGACAGAGTGAGAGGACCATCCAAACTCTAGAAGATATGTTGCGAGCCTGCGTGATTGACTTTGGGAAGGCATGGGATACTCATTTACCCCTTGTCGAGTTTTCCTATAATAACAGTTATCACACGAGCATCAAGGCTGCTCCATTTAAAGCTCTCTACGGCCGTAAGTACAGATCCCCTCTGTGCTGGGCTGAGGTGGGTGATACCCAATTAGCCAGGGGGCAAACTTCCGACAGTACTCTCACCGGTCCGGAGATCATTCGGGAAACAACAGAGAAAATCGTTCAGATCCGTGAACGATTGAAAGCCTCTAGAGACCGACAGAAGAGCTACGCTGATAAACGAAGGAAACCTTTGGAATTTCAGGTGGGAGACCGAGTCCTCCTCAAAGTCTCACCCTGGAAGGGCTTGATACGCTTCGGCAAGCGTGGAAAGCTTAATCCGAGGTACATAGGGCCTTTCGAGATTCTTGCAAGAGTCAGCCCCGTAGCTTACAAACTCGAACTACCAGACGCACTTCGTAACGTACATTCTACATTCCACGTATCTAACTTGAAAAAGTGTCTATCCGACGAGACTCTTGTAATCCCACTCGACGAGATCGAAATCAATGAGAGCCTCAACTTCGTGGAAGAACCTATAAAGATCATGGACCGTGAGGTCAAGCAGACAAAGCAAAGCCGTATCCCTATCGTGAAGGTTCGCTGAAATGCCAAGCGAGGACCGGAATTCACTTGGGAACGTGAGGATCAGATGAAACTGAAATACCCTCACCTTTTTGCTTAGTTATTTGTAATTTCTAACTTGCTTAAAATTTTAATTTCGGGACGAAATTCCTTCTAACGGGGGGATGATGTGACAACCCGATATTTCGAGTCAATGTAATGTAAAACCGATCAAATTTAGGTCAAAATGTAACCTTCCTAAAATCTTGTTCGGGTTAAATAAAGTAGTAGGAATCATATCAAGGTTTGCGTACATAAAAAGAACGTCCAAATCTGACTTCGGATGAGGAAGTTATGAATTTTTGAAGAAATTCCTTAATCACGTCATTTTAATAAATAAATAATAAAAATAATTTCGGAATTTGCCAACGCAATCTAAACGAAAGTTGTAGATCATGGTCTCACCTTCGCGTGGATATAAAGAACGTCAAAAACGGAGTTCGTATGAGGGAGATATGAATTTTTGAAGTTTATTTATAATAAATATAAATTTAATTATAAATTCCCGGTAATATCCGACGGGGAGTCATCGGATTGGACCGAAGTATGCCCTGCGTACCTTCGTACGCCCCGCGTACTGAGATCGAGGGTCTCGGATCGTCCATGTCGCACTATCCGAAGAATTCTAAACCGTCCGACCCGTCCGAAGCTCCGACCCGTCCGACCCGCTGTCCCGTCCGACCCGCCGTCCCATCCGACCCGTGTACCCAGCAACCCGTCCCATCCGAACCGAGGCAGTCGAGGCTTCGGTCATGCATGACGTACGCGTACGCGCTGCGTACGAGCGTACGCCCCGCGTTCGGAGGCGGTTTAGCCTTCCTATAAATAGGATGCGAGGCTTTCCGAAAATGTTGCTCATTTCTCTCCTTTCTCTCACAACCTTGCCTCGTTTTCCGTGCCCGTTATAACCCAAAGCTCTGGTCTTTTTGCTCAAGTCCCGAGGGTCGATTTTACTCCCGAGATTCCCGAGAATCCCGAGAAAAATCCGTTTTCCGAGACGAAACTCTGCCCGGTTTTCCATCTCGCTTTCTTCAATCAATCAAGTGAGTTTCATACCCCTAAATCAACCTTTTTAAATATTCTAAATGCTTTTATATGCTTTCAAAGGGGGGGAATACAAGTTAAATACTTATAGTTATTGTTTAAATCACATGTGATTTCATTAAGCACATGTGATTAATAACTAGGGAAACCATGATTTTATCACTATTCAAACTACCTATCAAACTGTTTTACTTCTAAATGTTTTCCAAACCCATTTACTTTTCGAATTTACACTGCAACTGTGATTTAAACAAATGTTCCTTATACTTAATCTGTTTTAATCAAATCTACGCCTTCAAATTGTTTTATAGATTGACATCAAGTCAATCTTTCTTTAAAAATAATACTTATGTTTCAAATGTCTTATAAATACTTATTTATGTTGTTATATTATAAATTGCATGCCCATATATGTATAGACGTATAAATAATGTTTAAAGGGCTTAGGAAGGCCATCCACCCTATTTCCTTTTCCTCGATTTGGATGTGGTCTGGTGGGATTTTGGGTGACCATCCGAAGGTCGTTTCCATGTTAATTACATATCAAATATACATATATAGACATATAAGTACTTCCATAATCATACGTACTAGACGCACCGTTAACAAGTTACCATCGGGGTAACACAGAACTATACTATTACAACTGCTAGATCAATGAGTCAGTTCATTCATGAGTCTATACTAGGAAGAGAATATATACAACTATACTATGAGAACATATACAACTATACTAGAACAAGAAACATTTCATCACATATGCAAGAATACGATAACAAATGTGATCCACTATATCGGAGCATGCCTTAAATGTCATGGCCCGAGTTGTAGACAGAATTCTCTTGGAGGGAGAGCGTTGAGTTTGCGTATAGATCTATACTGGATTGACTATCCTACACCTTGCTGCTAGCTACAGCCGGACCTGCAGGTCTGCGGGTGCCAAACGTCATTCCGTTATTACGACCGTTCTTTATGTCGTTGTTATCAGTCGATAGTATGGTGCAATTATCACATTATACCTTAATATAAATCCGGTTTAAGGTAGTAGTAATTAGTACAACAGTAGTTCTTATTATACAAAGCTACAGTACTACAATGATTTACCCATTACATATTTTGGTGATAATCTCACTTAAGCATTAATGTACAAACTATATTTTATCAAATGATAGTTATACTTGGGTAATTACACACTTTTACAACAGACGAGTTTACAAAACAGTTAAGCCTTGGTAGAAGGCTACTTTTATAGAAAATATAGGATTTTCTGAGAGATTCAAACTTTTACAAACTTATACATTGAGACAGGTTCAAACGTTTTTGACAACGAACATTGACACTAAAATACTTATGAACTCACCAGCTTAATGCTGATAAACTCTTTCAAAATAACTTGTATTCTCAGGTCATCAGTAGACAGGTACCGATGCCAGCTTTTGAGATGATGGAGCGTACTCAAGACTCATCATTTTATTATTTTGATTTACGTTATATTTTTGGTGTCTAAAACTGTACAGAACACGCATGTATTAAAATTATATATTTAATGCAATGGATGATGTTGTTTGCCTATTTACATTTACTGTGTTATGATTACCTTACATGACGTCCTCCGCCCCAGAACGTTTCCGCCGTTCTTGGTTTTGGGGTGTGATAAGAATCTTGACTGTAAACCCACTTTTCCCACTTCGATCAAGTCTCAGTAACATTCCTTAACTAAAAGAAAGTGTTTTTTTAACACTTTAACTAATGATTTCACTAATTTAAATACAAATATGTGTTTAATTATTATTAGGATTCCGTTAACTTCGCGTACAACTTGAGGGTCCTCATTCCAGTCTCGTTGTCTGGCACATACACGCAACCAACTGTGAGTTCATACCCCTATGCTTTTACTATTTTAACGTTTTCAGGGGGAATACAAGCCAAACACAAATAGTTTTTGTATACTTTATACACAAATTTTCAACAGGATTAAAACTTATGCAATTGATACAACCACAAGATCACCACATTTTATAAAGTATTTAGATATTTTATCCCTTTTGTAACATGTTGAGCATAAGGGAAGTTTTCAACTCATAACTAGAATTTCATAATTTTCAGAACAATACACGAACCGAGTACTTAACACACATGCAAACTATAATAGGTATAGTTTGGGATTTCAATACACAGTTTTACCATCTCAGGATTTTACATTTACAATCTATGACAGATATAGTTTATGGTATACATTACTACTTTCTGAATACAAGAGTACCATACTAAATAATTATTTAAGTATAATTATTATTACTCTGTAAGTATACATAGATTTCAAGTACGAGAGAACGATACCAAACTACACGTAAACTAGTTAATACAGGGTTGTGAGACATCACTTCAGTTGTACCCTTCGGGGTGTGGACTAAATCCTATCATTATTATAACCAGGGTCTCCTAGAGGGAGAGAGTGAGATTTGTGAATAGATCAATTCGAGACTGACAATCCCACACCTAAACTGCTAGCTACAGTTAGGCAGGCTTGCCTGGGGTGACAAATATCATACCGTCCGACGCCAAAAGAACGTCGCAGAGGCCATCAGTTATATCAAGCATGGTTATACGACTCACAATAGTATAAACTAACCTTTATTTACGGGATTTCATTCTTCATTAGTTTTATTTTAATTAATAGAACTACCACACTTTATACTGGAGGATTCTAGGGGATAAAATACATGGTTTTATTTTAAGTAATGAAACTACTATACATACCGGTGGTAACTAGGGTTTTCAAATAGAATATTCTATACATACCGATGATATCCAGGTTTTCCATAAAAAAGGGTTTTCATTCAAAACAACATTATACAATACATCTGGTGGTAATCAGGCATACGAACTAATACTTTATGGAACACTGTAATGGACACATATGTTAGAAAATATTGGATTTTCTTTGAGAAGCATACAAACCATTTTTTTTTTGGAAAGGGAACTTCCCTAACGAGGGTTTCCGGGCCAGCTTACGCGCACCGACTAATCCCCCGCTGCAAACATGAGACTTTGCCTCATGCCCTGGAGTCACTGCAGGCGAACCTCCATGGCCACAAGGGCTGAGTAGTGCCAGGATTTGACATACAAACCATTTTACAAATTATTCAACAGGTTTACCTTTCAAAAACATGCTTATGAACTCACCAGCTTTAATACTGATACTCTTTTCAAAATCGCTTGTATTCTCAGGAAATCAGTAGACAGGTACTCTCGCAGGCTTTTGAGAAGACGAAGCGTATAAAGTCACGTCTTTTATATTTTGCTATACTTTTGTTGTATACAAATTATGTATCAAATAGATGTACATACCTATATTTTGAATGTAATGGTTGTGTTTACTTTGATTACTATGATGCAAGTGATACTACACACGACGTCCTCCACCCCCGAACGTTTTCGTCGTTTCGGTTTGGGGGTGTTACATATTTCATGTTCCTTGTCTGGTTGTGGTCTTAAGGTAGAATCACGTATGCATAGCAAGGAGGTTACAACCATGAGCGTTTCATTTATTAGCATAACTAGTATGGTATGAAATGCATCTTTTCTGATATATTCTGGTTTATTTTCAATATGGTGCTCAGGAGGGGATCAGGTTTAGGAGACGGAGCGACACTTGTGGGAAGTGCATAAAGCTTCATGATGGTGCTTTCCGATCTTTTGGATGCCGGTAATGTGGCAAGGAGGGGTATTATGCCAAGGATTGTTGCCAACGGGTCCCAGTAGTGAGCACCAAGATCTATTATTTGTTGGGTTTTGAGCATTCTAACACTCCTAAGTGTACATGCAACCCTAAATACCTTGGATCTATGTTTTCTCTATTATACATGCAAATATGAATATTCCAAGGTATTATCCTAACTAGCATACAAAACATTGCTTCATATGGAATAATATAAGTTAGAAGACATACCTTTTGATATAGCTTGATTACATGAAGCTTAAGAGCCTAGTTCCTCATGTGTGACACCTCAAATGGTTCACACAACATCAAATGCACTTGGAATAGCTTAAAGAGAAACACGACACTTCATGAAATCGGCTAGCCTTAACCATTCCATCATAGTGGTTGATTTTGGGAAGAATAAGATGCTTATATAGTGTGTCACAATTAGGGTTACACCATGTAAACCCTAATTGTCATGGCCTTTCAATTCCATGATCCATGGGTACAAAAACACCATGGAGCATCCTATGGGTTTTAGCCCAACTTGATAATCCATGGAGCATTAGCCCACTATACAAGTATGGATGATTTACATAATCAACCCATATATTTAATTAGTCTCCTTTTGATCACTTAATTAATTCGAAATTAATTCTTGATCAATACTAATTAAATAATTTTATTAATATATTAGAACTTATAATATATTAGTAAACCTTAAGTGTTATTTCTCTCATTTTTGTCTATCCAAATGCATGATGCCATGCAACCCAAATGGACCATGCCAATCGGGTCAAGTACATACCAAATATAGTTATGGACTTAGAAACTAATCCAACATTATTATTGTGAGCTAGTTGGCCATATTAAGGCCAACTGTCCCTTGCTCACTGTGGAACCAACGAATGCTCTAGCACCAACCACATTGAGGATCATAGATATGCGTCAGGGTAGGGAGAAGCCCCCGAGGGCTCGAGATCGTGCTTTTCAGCTCACTGCATTGGAGATCAGGGCAGCACCAGACGTCATTACTGGTGTGTTTCCATTTATTATTCTGTCAATTATTTGATGGTATGCTTATGTTTATGCTTCTTCTAGGTACCTTCTTAGTGAATTATTTTCTTACTCTTTTGTTATTTGACTCGGGTGCGATTCGGTCCTTTGTATCCCAATCTTTTAACAATGTCTTTGATATGACCCTTAGAGAGATGGAGTGTTCGTTGAAGGTTTATATCGCCAACGAACATGGGATTTCTACTTCGAGTGTTTTTTGGCATTGTGCTTTAGAGATTTTTTGGGTGCCTTACTCGATTTATCTGATCCCAATTCCCATGGAGATGTGTGTGTGTGTGTGTGATTGTAGGAATGGACCGGCTGAGTAGATTTGGCGCTATGATCGATTGCAAGGGTAATCGGGTTGTAGTTCAAACCCCAAGTAGGGGAGAAATGGTTATTTATGTAGAGGATACCAGATTGGGATCAACCTTTTGTTTTGCTGCCAGAGCTCGACATTATATTCAGCATGGGTGTATGGGTTATCTTGTTTATGTGATTGATTCCCGAGTTAGGAAGCAGGTTTTAGTTTCATATGTGGTAGTTTTCATAGAATTTGCAGATGTGTTCCCGGAGGAGTTTCCTAGTGTGCCTCCGGAGAGGCAGGTCGAGTTCCATATTGATTTGGTTCCGGGTGGGATCCCAATTGCTAAGGTGTTGTACCGATTGGCACCACCGGAGATGCAGGAGTTATCCTCTCAGCTCCAGAAGTTGTTGGGAAAACAGTTTATTAGACCTAGCAGTTTGTCATGGGGAGCATCAACTTTGTTCTTCAAGAAGAAAGATGGTTTACACCTTATATGCATTGATTACCGGGAGTTGAAAAAGTTGACGGTAAAGAACCATTATCCTCTTCCGTGGATTGATGACCTCTTGATTCAGTCGCAGGGTGCATCTTGGTTCTACAAAATCAATCTGAGGTCAGGATATCATCAAACGGGGGTTAGAGAGGAGGACATGGAGAAGACCACGTTTTAGTCTCGATATGGTCATTACGAGTTCATGGTGATGCCATTTGGACTCACCAATATGCTTGTAACATTTATGGATTTGATGAATCGGGTATGCAGGTCGATGCTGAATCGATCAATTATTGTTTTCATAGATGATATCTTGGTGTATTCCAAGACTAGGGAGAAACATGAGAAGCACCTTCGAGAGCTTCTATGCGTTTTGAGACGAGAACGACTATTCACCAAGTTCTCAAAGTGTGAGTTTGGTTACGAGAGGTCCAGTTATTGGGACACCTCCTTAACCAAAATGAGATTTTGGTCGATCCGGCCAAGATTGAGGTCGTGATGCAGTGTGAGGTTCTGAAGTCTCCCTTGAAGATCAGGAGTTTCTTGGGTTTAGTAGGATATTATTAGAGATTTATTTAGGAATTCTCCAAGATTGCAGTATCCCTTACTCATCTGACCAGGAAGGGTGTGGATTTCCATTGCAGCCCTGAGCAATAAGTCGTATTCGAGACTTTGAGACACAAATTATGTGTGGCCCCAGTGTTGACCTTACCTGAGGGTGTTGAAGATTTTGTGGTATTTTTTGATGCATCCATCATGGTTTTGGGTGTTGTGCTTATGCAGAGTGGGAGAGTTATTTCTTATGCTTCTTGATAGTTGAACTCGCATGAGGTCTATTATTCGACTCATGATTTGGAGTTGGGGCAGTGATGTTTGCTCTCAAGATTTGGTGGCATTACTTGTATGGGGTTCGGGGCACTATCTACACAGATCATAAGAGTTTGCGATATCTCATGGATCAGATGAATCTTAATATGAGACAGCGTAGGTGGCTTTATGTGGTCAAGGATTATGACTGTAATATTTTGTATCATCCCGAGAAAGCCAAAGTAGTAGTTGATGCTTTGATCCGCAAGACGGCTAGTGTTGTGATTGGAGGCCTATGTATGAGGATTTTGATTGATTCACCATTGTTGGATTTGATTAGGGAGGCTAATGCTAACGGAGCCAATAAGGAAACTTGGAAGAAGGAGAGGCTCAGAGGTGAGATTGATAGGTTTAATACTAACAGTCTTAGATTATGGACTCAATATGGACGGCTTTGGGTGCCAGATTTTGGTGGGATCAGACAGACTATATTGGAGTAGGCATGCAAGTCCAAGTTTTCGATACACCCTGGAGACACCAAGATGTACTGCGATTTGAGGCTTAGCTACTGGTGGTCGTGCATGAAGAGGGAGATAGCATGGTATTTTGAGAGGTGTTTGTATTGTCGGATGATCAAGGCCAAACACCAGAGACCACATGGAAATTTGCAGCCACCGGAGGTTCCCATGTGGAAATGGGAACATATTACTATGGATTTCATCACCAAGTTATCTCAGATGGATAAGGGGCATGATGCAATTTGGGTGATAGTGGATTGGTTGACCAAGAGTGCCCATTTATTAGCTATCTGCAAGGGCTCATCGGCCAAAAAATTGGCTAATTTGTATGTGCACGAAATCGTTGCTCAGCATGGTATTCCAGTCTCCATTATATATGATCAAGATGTTAAGTTCACATCTTGTTTTGGGGACAAGTTCCACGAGGAATTGGGTACGAGGTTGCATCTCAGCACTGCTTATCACCCATAGACAGACTATCAGAGTGAGCAGACCATTCAGACACTTGAGGACATATTGATAGATTGTGTCATTGATTTTGGTGGAATTTGGGACTCCTACATTCCCTTAGCTAAGTTTTCGTACAAAACAACTACCACTCCAGTATCAGTGCACTGTCATTCATGCTTTCTTATGGGAGGAGGTGTCGTACCCCATTTTGTTGGGGAGAGGTGGGTCATAGGGTCATGGGGAGGAATGGGGTAGTCATTCAGACGACATATCTCATTCAACAGATTAGGCAGAGACTTCAGACAACTTAGAGTCGGCAGAAGAGTTATTCCGACAAGCGTCGATCCGAGTTGGAATTCAAGGTCGGGGATATGGTCTTGCTAAAGGTATCACCATGGAAGGGTGTAATACGCTTCTGGAAGAGGGGAAAGTTAGGGCCCCGATATATTGGGCTATTTCAAGTGGTAGCTAGGGTGGGAAAGGTGGCTTACAAATTGGATTTGCCCGAGGAGCTTAGCCAGATCCATAACACTTTCCATGTTTCTCAACATCGGAAGTGTATGGCGGATGATTCGGCGATTGTTCCTTTGGATGATGTTCAAGTGGATGATCACTTGAGTTACATTGAGGGGCTAGTGGTAATCTTGGATCGAAAGATGAAGGCTCAACACAACAAGGTGGTGACTTTGGTCAAGGTTCAATTACGACATCGGAAGGGTTCCGAATGGACATGGGAACTTGAGTCTAAGATGCGGGAGCATTACCCGAAATTGTTCACAGCAACAGACTTTTTAGGACGAATTCTAGTTCAAGTGGGGGAGAAATGTAACATTTCGATGAAGAGGTATTTCCAAAATTTTCCCTAAATATGAAGATTTATTGCATTTTAGCCCTTAAGTTTGAAAAAGTTGCAAAATGGCCCATAGTGGCAATTTTATACTCCCTCCGTCCCATAATAATTGTCCACTTTTGACTTTTGAAGTCTTTATTCATCAACTTTGACCTTAAATATTGTTATTTGTGTTATGTATTACTCGTTGAAACTTATAGCAATGAAAAAACATTTAAAATACAATCCATTCATAAATTTTGTATTAAATTTTATATATCAAGGACAAAAATATTTAAGTTCAAAGTTGAAGAATAAAGACTTCAAAAGTCAAAAGTGGACAATAAATTTGGGACGGAGGTAGTAATATTTAGGGCGAGGACACGTACGTGGTGAAATCCCAAACCCTAAATTTTTGCATTTAGACCCTAAATAATCGTTCTTATGGCCTCCAAACCTTTTATCCCATTAGCCCCAACCCCATTTCGACTCTCTAGCAAACCCTAATCCCATTGAAGCCATTTTTGAGTTTGGTGTGTGTGTGTTTTTGGCGTTCTTGAAAGAAGAAGGAAGAAGAGGATCATCATAGAAGTGTAGAGAACTTTGGATCTAGACTCTCATCACCTTTAGACACTCTTTGAAGGTAAAAAGATCTAAACTTGATGAAGTTATGTTTAGGTCTAGTTTAGCCATGAAGTTTGCATTCTTTTGGTCCCATTAATTTGGTATTTAAGTATGAGGTACTTCAATCCATTTAGGCTGTCCTTTCAGGTGTTTTGAGAGGTCTAGAAGCATAAAAATATGATCTTGGCTCTTAGTTATTCTCCATTCATGAGTTTGGTTGTCATAATGGCTTAAGATGTTGGGGTTTTTAGTGTTAAGCACTTAATGGCCATGCAAGACCATAATGTTGGAAATTTTAAGGTCAAAAACAACATTTGGGGCTTAGATATGTAATTTGGACATAAGGGCTTAAGTACTAAGCATTTAATGAGCTAGGAAGGCATCCAATTGTGTACGCTGGGCGTCCCATGTGGCACGTCGCACGTACGCTGTCAAGTCCCCATATTTTGGTCAATGAGCGAGTACGCCTCGTGTTCAGCTGGGAACGCCCCAAGTACAAGGATGGGTTGAGTTGACTGGGTTGACTTGGCTGGTTTGTTGAGTTTGACCAATTTTAACCAAAGTGTATTTTGGTTAATTTGATATTAATTTTTAAGTTGGTCAATATTTTAAATAATAGTTGTCGGGTAGAACCGGTTTTTGGAGCAGAGATTTATTCAGCTTTTGTTTGGATTGAGAGGTGAGTTTTCCTCACTATACTCGTGGGTTGAAGGCACCAATGTCGGCTCACTAGATTATGTATCCTGGTTATAGGATAGTATTGTGCTAGTATATGATTTAGTAGTAGATATGCATGTTTACCTGTATTTTATAGTTTTGTGTTTATGTTTGTTTGTTACATATGTCGACATATTATGGTTGGGTTGAGGCGGTCCTCCTTTATGCTGAAGGCCAAGACACTCGGGGTGGTCCAGATAGGCTGTAGGCCATGCAAGACGGTCCAGTGAAGCTGAAGGCTCATATTTGCATTATATGTTTGTTATGTTGTATGATGGTACTTTGGCGGAATTCACTAAGCTTTGACTTATAGTTTTATTTTATTGTTTCACATACTTTAGAGGATCGTATGAAAGCGAATGCCTGATCATGCATATCTTTCTATTTTCATGATATTGAATTTTGGGACACTCTGATATGAGTTAACTTTTAAACAATGGATTTTCTTGTAAACAATTATGGATAGAGACTGTTTTTTGAAAATTTTAAATTATTACAATTTTTGGGATGTTACAATATTCAATTAAACCGATTACACCTTCTTACCATTGTGAAAAAACGTAAAGATGGAGAAAAAATTAATTATAAATCATGAAGGAAGGAGGGAAGAATGTAGATGTTGTAAACCCTCAACCAAAATGTACAAAATGCACTCACATGCAATGTACAAGGGACTAGTTAGTAAGCCTCTTAAACAACCTTTATCCATAAGGAACTTAGGAATTACAAAATACAAAGTTAAGGGACTATTTATGCAAGACAAGTTTCAAAAGAACGATTTGATGTAAAAAAATTTAAACAGAAGGACCCTTTATGAAATAAGTATAATGATATGCAAAGCATTAGAGTAATGATGACTTAAAGTCAATACCATATTTTTGTTAAAAGATATATCTAACATATTTTTTCTAAATAAAATCCATTAGTCAGATTATGAAATGTTGAATCATTGAATCTTGTTCTTTTTTGTTGTTTTGATTCACCCATCATGTAATACTTGTGATGGTTTGTGAGTCTTATTTAACTTTATTATTTAAGATCTAGTTTAAAATGAATGAAGGTATGAAAGAATGCTTGAATTGAATGATAAATATTTTACAAATCCTTTTTATTTTTTTACTGAATCATGACATGAAAGAATAGTTGAATTAAATGATAAACATTTTACATCTAATTATTAGTGGTGTGTGTATGAATGAAACGTAATTGGACACACACACACACATATATATATATATATATATATATATATATATATATATATATATATATATATATATATATATATATATATATATATATATATATATATATATATATATATATATATATATATATATATATATATATATATATATATGTGTGTGTGTGGGCGCGCACATATATGTGTTGTTATAAATGATAAAAGTTTATGATTTCAGTTTGATAATGAGAATACATATAAAAGTGACAATATATCAACATATTGTAGCATTATTGCTTTTATTCTTTAAATAAGATATGTCATACATACGAAAATATAAAAGATGCATCCTTGATATATAGACCAACGATGCATGTTTACTTGTGAGTAGGTCGATTCGGTAAGCAAGCTAGTTGCTCCCTTTTTATTTTTGTAGTTTTATTTGCGTTTGAAAGTAATCATTTCACTTCCATATTACCTCCTCCAACATTGCATCATATGCCAGCTCCAGGTATGTGATCGTTGTTGGTACTGGTACCTATTCCTCCTTTTTTAAATGCAACATCAACCTTTTCTTGAACATTAGTTATATGCCCAGTTCTATGATTTCCTCCGAATTTTGTATTCAATACATCAAGTGCATGTGAAGAATCATAGAAACCTCTAATAGCATCTTTTAAAAGTATTGTGGATATTTTTGAAAATTTTGACGATATTGCTCTTAGCGCCAACGATTCCAAAATACCTTCAGCAGTACCATTCCTATACCTCTTAACAATTGCCCTGCCCAATTTAACATCTCTAAGGGATATATTTTCCACTCCAGCAAGATTGTTGCCATGAACAAAGTGGATTGTGCAAATAAAACATAATAAAGTTAACACAATAAAAGGTTTACCAACCATTGTATAGGCTTTTCTTGATATTCTAATGATGAGTTGAAAAAAATTATAACAATATCACAGGTATATATAGGAACATTAGGGGGACTAGTTTAATACGACATGTAAGATGTAATTTCAATAACTACTTATGTGTTGAAATTACGTAAGTAATAATTTATTGTTTCATGTTGTATCCAAATACCCTGTATGTATAAGTTAGGTTTGGTAGAGAACAAAATAATCCAAGTATACAAGGAACATGTTCTCAACATTGGAACGCAACATGTCAACGGAAAAAGAAATGATGTATATTTATTAATTGGAAGTGCATAGACCATATTATAGGAAAAAAAAACCAATTTATCTTTTGTTATTCTTTTTAAATTTATAGAACTTGTTTAATTAAAAATAAAACTGAATATATTTAAATTCATATTTGTTTTTCCTCTATAAATAGTCATCAATTTCGATATATTTATATATATATATATATATATATATATATATATATATATATATATATATATATATATATATATATATATATATATATATATATATATATATATATATTTAGTTTTGGCTCGTTCAGATTTACAAGTAAATATATACTGTATATGTTTTATAAAAAAATGTATCGATTCGTTCATATTCAC
Organism: Lactuca sativa; assembly: GCF_002870075.4. Taxonomy (NCBI): domain Eukaryota; kingdom Viridiplantae; phylum Streptophyta; class Magnoliopsida; order Asterales; family Asteraceae; genus Lactuca; species Lactuca sativa. Next base: position 127,525,635 of record NC_056627.2, on the reverse strand, counting down.
AAGTGAATCTAAGCTCGGTTATTAGGTGTTATTTAAAATTAAAATGATAATTTCATCCAAAATTTTTAACAATTATGGATCATTCAAATGTGAATTTGAGTAAATTCATTTTTGAATTTTATATGATTAAAATTTTGAACTAGTAAAAAATTTCAAGTGAATTACTTGGATAGACAAGTGAATATAGTCACATTCACATGAAAAAATGAATATTTATTTGAAATCATATTTAGTTCTATATTTCAAGAACAGTAATCATATATATATATATATATATATATATATATATATATATATATATATATATATATATATATATATATATATATATTCGTCATTTCCATGTAAATAAAAAATATATAGACTAAACAATTGACAAACAGACATGTGAATATAGTCAGATTGACATATGAATGTTAATATTTATTTCAAACCTTCATCATTCAACTAAACCACTTAAAGTCTTCTTAATAATGATTTAGTCATTCTAAGGTTAATAAGCACTTAATATAAATTTTAATATAAAAATACCTCTCTTTTTAATAGATAGACATACAATTCAAACACAAAATTCACAAACAATATAAAAGTTTTAAAGGATTTTTGTTGGTTTGAGCTTTTTTTACCATTTTTCGAGGTATATTATTATGTTAGAAGTTTAATTTGTAAGTTTATTATATGCTATTTTTTTTTTTATATGTTGTGACTGAATCATTAATATAAATTATATAAAATATATGTTATCGATCATATGTTATATATCTGACTAGGGTCCTTTTACCACTTTTCGAGGAACATTATTCTGTATCAACTTAAAATTTGTTAATTTTTTATACATTAATTCGCTTTTATATGTTGTGGTTGAATTATTAATTTAAATTAGATTAGAGGCATGTTATCGATCATATATTATTAAGGTAATATGAATAATATTTAATTCAATATATTATATATGACTCTTTGTTTTGTGTTGTTTCAAAAAAGACTTAAAAGATAAAGTCATCTATATATCCATTTTTCATTTGTTTCAAATTTTAACGAGTTTGCTTATATATGAGTTTTTCTATATTGTAATTTCTTTTAAGTATGTTTAATTCGAATATGTAAATGTACTAAAATTATTAATCTAAATTTCTCTATAGTTAGGTAATATATATATATATATATATATATATATATATATATATATATATATATATATATATATATATATATATATAAAAGAGTGAAAGAGAGATTTATTTGATTAAATATTTTTTGTAATTATTTAAAGGATTATAATTTTAATGCTACAAGCCTTGAGTTAGTTATCTAAATTATTTAAATTTTTATATTGATATGATGTTACATACACTATCAAAATCAAACACCAATTAAACTTGATTTTTTTAGATATTATTTATTTTTAAATATTTTAATGTATTAATATAATATTAAATAAAATCGAAATTCAAATGTTATATCTACTCAAAGCTTTTTATAAACAATTTTTCATGATAGTAAGTTTTTCAAAAAAAAAATAGTTTTCTATTTAACTATCAACACTAATAAGAATATATATATATATATATATATATATATATATATATATATATATATATATATATATATATATATATATATATCAAACTTTATAATAATATTTATGACCTATAATTACTGTCATTATTAAAAGGCTATTAGAGTTTCAAATGCATGATCTATATCAATTAGTATTATTGTTAATAAATTTCAAAATAATTTATCATCAAAAAATTAGAAAATATTAATTTTTAGTAGAATACTTTATTTTCATTTCATTTACCCTAACATTAATATATATATATATATATATATATATATATATATATATATATATATATATATATATATATATATATTTATATATATAAATATATATATATATATATATATATATATATATATATATATATATATATATATATATATTATGAAAGAGACAATTTTATTGAAACCACATTTATTTAAAACCTCCATCTTTTAACTAAACGACTCAAAAGCTTTCTTAATAATGATTTAATCCTTCAAAGTTTTATAACTTACATATTATGTTTAATAAGCGCTTAATGTAACTTTTACTATAAAATACCTCTCTTTTTAGTAGATATACATACAATTCACATACAAAATTCACAAAAAAAAAAAATAAAAAACTTTAAAAGATTTGTTGTTAGTTTGAGGTTTTTACCATTTTTCGAGAAATATTATTATGTGAGAAGTTTTAATTTGTAAGTTTGTTATATACTAATTCTTTTTATATGTTGTGTTTGAATCATCAATATAAACTAGATAAGATATATGTTATCGATCATATGTTATATAGGTGTTTGAGATCTTTTTACAACTTTTCGAGGCACATAATTAATTTTTTATATATTGGTTATTTTATAGGTTGTGGTTGAATTATTAATTTAAACTAGATTAGAGACATGTTATCGATCATATATTATAAAAGTAATACGGACAATCTTTAATTCAATAAGTTATCTATGACTCTTTGTTTAGTGTTGCTTCAAGAAAAGACTTAATTAAAAGTCATCGATAAGTCTATTTTTCATTTGTCTCAAAAAATTTCCGAGTTTCCTTATATGATAGTTTTTCTACATTGTCATTATTTTTTAACTATGTTTTATTCTAACATGTAAATATACTAAAATTGTTAATCTAAGTGTCTTTATTATATATATATATATATATATATATATATATATATATATATATATATATATATATATATATATATATATATATATACCATAAAAAGTATTTAGCTATTTTAAGACAAGAAAGTCTTAAATTTAAGTAGTACAAATGTTAAAGGAAAAAGTGCCAACACTTTGTGCATATGTAAGATTAATCTTTGGATATCAAAACTAAATTACCTTAAATTAAGTTTATGATCAAATTACCATATTGAATTTTAAATTTTAAACTCTAAGTTATCTGATGTTGACCGATTCCTAGCATAAATTGAGTAGCTATAATTACTTTCAAATTTTTATTCCCAAATTCCTTCCCGCATGTGAAGCATGTCATTTCTTTAGTGCATCTCCCAATGTGCTTCCTCTTGCACTTATCACACCATTGTGCTTCTTCTTCGAACTTTTTCGAACAAGACTTCGAAAATTTTCTCTTCTCATCGGAACTTGAGGATCCTTCAAACTTTCTTTTCTCGCCAGCTTCAACCTTGCTGGCGGTTCTTCCCTTAATCATATCTTCAACAGATTTGGCAGCCCAGATAGCTGCCTCCAGAGTAAGTGCCTGACACACTGGCACCGCATACTCCCATGGGAGTCCCTTTGCATACCGGTCGACTTTAGTCAGCTCGTCTGGGACGATGCGCAAGGCAAACTCCATCTTGTCTGTGAAGGCATCAGTTTACTCATCAACTGACATGATGCCTTTCGTTAATGTCAGAAACTTGTTCCCAAATTCCTCATATCTTGCCTCCATCTATCTCTATATAGTTCCTTTGCATATCGACTTTGCTTCAGGTTAGTTATTTGTAACATCCCGAAATAATGTACATTTTACTATTATTTGAATCTTTATCAAACATGTCGCATTTGGTCCCTAATAGAAAAAGTTGGCAAAAGATGTTGTACATGGGGCGTACATATGAGTACGCTTTGCGTAATCATGCAGCCTGCATGGACGCATCGATTCGGCTAGTATGTTGGGCTTACATATGGTACGCGGGGAGTACTAGATCAGGTGTAAAACCCTAATTTTAAGGGTTGCCCCTATTTAAGGAAGTTTATGGCTTTATTTCTAGCCACCCTTATCAACCTCTAACCCTCCCATAACCTCTAATCTCGTATATGTGGCTTGTGTGTGTGTGTGTTCTTGCAATTTTTGTGTGTTCTTGGCTCTTGTAGTTGGAGAAGGAGGTTAGAGAAGAAGAAGAAAAAGGTGTTAGAAAGCTTGAAGATCCAGAAACTTCCCACATTTGTGCATCATTTTAAAGGTATAAAGCTTATACATTGGATAGTGTTCTTCTATATCTCTTTGGTTTAAGATTTATGAGCTAAAAGTCCCCAAGTTTGGACATTTTTGAGTTTGGGACTCTCCGGAGGGTTTAAGCTGTCCTTTCACTCATGTTATGACATCTGGATTGACAAAAATGTTTGCTTCATCTTCCCATTTGGCTCATGCATGAGTAAAGTAGATTAGAAAGGATGAAGATATGCTTTGATCCTTTCCTAGCCATCCAATGGCTTAAAGCCCTCAACTTTATGGATTAAGAGGCCTTAAATTAGTCAGATATGTATTTGGGTTGGTTGTCTTAAAGGATTACAACACCAACTTATTAGATTTGGAGACTAATGGAGTATGCCGAGCGTACTCCTGGCTACGCGCAACGTAGCCTGATTCCTCCCTGATGCATGCTGACCTAGTTATACACCCAACGTATGGAGTGGTACACTCAGCGTACACACTAAGGGTTGACTTTCATTGACTTTGACCCTTGGTCGAGTTTTAGGTTTTTTGGACCATGGGAAGGGCAAATTGGTCCTTTTTCCCTTAGAAGGTTTAGCTGCAGGATTTGGACTCGTGAGTGAGTTTTGAACCTTAATTGTTAATTAGGGTTAATTATTTTTTTGACTATACAAATTCTAGATTCGGCAGTTAGGGTACTAGGTTTTTCGTGTCATCAGTATCAGTTGAGTCTTCTCACTTACTTTTACATGTATGGTAGGATAGATGTATTATGTTGACCAACTTGGTTTAGTTGCTATGTTATGTTATGTGATGATCATTATATATGACTGAGGCTGCTGATAGCCAACCAGGGTTGCTGATAACCCATCGAGCGCTGTTAGCTCCATGGGACTGCTGATACCTTAGGGTTATGGATAACCCATATTTGTTTATTTATGCTATGTTATATGTGGTATCTTAGGGAACTTACTAATCTTTGTGCTTACAATTATTAATTTATATGTGGCAGGTATTTCGCAGGACCGCAGGAAGGTGAAGGTCTGATTGTACACACGCGCTGGGGAATTTACTATTGGGACATGTTTTATGTACTCTAATAATTATGATACTTGTTGTTTTGGGATGATCCTGTATTCGATAACTTGGTTGTGAAACTATGATTTTTGACAATTTAAAAATGAAAATTATGGTCTAAAATTTGAGGTGTTACAATTTGGTATCACAGCCATGGTTTGAGTGATTTGGATGAACCTCTGGGTAATTCCAAACTCAAACTAAGGATCTGAACATTTTTAAGAACTTAACACGAATTGAAGACTTTTATAGGAAGAAAAAACCCAAAGAAGCAGTGTGTACAATCGACCATCGCTCGAGCGGCAGTTTCCCAAAATACCTCAATTTACATTTTGAATAGTGCGAAGAAGACATGCTTATATTATAAGGTGATAGAATTTCATGCTAGATAGGGGTAGGCTCAGGAATCTTGCAAAGTTAGTGTGAAAATGTTGCCTGATTTATGATGCCTTAGCCTAGGAGTTCATCCCTTATGAGATTAAATTTGTCTTTATTATTTTCTTAGTGTATGCTACATAGTTGTACATAGTTAGGATTTTATAGCCTTAGAATGTCTAATTTATCCTTTCTTCCTGTTCCTTGTTTGGTTGTGGATTTGAGGTAGTATCATTTATTCGAATGTCTATCGAGTCTCGTACTATGTACAATTGGGATACGCGAAGAAAATAGCAAGGACAACGGAGATCTCGTGAGGCAGAGCAGTGCTATGAGCAGTCTAGAGCTAGTGTCTAGACATATAGTTGTGGTTCTAAGGAACCAGTAGGGCGAGTCCATATTTGATGTGAGGATGTAGAGTTCTTGGGGTCTCGAGGGTACGACTTGTAACGCCCGTAGATTCGAGTTAGTCAATTTAGAGACAATAAGTGTCAAAAATAACTTTTTTTGATATAATATTATTTAGAATAAATAATCTTGACCAAGTACTAGTATATGTGACAATCCGGACATATAAAGAATGCTGAAATCCGAGTTATAACGAAGAAGTTATGACCCGTCGAAGTTTTACGACAAAACCGACATGACACCGGGAATCGTAAAAAGTGAATTTACGATAAAATATTTTTTAGACTTAGAAATCTAAATGAAATTCGTAGTATATGTTAAATTGAGAGTGTGCATAAAAAGAACGTCCAAATCTGACTTCGTATGAGGAAGTTATGATTTTTCTAAGATTTAGCATAGCAGTGCACAACCCGAAATTCAAATTTTAGATTGGTCAATTTTTAATCAAAACAGACTAAATGAGAATTGAAGATCTCATTAATAGGAGCTCAAAGATAAAAAGACAGTCAAAAACGGAGCACGTATACGAAAGATATGGATGAAACTTAGTCCCTACTCTTTAAGCGCAACGAATTCGAAACAGATTTGTAAATGCGAGATAGAATGAGAATTAGCCAATGGAGTCTAACTGAAAGTTGTAGTACTCATAAATACCAACGCGCGGATATAAAGAACGTCGAGAATAGAGCTCGTATGTTAAAGATATGGACAAAACTTGGTCCCTACTCTTCGAGCGTGATAAATTCAATACAGTTTTGTAAATCTGAGATAGAATGAGAATTAGTCGACGGCGTCTAAATGAAAGTTGTAGTACTTGTAAATACCAACGTGTGGATATAAAGGACGTAGAAAACGGATCTCGTACGCGGAAGATACGGACGAAACTTAGGGCCTACTCTACGATAAACCCCTATAAATAAAGGGTGAATCCTTCATATTTTCTTCACACCATAAGCCTTTCTTTATCTCTCTAACTTCTCTCTAGACTCTCAAAACCCCTCTAAATCCCTAGTAACCTCAAGTTGCTAGAGAAAAGACCCAGAGCGCCCGAAGGCTCCGAGAAAAAGAGCTTTTCGGCTCAGAAGCTCTGCTCCAGCGGAACCTGGTTTTTAGCAAAATCCGTTGTAAGTGAGATAAGCCTACCTTAATTTAAATACAGTTTATATTAAAATATAATATCGTTACTATAAACCTATAAATAAGATTTATCATTGATTCAATTTCGTTATTGTAACGCCCGTAAATCAGGGCTAGTCAATTTAGAGACGATAAGCGTCAAAAAATGACTTTTTGATAGAATATTATTTTGAAGGAATATTCTTAACTAAGTTTTAGTATATGTTACAAGGATTCCGTACATATAAAGAATGCTGAAATCCGAGTTATAACGAAGAAGGTATGACCTGTCGAAGTTTCGCGACAGAACTAGCACGACACAACGCGACGTAAATAGTGAATTTATGTTAGAGCGATATTTGGCCTTAGTGATCTAAAATAAAGTCGTAGAGTTCGTTAAACCGTGAGCGTGCATATAAAGAATGCCCAAATCTGACTTTGTATGAGGAAGTTATGATTTTTCTAAGTTTCAGCTTAGCAGTATGCAGCCCGAAACTCGAATCCGAGATCGAGTGATTGTTGGTCGAAACAATCTAAACGAGAATCGAAGATCTCGTTAATAGTAGTGCAACGGTAAAAAGAAAGACGGGAACGGATGTCGGAGGAAGAAGTTATGAATTTATAACGGAGTTTTCCTGTCCCGGCCTACTGAAAATAAATAATGAAAATAAATTCAAAATTAGCCGACGGAGTCTAAATGAAAGCTGTAGAGTATAGTCTCACCTACGCGTGGATATAAAGAACGTCAAAAACAGAGTTCGTATGAAGAAGATATGAATTTCCGAAGTTTTAAATAATTAATATTTATTATTTAATCTTTAAATCGGATAGTTATCCGAAGGAGTCAGTAATCCGATCTACACTACGCCCAGCGTATCTGAGTACGCACGGCGTACACCGAAGCGTGATCCGCCTCGCACTCAAGTGCTCCGAAGTACGTAAGCAGTGACTATGACAACCGTCAAATTCTGGTTAATTCAAAGTCAAATAAAGTCAACAAGTCAAACCGGTCAACTCAACTAACCCTTGTGTACTAGGGCTTACGTTATGTATTTACTAAACAACTCGCTAGAATGAGAGATCATAAATCGAAAAGTACGTACATCTAGATCTCCTTAACCTAAAACTGTGGTAAGTGACGAGCCAAACCGATAAAACAATGTTGTATACTCATCGGGAGTGTGTAAGATCCTTAAACAAGGCTTAACAGGGTTTATAGACCTTGCATTGCGAAGCTGGACACTCAAAAAGGTCACAAATGAAACCTCTCTCAATCGTTTTCACTCTATCTCTCTCTCTCTATTTAGAAATCTCTCCCAAATCTCTCCAAAAATGTGAAATCTCTCCCAAATATCTCTTTGTATGAGAAATCTCTCCAAGAATGTCAAATCTCTCCCAAATCTCTCCAAGAATGAGAAATCTCTCCAAGAATGTGAATGTGGTAACTCAAATTTAAGATATAGAAATATATATGTAATTAGATTATATCATTATAATAAAATGATTAATTCAAGGAATAATGAGGTAATTAGGGGAGAATTATGGAGATTAATGGCAAAAAACCGTCATTCTTCAATATGGTTGTAAATTCGAGCAAACGAGAGGACTCCTTCAGTTTTTGAGTTAGGCACTATATAAATCTTGAGAAATCATGTGAAACCCCACTGGAATTGCAAGAAACAACTGTGATTCAAGGGAGAATTCGGAGATTGAAGGTTGTGAAGATATTCGTGGTTTCTTTCGAAATTAAGGTAAGTTCTTCTAATTTTAGTTTAAAATTAGTTGAAATATCGCTTTAGATTATATATGGTGTGGTCTAGATCGATCGTATGTCCTTGGTTTGGCTATGAAGATGCTGAATTTGATGGTTATTGAAAGAGTAAAATTTGGAATAAAATGATATAAATAATCTTTGATTATATGATTTTATTTTAGATTAAAATGGATTTATCTTAGTTAGCAGCGGAGATAACTCTTTATGGGTTTCACTCAATAATTTGACGATTATTGGGACAAAATCAAAGCTGTAAAAAAAAGATAAGAATGGCAGAAATAGAAAAAAAACGGGTTAAGAAGGAGGAGAATTCGGGTAAATTTCTATGGGTGGGCTTTCAAAACGTATCATTTGATTTGTAAATAGATATATAACAGTAAATTTTCCTAGTGGCCCAGTTGTCAAAGGCACCCCCTATTGTTCCATCGATAAACAGTTACAGAAAAGACCCTTATGGTTTAAATCACTTGTCATATTTTTGAACTAATATATGTTTAATCGTTACAGTTTTAACATCTTGCCATTTACTTTTATTGTTATAAAGGGGTGCATTCTAGCCCTTGAAGTTTATGTAATTAAATATTCTACCCAAATTTATTTAATAAATAATTAGTTTATTATTTCCTTTAAAAAATTTTTTACGTTTTAATATATATAAATTTTTAGCATGATAACTAATATATTAGCTGGCCAAACAAGGCGTACGAATAGTCGGACCCCACACCATGAAATCATAAGATGTTTTTAGGATTATGTCCTCAGAAAATATATTGGTTAAATGTAGGGTGCGTGTAGCGTGAAAAACTTTGGTTAAGACCTAACGCCAACAAGGTGAGTTTCGTGTGAATTTTGTGGTTGCTTGCATGAAAAGTTGATTCTAAATTATTTGCAATTATATGTTACTGTTGTTATTGCTATGAATATTTGTGTGAAATTTTGCGAATTATTTCATATAAAAGGGTGAAAATGGTGGGTGACATATAGGGAACAGGTGTATTTACACGGTCTTATTGTTAGTCGTCGTACAGGGTGTTAGTACGCGGCGGAGAGCTTACGCTCTGTTTATCTAGCCGTAAGCATATTTGTTGTGCCCGGCGGAGGGACTCGTTCCCTGGAATTGACAGTAGTTCCCTAATGTGTCATCAAGGGTGGAAAGAAATGAAAAGATTTATATTGATAAATTGTTGCATTATTTTTTTTTATTGACGTCAATATGCATGAAAACCACGAACTCACTAGGCTCTAGGCTTACCCATTAGAATCTTTAAATGCACGCAACCCAGGAAATTACGTAGCAAGTGGCAGCGGGAATGGAAAGGATAAGGTTCAGACTTGAAGAAGGCGACAAGTTTTGAGGAAGACGTGGCGCACCAAGTGTTTAATTAAATTTCTAATTGCTTCCGCTATTATTATTAATAATTACGTTAGTATTTAAATCTTGAATTTTGGAAGTTTTGGGACCATGTTAAGTTATTTTGGTATTTGAAATTTGGGGCGTTACAGTGAAATCTCTCTCAAAAGTTTCCGTAACTTTTTGAAGTCATTCCGACCCTTAAACGGGTCAAAAACGGCTTAAAACGGGGCAAAAACGGACAAAAAGGGCTTAAGGACCCGAAACCCCTCTTAAGGACCCGAAACCCCTCTTAGGGCCGAAAGTCCTCTTGGGGACCGAACCTTTCTGAGACGAAGGCTGCTGACCCGAACCCGAAGGGTCCTCTCGGGCCCGAACCTCGCTTGCACAGCCGAACCCGAAGGCTCCTAGAACCGAACCCGAAGGTACTGTTCACTTCGGTCCAGTTCGCTTCTGATGACTTCGGACCGAGCCCTTCGCTTCCGTGTTGCCTCGCCTCGCTTCGGACCCAGCCTCAGGAGGACCGAACCTCCGACCCCTTTCCGAGAAGCCTCGCTGTAAGTTCTTTTCTTCCCGGTTTTCGACTACGACTTCATTTTAGCTTCGTTTTTAATTGTTTTAATGCGGGATTTTCACCCAAAACTTTATTTTAACATATAAGGACCCATAATTATTAAATTATCACGTTTTTAAGGATAAAACTTTATCCAAAAGAGTGGGTGAAGTACAAGAGGTGGAGTGTTGACTTTCCTTTATTTTATGACACAAGCAACCACCATACCTACTCCATGACTAACCCACACTCCTCCCCACCATACCTTGTCACTTCCTTGTCCTTTTTACCTCACTCACAAGCCATCCCCACGTTTTTGAGAGCTGGACACTCAACCTCTCTCCTCATTTCTTTCACTTGCTCTCATTTCACCAAAAATCAAATACAACTTTTCTCTCAAACTTTTTCTCTCTATTTCAAGACTCCAAGGCTGACTTTCAAGCCTTATTCTTCTCTTGGTAAGTATAATTCATCCTTCTTGTGATTATTACACTTCATTCTACTCAAATAATTGATTTCTTACACGAACATCATCACATTCTTGTTAGATCTTCGAACCTTCAAGTGATTCTTCAAGTGTTCTTGAGTTGAAAACTTCTCTTCTCCATCATCCATCTACTGAAATCACTCAAGGTGAGTTCATACCCCTACATTTTCATGTTCTCTCAAGTTTTTACGGGGGGGGGGGGGGGGGGGGGGAATACAAGTTAAAACATCAAGAACATAACTAAACTATTCTAACAGCCTTCATCAGAAAAGTTCAACTCCATTCACAGACTGTTTTGGACAACATAAACATTTTAGTTTTCAAAACTGTTTTAGTTGAAAGTAGTTACACTTCTTAGCTTTAAAATGACTACTTGCAAATCTCCACACGATGTTTCTACAATTTATGGTGATTTTTACAAAACAACCTGTCTCTTCAAACACAAGTCCGGACCAGTCTGTGAATATGAACATTTTAATACAAGTTAAAGGCTTCCAAAAATCATGATAAAAATTATGAGTAAACTAGACACAAGAAAAGCTCTTACTTGGTGGGACGGCAGAGTTAAGTTGCTTACTGTGACAACCCGAAAAACTTCTCGCATGCACTCTTCAATTCTTTCATATATTAGACTTATTTTACTATATAGTAGTACCCTTTTGAGTCTAATGAAACGTTCTAAATGTGATATAATCAAGGTAGGAGTGTTAAAAAGGGTTAACTCGAAGTGTAGGAACCAAAACCGGGCCAAACACTCCAACACATGGAGTGTGCGGCTACACACTTGAGTGTGCGGCCACACACTCTTGTTTGCGGCCTCACACCTTCCCAACCGCACACTCTACCTATATATGCCACACTTAGATCATTCTTGAACACTTCCTTCACTTCTTCAAGCATAGAACACGAAAATCCTCTCAAGTATCATCCATTCTCCTTGAAGATCTTCATAAAAGGTACCAAGAACACCAAGAACACCAAGATCTTCATCTGGCCGCACACATGGCAGCACACATGGCCGCACACAGGGCCGCGCACATGTGCTAGCAGCACACTAGGCTACACACTTGGCCGCACACACACATATAGTGTGTATTTTGGCCATACACCCTCTTGTATAGCCTTATAAACCCTCATACAATCATATATGATTATAACACTTCATTATAAGTGTTTTCTAGTCCCTAAGGTGGTCCCAAAATCATCAATTAGTTGTTCATAACACTAATTAAATCCATATATGTGCCTATATATGCTAAATAGGATTCGCGCGTGTACTCAAGTCACCACTTGGCACCTAGCGTCTAATCCAACATTGTCATCAGAACCACTCACTACAGGTGAGTTTATACCCCTTTAATTAACCTTTGAAATACTTTTAAATGTTTTAGATACTTTTATGGGGGGGGGGGGGGGGATACAAGTTGAATACTTATAGTTATTACATCAATCACATGTGATTAAAAACTGCAAAACCAATGATTTCATCACTGTTTCAAAATGTTTATCAAACTGTTTTACTTCAAAATGTTTTACAAACTCTTTTACTTATCAAATACTTTTATTTAAACTTTATTATACTTCTTATAAATTGCATGTCCATATATGCATAGATATATAAGAAATGTTTAAAAGGCTTAGGAAGGCCATCCGCCCTATTTCCTTTTCCTCGATTTGGATGTGGTCTGGTGGGATGTCGGGTAGCCGTCCGAGGGTCGTTTCAATATTAATTATATGTCATATGTGCATATATAGACATAAAAGTACTTCAATATTCATGCGTATCAATTACATCATTAGTAAGTTACCATCGAGGTAACACAGGGTTTCACTTATACTATTGCTAGATCAATGAGTCAGTTCATTCATGAGTCAATTCTTATTACTATGAGAACATATACATTACATTACTATGAGTACATATACAACTATACTAGAAAGAGAACCTATACAACTATACTAGAAAGAGAACATATACAACTATACTAGAAAGAGAATATATACAACTATACTAGGAAGAGAACATATACAACGATACTAGAACAGGAACAATACATTACATATACATACATACACTTACATAAATGTGATCCACTGTATCAGAGCATGCCTTAAATGTCATGGCCCGAGTTGTAACCAGAGTCTCTTGGAGGGAGAGCGTGAGTTTGCGTATAGATCTATATTGGATTGACTATCCTACACCTTGCTGCTAGCTACAGCCGGACCTGCAGGTCTGCAGGTGCCAAACGTCATACCTTTTTACGACCTACATTTGTCGTTTGTTACTCAGTCGATAGTATGGTACAATCAATCACATGATACCTTAATATAAATTCAGTTTAAGGTAGTTAGTACAGCAGTAGCTCCTATAATGCAACACTACAGTACTACATTAATTTACCCATTACATACATTTAGTGATTATTTCACTTAAACATTAATGTACAAACTATATTTTGTTAAATGATAGTTACACTTGGGAAATTACACACTTTTACAACAAATGAGCATACAAAACAGTTAAGCCTTGGTAGAAGGCTACTTTAATCGAAAATATAGGTTTTTCTGAGAGATTCAAACTTTTACAAACATTTACTTACATTTTACAAACTTACACTTAAGACATGTTCAAACGTTTTGATAACAAACACCGACACTAAAATGCTTATGAATTCACCAGCTTAATGCTGATAAACTCTTTCAAAATAACTTGTATTCTCAGGTCATCAGTAGTCAGGTACCGAGACCAGCTTTTGAGAAGATGGAGCGCATTCAGGACACATCTCTTTATTTTGACTTACATTATTTTTGGTGTCTATAACTGTACAGAACACACTTGTATTAGAATTATATATTTAATGCAATGGATGATGTTGTTTGCTTGTTTACTATTACTGTGTTGTGATACATTACATGACGTCCTCCGCCCCAGAACGTTTCCGCCGTTCTCGGTTTTGGGGTGTGACAGATTGGTATCAGAGCATTGGTTATAGTGAATTAAGTATATCAAACCATAAAAGATATACTAAACTATAAACCCATTTGGGATTAAAACACTCTGAACAAGAGTCTATACATTGAATACTAAAATATTTAATTAAGTATACTAGGCTGCATTCATACTAAAATCAGTGTCATAATGACAAGAACAAAAGTATTACGATTGTTAAATATCACAGGTGAGCTCGGGGATGTATGGCCAGTGTTGGGAATGGCATAGCCTGATCAACTATGCTGGTCTGAGGAGTGATTAGCATATGCCCTAGAATGGTTGTGATGTGTTAACAAGTCTAAAAACTTACCAACAATACCACAAGAAGATCAGTAGAACCTAAACTTAAAATACTATAGGTGTATTTTGTACTACTAGCTACATATATACTATATTCTTATACCTCTCTTCTCGCGAAGATTTAAATGGCTGGATATCATCACGACGACCCGTACTTCCCAAACGAAGACAACGCAGGATGGCTCGAAGCAGAGCCCGATGATGAGCATCCAATCCCTTTGGATGATCACCTCGCAGAAGGCTTTTTTGATGGATCCGACTTAGAGCCTGAAGTCAACAATCTACCTCCCATAGGTCAAGCCCCAAACAACGATTCCCGACCAGCATTTCCAGGTCCCACTCCTTTGTAGGTAAACAACTTGAATCGCTGGAGCGATGAACAGGGTCAACCCTTACCTTACTTTGGTGACCGAAGCTTTTACAACATTAGCGAAGGTGGATCTGCGGATAGAGCTCTGCCTGTCATGGTCCGTAGAATTGCTCGAAATGTCGAGCAAGGTCGAGCAGCCATCGACCGAGTCACGGAAATTGATGCCAACTCAGGCGTTAATACCGTCCGCATTCGACATCTAGAAGAAGCACTTGAAGGGACGAGGAGAACCAATGACGCACTGCGACAACAATTAACCACCGAAATCGCAGAACTTCGAGTTCGCCAAAGAGCTCACGAACGACACCTCCGAGAAGTGGTTCGTCAACTGGCAGATATGAGAATTCGCCCTAGGAGTTCCCTTCGTCGTTAGAAGATGTCTAGTACATCTCTGTCTTTTGAACTAAGAAATAGCCTTTAGTATCTGGGCTTTTGGTAACGCTTGTCTGTAAAATATTCCTAACTCTCAGTACACTAATTAGGAATCTAGTAACTGTCAAACTTTTCCGTATGGTATGATGTAAGACCTACTGTTAGGTCGATTTTTCCCCTGAACCCATTACATCAATAATACCAGTAATATTGACAGCTAGCTAATCTGTGAGAAAATCTTTATACTTGCGTTTTTCCTACTATTCTTCCCTATTGTGAATTTAATTCGTACACTCATTCAACTGTTGGACTATGGCTATTTAGTCCATGTGTCACTCTCAACTTGCTTTCAATTGATTCTTACCATTATATCTGTCTTTATAAATTTATAGCTGAAAGATGCCTCCTCGCAAATCTCCCCGGAATAACCCTGCACCTCCACCACCTCCTCCTGTCATCGATACCGCGGCTCTAAATGCTGCAGTACCTGTGGCAGTGGCAACTGCCATGGCTCAGTATCACTCAACTAACAACAGCCAAGGTGGAACCCCTGTTGAATCTACTCATGCTGAGATCCATGTGCGTTCGAGAGAATGCTCCTACAAGGATTTCACCAACTATAAGCCAAAGTCCTTTTATGGAACCGGCGGAGTCATTGCCCTCTCCCAATGGTTCGAGAAGACTGAATCGGTCTTCGAAATTTGTTCATGCCCTGCTACGAGCAAAGTCAAATGTGTCGCATGCACCTTTGAAGGAAAAGCCCTAGCGTGGTGGAACGGCCACGTTAAAGCTCTAACTCTCTTTGTAGCCAACGACATGGGCTGGGAAACAATGAAAGACCTCATGATTGAGGAGTATTGCCCGAGGGGCGAAATCCAGAAATTGGATCAGGAACTTTGGAACCTGACCATGAAGGGCACTGACGTGGTCGCCTATACCGCCAGATTTAGCGAACTGGTGGCTCTCTGCCCCAATATGGTTCCCACGGAAGGGAAGAAGATCGAGAGGTACATCTGGGGGCTGGTGCCTCCGTACCAAGGAAATGTTCTATCTTCAAACCCGACTACTTTCGACAGTGCCAAGCGGCTGGCACAGCGACTCATCGACCATGGAATCAAATCCCCAACAGCGACAACAACCCTAGCCTTACCGGAACCCTCCAAACCCGCTGAATCTAAGCGGAAGTTTCTGGGATGACAAAAAGAAGCAGCGAGCTGTCAAAAAGCAGCAAATTGTGTCTGTACATGCTGCAATAACCCCTACTGCTGCTACTGCTCCAGTGAAGCAGTATGCAGGAAGTTTGCCTAAGTGCAACAAATGTAACTTCCACCACAACGGCCCCTTCCGTGAAATGCAGTGTTCTAACTGCGACAAGAAAGGACACACTGTCCGTTTCTGTAGGTCTCCGGCAAGACCGATCGCTCAATTCCCTGGCTCAGGCGCGAGCCCAACTTGCTATAGATGTGGTGAAGCAGGCCACTACAAGAGGGACTGCCCCAAAGCAAAGAATGCAGGTGGATCGGGGAGAGTACTGGCAATAAGCCATGGGGAAGCAGTTGCTGACCTGACGGTGGTGACTGGTACGTTCCTTCTCGATAACTCCTATGCATGCATTCTTTTCGATAGTGGAGCGGAGCAAAGCTTCGTGAACCATAAATTTGCTCACATACTTAAACATCAACCACACGCACTTAAAGAACAATTAACGGTAGAAATGGCTAATGGGAAAATTGAAAGCACCAAGAGCATATACTTAAGTTGTACCTTAACTCTAGGTAACCATTCATTTCCAATCGACCTCATGTCGGTTTCAATTAAAAGCTTCGACGTAATCATTGGCATGGATTGGTTGAGTCTTCATCACGCCGACATCATGTGCTTCGAGAAAGCAATTCGTCTAAACCTCCCGTCTAATGAAACTCTTATCGTCTACGGCGACAAACCCAGTACAAGTCTTCGTATTATTTCAAGTATTCAAGCACAAAAGTACCTACGTAAGGAATATCGCGCATTCCTTGCTCATGTTGTCGATACGAGCCTCGAAACGAAAGAACTAAAGAATATCCCAGTAGTGAGCGACTTCCCCGACATTTTTCCAGAAGAACTACCAGGCTTACCTCCACAAAGACAGGTCGAGTTCAGAATCGACTTAATTCCAGGAGCTACCCCAGTAGCTAAGTCGCCCTACCGATTAGCACCAGCAGAGATGCAAGAATTATCTGGGCAACTTAACGAACTGCTCAGCAAGGGCTTCATAAGACCAAGCTTCTCGCCTTGGGGAGCACCAGTCTTGTTTGTTAAGAAGAAAGACGGATCATTCCGTATGTGTGTCGACTACAAAGAACTCAACAAACTGACGGTCAAAAATCGTTACCCTCTGCCTCGCATAGATGATCTATTTGACCAACTACAAGGGGCGAACTACTTTTCCAAAATTGATCTGAGATCCGGATATCACCAGTTACGAGTGCTAGAGGAAGATGTGCTGAAGACAGCCTTCCGAACTCGTTACGGACACTACGAGTTCATGGTGATGCCATTCGGACTGACCAATGCGCCCGCAGTCTTCATGGATTTGATGAATAGAGTATGCCGACCTTACTTGGATCAGTTCGTTATTGTGTTCATCGATGACATTATGATCTACTCCCGGAGTAAGGAAGATCATGGCAATCACCTACAACAAGTTTTAAGGACGTTACGAACGGAAAAAATCTATGAGAAGTTCTCGAAGTGCGAATTTTGGATCCGAAGAGTCGAATTCTTAGGACATGTGGTAAGCGAAGAGGGAATCCACGTGGATCCATCCAAAATTAAGGCTATTGAGAACTGGTCAGCACCAAAGACGCCTACAGAAATTCGTCAATTTCTAGGTCTTGCTGGCTACTACCGCAGATTCATACAGAACTTCTCCAGTATTGCGAAACCTCTTACAACACTGACCCAGAAGGGCGTGGCCTTTGACTGGGAAGAGAAACAGGAGAGTGCATTTCAAACGCTCAAGTGAGCCTTGTGCACCACACCAATACTATCCCTACCCGAGGGAATAGAAGACTTCGTAGTCTACTGCGACGCGTCAAACCAAGGGCTCGGTTGTGTCCTGATGCAATGGGGTAAGGTCATCGCCTACGCCTCGAGACAGTTGAAGACACACGAAGTCAACTACACCACGCATGATCTTGAACTGGGGGCAGTTGTGTTTGCCCTGAAGATCTGGAGACATTACTTGTATGGTACAAAAAGTACTATTTTTACCGACCACAAGAGTTTACAACACATATTCGATCAGAAGGAGCTCAACATGAGGCAACGACGGTGGGTCAAGCTACTCAATGACTACGAATGCGACATTCGTTATCATCCGGGTAAAGCCAACGTAGTAGCAGACGCCCTAAGTCGGAAGGAATATTCCGATCGAAGAGTCAAGTCGTTGACAATGACTATCCATTCGCACTTGTCTAGACAAATTCAGGCGGCTCAACTTGAAGCTATGAAACCTGAACATGTGGCGAGTGAATCCCTCAGAGGAATGGATAAGAACTTAGAAGCCAAGGGTGACAGAGCCCTATATTTCATGGACCGGATCTGGACCCCGAAAAACGGTGGTTTTCGAGACTTGGTCATGACCGAGGTGCACAACACTCGGTATTCCGTCCACCCAGGTTCAGATAAGATGTATCTGGATCTTAAAAAGCTATACTGGTGGCCTAATATGAAAGCAGAGATTGCTACCTTCGTAAGTAAATGCCTTACTTGCGCAAAGGTCAAGGTCGAGTACCAGAAACCCTCTGGATTACTGCAACAACCAGAGATCCCATAATGGAAATGGGAGCGGATCACTATGGATTTCATTACCAAGTTGCCCATGACAACGGGTGGACTTGATACCATATGGGTCATCGTCGATAGATTGACCAAGTCTGCACACTTCCTGCCTATCAAAGAAACTGACAAGATGGAGAAACTTACGAGAACATACATTAGGGAAATCGTGCGACTACATCGTGTTCCTATATCCATTATCTCCGATAGAGATAGTAGGTTCACCTCAAGATTCTGGCAATCGTTGCAACATTCCTTAGGAACAAGGCTAGACATGAGCACAACCTACCATCCTCAGACCGACAGACAAAGTGAGAGGACCATCCAAACACTGGAAGATATGTTGAGAGCCGGTGTGATTGACTTTGGAAAGGCATGGGATACTCATTTACCCCTTGTTGAGTTTTCCTATAATAACAGTTATCACACGAGCATCAAGGCTGCTCCATTTGAAGCCCTCTACGGCCGATAGTGAAGATCCCCTCTGTGCTGGGCTGAGGTGGGTGATACCCAATTAGCTAGGTGGCAAATTTCTGATAGTACTCTCACAGGTCCGGAAATCATTCGGGAAACGAAAGAGAAAATCGTACAGATCCGTGAACGACTTAAAACGGGGAAAAAACGGACAAAAAGGTCTTAAGGACCCGAAACCCCTCTTAAGGACCCGAAACCCCTCTTAGGGCCGAAAGTCCTCTTGGGGACCGAACCCTTCTGAGCCGAAGGCTGCTGACTCGAACCCGAAGGGTCCTCTCGGGACCGAACCTCGCTTGCACACCCGAACCCGAAGGCTCCTAGAACCGAACCCGAAGGTACTGTTCACTTCGGTCCAGTTCGCTTCTGATGACTTCGGACCGAGCCCTTCGCTTCCTTGTTGCCTCGCTTCGCTTCGGACCCAACCTCAGGACGACCGACCTCCAACCCCTTTCCGAGAAGCCTCGCTGGAAGTTCTTTTCTTCCCGGTTTTAGACTACGACTTCATTTTAGCTTCGTTTTTAATTGTTTTAATGGGGGATTTTCACCCAAAACTTTATTTTAACATATAAGGACCCATAATTATTAAATTATCACGTTTTTAAGGATAAAACTTTATCCAAAAGAGTGGGTGAAGTACAAGAGGTGGAGTGTTGACTTTCCTTTATTTTATGACACAAGCAACCACCATACCTACTCCATGACTAACCGACACTCCTCCCCACCATACCTTGTCACTTCCTTGTCCTTTTTACCTCACTCACAAGCCATCCCCACGTTTTTGAGAGCTGGACACTCAACCTCTCTCCTCATTTCTTTCACTTGCTCTCATTTCACCAAAAATCAAATACAACTTTTCTCTCAAACTTTTTCTCTCTATTTCAAGACTCCAAGGCTGACTTTCAAGCCTTATTCTTCTCTTGGTAAGTATAATTCACCCTCCTTGTGATTATTACACTTCATTATACTCAAATCATTGATTTCTTACACAAACATCATCACATTCTTGTTAGATCTTCGAACCTTCAAGTGATTCTTCAAGTGTTCTTGAGTTGAAAACTTCTCTTCTCCATCATCCATCTACTGAAATCACTCAAGGTGAGTTCATACCCCTACATTTTCATGTTCTCTCAAGTTTTTAGGGGGGGGGAGGGAATACAAGTTAAAACACCAAGAACATAACTAAACTATTCTAACAGCCTTCATCAGAAAAGTTCAACTCCATTCACGGACTGTTTTGGACAACATAAACATTTTAGTTTCCAAAACTCTTTTAGTTGAAAGTAGTTCCACTTTTTAGCTTTAACATGACTACTTGCACATCTCCACACGATGTTTCTACAATTTATGGTGATTTTTACAAAACAACCTGTCTCTTCAAACACAAGTCCGGACCAGTCTGTGAATATGAACATTTTAATACAAGTTAAAGGCTTCCAAAAATCATGATAAAAATTATGAGTAAACTAGACACAATTTAGGAACTCTCAAAATTTACGGATCTAGTTTTCGACTTCGTATGATTTTTCTATGATTTTTCTAAAACAGTGCAGAAAGGTTAAGAGTTAGTTAACAACTTCTAACTTTCAAAACACTTTGTAACATGTTGAGCAAAGTGTTAAATCTTTGATGACTTCATATAGTACATGTATTTCTTGTAATGATATATTTATATAATAGGAAATTACTTACTAAATTTATAAGAATCCTCCATCATAACCGTTAGTACAAAACAAAGCAAGATAAATTTAGCTATATTGTACAATACATTTGACTTACATAGAAAGGGTTCTTATACACCACAAATAAACATACTAAACTATAATAAGTATAGTTAGGTTGCATATACACATCAAACATTTTGATAAACTATAATAGGTATAGTTTATGATCATTTACATTACAAAAGGTTTTCACACGAATGGGGTACATTCCAAAGTACCGGGTTATCAAATAAATGGGGTACATTCCAAAGTACCGGGTTTTTATATAAATGGGGTACATTCCAAAGTACCGGGTTTTTATACAAAAAGGGGGGTACAGATACAAAGTACCGGGTTTTTATACAAAAAGGGGTACAGATACAAAGTACCGGGTTTTTATACAAAAATTGGTACATATACAAAGTACCGGGTTTTTATTACAAAAAGGGGTACAGATACAAAGTACTAGGTTCACAAAAAATAGTTATTATGATTTTAAAACTATGTTTCATCTAGAATTGTTAGACTTCAACTATAATAGTTGAGCGTATATGCTTGAGTCATATAAGAAATTAGTCTTGATTGGCTTAGAATTGGTGGTGCCCGCCTCATCTCCTGTTCCTCGTCGGGTTGTGGACCTAGGGCAGACCCATTATATTCAACGTTTTATCTAACTTAAATCTTATATAACTTATATACGCTGGACGATTATAGGGGATATCTACGGGTCATTCGAGGGTTCATTAACACATCATATAGGAATATTCTGTTCACACTTAACTAAGAAAATATTGGATTTTCTGGAAATCAAACTCTATCGATTTTACAAGGAAAACGGTTTCTACTTCAAACAAAACTCTTATGAACTCACCAACTTAATTGTTGACACTTTTTCAAAACTACTTGTATTCTTAGGAAATCAGTGAAACAGGAAAACTTCAGCGCTTTGAGGATGGGACGTTAAACCGTCAACAACTTATTTTTGTCATCATAATGTAATTGATTTTGAAACATGTAAACATGTACTTTGGTGTAACTTTTTCAATTATATTTATGATGGTTGTATTTACTTTGAGCACTATTATACTCGTTGTTGTGATACTTTACATGAAGTCCTCCACCCCCGGACGTTTCCGCCATCCTTGGTTTGGGGGTGTGACAGTGACGATCCGAAGCGTACGCCCCGCGTAGCTGAGCATTACGCCCAGAGTAATGCGAGGTTTCTGCCCCTATATAAAGGATGTGAGGGCAGCCGACCTTTTTGCTCCTTTTCTCTTCTCTCTCTCCCGTTTTACCTCGTTTTTCGTGCCAGAATTATCCCGAAGCCCCGAGACCAGAAGCAAGTCCCGAAGCCCGAAGATCTCGAGAAAAATAGTTTTCGAGCGAAAGCTCTGCCCACGTGAAGCCCGGTTTTGGAGGAAACATCCCGGTTTCGTCGCAAAAGATTATTTCAAGAGCCGTAGTGTTGTCCAATCATCTTCTAATCAAGTGAGTGTATAATTACTTTCTTCTAACACATAAGTATGAAGTATTTGCTATGAAATATGTGCAATATGTTTATATATTGTTGTGTATTGAGATGTTGGTTAAATGGATGAACTGTATAGGTTTTAATGAGTTAAACTGTATATGTAATTTGTAAGTACAAATATGTTGGGTAGGACATGGGTAGATGAGATCCAGGAGTACGCATCGGATCAAGAGGTTAGTTTAGATCCGTGAGTAGGGATTAGATCAAGCGGCTAGTTTTAGATCCGTGAGTATGGATTAGACCAAGAGGTTAGTTTTGGATCCGTGAGTAGGATCGGGTAAAGAGGAAGATTTTAGATACGAGAGTTTAGATCGTGTCGTTGTGAGGATCGATGGGGTAGGATAAGAGTTGCCTTTTATATAGTGAAATTATATATGTTTGTGAGTTCTAATATATATATATATATATATATATATATATATATATATATATATATATGATATAACATTGTGGGTTGAAAACCCTATATGCTCAGCAGGCTCCCAAGCCTGACCCACTCAGTTTTCTTTGTATTACAGGTTATGGAACGAGAGCATAAGTTGGCTGACATAATGAGAGATTTTGGATTATAGGCCATTAGTTATGAATAACTGTTGTAAGGTCTATTTTGTTATGTTTATGCTTCTGGTCTGTATTGAACATGACATTCCGAGACTTTGTTATATAATGAAAATACATTTCTTTAAAGAAATGCTTTGATAAATTCTTATCATATTTTGTTTTGGGAACAAATTCTGCAACTGTTTTCTTTAAAAGATTACTCTGATTTTAAAAACAAGCATAAACAAGTCGGTCTTCTCTGGCCGTGAAATTGGGGATGTCACAGTTGGTATCAGAGCATTAGTTTAAGCGAACTAAGAATTTGTAGGAAATTTCTAGACTTAAAGTTAGAATGCTAAGTAATGATTGTGAGGAGTGTGTCTAAAATATGTTAGGTAGTATACCTAATTTGACATAAGCACTAGTTTATTTTAGGAATGATGCCTAAAATGCTTTTATGTGCTAAATGTTTTGTGTGATAGCCTAATTGATGCTAATATTTTTTCGGATCTATGGTCTGTTGCCGACCGGATCTGGAAACCTTATGTGTTTAAGATTCTAAGTGTATGACTACGATATTAGAACTTGCATGTATACGTTTCAGAGTGAACTGGATGATTTAAATATCTACCGTGAATGAGGATCTAAATTCACCTTATTCGGTGTGTAGATCAAAAATGGTAAGAACCAGAAGTGGAGTTGGAAATGTTAACGAAGACAGGAATCAACCACCTATGGTTGAGCGAGTACCTGTTGTAGCATCAACACCTAAGCCAATAACAATGGATGGTGTACAAATGATGATTCAGACGATGTTGGATCGTCAAATGGATGAAACTAGACGTCTGCTTCGGCAGAATCATGAAGAACTTTCAATGCCGATTGAATAACCTGAGTTGAATGAAGGGCATTCGGAAGGAGGTAACTTCAGTGGGACTGCTGGTCACGCCAACCCATCGTTAGTTAGACAAAACAAACAAGAGGGAGGAATTAATGGATTTGGATGCAAGTACAAAGACTTTTTGACTTGTAAACCGTCGACCTTCACTAGAAAAGAGGATCCGATCAAAGTGATGGATTGGATCTCAGAAATAGAGCTAGCCTTCATGACGTGTGGTTGCAGAGGCAAGTTGCAGACCACATTCGCAGTACGTCAATTCAGAGGTTGTGCTGTTCGTTGGTGGAACACTCTAGGGAAGACCCTAAGCCCTAATGAGCCACTGCAACTGACTTGGGCAGAGTGCTTGGTGCAATTCAAGTGCAAGTTTTGCTCAGCCCAAAATCTACTAGAGTTGGAGAACAAGTTTCTGTTGGATTAATGTCTAAGTCCATAACTATAATTGGTAAGACTTGACCCGACCCGACATGGTCCATTTGGGTTGCATGGCATCATGCATTTGGATAGACTACAATGAGAGAAATAACACTTAAGGTTTGTTAATATATTATAAGTTCTAATATATTAATAAGTTTATTTAATTACTATTAATCAAGAATTAATTAAGTGATCAAAAGAAGACTAATTAAATATATGGGTTGATTGTGTAAATCATCCATACTTGTATAGTGGGCTAAGACTCCATGGATTATCAAGTTGGGCTAAAACCCATAGTGGGCTAAGACTCCATGGGTTGATTGTGTAAATCATCCATACTTGTATACTTGCATGGCCGACCTTTGGGATTTCTTGCGTTCTTTCTGGGCTTGACGCTTTCGTTTCTTGTTCTCTGTTTTTCGGCTTTGCGAGCCTGTGATTGTTACCGTTTGACGACTTCCTGCATGGATACTACGATCAGAATCTTCAACCCCATCATCAACATTGATTGTGCTGATAGCGCTACGGTGCACAAGGACAGCAGTTACGACAGCCATCACGGCAGCTGTAACTGCGGTTTGGAAGGTAGCGGCGTCCATAGGAAAGGTAGAGGTTTTGTTGCTAGGCTGATTGTTTCCGGATGACGACATGATTCTATAACACGGAGGATAAGGATTTTGTGAGCGATTCTGGTTGACCCTAGATGTACTTAGATTGTTCAAGTAAAGAGTAAGACTATGTTCTCGAAAGGTTGACCTACATCCCTATGATGCAGTCCTAGCACGGAATTGAAGTGTGTTTGTAGAATGGTCTCAAGACGTTTGTCGTTCAAGCCGGGGTATCGTTGGTTGGTGAATAACATGATCCAACCACTGAAAGAGACTTGGAAATGTCTCTGGAGTTAAATTACTATAGTTCAATGACTTGACTAAAGCAAGTTTCAGATAAACTCTAATGAAAGTATGATAAGAGTACTTGAATAAAGAACGACACAGGAGTTAGCCGACTGTCAATATCTTTGATATTCATGACGTACAAGTTCGGGAAAATGACCTTGTAAAAAGGTCTTACATCATATCCAGAGAAGATAGTCCTTGACAGCATAAAGACCTAACCAAAAGTACTTATGGTACAAGATAATTTAATAGAAAATGCCACATCGGGCAAAGACAGAAAAACAATTCCTTTTAACAAGGACAACAAAGTAAAACATCTACTACTAGCGACGGTCATCCCTCTGGTGAACTCTCAGTTCAGCCAGTTGACGTTCCACATCAAGTAGGTGTCTTTCGTACACCCTCTGGCGTACGCGGAGCTCTATGACTTTGGCTCGTGATTCAGCCAGTGCTTTACAGCAGGGTTTCATGGTTTCTCTCTGATCTCTCGTGAGCATCTTCTAGACGAATGGTGCGGAGGGTATGCATTCTCGTATCGGCGACAACTTCGGTGATCTGATATCAGGCTGTCCTGCCTTGAATCTCATTTCGGGCCACTCTGCGGACCCAGATTGGCAAGATTCTATCTGCCGAGCCCCTGTCACACCCCAAAACCAAGAACGGCGGAAACGTTCTGTGGCGGAGGACGTCATGTACAGTATCACAACAATGAAAAGTAGTAAACAAGCAACAACATCATTCATCGCAGTAATAATATTTTATTATTTAAAGTATAAAATCTTGGTCAGAGTATTTTTAATCCCATTGTATTTATAGTCTGTATATCTTTTATGGGTTGATATACTTAATTCACTATAAACAATGCTCTGATACCAATCTGTCAAACCCCAAAACCAAGAACGGCGGAAACGTTCTGGGGTAGAGGACGTCATGTACAATATCACAACAATGAAAAGTAGTAAACAAGCAACAACATCATCCATTGCATTATTAATATAATTTTAATACAAGTGTGTCCTGTCAAATTATAATAGACACTAAAGTTTAAACAAAATGAAAGATGAATCTTGAACGAGCACCATCTTCTCTGAACCTTGCATCGGTACCTGTCTATGGACGACCTGAGAATACAAGTATTTTGAAAGCGAGTATCAGCTTTAAAGCTGGTGAGATCATAAGTATTTTATTGTCTTAATTTGTATGCAAGTATTTGTATGTATATGACCTGTAAGTATTGAAAATGTATATGAACTGTAAGTATAAAAATGTTTTGTATGATTCTAGTAAGCCCTATGTTTCCATCTAATCATATCCTTCTACCAAGGCATCTAATGTCTGTGTGTGTGGCTCTTGTAAGAGTGTGTATTTTCCCAAATCTGACTATCATTAACCAAAAATATAGTTTTTACATTACCGTGTATTGTGTGAATGTTCACGAAGTGAATGTAATGGGAAAATGAAACAGTACTATGGTGTAGTATCTAACTACAACCGTACTAACTACCTTAAATCTAATGTAATTTAAAGTAACATGTGATCGACCTGTATCCTGCTATCGACTATAGTAAAACGACCATGTAAGACGCCGTAAGAAATGACATTTGGCACCCGTAGACTTGCAAGTCCCACAGTAGCGAGCAGCAAGGTGTAGGATAGTCAATCCAGTATAAATCTATACGCAAACTCCTGTGCTCCCCAATTAAGGAGATTCTGGACACAAAAACGGTCATGGTAGGTAGGGCCATGACCCATTTAATGGCTCACCTAACTAATGTAATGTATATGTACTGTATATGTAATGTATGAGTTAGTTGTATTGTGTGTTCTTCCTTTGGATAGCCTGTATAATAATGTACTGTAATGTTCTAGGTGTGCTAGCAGTAATGTGTGTTCTCTCTCTCTATCTAGCATGTATACTAATGTATTGTGTGTACTAGCTGTAATGTGTGTTCTCTGTGTATCTAGCATGTATAGTAATGTACTGTGCGTACTAGCTGTAATGTATGTTCTCTCTATCTAGAAAGTATTGACTCATGAATGAACTGACTCATTGTATGATATCGTGTTCTAGTAATAGTTCTAGTATTGTCCTAAACTACCAATATGGTAACTTACTAGTAACTTAACTGGTACGTATGAACATGGGAATGTATACCCTTGCTACCCAAGGGCATTGGATGAACTAGAAGGACCTTTATGACTATATATGTACATATGATATATAACTAATTTTTAAACAACCTTCGGACGGATACCCGATGTCCCACCATACCACATCTCAAGCGCTAAAAGGAAATAGGGTGGATAGCCTTCCTAAGTCTTTTAAATATTTCTTATATAACTATACATATATAGGCATGCAATTGATAATACAAAAGCATAAAATAAGCTTTGTATCTAAGAAAAGATCGACTTGATGTCAATCTATAAAATGGTTTGAAAGCATGGGTTTGATAAAACAGTTTAAGTAAAAAGAAACATTTGTTTGAGACACAATTGCAAATGAATTTGAAATGAAACATACAAAGTAAAATGTACAGTTTAATAAGGAGTTTTAAACATATAAAGTGTTTATGAAAAACATTTGAAGGAAATTGTTTGGTAAAACGGCTAATGAGTAGCCAATCATCTGAATGCTGCTTATTAATCACATGTGATTGATATAATAAGTAGCATGATTCTACTTGTATCCCCCCATAAAGTATTTAAAAACATTTAAAAGATTGATTAAGGGGTATGAACTCACCTGTTGTGGGTGATACGGATGAACCGAAGAGTTAGGACTGCTAGGTATCAAGTGAAGTCTTGAACACACTCTACGATCCTAGTTAACATATAATATCACATATATGTATCAAATTAGTCTATAAACAACTAACAAACAAGTCAAGACACCCTAGGACATGCGAAACACCTTTATCAAGTGTTATTAGCCTCTAGGATTGCATCTAAGTGTTTGTAGGGAAAGCTATTGTGTGTAGGGCTCAAGGAAAACTCCAAGATGAGGTTGATGGCCCTAATGATCCTACTAAATGAGTTTACGGTCGTAAATTCATGAGTTTACGGCTGTAATCTCATACGTATGTTACCATTTGATGTTTGATGCTCTATAAGGCCCTATGAAGCATTCCTACTTAATGGCTTGGTCTATGGAAGAGTTTAGGGCATAATATAACTCCTTTTAGGAGTTTACGACCCTGGGACCATATCCCTTATAGATTACGGCCATAATCTCCCTTGGGAGGGTGTTTGTGGTGTTTTCAAGTCCCTAATTTATCTAGGAACTAAACTATGCTAGTTTACAAGGCTTTAGAAGAGTTTATAGCACCATTTGGCACTATTGCTTGGAGTTCACGGCCCTGGAACTTCTTGGGCCGTGAACACCTTACTCTTGGTGTTCTAATGGTGTTTGATAGTCCTAAACTCATTAGGGTGCACGTCTAAACTAGTCTCTTGGCTTAAGGAAGACTTTTAGGGTGTTTTGGCACCTAAAAATGGAGTTCACGGCCCAAGAACATCCTTGGCCGTGAAGCACTTCTAGACTTTGTTTCTTAATGATTTTGTGGTCTATACATGTCATGGTAGCTTCTAGGTTGAGTTCCAAGGCTAGGAGGGACATTGGGCACACTTTGGCCCTTATAAAAGAGTTTACTCCCCAAGGTGTTCTTGGGTGGTAAACTCTCAGATCTTAGTATTTTCCTATGCTTTCTAGTGTATTAAGCATATAAGAAGCTTTAAAACAACACTAGATAGAAGTAATCACTTTTCGGAACGAAAGTTTGAAGATCCTTGAGAGATAGAATTCGGCTTTTCTCTAGTTGGAAATGTAACTGATGAATAAATATGGTTTAGAATCCTATGTATAGTCCTAGGATTTTTGGCAGAAAATATTTTATTCATGAAATGAACTCTAATATAATAGGGTTTTGAAATAACAGTGTTGCACAAAACCCTAGTGCATCCACTCTCCTGATATCTCCTTAAGTGTAAATCCTGAAATAATTAAACTTATACCCAAAAGTCTGGAAATTCTCTGTAACTGATCTGACTTCTATTGATTTGATATGGTTTGTACATAATGGAAATTTCGGGTTTTCACAATTGATTATGTGTTTTCAATCCATTTTAATCTAAGAGTTGATTCTAAAATGTGTTTTTGCAACTTGTCCTCAAGTTATATGAAAAGTCATATTTAAGTTTCATAAAACTCATAAAAGTTGGCAATGGTTACAAAAAATGAAGAGTCTTGTCCTCAAGTTATGGAGGTTCAAGAGTCACTTCATTAAGTAATAAAATGTGTAACCTTAATTAATTCCATAAGTTACAAAATAAAGAAAAGTTACATTCTTTAATAGTTTAAAGTCTTCCATAACTTGTCCTTAAGTTATGGAACTTGAAGAGTTTTTGAATTTAAACTACTTTAAACACATAGGTTATGGAATTAATTAGTTTTGAATAGTTTCAAAACTTGCCCTCAAGTTTTGGAATTTGAAAAGTTTCCACTTATGAATACTTTAATTCCAAGTTAAGCCCTTAGAATTTTAAAAGTTAAAATTCAACCCTTATACTTTATAATATTATAAGTTATATATATATATATATATATATATATATATATATATATATATATATATGTATAAGAGCAAGTCAGTCTTACCTTTAGTAGGCCTCATTCACGAAGGCGATCTATAAGGGGGGTATAAGGTTACTGCCTATAAAATGCCAGTTTAATGGGTGTCCACTCTCACCCACCGCTTCCTTGAGTGGTGGAGGGTCGTTAGTCGAACAGGTAGGATAAGGGCTATAATTCTCCTTTCATTAAAAGTATTAATGATAAATACTAAGTAACTAAACTCTTATTAATACCCAATCTTAGTTACTTAGGAAAATGTGAATAAGGTGCTAATCCATGAAATTACACTTTGCACTGTGTTTAAGTCGTTAGTGGAGCGTGTGTGGTTAACATGCACACTAAACTGGACTTAACAAGGTAGGCAAAGGGTAACTTAATATTTATCATAGTATCGGTGGGGCGTGTGTGGTTAACCGACACATCGATTAAGGGGTAAATATTAAGGGTACCAAGTATATTTGCATGGTTATTCACACCTTGTTTTGTTATCCTCGACATCCCAGTCACAAAACCTGAAGGGCACACTCGAGATTGAAACATGCCATTGAAAAGTTCAATGAATCTCAAAAGATCTAGGAGTTTCAAATCTAAGTAAAACCTAATTAAATTATGTCGTTTTCATGGTGGAAATTGGTGAATCGTCATTCACCTACCTTCAAATATTTTATAGCTTGGATTACGGCATCCCTCTTCCGAGTTATAAAATAGTTTGTAGGGTCCTAGCCTTAATATTGCATATTGGGTGTTATATTAAGGACTTTAAATCAACTATCTTGAATATCTCCCAAAAAGATGTCTGGTTTAGACATTTATGATCTTCCTAAATCACTACTAGAAAAACAGCCTTTAATGACGCGCAAACAATGACACGCGGTGATTTACGATACGCAAAAGCACGCGCTCTAAAAATAATGTCATCTCTTCAAACTTTTGAAGGATAGAGGTCACGCTTTTGTGCGTGCCCTAAAATTAATGTCCAAGAAAAAAAATTAAAAACACGGAGGGCACTTAATTAAAAATGGGCGTCGTCTAGAAATGTCGCTTTATATTTTTTAAATGAAAGGCGCGTTCTATTTTTTTGCAGCTGGGGGGAAAGAAAATCCCAAAAGTTTGAAATGCCGCCATTGTTATCCTCTATCTTATTTCCATCTTTCTTCTCTCTCTCTCTCTCTCTCTCTCACTCACTCTCTCTCTTACTCTAATACCCAAAAAAAACCCTAATATCATCACAAATCCTCTTTTCTCCCACAACAAAATCGCAATATCACCAAATCTTTGATCCCGCAAGTAATCTGAGTTCACCTTTCAATTTCATTTGTCTCGCAAGTAATCTGAGTTCACCGGTGGCGTTCCTGACTGTATCAATGGAAGCGCTGCTCAAGTCGCTGACCAATTTCTTCACCTGCGTTTCGAGTTCCGTGAGATCAGTTCTCGCTTTAGTAGCAGAAGAAACAACTCTCGGCCCAAAAGATGATCTCCGCCATATTTGGTTTCGTGCTCTGTTTCCAAATCGAGGTGAAACTGCATGCTGGGAAGCAGCAATGGCAGCCTGAGGCTCTATGTCTCTATCTCCAGTGGCGATACAATGATGCACGAGTTTAAGAAATCGGAGGAGGGATTGAGAGAATTTGTCGCTTCCTCTGGTTTCTCTTTTGATTCTGGTAATGTTTATATTCGGTTTCTCTTTCTTCAAAATTCTTTTTCACATATTTCTTCCCATATGAGTTTATGATTTCAGATTTTTTCCATATGATTTTGATCTTAGTTTGTGATTTAGAATTCTCAATCTTCGGTTTCTCCTTTATCCACCAGTTCATGTGCCCGATTG
The DNA here is from genome assembly GCF_002870075.4 of Lactuca sativa. Classification (NCBI taxonomy): domain Eukaryota; kingdom Viridiplantae; phylum Streptophyta; class Magnoliopsida; order Asterales; family Asteraceae; genus Lactuca; species Lactuca sativa. The sequence continues at coordinate 127,493,761 of NC_056627.2, read as the reverse complement.
GGTTAATAGTTATGCTAGAATTTGATCAATTTCTTTGAAATTTAGGGTGAATTAGGTTAGGGCATGAATAGGAAACACTATAAATGGTTTGACTAAGTCGACGTCTTCTTCTCCTGTATCAACTTGACACCTCAACTCTTCTTTTGCACTGATCTGCAATCTATACTAGGTTTGATTTTTTTTATTTACAGGTTTTGTTAGTAGACCATGTCTATTGTTACTCAAATTAAACATGTTGTATTTTTTTTATTACAGGATGTGGTTTGACAAATGGTTGTTGAAGGAGCACATAAGTTCAGAGCCACACAACCTCAACTTGGTTTTTTGTTCTTCTTTCTTCTTTAGCTCCTGAGGCTTGATTTCATTGAAGGTTTGTGCTCTACATTCTAAGAATGCTCTTGCATGGATTGATCTTTGTCATTTAAGTTTCAATAGTATCATGCCTTGAATTCTTCCTTAATGTGTTTTTGACTATGTAGGTTTGTTGGGTGCCAAATAGCATGGTCCAAGCATCATCTCGATGACTGTTTTCCTGATCTTCCTTCACATCTTATGATCATTTTTCCTTTTTAACATTATTAGTATTTTGTATTTCTATCATGATGAAGAACTTTTTGTCTTGTTCTTTTCCCACTCAACTTTTTATTTCAACTAGTTCTAATTTTTTTTTTTTGCTTTTATTCAGGCTGGATTTTTTCAAGTACCTGATTCTGATAGGCTAGGTTCTTTCTTAGGCTGGATTTGTTCAAGTACCTGGCCATATATATTCTAGCAAAGTCGGTATGCATTATTTAAGCCAAATAATTATGTTTGGAAGAAGATCCCAGCGTGCATTTTAATGCCATGGTGAAGCTGATTTTAAAATAATATTAAAATTTTCTTTTACTTTCTTTATTCTAGTTATTTATTTTTGATTATGAATTTGGATGTGATTACAGGGTGAGGCATTAGTAATAACTAAAATGAACCAAGGAAAAAGCTAAACAACCTGAAATAGGGATCCAGCCATGAACCAGACAGTGTCAAACTCATTATACTCTTTTCTGATGCCTTCTGCTCTTTCAACAACTTCAGCCTGATAGGAGGGATGTATGTGTAATGTGTTTGTTATATTCAACAACACAGGGGTGTCTATTCTTAAATTCAAAACTTAGGATAGGAACATATATATACCTTTATTGGACTTCCTGTAGATAATTGAGCTCAGATTCAGACCATAAGAGTGGTAATTCAACAGCTAGCTGTCCCTTTCCACATTGACGATCAAGCTCTTTTATATATGGGTACCAGAAAGATTTTCTTACAGGAAGCAGGGGGTCTTTCATATCAACATGAAAAGTACCATGTTCCAATCATCCATACAGATATAAGAACTAGCAACATTCTACTTGATAGAGAATTGCAGCAAAAAATAGCAAATTTTGGGCTTATAAGACTGCTACCAGAAGATACGACTCATCTTAGCACAAAATTCTCAGGGACTTTGTATGTTTAAAAGTACATATAACTTAACTACTAATTCAATTTGATTAAAGTAAATTTTCAATAACCAATGTTAAATCTTTGCAGGAATAGTGGTTATGTAGCACCTGAACATTCTTGCCATTATTTGTAGGACCATAGTTGTTCACTTCACCAACCCATTCCATGTCAGCACACGTGTAGCAGATAAATGCAGTGATGGCACCTTGCTTTTGCAGGTATATTGATCTCAAGTCTTGTTAGGGTTAAATGCAAAAAAAAAATAATAATAATAATTATTTACTCACATTCCCAGGTGATACTCCACTCACAAGTGAAGGCTAACTTAACCATACACGATTCTTGGCTGGACCTAAAAGACGGTTTTACCCTTGCTGGTGAAAGTCAAAGTAATGGAAGACCAACATCCGCCTTCTTTCCACTTGTAGTTCCTTCTACATCAAGAGCCGGAATCTTGTTCACTATATCCCTACCCACAAATGGCAAGCATTATTTTATTTCTCATTTTATCACTCATCTTTAGAAAAAATAATCAATCTCTCTTTTTTTTTTACAGATGAAGCGAAAGATATGAATCCTGATAGTGATACGATATTAAATATAAAATATAAAATATCTGGGGATAGAAATCATGGATCGCTTACTCCTATGTTTGAGGATGAGTCTTCACAGATGTTGACTTTTAAGAGTGCTCTTGTTTTACAAAGACCAGTGTTGGAACCTTGTTTGGCAGTTGGTTTTCTTCCCCTTCCTCCAGAAGGCCTTAGAGTCGGCCAGCTTTTTACTATGAAGTGGCGAGTTGAAAGGTTTAAGTATCTCGAGGACGAACAATACGTAAGTTTCTAAAATTTTTACTTTTTTTTTTTGGAAATAAAAAAGTAAAAATGACTTAAATGTTAAATCATATATTTGATTTGCGAACAGGACGAGGTAGTATATGAAATAAACGCAAATTCTGAAAACTGGATGATTGCTGGGAGGAAGCGAGGCCATGCACCTCTCTCCACAAAGCAAGGTACTACTAACCTTTTATAATCCAAATCCTCTTTCAATATCTCAACATTTAATAAATTAATAAATTTTATATCTTGATTTCGAAACCTTGTTGTCTAAAAATAAACTTAATGTATACAGGTTCACGAATAGAGATTTCAATCCTATGCGTGCCATTGGTTGCTGGGTACATGCGGCCCCCACAACTGGAGTTACCGGACATTGGTGAGGGTAATATTAGTTACAACCCAGCTGGGCCCCACTTCGTCTGTGTTTCCCCTCCACCTCTCAGCTCCTCCTTCTGTATTCCCATTCCCATTCCTGCCTAGAGATGAAATCGTGACTTTTGTAGGTGCTTTGGTGTGGTGGTCCTAGAAATCATTAGTGGAAAGAGATACAAGGATGTTGACTACCAATTAGTCACTCAAAATCTCCTTGATCATGTAAGTATCTCATAATTAAGGGTTGGTTCATTCAACCTGTTCTTTTCATTTATGGTTTTAATGATGAAGGTATCTCAAACACTCAATGATTTATTTTGTATTCAGTGAGACCTTAAGCTTAGGTGAGAAGTTCTTACTAGCCTTTCTGTTGTTATGTGTATGATAGGGACGGGATCTACATGAGAGTGGAGCGCATCTGAATTTAATGGATGAGAAACTAGATCCTAGTGAATATGCAGTAGAACATGTTGTGGAGATCATCAAGATAGCATTGATGTGCACTCAACCACCATCAACTAGACCTACAACTTCTGAAGTGGTTATATGCTTTTAAGTGAAAAATCTCTTCACTTATGTATGTATGTATGTATGTAGGTATGTATGTATGTATGTATGTATGTATGATTTTTATTAATACCTTATGTATATATATATGTAGGAATGGGAAGGATTAATTGAATTGATGGGAACTGAATCAAGAGCTGTAGGGGGTCTTGAATTTTTACACAAGTTATGGTTTGCTTTTTTTTTGGTTTATAAGAAAGGGGCTAGGGGTAAAATTGTCATTTTACTAACGGTGCGAGTAAGAGGGACCAAAATCACAACAAAGTGAAACAACAAGGACTAGAAGGTCAACTAAAGTCTTGCCTTTTGAAGGATCAAAGTCTTCAGTTGAACCAACTACAATTGTTTGTCCCTAAATATAGATTTCTTTTTTCTTTTCGTCCCTACAGTTTCCTTTTTGCATATTTGGCCTCTTCTCCAATGAAAATGACTATTTTTGGGTCCAAAGTGGAAAAAATCAGCTATACTCAAGGACCAAAACCTTTACAAGAACCTCAAAAATAAGGACCAAAATTGAAACACAACTTTTCATTACAAGGGTAAACATGTCATTTTCTAATCCAAACTTTTTTCCTTTATGTAAATATAAAAATATATATTTTGCCCTCCCTGAAACAAACCTCAACAAGATGAAGATTGGAAGCACGGTTGAGGACAAAAGCAAACTCACAATTGTATTGTCTCATAGTTTTCTCAAAAGCTTCTTTAATGCTCACAACCTGCATGTTAATCAATTTTTATAGCATGCTCACAACGTATCTAGAAGTTTTGGAGGAAACGAGACACAAGCAAAAATAAATAAGCATGCTTATTTATTTAATTTACAATTTACAATACAATTGATAGATATATGAATCCATATGTTACTTAATTTTGTTCTTTTTTATTTTTAATATGTGCAGCATAGGGAGACATCAATGTCCTTCAAAACTATAGATGATGTCCAAGTCTTACTCTATGCAGTAAGTATTAAAGAAATAGCAATGCACTTTCATTCATTTGTTTCATATTTTTTCACATTTCTCTAATGATATTTTTCCTTGAGTCATAGAATGATGGGCTCATATCTTGTTTTTTGATATTTATACGCAGTTTATTTCTTACGTCGGTGGTGGCGAAGTTCAAGATTAAGGGAGACTTGTAATCATGTTTGGCTTTCCTTTCCAGTAAGAAACAGAGTTGTATGATTATTTGTTAGTTTTATAGGAATGTATAACACATGTTAGCAATGTATTATTTTTGTTTAACATTTGAATGATTTTTTGTATGACATTATAATTTGTGCAATTTATTTTATATTATGCAATGGATTGTATTTTTTGTATATGGTATTTTATTTCTGTTATAAGAAATTAAATGAAAATTTAATTTAAAAATTAATAAATATATAAATTTTTTTTAAACATTTAAATTTACGATACGCAAAAATGTATGTCATCTTCATTTATGACATGGCCTTTCTTGACAGGGGCTTTCTTGATACGCATTGCGTGTCATTAACACGCGCGTCGTAAAGTTACGACACGCGAATGCGTGTCGTCTTCCTTTATGACAGGGCCTTCCTTGATACGCATTGCGTCTCGTAACCGCGCGTCATAAATGCGCGTCGTAAATGCGCGTCGTCTATAGATGACGCGCAAAAGCGCGTCGTCTCTCTTTATGACAGGGCCTTCCTTGACACGCATTTGCGCGTCGTCTGAGCGTTTTACGACGCGCAATGAGCGTCGTAAAAGGCCTTTTTTCTAGTAGTGAATCTCTTGGAACTTCACTTCCTCCACCTCCTCCAATTATTCTCCCTAACCCACAAGTTATCGAAAAGTTTAAGGTCACTCAAGCCCTATTGACAAACAAAGGTCTATGTGTGATCACATCTTGGAGGTGTACTCACATATTGACAAGCCGGGAGAGTTGGGTGTCAAATTATTGAGAAATTTGGTGGCTCAACTACTTTCTAAGTCACATAGTGAGTTCCTTTGGGACTCCTATGAAACAGACTATGACAAGACCCTTAATGATCTTATCTATTTGCTAAGATCAACTTCCTAAAACTTTATGGACATTGACAATGATGACATTAGATATCCAGTGAAGCTCTCTCTTCCCAATGGAAAGGGATCGGCCATAGTCAACTCGGTTGACCAAATGGTAAAGAGAAAGGCTAAGTCTGAGATAGTCCCATTATCAAGGGTCCATTGCCAAAGGAAGGGGCATTAGTTGCGAAGCTGCCAATTTACCTAAGGATGTTAAAGTCAATAAGTTTGACTCTACTTCAGGTAAAGTCCACTATTTAACTCTGCTAAGTTTCTATTCTGAGATTCTTCTTACATGATGTGACTGGGTCACATGTTGGTGGTTAAGAATAAAAGGAAAAGTGTAGAAACTTAAAAGAAGTATATGCGGATTCTGATTGCGAAGATGGATTTCACTCGCATGGTTCGGTGATCAGATTTTTTTGGGCTGTTACATAAGAGTTATGATATATATTGCTTAGGAATAGATAACAACAAGGTTTCATATGGATTGTAAGGATAAGTTTTTCCGCAAAGTTGTAAAATAAAAGGTAAAACTTTTGATTTTAGTTATTTTATGTATCCTTACAATGGCGTTTGTGGAAAATTGTTGCTTATAAGATTCCACTAATAGCAATATTGGAAAGTGAATTTGATTCTTTCATTTATGGTAATGTCTAAATTTACCAAATAAGGAAAGATTCTCGTCACCCAAGGTTTCAATTGGACCGAAACTTGGAATCATGTAAGTTGTATAGCATGATGGATGAGAACTTTCAAGCATTGGAAAATTTAAGACTAACTACTTGTTCACATGGATGTGTGAGTCAAGTAAAGGACTAAGGGATCGATTACACATGCTTGTGCACTGATTAAGTCCACCACAAAAGATCAATAAGACTATTCGTCATGATTTACTAAAGTTTAGTAAATATGGTTATACTTATAGGCTTAAGTATAATTCTGAAGCATTGGAAAAATTTTAGTGTATGGAAGAACGAATGAGAAGAATCAAATTATGTAGAAGGATAAAAGTTTCTTAAATCTGAAAAGATGGGAGAGTACTTTAGTATCATGTTATATGATCATCTTAATGATTAAGAGACCTTATCACAATTCATCCTCTAAGTACATCTGATAGCTAAGAAGAGGAGCTATGAATTGTTGAAGTGGTCAAATCAAGAAGATGAGTCATACTTCGTTCCAAAACAAGTCTTTGAGTCATACTCCAAGACTGTAAGTTGAGTGACATATCATAAAGAAAGGTTTAAAACACTTGTCAAATGTAAGAGTAAAAGTTTCCTACTCTTGTACATTTGAAATTGGTAAGTTGTGATGTTTTGGATAAAACAAAGACCAACTAAGGCCAATTGTGTGAAGTGTTTGTCTTGATTAGAATCCACACTATCTCTTGAATATCTGACAAGAAAGTCTTATATGTCAAGAGGAAAGTGAGAGTCTTAAAGGTCTTGAAAGTCTCAAGAACTAATCAAGAATAAAATCTGAAGTTCTTCACTAGCACACGACTTGAGGTTTATAACCTATCGTGTTGACATATTCTGTGCCCATTCTAGTTAAAGTTGGCTTTGCATATGAGTTCTTAGAGTTCTCAATTGGTTGCACAATAGCTTGGAAGCAATGGCAGGCCCTTGAGCTGCCCGATGTCAAGAAATTAAGATTGATTTCAATCCATATGAGTTTATATTTGTCATTATCCTTGTCTTGTGACTATGGTTTTGACAATCCACATGGATAAGAACACATACACCATTAAATCTAAGTGTCTTAAGGTTTCTCTCCGATTCATGAAAATGATGGTGAGGAAACACTTTCACTAAGTAGATTTTAGCTAGATAGCAATTGTGATATTTGCATTCTCAAAGTCGTTAGTGGAGCATGTGTGGTTAACCGGCACACTAACATGGACTTGTGAGAAGTGGCAAAGGTCTAAAAAATTGAGACTATGATTACGACATCCTTTTTCATAGTTCTTAAAATTGGTTAGACACACCTGTGAGCTATCGAAGATAAGGTGTATGATATTGATAAAGTTTTATCAAAGCAATCTAGTATCAGAAATCTGAACTTTGGTAAGAAAGTCAATAAGTTATTGATTTCTAGAAGTCCAGCTGATTTCTGAGTACATGTCAAAGCTAGTGGGAGCATAAGTGTTATGCTAATAATCATCATGTTAGTGGGAGCATGATAATTATGATAAAGGTTGCAAGTTAGCAATGTTAATTATAGAAAAAAAAAGGTTTCAATTTGGAAAGAGTTGTTTTGCTATAATTAAAGGAGAGGAAATTATACTTCATCTCAAATCTAAAAGATTAGATTGAGGTTTTAATCGTATTTAGTCAAGGATATATATATATATATATATATATATATATATATATATATATATATATATATATATATATATATATATATATATATATATATATATATATATATATGAATTTCATGTTGAAATGGCTCAACATAAGGAAATTCTATATATGGGTCCATTATTTGCGTTCTAAAATTCGATTATGATTACGACACCCCTTTTCATAATCTGAATTATGAGAACTTGGCAAATAGAAATGGAAATGTTATAGCAAAAGACTGGTTTAGTCTTTATGTGAGACATCATGAATTGTGTCCCATATGCTTCGGATATAGGATCGATTACATGTTCTATATTCATCCTTTCTAAAATTTTCAAAATGCCTGGGGCATTAAGAAGGGAAAAGGTCTAGAATTGGATATGACTAAAATGATTAAGCAAATGTTGAGGACAATCTAAGGTTTACCAAAGATTGGTTGCTTAAAGACAGTTGGAAGTATAGTGTTAATTCTGGAAGGACCATATTGACATAATCTGTAAGGAGGCAACTCTTGCTCAGAAGTGATAGTCCAAAAGGAATACGGAAATGTTTCAAAGTTAGAAATTATTCAATATGTGTAAGATTAGAAGAAACTTAATGCAAGAAGGGTGTTTCCAAGGAGTTGATCTCCTTTGGAATGCTCTGTAAAGTTTGTTGTCAAGTCTTTCTGACTTTGTGCATAATCATTACAAGAGGATCAATGCGTATAAGTTTAGAATCTAACAGATTTTAGTAGACGGCATGAATTTGGAATTCTTGCATTTGCAGTAAGGATTTGGGACTGTGAAAAGAGGATCATTGGAGTTATGTTCAATTGATCTATTTCACAAAGTAAAGATCATAAACAAACATAGTATGCATACTTGGTGTGTGGCATGACTAGTGTTTAGAAAAACATTTTGTACATGCTTGGAGCATGGAACTACTATTGTTTTAAATTCAAGAATAAAGTTGATAGTTGAAACAGTATGCGATGAATAATGTGTAATCATATGGTGATAAATAAAAGGTGTTTTATTTATATTCATAAGTTCTGAGACCATATTGGATTCAATTATTCTTGTGTTTCATTTTGCATGTTTTGACTTCCAGAATAACTAGGTCAGTGTTCTGAATGACTAAGTTATTCAAACCATCCACAGTCGGTCATATGTTGGAAGTAGATATGAATCAAGATTGTCATGGGTTGGGCTTGTAGAGGTCTAAGATGTTGGACAAGGTGGTGCTACAACACTCATGAGTGCTCTTAAGTTCTGAGTATTGGATTCAACACGTGCTCATTGGAATCACTTCATGGATTTTATCATGAGTGATCATGAGACGATAATATGTTATATTTTTCAAACCTAGAGATATGAGTTGTTACTATGAGTTGGTTATACATTGATTGCACGAAAACGCATTGGTAACTCGATGTTATAAAACGTGCCTTTGAGTATGATTCAACAAGTAGTAGAACAAGCCATATGAGTCGAAGTTTATCCATTCCTTTTACCTTCAGGATAAAAGAGATATCTGTGGGCCTATTGATGAGTTGGTGATGTGAAATGTAAGTGCTCGGCCAGGCCAGGACTGATTTGATTTGTTCAACTAGTCAGTCGTCATAAATCAGAAATCGGGAAACAACAAATGGACAGAGAGAATGATTATAATCCATGTCTCAGTCCATATGATAACTAGAATGGAGGAATATATGATCCCTTATCTAATGGACAAGTCATTGACAAAGGTCAGAGATCATCGACAAGGTCAGAGTTCGACAGAAGCTTTTAAGAGCTACGATTGCCAGTCGGTTCTTGAAGTCATACTTGCAATAATAGTTTTAGTCTTATCCAAGTGGGAGACTATTGGATTAATGTCTAAGTCCATAACTATAACTGGTAAGACTTGACCCGACCCGACATGGTCTATTTGGGTTGCATGGCATCATGCATTTGGATAGACTATAATGAGAGAAATAACACTTAAGGTTTGTTAATATATTATAAGTTCTAATATATTAATAAGATTATTTAATTAGTGTTGATCAAGAATTAATCTAGGATTAATGCTCCATGGTGTATTTGAACCCATGGATCCAAGGAAATGGAAATCCATGACAATTAGGGTTTACCCTAATTGTGACACTATATAAAGATCATATTCTTGGGAAAAAATCGGCCACTATGTGTGATAGAAAGGGCTAGCCGATTATATGAAGTGTTCCAATTTCTCTCAAGTCATTCCATGTGTATTTGGTGTTGTGTGAAACATTTGAGGTGTCACACTTGGGGCACTAGGCACTCAAGCTTCATGAAGACATTCTACATCAAAGAGGTATGTAATTCTAACTTGATATATTCATATGAATCAATGTTATTATGCAAGTTAGGATGAATACCTTGGAAAGTTCATATTTGCATGTATAATAGAGAAAACATAGATCAAAGGTATTTAAGGTTGCATGTACACTTAGGAGTGTTACAATGCTCAAAACCCAACATTTTCTGACATTAACAAAAGGCAGCACGTCAGTTGATGAGTACACTGATGCCTTCACAGACAAGATAAAGTTTGCCTTGTGCATCGTCCCAGATGAGCTGAATAAACTTGACTGGTACGTAAAGGGACTCCCATGGGAGTATACGGTTCCAGTGCGTCAGGTACTTACTCTGGAGGCAGCTATCTAGGCTGTCAAGTCTGTTGAAGATATGATTAAGGAAAGAACCGCCAACAAGGTTGAAGTTGGCGAGAAAAGAAAGTTTGAAGGATCCTCAAGGTCCGATGAGAAGAGAAAATTTTCAAAGTCCAGTTTAAAAAGTTCGAAGAAGAAGCACAATGGTGTGATAAGTGCAAGAGGAAGCACATTGGGAGATGCACTAAAGATATGACCTGCTTCAAATGTGGGAAGACTAGTCATTATGCCAGAAAATTTACTAACAAAAGAGAAGCCTGCTTTAAGTGTGTTGAAGAAGGACACTTCAAACAAAACTGCCCAGGAAGGGAAGAGATTACAAAGCCAAATGTGCTGCCAAAGCCAAAGACAAGAGCATTTCAAATGATCCTTGATGAAGCAGATGACAACACGAGGAATCATGGATGAGGATTTTATATCCAAAGATCAAGTTATGAAGTAGCAGTGTGAATAGTAACTTATGGTGTAGCCTATTAGAGGCATAGTATAGGGTGAACTTGAACTTTTGTGTAATAGTTTCAAGGAAATAATATAAACCCTAGCTTTGTTATTTGGTGTGTTGAATGATTGTATGATTTTCTTGTATGGTGACTTGGTCGACTACGGGACAATACTTGGGACGAGTACAAGTAGGTGTGAAAGGTAGTAGATGCTTATACTACCGGAAGCACAGGACTTACACTTGGATCGGGGAAGGTCACAAGGTTACCAAGAAGCTAGATATTGATTCCGTTTTATTCGAGTATGTCATTACCCTTGTCTCGGTAATAACTAGTAAGATGGTTGTTGTTCCGACCCTAGTGGTCATATCTAATTGGAGTCCGACTACGGTGAGTATGTTACGTGGTTCGTAGAACCAAGTTCGAAGTAACATCTGACGTAAGTCAGAAGATTGAAGTCAATACGATCATTGGTATCACACTCGTTGTTCATAAAGTTTTTAGCTAGAAATGCTACATGCTGAAATGTGATTATATCACATTAGAATATGAAGGAAGGTATATTCCATTCTGGAATTTAACTTTAAAAAGACCGAGTGTAAGCATCGCATCGTGCGATGAGAGGTTAGTAGAGCACGACCCATCGGTCTGTTACAATAGATAAAAGAAAGTATTTATCCTAAGAAGAAGAAGGAGTCCCCAATAAGGACTTATTTGGTAACACGAAGGTTGCGATTGAAAGTACAACATAGTACGATAAGCAGATGCAAGATTGGGCATCGTCTGCAGTCAAGAAAGCCATAGAGTTAAATACTCTTTCGAGGAAACATAGAAGTTACGGTTATTACCTAGGATGAAGAAATAACGTGCGGAATCATTGTGCAAGTCCTATTTCATTGATGAATCCGAGACGTAATCATCCTACGGGGGAGATAATTGTAACGCCCGTAGATCATGGCTAGTCAATTTAGAGATGATAAGCGTCAAAAATGACTTTTTGATAGAATATTATTTTGAAGGAATATTCTTAACTAAGCTGTAGTATATTTTACAAGGATTCCGTACATATAAAGAACGCTAAAATCCAAGTTATAACGAAGAAGTTATGACCTGTCGAAGTTTCGCGACAGAACCGGGACGACACAGCGCGACGTAAATAGTAAAGTTATGTTAGAGCGACATTTGGCCTTAGTGATCTAAAAGAAAGTTGTAGAGTTCGTTAAACCATGAGCATGCATATAAAGAATGCCCAAATGTGACTTTGTATGAGGAAGCTATGATTTTTCTAAGTTTCAGCTTAACAGTATGCAGCCCGAAACTCGAATTCAAGATCGAGTGATTGTTGGTCGAAACAATCTAAACGAGAATCGAAGATCTTGTTAATAGTAGTGCAATGGTAAAAAGACAGACGGGAACGGACGTCGGAGGAAGAAGTTATGAATTTATAACAGATTTTTCCTGTCCCGACCTACTAAAAATAAATAATAAAAATAAAATCAAAATTAGCCGATGGAGTCTAAATGAAAGTTATAGAGTATAGTCTCACCTACGCGTGGATATAAAGAACGTCAAAAACGGAGTTTGTATGAAGAAGATATAAATTTCTGAAGTTTTTAATTAATTAATATTTATTATTTAATCTTTATCGGATAGTTATCCGAAGGAGTCAGCAATCCGATCCACACTACGCCCAGCGTACACCAAAGCGTGACCCGCCTCGCACTGGAGTGCTCCGAAGTACTTAAGCAGTGACGATCTGAAGCGTACACCCCGCGTAGCTGAGCATTACGCCAAGGCTTCTGCCCCTATATAAAGGATGTGAGGGCAGCCAGCCTTTTGGCTTATTTTCTCTTCTCTCTCCCGTTTTACCTCGTTTTTCGTGCCAAAATTATCCCGAAGCCCCGGTATCATTCCCGAGACACGAAGCAAGTCCCGAAGCCCGAAGATCCTGAGAAAAATAGTTTTCTAGCCGAAGCTCTGCCCGCGTGAAGCCCGGTTTTGGAGGAAACATCTCGGTTTCGTCGCAAAAGATTATTTCAAAAGCCGTAGTGTTGTCCGATCATCTTCTGATCAAGTGAGTGTATAGTTACTTTCTTCTAACACAGAAGTATGAAGTATTTGCTTTGAAATACGTGATATGTGTTTATATATTGTTGTTTATTGAGATGTTGGTGAAATGGATGAACTGTGTGAGTTTTAATGAGTTAAACTGTATATGTATTTTGTAACTACAAATATGTTGGGTAGGACATGGGTAGATGAGATCCGGGAGTATGGATCAGATCAAGAGGTTAGTTTAGATTCGTGAGTAGGGATCAGATCAAGAGGCTAGTTTTCGATCCGTGAGTATGGATTAGACCAAGAGGTTAGTTTTAGATCCGTGAGTAGCATCAGGTAAAGAGGAAGATTTTATATACGAGAGCTTATATCGTGTCGTTGTGAGGATCGATGGGGTAGGATAAGAGTTGCCTTTATATAGTGAAATTATAAATGTTTGTGAGTTATAATATATATAACATTGTGGGTTGAAAACCCTATATGCTCACAGGCTCCCAAGCTTGACCCACTCAATTTTCTTTGTATTACAGGTTATGGCACGAGAGCATAAGTTGGCTGACATAATGAGAGATTTTGGATTATAGGCCAATAGTTATGAATAACTGTTGTAAGGTCTATTTTGTTTTGTTTATGCTTTTGGTCTGTATTGAACATGACATCCTGAGACTTTGTTATATAATGAAAATACATTTCTTTAAAGAAATGCTTTGATAAATTCTTATCATATTTTGTTTTGGGAACAAATTCCGCAACTATTTTCTTTAAAAGATTACTCTGATTTTAAAAACAAGCATAAACAAATCGGTCTTCTCTGGCCATGAAATTGGGGATGTCACAGTTGGTATCAGAGCATTAGTTTAAGCGAACTAGAAATTTGTAGGAAATTTCTAGACTTAAACTTAGAATGCTAAGTAATGATTGTGAGGAGTGTGTCTAAAATATGTTAGGTAGTATACCTAAATTGACACAAGCACTAGTTTATTTTAGGAATGATGCTTGAAATTCTTTTATGTGCTAAATGTTTTGTGTGATAGCTAAATTGATGCTATTATTAGTTCGGATCTATGGTTTGTTGTCGACCGGATCTGGAAACCTTATGTGTTTAGGATTCTAAGCGTATGACTACGATATTAGAACTAGCATGTAACGTTTCGGAGTGATAAGGATGATTTAAATGTCTACCGTGAATGAGGATCTAAATTCACCTTATTCGGTGTGTAGATCAAAAACGGTAAGAACCAGAAGTGGAGTTGGAAATGTGAACGAAGACAAGAATCAACCACCTGTGGTTGAGCGAGTATCTGTTCTAGCAGCAGCACCTGAGCCAATAACAATGGCTGGTGTACGAAGGATGATTCAGACGATGTTGGATCGTCAAATGGATGAAAATAGACGTCTGCTTCGGCAGAATCATGAAGAACTTTCAATGCCGATTGAACAGCCCAAGTTGAAAGAAGGGCATTCAGAAGGAGGTAAATTCAGTGGGACTGTTGGTTAAGCCAACCCACCGTTAGTTAGACAAAACAAACAAGAGTGAGGAATTGATGGACTTGGATGCAAGTACAAAGACTTTTTGACTTGCAAACCGTAGACCTTCACTGGAAAAGAGGATCCGATTGGAGTGATGGATTCGATCTCAGAAATGGAGCTAACCTTCATGACGTATGGATGCAGAGGCAAGGTTCAAACCACGTTCGCAGTACGTTAGTTCAGAGGTGGTGTTGTTCGTTGGTGGAACACTCTAGGGAAGAACCTAAGGCCTAATGAGCCACTGCAACTGACTTGGGCAGAGTTCTTGGTGTAATTCAAGCGCAAATTTTGCTCGTCCCAAAATCTTCTAGAGTTGGAGAACAAGTTATTAACATTAACAAAAGGCAGCATGTTAGTTGATGAGTACACTGATGCCTTCACAGAAAAGATGGAGTTTGCCTTGCGCATTGTCCCAAACGAGCTGACTAAAGTTGACCGGTACGCAAAGGGACTCCCATGGGAGTATGCGGTGCTAGTGTGTCAGGCACTTACCTTGGAGGCAGCTATTTGGGCTGCCAAGTCTGCTGAAGATATGATTAAGGAAACAACCGCCAGCAAGGTTGAAGTTGGCGAGAAAAGAAAGTTTGAAGGATCCTCAAGGTCCGATGAGAAGAGAAAATTTTCGAAGTCTGGTTCGAAAAAGTTCGAAGAAGAAGCACAATGGTGTGATAAGTGCAAGAGGAAGCACA
Source organism: Lactuca sativa (assembly GCF_002870075.4). Classification (NCBI taxonomy): domain Eukaryota; kingdom Viridiplantae; phylum Streptophyta; class Magnoliopsida; order Asterales; family Asteraceae; genus Lactuca; species Lactuca sativa. Next base: position 127,478,726 of record NC_056627.2, on the reverse strand, counting down.
TTGGGAGATGCACTAAAGAAATGACCTGCTTCAAATGCGGGAAGACCAGTCACTATGCCAGAAAATGCAATAACAAAAGAGAAGTCTGCTTTAAGTGTGGTGAAGAAGGACACTTCAAATAAAACTGCCCAGGAAGGGAAGAGATTACAAAGCCAAATGTGCTGCCAAAGCCAAAGACAAGAGCATTTCAAATGATCCTTGATGAAGCAGATGACAACACGAGGAATCATGGATGAGGATGTTATATCCAAAGATCAAGTTATGAAGTAGCAGTGTGAATAGTAACTTATGGTGTAGCCTATTAGAGGCATAGTATAGGGTGAACTTGAACTTTTGTGTAATGGTTTCAAGGAGATAATATAAACCGTAGCTTTTTTATGTGGTGTGTTGAATGATTGTATGATTTTCTTGTATGGTGACTTGGTTGACTGCGGGACAATACTTGGGATGAGTACGAGTAGGTGTGAAAGGTAGTAGATGCATATACTACCGGAAGCACAGGACTCGCACTTGGATCGGGGAAAGTCACAAGGTTACCAAGAAGCTAGATATTGATTCCGTTTTATTCGAGTATGTCATTACCCTTGTCTCAGTAATGACTAGTAAGATGGTTGTTGTTCCGACCCTAGTGGTCATATCCAATTGGAGTCCGACTATGGTGAGTATGTTACGTGGTTCGGAGAACCAAGTTCGAAGCAACATCTGACGTAAGTCAGAAGATTGAAGTCAATGCGATCATTGGTATCGCACTTGTTGTTCATAAAGTTTTTAGCTAGAAATTCTACATGCCGAAATGTGATTATATCACATTAGAATATGAACGAAGGTATATTCCATTCTGGAATTTAACTTTAAAAAGACCGAGTCTAAGTGTCGCATCGTGCGATGAGAGGTTAGTAGAGCACGGCCCATCGGCCTGTTACAATAGATAAAGGAAAGTATTTATCCTAAGAAGAAGAAGTAGTCCACAATAAGGACTTATTTGGTAACACGAAGGTTTCGGTTGAAAGTACAACATAGTATGATAAGCAGATGCAAGATTGGGCATCGTCTGCAGTCAAGAAACCATAGAGTTAAATACTCTTTCGAGGAAACATAGAAGTTACGATTATTACCTAGGATGAAGAAATAATGTGCGGAATCATTATGCAAGTCCTATTTCATTGATTAATCCGGGACGTAATCATCCTAAGGGGGAGATAATTGTAATGCCCGTAGATCAGGGCTAGTCAATTTAAATACGATAAGCGTCAAAAATGACTTTTTGATAGAGTATTAATTTGAAGGAATATTCTTAAGTAAGTTGTAGTATATGTTACAAGGATTCCGTATATATAAAGAATGTTGAAATCCGAGTTATAACGAAGAAGTTATGACCTGTCGAAGTTTTGCGACAGAACCGGCATGACACATCGCGACGTAAATAGTGAATTTATGTTAGAGTGATATTTGGCCTTAGTGATCTAAAAGAAAGTCGTAGAGTCCATTAAACTGTGAGCGTGCATATAAAGAATGCCCAAATCTGACTTTGTATGAGGAAGCTATGATTTTTCTAAGTTTCAGCTTAGCAATATGCAGCCCGAAACTCGAATTCGAGATCGAGTGATTGTTGTTCGAAACAATCTAAATGAGAATCAAAGATCTCGTTAATAGTAGTGCAACGGTAAAGAGACAGATGGGAACGGACGTCGGTGGAAGAACTTATGAATTTATAACGGAGTTTTCCTGTTCTGGCCTACTAAAAATAAATAATAAAAATAAAATCAAAATTAGCCAACGGAGTCTAAATGAAAGTTGTAGAGTATAGTCCTACCTACGCGTGGATATAAAGAACATAGAAAACGGAGTTCGTATGAAGAAGATATGAATTTCCAAAGTTTTTAATAGTTAATATTTATTATTTAATCTTTAAATTGGATAGTTATCCGAAGGAGTCAACAATCCGATCCACACTACACCCAGTGTACAACGAAGCATGACCGGCCTCGCACTCGAGTGCTCTGAAGTACGTAAGCAGTGACGATCTGAAGCGTACGCCCCGCGTAGCTGAGCATTACGCCGAGGCTTCTGCCCCTATATAAAGGATGTGAGGGCAGCCGGCCTTTTTGCTCATTTTCTCTTCTCTCTCGCCCTCCCATTTTACCTCGTTTTTCGTGCCAGAATTATCCCGAAGCCTCGATATCATTCCCGAGACCCGAAGCAAGTCCCGAAGCCCGAAGATCCCGAGAAAAATAGTTTTCGAGCCGAAGCTCTGCCCGCGTGAAGCCCGGTTTTGGAGGAAACATCCCGGTTTCGTCGCAAAAGATTATTTCAGAAGCCATAGTGTTATCCAATCATCTTCTGATCAAGTGAGTGTATAGTTACTTTCTTCTAACACATAAGTATGACGTATTTGCTATGAAATACGTGCTATGTGTTTATATATTATTATTTATTGAGATGTTGGTGAAATGGATGAACTGTGTAGGTTTTAATGAGTTAAACTGTATATGTTTTTTGTAACTACAAATATGTTGGGTAGGACATGAGTAGATGAGATCCGGGAGTATGGATCAGATCAAGAGGTTAGTTTAGATCCATGAGTAGGGATTAGATCAAGAGGCTAGTTTTAGATCCATGAGTATGGATTAGACCAAGAGGTTAGTTTTAGATCCGGGAGTATGGATCAGGTAAAGTGATAAAACTTGTTATTAGTCCGGGAGTATGGATTAAGACTAAGTTAATTGTCCCTAGTCTGGGAGTATGGATTGGGCACAATTATTGATCCGGGAGTATGGATCAAATCAGGATTAAGGTATAGTTATATTGTCCCTATTCTGGGAGTATGTATCAAGTACAATTATTGATCCGGGAGTATGGATCAGATCAGGAGGTTAGTTTTAGATCCGTGAGTATGGATCAGGTAGTTTAGATCTGTGAGTATGGATCAGGGGAAAAGCTTAGTTTTAGATCCATAAGTAAGGATCAGGAGAAAAGGTTAGTTCTAGATCTGTGAGTATGGATCGGGTGAAGAGGATTGTTTTAGATCCGTGAGTAGGATCAGGTAAAGAGGAAGATTTTAGATACGAGAGTTTAGATCGTGTCACTGTGAGGATCGATGGGGTGGGATAAGAGTTGCCTTTATATAGTGAAATTATATATGTTTGTGAGTTCAATATATATATATATATATATATATATATATATATATATATATATATATATATATATATATATATATATATATGATATAACATTGTGGGTTGAAAACCCTATATGCTCACTAGGCTCCCAAGCCTGACCCCCTCAGTTTTCTTTGTATTACAGGTTATGGCACGAGAGCATAACTTGGCTGACATAATGAGAGATTTTGGATTATAGGCCAGTAGTTATGAATAACTGTTGTAGGGTCTATTATGTTCGTTTTATGCTTTTGGTCTGTATTGAACATGACATCCTGAGACTTTGTTATATAATGAAAATACATTTCTTTAAAGAAATGCTTTGATAAATTCTTATCATATTTTGTTTTGGGAACAAATTTCACAACTTTTTTCTTTAAAATATTACTCTGATTTTAAAAACAAGCATATACAAATCAGTCTTCTCTGGCTGTGAAATTGGGGATGTCACAGTTATACTGATTGATCTACTTATGGGGATGATGTCTAGGTTGTGATTTAGTGAGGTGTTTAAATTGGGATTTCCAAACAGTATACTTCGTATACCAAACGGACCCTACCTCTGATATGATCCTACCTGGTTGTTCCTTACTTGATAGATCATGAAGTAGACTCTGAGTTAATGACGAATCTATACTAATAATTAGTCGCAATAAATATTAGACTAAAATCTAGTGGTAATAATACTAGGTTTCGTCAAAGGAAAGGATATTGTTAAGAAGCGAAGCGATGTCCGAGTTTCGAATCATCACTTTAACAAGTGAGTGCATAGTTACTTTCATCTTACACATAGATATGAAGTATTTAATATAAATTACGTGTTATGTGTGCATATTATCTGTGTTCTTGATATCTATGTTGGATGAGCAAAAATATACATGTTTTATTTATCTTAAATTGTATATGTATTTTATACCTATAATTATGATGCGTAAAAGATGTGTAGATTAAAGATGAGATAAATGATGAGCGATGAAAGATGAATGAATGGTGAATGATTATATATGAGTAGTACAACATGGTGAGAAGCGTTGACCCAAGAGATGAGCCAAGTAATGACCAAAGTGATGATCCAAGCGATTAGCCACCCGATGACCCAAGCGATGGCCCCGTCATCTAGCAGAGTATAGATGACAACTAAGGACTATTCTAGATAACCCATCAGAACACTAGCAAGCTCGCAACCTGTACGTGTTGTGAACGATGTGTTCACCCGGTGTACTTTATAAACCCATTGACTTGTATTGCGGGTGGACTCCCAAAAATAATATTGTCGATAAATGAGATAAGCCCTGGCAGCTATAGACTTAGCGTCTGTTGGATGAACCCTGTCAACTATGGATTTAGTGTCTGATATATAAACCCTGGCGACGATGGAATTTACGCCTATTCCTTAGGACAACCCTTAGGAATGAATGAATAAAGAGTAGCTGATTCTTAGGGTAGATCCTCAAGAGAAAATAAAATAACGAGGATGGGTAATTGGGTTGATTGTTTGATGTTTAAACATAATAACTATATTATTGTGGGTTGAAAACCCTATGTACTTACCAGGTATCCCAACCTTACCCACTCAGTTTAATTGTATTGCAGGTGTCAATATAAAGCTACACTACACCGACAGTTTAAAGAGACGTAGATCACTAGTGTAAACGAAAGTAAGTTCTATTTATGCTTATGCTTCTGTATTGACGATGACATCCCAAAGTTTTAAAAAAAATACATTACTTTGGAAATGCTTTTATAACATATTTATCGTGTTTTTCTGGGAACAAATTCCGCAACACTTTTATTTCAAATGTTACTCTGATTTTCAAAACAAACCATAAACAAAATGGGTATTTTCTTGTCACAACTGGCATTTTTCTAGGAAAAAGTTTTATTCTTATGTAAACATCATCCTTTCTAAAAGCTTGTACTCTAAGTGAATACTATACTCTATGCTTGTTCAAATACATCGCATATGTTCAAATAAGGGTAGGAAACCCTAGAAATCCCGGCTCAAGTTCATTATGGACTGATTCTCTTATTGGGCCTAAGAGACCAATAAATCATTAATTCGACTATTTTGGGCCTAAATACCCTAATTGGGTTCTAAATGGACCCAATTCATAAATCTATGAAATTTGGAACCATTTGGGCTTAGGATGATTCATTCTAACCCTAATGAACCTCATTGGGCCATAAATGAATTAATTAGCCCTATTGGGCCATAAACTCCATTTCTTTTATTCAAAAGGGGCCGTGAACCATCCTAAGGGCCCAATGGGCCGAAAAATATTATTGGGCCTATGAAATTCGATCAAAGCCAAGGATTTGAGCCTAGAACTAATTCACCTTCACCCATTGAGCCCATTCTTGGCCCAGTGCATGGGTTTATAAAAAACTGATATTAAGAGGATGAAGGAGCTTTAGACACCACTTTATTGCTTGGTGGATCTCCATGCACATCACTTATCTCTCTCTCTCTCTCTCTCTCTCTCTCTCTCTTCTCCCATATTCTTTTTCTCGGCCAAACACCCTCACACCACCTCGTTTCATTCAAAAATCCTTCAAAGAATTCTCTCTAGAAAAAAAACCTCCTTCTTCCATCAAAATTTCGAGATTTTGGGTGCTCTCAAGAGGATATTTCACCAACATCATCATCCTTGGTAATTTTTTGCTTAGATCCATGGTTTAGCTTCTTGATTTCTTCAAAAATCTCATCTTAACTCATACCATATCATGAATCATGCATCTTAGAGCCATCTAAGTTCTAAAGTTCTCCAAGAAGCTTGCTAGGACCAAAAATCTCTTCACATCTTCACCAAAAACCAAATCCAAACCCCAAGGTGAGTTCATACACCCTATTTTCGATTTTTACTAAGTTTTGGGGAAGAATACAATGTATGTGCATGAATATGTGTGTTTTTCATGATTTATTTGGTGATTATGTGTTATTTACTTCATAAATATAAACATATGTTAAGAATATGAATTTTATCACTTCGATCTACATAAAAACCTTGAGAAAAGTATTTGTTATCACATATAATACATGTAAACTTGTAGATCTGGGATTTATACACTTAAAATGAAAAAATGATTGTTGTGTTCAAAGATCTATAAACTAGACTCAAAAATCAGCCCTTGACAGAAAAGTTTTGGTCCAAACTCGAACTATTTTGACCACCTTAATGATAATATTTTTCAAAACTGTTTTACATGTATAAATTTCAGGTTTATACCTTTAAAATGAATACTCTCACGTTTTGATACGATTTTTCTACAATTTTTGGCGAATTTTACAAAACTGCCTATCAGATTCGAAATAATTTCGGACCAACCCGTGAAGGTGAGCACTTTCACACTTGTTAGAAGCCATTAAAAACTTATGAGAAAAATTTTGAACAAAGTAGACAAAATTTCCAAACTTCCAGAGTTTATGGATCCAAATTTTGACTTACGATGATTGTTCTACAAAATTTTTCAACAACCGAGTCAGAAAAGTCAAAAACCCGAGAAATGTGTAATTTTCACAAAAATCAAGCCAAAAATTATATTTTTGACAAAAATGGATTATAAATGTTATTTTTACCAAAAACTAGCCATAAATACAAGTTTTGAAAAAAAAAACGGGGATTTAAGTGTTATTTTTACTAAAATTAGGCATTAATTGTAAATTTTTGGCTTATTGGGCCAAGAACGTCATTTTTACAAAAAGTGGGCTTCTATGTTATTTTAGTGAATAATTGAACCAAAACCAACAATAAAGTAACAAACAGATAAATTTTTTATCATTTGTAGGTTATTGGGCCTTAATGGCCCATTTATATGTTAGATAGGTCCTAAATACTATGTATTTGTTTACTGGGCCTCACTGACCCATTAACATGCACGACGGATCTTGAATACTATTTGCGTTCTATTTGGGCCTATAAAAATCATACATTTGAAATGGGCCTTAGTTGTCCTTTTACATATATTTTGGGCCCATGTTATATAATCCCATTCCTATCGGGCCTTGAAATGACTTACATGTTTAGCGATGCCTTAGTGGTTCACTTACATGGTTCATTGGGCCTGGGAATGAGTTTATATGTTTCTCTTCGTGTAAATTCGGTTAAGGATCTAGTAAGATTTGTCGGTTGGTACCTATTAAGTGTACGATCGTAGCCTGTAGTAATAATCAGAGTCTCTTGGAGGGAGAGCGGAGTTTTGTGTATAGGTTTATACGGGGGATGACACCCCACACCTGACCTGTTCGCTACAGTTAGACTACATCAGTCTAGGGTGCCGATAACCTTATTCTATTTTTCCGTCGGCGTTCACAAACGCCAAGACTGGTGAAATTGTCATTATTTAGTATGTTTATGACGACTCACTTATAGGAATTAACGTTATGAAGTTTGAGGAAGACTATTTTCTTTTATCTTGGATTACTCGGAAACTTACTCACAATCGTACTCAACCTTGGGGTTGGTATGACAACATTCTCTTTTCTTCTTTTACGGGCAACATCCGGTTGCCTGGGGGCATTCTATTTACATTCTCTTCAATCACTTTTGGCATTCTATTAAACAATAACACATGCATTAATACAAGATCGGACAGAAACATACCAAACTATTTTAAGAAAATACAAGATTTTCTTAGATTACAAAGTTATACAAATCATTTTCTCAAATATACTTATGAACTCACCAACATTTTTATGTTGACCTTTTTAAATTAACTTGTATTTTTAGGAAACCGTTGAAGCAAGTTGGGATGAACAAACTAATGGATGTTTTGTTATATTTCTATTTCATCAGACTTTAATTATATTGGCATGTAATATTCAAATACAATACTCTATGTAACCAATGCACGTTGTTATATTACATGTGTGGTGATGCTAATGTTATGTTTGAATTATATACCTTGTGATTATACTCCAATGATGAAGTCACGCTCAAGCCCCCGGACGTTTCCACCGTCTGGTTCGGGGGTGTGACAGATTGGTATCAGAGCATTGTGTATAGTGAACTAGCATATCTAATCATACAGGATATGGAACTATAAATACAATGGGACTAAACTACTCTGAACATATTAATTAAAATACATACCTATGTGTGCATTTTAGAGTAATAACACAACAAGAACAGTAAAAGTTGATGAAACATTGAATCAAATATTAACTGAAATCAGAGTAAAACGAATGCAAAATGAACAAACAATGTAAATAAGATCTGGTTTCTACTCATTTATGCTTTCAACTTTTACAGAGAAAAATAGACAAGTTCTGTTAATATCCTTCTCTAACTCTAGTAAAGTTCCATATTTATAGGAACAATGAAAGCATACAAAAAATACTAAGGCATTGACACTTAAGATTCGTACGAAATACACCTTTTTAAATAAACTTAAAAAAAAAAGGAAGGGTACAAAATACTTCGACATATTACAACAAAATTCGACCCTTACAATCGCCCCCTTTGTAATATTGTCGACCTTCTTCAGTTCAAGAGTATATGTATAGCATACAGCATAACCCTTCGTATCTTTGTGTACCATGAGATAATCTTCTTCAACTCCTTCTTATCTCCTTCGTTATTCTTCTTGCAGCTATTCATACGAATAATGAAATTCGTATATTGGGATGTTGTGTATCTTTCCACTTCGGAAGCTTGAAATAAAAACCTTTTAGACTTTCCATTTTTATCCTTCCCAGCAAAGACTAAGACAAACGGCTTTAAACAAATTTCTCCGCCTGCATACTTCTTCAACTCAGGTTGAGTCAAAGGAAGTTCCTTTGATACTCTTACTATGAATCCCTTTGCAGTAGCTAACTCAACATCAGTAAGTGCTAAACACTCATACTAGTTGTCAATAAAAGTCTTGATGTGAGCCAACCCAAGTCGAAAAACTTCAGGATTAGTTTCTCTAAGATAAGAAGCATCTTTATCCTTTAACAACAACGCAACTTGTATCAGAACATACAAGTTCATCAAAGGAAAATCTGCCACAGAGAAATCACAAACTTGCCCAGTTGCCCTCGAAACAGTGAAACAAAGATTCTGCATCATATTCTCGAATAACACATCCCTCTTTATACTTATCACCTTTTGTATCTTCACTAGTGACCAAAACTCCTCTGGAAGCTCTCCAAGTACAGCATGAAATTTGATCTTCATGTATGTGTAATCATCATCATTGTCTAATTTCTCAACAATTTTGTACTGAGCCATGATAAACTGTTGGATTAATGTCTAAGTCCATAACTATAATTGGTAAGACTTGACCCGACCCGGCATGGTCCATTTGGGTTGCATACCATCATGCACTTGAATGAGAGAAATAAGACACTTATGGTTATTAATATATTATAAGTTCTAGTATATTAATAATAAGAATAATAAGATTATTTAATTAGTATTGATCAAGAATTAATCTAGGATTAATTAAGTGATCAAAAGAAGACTAATTAAATATATGGGTTGATTGTGTAAATCATCCATACTTGTATAGTGGGCTAATGCTCCATGGATAATCAAGTTGGGCTAAAACCCATAGGATGGTCCATGGATGCTCCATGGTGTATTTGTACCCATGGATCCAAGGAAATGGAAAGTCATGACAATTAGGGTTTGCCCTAATTGTAACACTATATAAGCATCATATTATTCACCAAAATCGGCACTAGTAGGTGTACTAGAAGGGCTAGCCGATTTCATGAGTGTAAGAATTCTCTCAAGTTATTCTAAGTGTTTTGATGATTGTGATTCCATTTGAGGTGTCACACTTGGGGCACTAAGCACTCAAGCTTCATGAAGACTTTCTTCTCCAAAGAGGTATGTATTCTATCCTACTATATCCATTGTTTTATATGCTAGATTAGGATAATACCTTGGAAGTTCTTATTTGCATGTATAATAGAGAAAACATAGATCCAAGGTATTTAGGGTTGCATGTACACTTAGGAGTGTTAGAATGCTCAAAACCCAACAGTGGTATCAGAGCCTAGGCTTGTTTTCTTGTTATACCTGCAATAGAAGCTGGAAAAACGAATCTGGTGCTGTCTGGCCATCAGACTCGGCGAGTCCATCAGGAGACTCGACGAGTCCATGCCTAAAAAGTGATGAATTCGATCCAACTCGCCGAGTTTGTTCATGCACTCGACGAGTTGGACCCCCAGACAACATATTTTCGAGTTTTTTGGCCAGAAATGGACTAGGAACATTACCCTAAGTTGTTTTTGATCTTATAAACTTGTTTTTGATGTGGTAATGTTCATGCTAATCCATTTTCAAAGATAATTGTCAATAGATTCATGTTTTGTATTAGTTTAAGGTTTAGACTAATTACATGAAAAAGTTTGATTTGAATTATCTTGTTCTTATGAGTTGCTTAGATTAATAGAAATGTTGAGTGAAATAGTTGTTTTCAATCCATTTTAATCTAAGAGTTGAGTATAAAATGTGTTTGTGTAACTTGTCCTCAAGTTACATGAAGAGTCACATTAAAAGACTCATAAAAATTCATAAGAGTTGGCAATGGTTACAAAAATGAAGAGTCTTGTGTCATTGAATAACTTTTTATGACTCCATAACTTGTCCTCAAGTTATGAAAGTTCAAGAGTCACTTCATTAAAAGAAAAATATGTAACCATAATTAAATCCATAAGTTATCAAATAAAGAAAAAGTTAGTTCTTTTATTAGTTTAAAGTCTTCCATAACTTGTCCTCAAGTTATGGAACTTGAAGAGTTTTTGGATTAAAACTACTTTAAACACATAAGTTATGGAATTAATTAGTTTTGAATAGTTTCAAAACTTGCCCTCAAGTTTTGGAATTTGAAAAGTTTTCAAGTATGAATACTTTAATTCCAAGTTAGCCCTTAGAATTTTAAAAGTTAAAATTCAACCCTTATACTTTATAATATTATAAGTTAATAATATATATATGTATAAGAATAAAGTCAGTCTTACCGCTAGTACGCCTCATTCACGAAGCCGGTCTATAAGGTGGGTATAAGGTTGTTGCCTATAAAATGGCAACTTAATGGGTGTCCACTCTCACCCACCGCTTGCTTGACTGGTGGAGGGTCGTTAGCCGAACGGGTTTGACAGGACTAGAATTCTCCCTTCATTAAAAGTATTAATGAAAAATACTAAGTAACTAAACTCTTAATAATACCCAATCTTAGTTACTTAGGAAAAATGTGAATAAGGTGCTAATCCATGAAATTACACTTTGCACTTTGTCTAAGTCGTTAGTGGAGCGTGTGTGGTTAACCGGCACACTAACTTGGACTTAACAAGGTAGGTAAAGGGTGACTTAATATTTATCATAGTATCGATGGAGCGTGTGTGGTTAACCGGCACATCGATTGAGGGGTAATTTATTAAGGGTACCAAGTGATTTGCATGGTTACTTCACACCTCGTTTTGTGATCCTCGGCATCCCAGTCACAAAACTTGGAGGGCACACTCGAGATTGAAACATGCCATTGAACAGTTCAATGAATCTCAAAGATCTAGGAGTTTCAAAACCAATTAAAACCTAATAATACATTTCGTTTATCTTGGTGGAAATTGGTGAATCGTCATTCACCTACCTTCAAATATTTTATAGCTTGGATTACGGCATACCTCTTCTAAGTTATAAAATAGTTTGTTGGGTCCTAGCCTTAATATTTCATATTGGGTGTCATATTAAGGACTTAAGATCAACTATCTTGAATATCTCCCAAAAGATGTCTGGTTTAGACACTTATGATCTTCCCAAATCTCTTGAAACAAGGTTTCCTAATGAAGATGATGTCCCATGGATATCATACTTCTTTCTCCTCCTCCAATTATTCTCCCTAACCCACAAGTTCTTGAAAAGTTTAAGGTCACTCAAGCCCTATTGGCAAGGCAAGGTCTAGGTGTGAGCACATCTTGGAGATGTAGTCACATATTGACAAGCCGGGAGAGTTGGGTGTCAAAGTCTTGAGAAAGTTGGTGGTTCAATCACTTTCTAAGTCACATAGTGAGTTCCTTTGGGACACCTATGAAACAGACTATGACAAGACCCTTAATGATCTTATCTATTTGTTAAGATCAACTTCCTTAATACTTGATGGACATTGACAATAGTGACACAGGAAATCCAGTAAAGCATTCTCTTCCCAATGGAAAGGGATCGGCCATAGTCAATTCGGTTGACCAAATGGTAAAGAGAAAAGCTAAGTCTGTGATAGTCCTGTGTGTCTTTATCAAAGGGTCCATATGTTTATATTGCCAAAGAAAGGGGCATTGGTTGCGAAGCTGCCAAAATTTACCTAAGGATGTTAAAGTCAATAAGTTTGACTCTACTTCAGGTAAAGTCCACTATCTAACTCTGTTAAGTTTCTATTCTGAGATTCTTGATACATGATGTGACTGGGTCACATGGTGATGTTTTAAGAATGAAAGAAAAGTGAAGAAACTTAAAGAAAGAATATGCTGAATCTGATGGCGTAGATGGATTTCTATCGCGTAGTTTGAAAAATCGGATTCTTGAGCTACTTCTTAGGAGTTGTGAGATATTGCTTAGGAATAGATAACAACAAGTTTTCATATGGATTGTAAGGATAGTTTTTCCGCAAAGTTTTAAAATAAAAGGAAATTTTTGATTTTATTTATTTTAAAATATCCTTACAATGGCATTTGAGGAAAAATTGTTGCTTATATAATTCCGTTAAGAGCAAGAGTGGAAATATGAAATTGATTCTTTCATTTGTGGTAATGTCTAAATTTACCAAATAAGGAAAGATTCTCATCATCCAAGGTTCAATTGGACCGGAACTTGGAATCATGCAAGTTGTATAGCATGATGAATGAGAACTTTCAAGTTTTGGAAAAATAAGACTAATTACTTGTTCACATGGATGTGTGAGTCAAGTAAAGGACTAAGGGATCGAGTACACATTCTTGTGCACTGGTTAAGTCCACCACAAAAGATCGATAAGAAGAATCAATTTAGGCAGAAGGATAAAAGTTTCTCAAATCTGAAAAGATGGGAGAGTACTTTAGTATCAGTTTTGTGATCATCTTAATGATTAAGAAACCATAGCACAATTAGTTCTCTAAGGAAATCTTAGTGCATTCTTATGACTAAGAAGAGGGATCTTGAATTGTTGAAGTGGTTAAATCAAGAAGATGAGTCATACTTCGTTCCAATACAAGTCTTAGAGTCATACTCCAAGATTGTAACTTGAGTGACATGTCTCAAAAGAAGGTTTAAAACACTTGTCAAATGTAAGAGTAAAAGTTTTCTACTCTTGTACATTTGAAATTGGTAAGTTGTGATGTTTTGGATAAAACAAAGACCAACTAAGGCCAATTGTGTGAAGTGTTTGTCTTGATTAGAATCCACACTATCTCTTGGATATTTGACAAGGGAGTCTTATAGGTCAAGAGGACAGTGGGAGTCTTAAAGGTCTTGAAAGTCTCAAGAACTAATCAAGAATAGAACCTGGAGTTCTTCACTAGCACACGACTTGAGGTTTATAACCTATCGTGTTGACATATTCTGTGCCCATTCCAGTTAACGGTGGCTTTGCATATGAGTTCTTAGAGTTCTCAATGTATTGCATAACAACTTGGAAGCAATGGCAGGCCCTTGAGCTGCCAAGTGGCAAGAAATTAAGATTGAGTTCAGTCCATATGAGTTTGGATTTGTCATTATCCTTGTCTTGTGACTATGATTTTGACAATTCACATGGATAAGAACACATACACCAGTAAATCTAAGTGTCATAAGGTTTCTCTCCGATTCATGAAAAATGATCGTGAGGAAACACTTTCACTAAGTAGATTTTAGCTAGATAGCAATTGTGATATTTGCATTCTCAAAGTCGTTAGTGGAGCGCGTGTGGTTAACCGGCACACTAATTTGGACTTGTGAGAAGTGGCAAAAAGGTCTAAACATTATGATTACGGCATCCCTCTTCATAATTGTTTAGATACACAAGTGTGCTATCTAAAGGAAGGTGTATGATTTTGATAAAGTCTTATCAAAACAATCTAGTATCAGAAATCTGAACTTTGGTAAGAAAGTCAACGAAGTATTGATTTCTAGAAGTCCAGCTGATTTCTGAGTACATGTCAAGCTAGTGGGAGCATAAGTGTTATGCTAATAATCATCATGTTAGTGGGAGCATGATAATTATGTTAAGTATTGCAAGCTAGCAAAGTTAATTATAGAAAACAAAAGTTTCAATTGGGAAAAAGTTGTTTTGCTATAATTAAGGGAGAGGAAATTATACTTCATCTCAAATCTATAAGCTTAGATCATGAGGTTTTAATCATTTAGTCAAGGATATATATGAATTTCATGTTGGAATGACTCAACATAAGAAAATTCTGTATATGAGTCCATTATTTGCGTTCTAAAATTCGATTATGATTACGGCATCCCTTTTCATAATCTGAATTATGAGAACTTGGCAAATTGAAATGGAAATGTTATAGCAAAAGACTGGTTTAGTCTTTATGTGAGACATCATGAATCGTGTCCCATATGCTTCGAATATAGGATCGATTACATGTGCTATAATCATCCGTTCTAAAATTTTCCAAATGCCTAGGGCATTAAGAAGGGAAAAAGGTTTAGAACTGGATATGACTAAAAGGATTAAACGATTGTCGAGGACAATCTAAGGTTTACCAAAGATTGGTTGCTCAAGGACAGTTGGAAGTATAGTGATAATTCTGGAAGGACCATATTGACATAGTCTGTAAGGAGGCAACTCTTGGTCAGAAGTGATGGTCAAAATGGAATCTGGAAATGTTTCAAAGTTAGGATTTTCAATCTGTGTAAGATTAAGGAAACTTAATGCAAGAAGGATGTTTCCAAGGAGTTGATCTCCTTTGGAATACTCTGTAATGTTTGTTGTCAAGTCTTTTTGACTTTGTGCATAATCATTACGAGAGGATCAATGCATATAAGTTTAGAATCTAACAGATTTCAGTAAATGGCATGAATTTGGAATTCTTGCATTTGCGGTAAGGATTTGGGAGTGTGAAAAGAGAATCATTGAAGTTATGTTCAATTGATCTAGTTCACAAAGTAAGGATCATAGACAAACATAGTATGCATACTTGGTGTGTGGCATGACTAGTGTTTAGAAAACATAGTGTACATGCTTGGAGCATGGGACAACTGTTGTTTTAAATTCAAGATTAAAGTTGATAGCTGAAACAGTATACAATGAATAATGTGTAATCATATGGTGATAAATAAAAGGTGTTTTATTTATGTTCAAAGGGTTGATACCATATTGGATTCTATTATTATTGTGTTTCACTTTGCATGTTTTGACTTCCCGAATAAACTGGGTTATTCTTCCGGAATGACTAAGTTATTCAAACCATCCACAGTCGGTCATATGTTGGAAGTAGATATGAATTAAGACTGTCATGATGGGTTGTAGAGGTCTAAGGTGTTGGACAAGGCTACAACAATCATGAGTGCTCATAAGTTCTGAGTATTGGATTCAACCCGCGCTCATTGGAATCACTTCATGGATTTTATCACGAGTGATCATGAGACGATAATATCTTATATTCTTCAAACCTAGAGATATGAGTTGTTACTATGAGTTGATAGTACATTGATTGCACGAAACCGCATTTGGTAACTCTGTGCTATAAAACGTGCTTTTGTGTATGATTCAACAAGTAGTAGAACAAGCCATATGAGTCGAAGTTTATCCGTTCCTTTTACCTTCGGGATAAAAGCGATATCTGTGGGCCCGTCGATGATTTGATGATGACAAATGGAAGTGCTCGGCCGGGCCAGGACTGATTTGATTTGTTTAATTAGTCAGTTGTCATAAATCGGAAATCGGGAAACAACAAATGGACAGAGAGAATGATTATAATCCATGTCTCAGTCCATATGATATCTAGAATGGAGGAATATATGATCCCTTATCTAATGGACAAGTCACTGACAAAGGTCAGAGTTCATCGACAAGGTCAGAGTTCGACAGAAGCTTTTGAGAGCTACGATTGCCGGTTGGTTCCTGAAGTCATACGCAATAATAGTTTTAGACTTATCCAAGTGGGAGACTGTTGGATTAATGTCTAAGTCCATAACTATAATTGGTAAGACTTGACCCGACCCGGCATGGTCCATTTGGGTTGCATACCATCATGCACTTGAATGAGAGAAATAAGACACTTATGGTTATTAATATATTATAAGTTCTAGTATATTAATAATAAGAATAATAAGAATAATAAGATTATTTAATTAGTATTGATCAAGAATTAATCTAGGATTAATTAAGTGATCAAAAGAAGACTAATTAAATATATGGGTTGATTGTGTAAATCATCCATACTTGTATAGTGGGCTAATGCTCCATGGATAATCAAGTTGGGCTAAAACCCATAGGATGGTCCATGGATGCTCCATGGTGTATTTGTACCCATGGATCCAAGGAAATGGAAAGTCATGACAATTAGGGTTTGCCCTAATTGTAACACTATATAAGCATCATATTATTCACCAAAATCGGCACTAGTAGGTGTACTAGAAGGGCTAGCCGATTTCATGAGTGTAAGAATTCTCTCAAGTTATTCTAAGTGTTTTGATGATTGTGATTCCATTTGAGGTGTCACACTTGGGGCACTAAGCACTCAAGCTTCATGAAGACTTTCTTCTCCAAAGAGGTATGTATTCTATCCTACTATATCCATTGTTTTATATGCTAGATTAGGATAATACCTTGGAAGTTCTTATTTGCATGTATAATAGAGAAAACATAGATCCAAGGTATTTAGGGTTGCATGTACACTTAGGAGTGTTAGAATGCTCAAAACCCAACATAAACATCATCTCATTATAAGGAAAATCCAATTGACTCATGTCTGTGTTGAGAACAACATAGCTTTTCTTTGGCTTCTTTTCGAAAGCATACATATGATTATATGCAACTTTCGACTCTATTGTTTCATAGTTATAATGCTTCGAAGGATCACCCTTGTTCATTCCAGGTGGATCATTCGCACGAAGTCGCATAATGCTTTGCACAATTCGTAGCTTTTCAACCTCAGCCTCTGCTTCAGCTTTCTTTTCCTCCTTTGAATTTTCGACCACAATCATTTTGCCTTTGTCTTTAATTGAGGAATTATCCACAAATTCCTTAGGCTTCGAACTGCTGCCACCTTCCCCAATCACAATTCCTTTGGAAATTAGTTTTGAAATTGGCATTGTTGTGATAATAGTTGAAGTAACTGGCCTAGCAATCGACATGATTGGTTTTGTTATTGGAATCTTCGAAGAAAACACAGTTCCAACAACCTTTGCATTAGAATGCAAATCATCACCACCAGCCTTCAAGCCACCAACGTTCTTCTCTCCCCCTTGCACCCCTATAAAAACAGGTGGGACATTCGTTGGAAGAAGGCTCGAAATGTGAGAAAAAGGAGCCAACTGTTTGTATAATAGTGCTTCAAAACGAACAAACTTATGGGACAAGAATTCTGGAGTAATCAACGAAGAGGAAACTGGTTTAACAGTTAAATATTTTAGCTCCTTCAGCAGCTTGAGCACTTCCATACAACTTTGATTTTCCATTGTAGAAATTTGAGTAAGTTGAGGACTAAAATCTTCGTACAACTTGACATATTTGGTAACAGCATCACAAATAATGTCAACTTTTTGATTGATCGAAGCATAATCCCTTTGTATAATTATAATCTCCTTTTGCATATCCTGACGAAGCTCCTGGATTTTCAAATTCACATCCTCCCTAACTTTCTTGACATCCTGAACGAATAACACATCTCATTCCTTTACCACATGCTTGAATTCTTTCACCTCCTATTTAAACATCGAAGTTAGAGAATTCACTCTTAACTCAACATTCTGATCATTGTGATCAACCTTCTCCAAGAGTCTACTCTCTAAGTCTTGAATCATTCCAGAAACTTTACTCACCACCTTTGCTTCGAAATTTTTCAACAAATTATCAACTTCCATACTGGACACAGACGAACTACTCCCCAAATCTGCTTGAGATTGAAGAATAGAATTCAATTTCTTGTTGAGAATCTTGAATTGTTTCATCATCATTAGTATATGATCAGGAAAATTATCTTCTTCATCATCAAGCTGCAAATCTTCAAACATACCTCCAAATCCTTCGTTGTTAGTATCAGTGGCAATAACAGGTGGAGTTTGAACAGAAGAATCGATGTTGGGTGAATCAGTGGATTGAGATATAAAAAGAGTTGTAAAAGGTTGTTGATGAATGTTTTCAAAGGTAGGAGAATGAGAAGAATTTGGAACAATAAGAGGAGGTAAGGACATAAAAGTATATGTTATCGAAGATACAAAAATACCTTGAGTTGTAGCACCAACTTCTTTGTTAGACACTCCTTCACCCATATTGACATTTACAACCATATCAGATACATGTGTAGAAATGCCTGAAGTTTGAACCTCCTCAGTATGTGATTCGGTTAACGAAACTTCGGGTGGTATGACAATAGACTTTTCAGGTATAGTTGTTCCTGGTGTTTCCAGAACTATCTCTTCTTCGGATGACTCCTCTTGTATAACCAATTTTTGTTACCTTTTCTTCTTCTTTGAAATATGTTTAGCCACGTCTTCATCTCTATGTTTCTTTGAAAAAGGTGAAACTGGAGCTGGAACTTCACGAAAAATAACTCCTTGATGAGAAAGTTGTGGTTTACGAACATTTAAAGAAGATTTTGAAAAACCATCTAAAGATTTTCGTGAACCCCTAGACCTCTGCTTTATTCTTAGAAAAACACCATATTTGGAAGGAATTTTCTATGTTACTATAATATCATCAACATGTTCCACTGGTTTTATGAAAACAGTCGAATCATTCACTTCTTTCGTCTCAGGCTTCTTTCGGGACTTCTTGGATTCACGCACAATCTTCTTAGAAGACTTCTTAGTTTCTTGCACTGTCTTCTCAGGTGTAGCCTTTTCATCCTTCTTAGAACGTTTTGACTTCTTGGAAGGACCAGCTTCTTCTTTCGACAATAACTTTCCAGTCACAACATCAGGATTGATGGTTTTCAAGTACTCAATCAACACCGAATTTGTTGGATCAACCCTTTTTAGCATTGCATCAGGAATCCTGGCAATGTGAGTGAATATCTCTATATCATCCGAAACTTCCTTTGGAAAGTGATACTTCAAAAACTCAGATTTTTCTTCATCAACAGGTACAACAATTCCTTATTTTTCATAGAAATAACCAAGTATCAAACTCCAATACCTAGCACACGAAATTCCTTGAACCACATTCGTGTTTTCGACACTCTTTTGGAATTCCTTCCACATTTGTGTAGAGTAGTCGATAGAAATATCATAGTACAAGCCTGCCACCATCGTATAAACCTTCATGCGACCCTTGTCTAATCCAACACTTCGACCAGTCAAGCATCGAAGAAAAATTCCAAACAAAAAATTACAAACAGTTGGAAGATATGACTTCTTGAAATCACTAATCTTCGTGAGTGGGGGTTGATGACCCATCTCATTAAACATATGAACCACTTGTGCATAAGTAAGATCGGTAACATGTTGAGAATTGGGAATATCCAGAATCTGGCAAAAAAGTTTCTTGGACAGACGATTTTTCTTGTCATTCACCAGTTGAAAGGTAATGATATCCATTGCTTTGCTATACGTAGCAGTGGATCCTGCCTGTGAATGCCATGAGAGAGTAACTACGAACGAGTTGAACATTGCCTTCGAAAGAACATAACTCTTCAATGCGACAATTAACATCTTCAATTCTTCAGCATATAGAGATACATCCCCTTCCAATTTGATAAATAGTGCTTTGAATCTTCATTATGGGTTTAGAAGTGATGTCTTCAGTTGTGCGAGAAGCAAAATCAATGCCAGCCATGATTAGGGTTTTGAAGCTTTGAAGAACAGAGAGAATTTGGGTATTTGTTTTCTTTTGTGAGCGTAAAGAGATAAAGAACCCATAAATACCTTTTTTATATGTAACCTTGAATTTGAATAGAACCCGGGATAAGCATTAATTGAGATTTGACGTGGCACCTTAAAAGTTGCACAAGTCTGCCAATAAAGTAGCCATGCATCAAAAAGTGACTATCACACCTCCTAGAAACCAGGACTTAATACAAAACGTCTCATCATACAGTCTGTTCGTGTCACGTCAAAGAATAGTAACC
The DNA here is from genome assembly GCF_002870075.4 of Lactuca sativa. Classification (NCBI taxonomy): domain Eukaryota; kingdom Viridiplantae; phylum Streptophyta; class Magnoliopsida; order Asterales; family Asteraceae; genus Lactuca; species Lactuca sativa. Next base: position 127,458,380 of record NC_056627.2, on the reverse strand, counting down.
GTCATCAACCTTCGGATGGAGGTTAAGCTCTTTCGTCTTTGGGTTTAGAGACGAAGTCATTTGCTAGACTGTCAAAATCATTAGCCTGAGTTGGTAGTACTCAGAACCTCAAGGATTTCGTGTGTGCAGTGTGCCAAAGAATAGATAAGAAACAAATTTAACAAAAATTTGGATATGTGATGTCAAAAAAAAAATTCGACATAAAACCAGAGAAACCCCAGGCAAAGGTTGCTTCATTAATTATCAAGAGAGATAATCAAATGCTTGTGTATGTTCCCATGAATGACAATTGAATAATTATAGAGAAGTGTCGAAGGGTTTCTTTTGTGAGTCTTGTTGGGTGGTTTATAATTTCGTTACATATCATCCTAAACATAAGGTGAGTAATTGTAACAGAAATTACTTGTTTGACCAGTGTAGTCAGTGACAAGTTGCTTTGGAATATTATGTAAAAGTGACTAGGGAAAGGAATTGATACTCACACGGAAATCACATTCCAAGAAAAATATTTAAGTTGGATCTTGTTGGGAAACAAATGTCGCAGGCTTCGAACATTTGATCAAGATCACTCATACGAAAGAATGTGATTTGGAGTATACGAAATTTTTGGTACAGAAACAGGTGTTTTGAAAGAATCTGGAACATAGTTCCCCGTCAATTCCTTATTAAGAGAGAAAGTTGGATTTCACTTTCATCAGGGCCTCATGACGTCAGATCATTAACACATAATTTTGATATATCTAAATCTTGATGGGTCGAATCAAAGATCTCTTGGATATATGTCTTCGTGTGTGTTAGTGTAAGAAAGTTACTGATGAAAAAGAATGGTTTTGAGTAACAAATTGTACCTCTATTATTTTCGGACAGAACAGATAACTCGTAACTCATGTAAGAAGAGTAAGGTAACTCAGTGACTAATGCGAATATAAGCCTGATTGGGAAGAAAATTTCGTATGAAAAATTTCATTAAGGTTTTCGTAAACACACATTGAGTCTTTGGAGGCTTGGGTCGACATGCTGCAACATGCTTCTATGGACAGTCTAACTAGTACATAGTTGTCGAAAGTTTACCTTCCCATAGAAACACAAGTATGACCCTTGAAGAATTTTCGTATTATCTGCACAAAGAAAAAGAAACAAAGAAAGTAACAAAAGTCTTTTTGATATTTTTGATTTCTCTAACAGAAAGAAAATATTTTTCGAAAAATAAAACAATTAACAAAAGAAAATCTTTTTGGTATTTTTGATTTTTCAAAAAGATAACAAGAAAACGAAAATAAAATCTTTTTGGAGTTTTTGATTTTTCGAAAAGATAACAACAAAACAAAAATAGAATCTTTTTGGAGTTTTTTTTTTTTTTTTTGATTTTTCGAAAATAAAACTAAGATACAAACTTACGAAAAACATTTTTACAAACAAAAGAAAAAATTTGTAAACAGAGTACAATTTGCCATTCTTTCGAAAATTTGACAAACTAACGAAAATTTTGTACCACACAACGATCATGCAAATTGTCGAATTCGAAGCGTGTCGAAGCGTTGACAATGAACAGTAACCGCTAAATGACATATTATTGCCTCTAAATCGATACATTTGTATAGTCCTCCGTTGCTATTCATTCAAAATACTTCCTGGAACAGAACTCGCTTCAATCATTCTCAAACCATTTAAAATTCTAACAAATGATTTTTCATCCAAAGCTTTTGTAAAAATATCAGCAAGCTGATTAGTTGTTTTTACAAAATGAACTTCAATGTTTCCATCTTCCACATGATCTTTGATAAAGTGATAATGAAGAGCTATATGTTTTGTTTTCGAATGTTGTACTATATTATGACAAATGCATATAGCACTTTGAGAATCACAGTATAATGAAATCTTTTTCATATTTACAGCATAATCTCTCAACTGACTTTGAATCTAAATAATTTGTGATGTACAAGCAGCAGCTGCTATATATTCGGCTCCAACGATAGAAATCGAAACACATATTTGCTTCTTTGACTGCCAACTAACCAACTTTCCATCCAACAATTGACAACCACCACTTGTACTTTTTCGATCAAAAGTACACCCTCCAAGATCTGCATTTGAGAATTTCGAAGGATACCACAATCCTAACGAAATTGTTCCCTTGAGATAACGAAATATATTCTTCACATCTGTTAAATGTGGTTCTTGAGGATTTGCTTGATACCTAGCACAATTGCATACAGAAAACATGATATCAGGTCTACTTGCAGTAAGATAAAGCAATGAACCTATCATGCTCCTGTATAAAGTAAGATCAACCGCATGTGTTTCTAATGAAGGTGTTAGCCTTGTGCCAACAACCATTGGTACTCTTAACTTCGTGCTATTTGTTAATCCAAACTTTTCGAGCAAACTCCTTGTATTAATATGCCTTCTCTTGATTGATGAATATGCCTTCTCTGTTTCGACATATATTTAAGCTAAGAAAATTATTAATTTTACCCATCATGCTCATTTCAAATTGGCTTTTCATCAAATTTTCAAATTCATTAGATAAAGCAGGGTCAGTAGAGCCAAAAATAATATCCTCGACATAAATTTGAACAAGCATCAGATGATTCCCAAATTCCTTTCGAAATAATGTGGGGTCAACAAATCCTTGCTTAAATTTCGAACGTGTTAACAAACAGGTAAGAGTTGCATACCATGCTCTTGGTGTTTGTTTTAACCTATAGACAACTTTATCTAAAATATATACATGATCAGGATGCATTTCATTTAAACCTGGAGGTTGTTCTATATAAACAGTTTCTTCGAGTTCACCATTGAGAAAAGCACATTTCACATCCATTTGAAAGACATCAAAATCCTTATGAGCAGCATATGCTAAGAATATTCGAACAGCCTCAAGTCTTGCAACAGGAGCAAAAGTTTCTTCATAATCAATCCCTTCTTGTTGCGAATATCCTTTTACAACTAGACATGCTTTATTTCGTACAATATTTCCATCTTTGTCGGTTTTGTTTTTGAAAATCCGTTTAACCCAACAATGGAAACATTTTCAGGTTTAGGAATTAATCTCCAAACCTTATTTCTTTCGAATTCAGCCAATTCGGATTGCATTGGAACAACCCAATCAGGGTGTTCCATTTCCATCTTAACTGCTTTGGTTCAATTTTAGATATGAAAACATTGAACATGCAAAATTCTTGATGAGTATTTAATACCTCATTCGTCGCACGAATCTGAGCTCTTGTTAATACTCCATCTTGAGGATTTCCAATGGCTTGATCTATAGGATGAGTCTTTGTCCATTTCTCTAACGGTGGTTATGCCGAATCGAATTCCAAAGGTGAATCTTCGTACATTTCTTCATTTTCAAATCCTACAACAGAAACATTATCATTTAGATCATGAAAATCATCATTTTGATTAAAATTTATTGTATCATTTTCCTACTCAACATGATTATCATTTTGGTGCTCCCCCTCAACTAGATGCCCCCCTCAACAACATCATCCATTCTCCCATTCTCCCCCTCAAAAGAATGCTCCCCCTCAACTAGAGTATTCGAATCCAAGTGCTCTCCTTCCACTGGATTATTAAGCATACTTTCGCCAACTCCGGGAGAATTTGTTGTTGAATTAACATCTACTATGTTTTGAGGAATTTCCAAGTCATCGTTATGCTTCGAAGATTCAAAGCGATGATTATCATTTGCATGAACTTCAACATCCACAGCCCTGTCAGGAATACCAAATATTAAATCATAATCAAAGTCAGATGAGTTTGATTCTTCAGTTTCATCAGATGATTCATTAATAATTGGTGTTTGTTCAAAGTGTTTTTCAGCTTGTTTGACATAATAATCATCAAAAGTAAGGTTGAAGGTCTCTTCAAATTTTCTTGTGCGCTTATTTAACACTCTGTTTGCAACGGAATTGTGCGAATATCCAAAAATATGTCTTCGTCAGTTTTAGCTTGAAATTTGGAAAGGCTATCTTTAAGATTCATTATAAAACACCTGCAGCCAAAAACATCAAAGAATTTGACATTAGTTTTCGGTCATTGATAATTTCATACGGAGTAATATTGAATCGACAATGAATAAAAGATCGATTTTGAGTGAAACAAGCTGTCGAAACTGCTTCAACCCATAGATATTGAGGAAGATTCACATATGTCAACATAGTTCTCGCTGCTTTGCAAAGTTACCTATTTCATCTTTCAACCACACCATTTTGCTGCAGTGTATAGGGCGAAGAAATTTTTTGTGAAATTCCTTTTTCTGTTAAGTACGAATCCAACACTTTGTTCTTAAACTCAGAGCCATTATCACTTTTGATTTTTCAAACATTTTATTTCAGACCTATCTCAATCTTCTTAATAAACTCGATCATTGTTCACTACTAGAAAAACAGCCTTTTACGACGCTCATTGCGCGTCGTAAAAGGCACAGACGACGCGCAAATGCGCGTCAAGGAAGGCCCTGTCATAAAGAGAGACGACGCGCTTTTGCGCATTTACGAAGCTTATTTACGAAACGCAGTTACGACGCGCGTTTACGACACGCAATGCGTATCAAGGAAGGCCCTGTCATAAAGGAAGACGACACGCATTCGTGTGTCGCAACCTTACGACGCGCGTGTTAATGACACGCAATGCGTATCAAGAAAGCCCCTGTCATAAATGAAGATGACACACATTTGCGTGTCATAAACTTCAATAATCATTTACAATGTGCATTTACGACGCGTCTTTACGATAATCATTTACGCATAATACAAAAATATGTAAACAAATATATACCTAAACAATCTATTTCATCCAATAACATCATGTCAAAAAAATTTAATACATTGATATTACGGGGATCTAATTGTACATTGTTATTAAGAGGTTTTTCCTAACTATATAACCTAATACTACATTGCATATCAAGGGACACCTTCTTCAAAGTAATGCTATACAAACTAAAAAGATATACACAAAGATGATAAACATCAAATTCCAACTAAGTAGAGTTGCATCCTGCCTTTCATAATTCTTTAAGACCAATGAACCCCTGCTCCGATAATTCTTTTAACCTGATCAAATAACAGTCAAAAAATTAATATGCTAATATAATTAATAGAAGAACCAAACAAGGAATGTTAGTTGCAAATACTTGTGCCAAATATGAGTGGTCAAATGAGGGAAAATTGAACATCTGCAAGCATTTTGACACTAGCCTACACACAAGCACGTACATATCAAACAAGGATGTAAAAATCCCCTGATGTAAAAATCCCAGCATTTTTTAATGCAGTTAAAACCTTTTTCTGCAACAAATAATAGTATCAATTACCCAACAACATAACAAAAAAAAAAATACCAAATTTAAGATTATTCTTGATTGGTATTTAAATGGTACCTACAATATAAGTAAATATATGAATTATAATACCTCACTTTCATCATCTAAGACTGTTTCCATGAGATAAAGGTCACAAAATTTTGTTATCTCCAAAAGAATCTGCACCATGTGGAGTCATTCCCCGCTGTGGAGTTGGTTTTAATTCAAGTTCATTGATCTCACCAAGCATTGTGTGTGTCTTTCCACTTCCAGTCTGCATAAGTAAACAAGAAAACTAAAACACATGTATAATATTATTTTAAGGATATAATAAAATGCAGAAATGCATATAATAATGTTACCTGTCCATATGCAAAGATACAACTATTATATCCAGACAAATAATTATCCACCATTGGTAGACCAACCATCCTAAAAATAGTTTCCTGCACAAATTCATACTTCTTGTAACACATTGCAATTAAGAGAATCAAGTTCATGTAGAAACAGAACTCAGTATTGTTCATTTCTGGTACCTGGTCAATTGTTTCACAAGCAACATGGTCAAAAGTAAATCGTGTTTCTGGATGCCCTACCCAGGTCAGGCATTGTGCACTTTCTTGTTGTAAACACCTGTTGTAACCTTGAGCATTGAGTTCCATGTTGTTGAGTGGACGAATTCGTATCAAAACCTAAAAAAAGCAAACCCCATAAGCTAAACCTTTTGAAGTTGAATGATTGTGGAATTAGTATAAATGTTATGTCAAAAAGTGAACTTACTTGTACATTATGATCCATCCAGAATGATGGATCTTCTTTGAGGTCGATATGTGGTACCTCCACAATATTTACAGTAGTGTAGGTGTTCTGAAGTCCTCTAGATAATGCTGCAAAGCTTCCATTTCTGCGTACACCTCCACTGATTGGAGGCCTTGAACTACCTCCTTGAGACAGTCCTGGATTTGGAGGTTTATTCACACTCTTTGTAGGTGTGTTCTGTGTAGAATTAGACTATGTATTCTGGGTAGAATTACACTCGGAATAACCTGAACTTAAAGTTCTTCCAACTGTTCTACATGACCTAAGAGTGTTTGTATTCATGTTCATATTCATAGTCCCGCTTTTCCCCTCCATCCTTGAACCCGAACCCCATCTGTATCTATTCCTAGCTAGACCTCCATGTTTTTCTGGAGTTTTCATTGGCATCCCTGATTCTGAATGCTTACTGGCATTGACCTTCGTGGGCGTTCTATCCAGTTTCGAGCTTTTAAACCCTAATTCCTAATCACGCTTACATTCAATGAAACTTGCCATTTACAGGGTCTCGAATTGCATTCAATGGTGGCCTGGAGGATGAGTCGGTACCCATCTGAGATGCTGATGATTCATGAAACTTGCCATTTACAGACATATTTTCAGGTTCATCGAAATCAGTGCTTTTACCAGAATTCCGACGCAAGAACTTGAGATCTCGCAACAATCTAGTTAACAAAGGAAATAAGAATTTGAAAAGAGAATTGGAATATTATAAGTAAAGACCAAGTGCAACTGAAAAATGTAACATTTAAACTTAGACTGATAATAAGTTTTTTTTTATTTTACTGAGAAAAGGTAAAAGACCAAGTGCAAACCTCTAATCTAACAGAATTGTTTTCTTTATTATCCTGTGCAGCTTCCTATTGCCATTTTCAAGAAGTTACTTCATAGATGATGGGTGAAATAGGAAAGCTTAAATACCAAAACTTGCATATCTTACATTTTGGATCTGATCATGAATCTTGTCTTCTCTAAACTTCAACATCATCTTTGTTGACTTATTGTTATCCTCTCTTTGACGAACCTAAAAGTAAATTTAAGTTTTAAATACAATATGCTAGTGATGTCATATTATAGACCAAATTGGATAACAATTTACTAGTCGATTTAACTGTTCTATTTCTACTTCAAGTTGTTTAATAGAAGCTTCCGACATTTTCTCTCTCCTCAAGGCTCCAGTCAATGAAGTCTCTAAAGATTTCAGCTGAGAAACAGAATGAATACAAGTAAATGAGACCCAAAATGGTAAAATCATCAAACAACAAGGTTTTGTCGGCTTTTTAGTATCTAGTTGAAAAACAAGTATAAATAGTAGCTAATCGTTATAATTTCTTGTGAATTAGCACAGTGACATAGTAGGTAAAACATGAAACCCCCTAAATATTACTTAGTATACCTGTTTAGAGGAAACCTTCAGGATTTTGTTATCATGTCCATTGCAATCATTCTCATGTTCTTCGGTAGCCTCTTCAATGACTTTTGGACCAAATGCTAAAGACCTGGATATATTGTTCCTCTTAAGGATAGCAAGCTCCTCCTGATTGAATAAAAAGATGGTTACTTTATAGAATATGGATACAATTTTATTGGGTTTGAAAAAATAACAACAGAAGAAAAGAATTACCTTTAGCAGTTGTATTTGCTGTTGAAGCACCATGATATCTCCGGAGGCATCTTCATTTACCTTGGAAACAGAAAACAAGATGAAAAGTTTAAAAAGCGTGCTTTGAATAAGATCAAAATTATGTGACTTGCTTACATTGTTCTGAATAAGTTTTGCACGCTGAGCAAACTTGAGAGTGTTTAACGTTTCAGTTGCAGAACTGACATGGAAAGACAAGATAAGATGGTTGGTTTATCATTAAAAAACAGGAAGAAAACAAGAAAGATGGATTATTAAATAAAAGTAAAAATATATGAACATACCATATTGAGGGACTAACATTAGCAATTATCATTGTTTTCGAATTACCACCCAACGAGTCCTGCATAACATGGTGTAACTTGTAAAACATAAGAAAATGAAAAATGACGCTGAATTTCACAGCAAACAAAAAATTAAAAGTTTACAGTATTCACCTATAGAAGAAATGTCAATCTTGAATCTTCTATAAGGAACATGACGTGTGAACTTCACATTCTATAAGATTTTCCACATACACACCCTTCTTGACATCCTCCCTTAGCTAAAAACTAGAGAAAGTTAGAAAATCGTAGTATTTGTAAGGTACTAAGGTTATTAAACAACTAAACTTACTTGCAAATTTGTAGATGAAGGGTAAAGAAGATCAGTAATTTGCTCATTGTAGATTTCTAGAAAAGAACACTTGCAATTGTATGTTAATCTTTCATCCATTCGACTCTCTTCTTCCTGTACATTGGAATGAAAATTGCATTTTCAAGGTGAAGAAATAAAAGAGTGTGAGCTAGAAAATAAAGATACAAATATGGTGTATTTAATTATATATATATATATATATATATATATATATATATATATATATATATATACACACACACACACACAAGAAAGGTTGGTCATTATCCAACAACTGATAAAGAGCCTACATGCCTCCCATCCCTGTACCAGAACCTCCTCCAATACCTAGACCACCACCAAGTCCCTCTCATTCGCACCGTTATAAATGAGGCGGGTGTTAAGTCCTTTTACAATGACCAATTTACCCTCATTTTCTCTTTTTGTTATTCTACAAAATGGTCATTTATTAAAGGATTTAACACCTCTTCTCTAATGGTGTGAGTCAGAGGGAACAAAGCTGTAGCTAAACAATGTAAAGAAATCAGAAATTGGACTGAACCTGTAATTGCTATCATACCACAGGGACCATCTTTGCTCTATAAATTTTGAATTGTAGATATCAGAACACAGGATAAAAGTACTATATAGGACACTATAAAAGCAAAGCACTTGAAAATTTACCTTCCATCGTGATTCAACAACACAAGTGAACACGTTGTGAGATCGTGAACTCTCTATATTTATACTTGTAGCTCCTGTCCTTCTATTTGACAACCCCTACATACAACTATCATATTAAGAAACACATAAAACAAAGTCAAATAAAGAATCTGAATATTAACACTTTCTGATGACTCTGGCACTAATTATAATGGCAACCTTTTATTAAACAAGAGTCAAGTATCCAAACCTTTTTTAGAAGTTTTGTCACATCTTTTATACTGCTAACAGACTCCTCTGTTAAATTTTCAACATATACACCTGTTTTAGTATATCTTCTGTTATTTGAAGATTTCTTTGAGCTGGATCCAACAAATCAGTAATTTGTTCATTATAGATCTTTAAATACAGTTGACGAAACAATTATAAAATATAAAGACATAAGATTAACCTGTGAAAGCCTGTATAATCAATAACATATCAACATGTGAATGATTAACCTTGCTAATTTGTCACATTCAATCATCAATTGGATTATAGGAGGGACACTTACAGCTCTTTCATCTTTGAATCAAATTGAGCCTCATCAAAATAAGATCCTTCATGAACCATAGTCGCCATGACTGCAAAAATAGCAGCAATAATCAGTCTTAAGCAAAAGAAACCACGTGAAACATATGTAAGTCTAACTATCATAAGCAAGATACAGTGAGAATACAGGGTTCTTGATTCCCAGATTCACCAAGTTTCTATGACTCCCAGACAAAACCATCGACCACATTTCAACTCTGCTCCCCTTCCGCCATGGCCCTTCACCAATCCGCCTCACCAACCTCAAATCCTGGTGCGAACCAAGTTCGATTAAGCCGTTAGAACTCGAAGTGCTGGACCCATAGCTACGCCAGTCTCTATCCACCACCACCACCAACCCATCATCCTCATCGTCCTTGTACGTAAAATCGTTATTGGAAGCAGATGAGATTAGCCCCAAAATAGCGTAGTTATTTCGTAGAGCGTGGACAGAGTTACCAACAACGGAGACTTGGCGACATCGTGGATAGGGAAGATTAGTGTCTGATGGCACTGATGAAAACATACGAGACAAACACCCTTTACAAAATCCAAGGCCACTTAGAGTTGATGGGGTTCAATGCTGGTGATGGCGGCTTAGGGCTTGCAAAGAGAAAGGAGAGAGAGTGCAGATCAAGGTACAGGAAGACGGGATGCTTCAAAAGGATTGACAGCCTCACATTAGAATTAGGGTTCTTTGTTAGATGATTGTAGAAGGAGAAGAAGCATGAGGCGGGTTTTTAATTTTTTGGGATTTCATTTCCCACCATCGCCTATTAAAAAAAGCGAGAACGCGCCTTCCTAAAAAAATATAAAGCAACATCTTTACACGACACGCTATTTATGGTAGGTGCCCTCTGTGTTTTTTTGGACACTAATTTTAGGGCGCGCAAAAATGCGTGTTCTCTATCCTTCAAATTTTGCAAAGCTAACATTATTTTTTAGGGCACGTACAAATGCGTGTCCTCTATCAGCGCGTGTCATTGTTTGCGCGTCATTAAAGGTCTGTTTTCTTGTAGTGGTTTGAGCAACTTCAAATTTTAACCTTAGAAAATATACCCAAGTAAATCGTGAAGAATCATCAACAATTACCAAAATGTATCGTTTGTTGTTGAGAGTTGCAACAGTCGATGGTCCACAAAGGTCAATGTGTAAAAGTTCCAATGGTTCCACAATTTTCGAATCTATCACAATTGGATGACCTTTCTTGTGTTGTTTCCCTTGTCCAGAAGCTGCACACAATGTATCATTATCAAATTTTAGTACAGGTAAACCACAAACAAGATCATCAACAACCAATTTACTCAAATTTCGAAAGTTTAAATGTGATAAACGTAAATGCCATAACCAGCTGATGTCAGAGGAAGCTTTCAAAAGTAAGCACACTGAGGGTTTGCCAATGATTGGTTTGATATCAAGAGTAAACGTGTCACCATGTCGTTTGGATTTGAGCAGGACGTCGTTACTTTCAACATTTGAAATGATGTTGCTTCTTCGTTAAACACCACTTGATTTCCAGTGCCCACAACAAGTTGAGAGACACTTATCAAGTTATGTTGAAGACCTTCGACATAAGCAACGCGATTAACAGTAAACTTTCCATTTGCTACTTTGCCATAACCCTTCACTTTGCATTTGTGATTATTGCCAAACTTCACAACTCGTGCATTTTCCAAGCTTCGAAAATCTCTCAGATTTTCCTTTCGTCCAGTCATGTGACGTGAGCAACCACTATCAATGTAATGTTTCTCATCATATTGCTCGTCACATAGTACCTGCGATCAAAGAAAGAATTTAGGTACCCAAGGCTGTTTGGGTCACTGGAAATTAGTTTTGAAAACATAATGAAATGAAGAAATTTTAACCCAATCACAAACTTTATTTTTGAGACTATCCATTAAGTCCACTTCATTATCTAATGTAACAAAATCAGAAGTTTTTGTTAGTTTGGGATTGTCAATGACACGTGCCTTCGTCTTTGTAGAATGAGTATGATTAAGCTTTTCTTTCGAAACCGGTTGCGAAGTTTTTACCGAAACATTCGAATCTTTGGAAGATAAGCTTTCAGTAGACGAAGAATTCACATATTTCTCATAGACTTCGTGAATTTGTTGTTGAGAATATTTCCTTGATTGATATTTTCGTCCTTTTCCGTCAAGCCAATGATCGAAGTTTTTGTCACGAGACAACCCTTTTGTGTACGAAACTTTTAAGTTTTGTTTTCCTGTAGGATTTGGAAAATTCGGTTTTTAAGGAAAGAAATCAACATTTGATTTAGGTCAAAATGCCATAGAGTATCGACTTCCATCATTGTTTTTAACACTTTGATTTTGAAAAAATCGATTTGGAAATTTTTGTTTTTGAGAAAACCTTGTTTGTTAATTAGAAGAAAATCGGTGTTGTGATGGTTGATTTAATGTATTTTTGTTATCTTTTGAAAATGATGAGTTAGAAACTTTCGAATAATTTGTTTTTGGTTGAAATTCAGATGTAGATTTATTTGTATGAGCGGGATTTTTCTTTTGATTTGAATGAATTTCAGAATGAGAAAACTTGTTCTTGACAGATTTAGTTTTTTTGTTTTCATTTGTTTGCAAACTCAAATCATTTTGTTGTTTTCGAAGTTCTATGATTTGCCAAAAAATCTTCTTCCGTGCTTGTCTTTTTGAAATTGCATTTTCTTTTAAAAACTTTTCAATTTGTTCTTTAAATTCTTTGGAATTTAATTTGAAAACAATTTCCTTTTCCATAACAACATCTTTTGTAACTTGTTTTTCCATTTTCGATTTTTCAACCCATTTGTGTTGTGATTTTTGTTTTTGAAAAACATGCGAATTCTTTGTCAAGGTATTTTTGTGACAACCCAAAAACCCTTGTCTTGTAAAGTCCAACTATTCAACTCAGCCGAGTGTCAGCCTTCATTTTGCTATCTTTTAACGAAAATGTGGGTCTATATGAGCGTTCTAGGCTTAGTCTAACCTAGATATGAGTTTTAAGAAGGGTTAGAAAGTGTGTAGCATCACAAAATCGGGCCAAACACACCAAAGAAGATGTGTGCGGCCAGCCAGCCGCACACCCAGCCGCACACACCCTCCAGCCTCACACTCGACCCTATATATTGAACACTTAGCCAACCTTACACCCGCCTTTTCTCCCACTCCTTCAAATCTAGAGCTTTCTCTCTCTAGAATCTTCATCCAAGAACACTCTAAAGGCCTCAAAAACGTGAAGTACTCCTCCATTCAGCTTGTTATATTGGTAAGACACCTAAATCTAGGCCTAAAACTCATAGTGTTCTTCGTGTTCTTCACCCCTTTGAAGGTGTACGGCCGCACATAGGCCTGGCCGCACACTTTGGCCGCACACTCACAAATGTTGAGTTTGGTGGCCTTACACTCAAATCTAATGCCCCACACTCATTTACGGACTTCAATGGGTGTTTGTGACACTCATTTCTAAGTGTTCTCATGTCCCTAAAGTGTATCCAAGTGTCTATTAGTGGTTATATACTCTAAATATACTCATATATGTGTTATTACATGTTAAAATAGGATTCGTTTGTGCTCACGAATTCACTTGACATCCGGTGATCCTATACCAATCTTTCTTTCGAGTTACTTACATCAGGTGAGTTCATAGCCCTGAATTAACCTTTTAAATGATTTTAACTACTTTTATGGGGGGGGGGGGATACAAGTTAAACTATACAGTTATTAGATCAATCACATGTGATTAATAACTATATAGCAAAATAGATTTTGCTTGGCAAACTACTTTATCCAGCCGAAGGTTTTCAAATCTCATTTTCAAATCTTGTTTTAAAGTATGAGTTTCTCTTTTAGATTATCAAAAATTTTCCAAAGACTTTCCAAAGGTTTACAAAGCTTGTTTTTATAAATTGACATCAAGTCATAAATTATTAACTGTAAAGTTTTCCAAAGGTTTTACCAAAGTTTCTTTCATGCTTTTTGTAAGGGTATAAATGTTGTAATATGTCGAAGTGTTAGTTAGGTTGTTACGAAGGATCTTAAGTATTCGTAAGTAGTGTCTTCGGATGTAATGTTATTTTTTACTAAGGCATTATAATGAATAGTCTTGATGTCTAGTCCTTAGTATTTTGTTATGCTTTTGTTCTCCTATAAATAGGGGTCTGTACTAAGTGAATTAAAAACATTACACAGTCTTTACAGAGAATTCCTTTGTACTCTGTAAACTTGAAAGCATAATATGAGCTGAACAAAGATTATATTTACTCTCGTGTTTATCTTTTTCATCTTTCTTAATTCTTACGTGAATTGATCATTAAACTCGATTACAAATCTCATCAATTGGTATCAGAGCAGGAATCCTTTTTGTGATATGATTTTCATACGATCAAAAAGGTTTTTGAATCTACTGTTTGATTCGAAAAGCTTCCGTCCTTTTTGAAATTGAAAAATTCTTCTTGATCTCAATCTAGGATTTGATTCTACGAAAACATTTGTTAATCGAGTGTTCGTTGTGTCATTCTGATTTGAATTATACAATTTGATTTCAAATTTCTCAAAAGTTTAGTATCATCTTGAAGTTTTTGTCTGTACAACAATGGCGTCATTCAATCTGAATTCGATGACATTATTTTCTCATTTGCTTGGATCATCCACAAAAATTCCAATGCTTATTCCAGAATATTATGATCAGTGGGCAGATAGGATGGAAGATTACTTGAATGGATTAGATGAAGAGTTATGGAAATGCATCTCAAGAGAAATCAATCAACCTGCACAAGTTCAGCCAATCGGTATGTCTTCAAGCAATTCGGAAGTTGATAATCAAACCAATCGTTTAAAACAACTGGAGAAGAAATGCATGAGGGAATTAAGAGGTGCTCTGCCTCCTGTTGTGTATAATTATGTCAGAACATGCACAACAGCTAAAGAAATCTGGAACAATCTCAAAGACAAATTTCAAGGAAGTGAAAAGACGAAGACCACATCTGTGAAACAATGCCTGGTGGAACTCAAAGATTTCAGACAAAAAGAAAGTGAGTCTATTGAAGCATACTATGATAGGTTCAATGAGTTAATCTATTGTTGTAATCGTTATAGTATAATAAGGTCACCAATGGAGTACAATTTGATATTTGTAATGGGACTTCGAAAGGAGTGGAGAAGTGTGAGTATGATGGTGAAAAATCAACAGAGTTTTGATACTTCGACTTTGAATGACTTGTACAATCAACTAAAATCTCATGAAAATGAAGTTAATGAAATAGTTGAGGAAACAATAGCAAGTCTTGGTGGACCACTGGCACTAGTTTCGAAGGTTTCAGAAAGAGAGAATGAAAAATCGAAGTCTGATGAATTCTGATGATGAGGCTGTTGCACTTTACTCAAACAATAGAGTAAAGAAATTTTTTAAGAAACCTTTTAATCGAAAGAAGTCATCAGATTCGAAGGGTAGTTTTGAGAACAAAAAGAAACTTGATGAAAAGAAGAAAGAAATGAAGACAGATTCGAAGAATGAGATGGAGCAAATGAAAATGAAATTGAAAGGTGATACAGGAATTAATTGCCATTATTGCTATGGAGCAAATCATTTGGCAGTAGATTGCTTGTTGAGGAAGAAGGAAGAAAAGAAAAGTAAAACAAAGGATGAAGCTTACTACACTGAGAAACTAGAGGAAGTAAAGAAGAAAGCGAAGAATTTGTCATTGGTGGCTCATGGAGAAACTGAATCGGATGGCACATATCAAATATGGTCTTCGGGTTCAGATGATGAAGAGATGAAAAATCCAACACATGGAGCGATGTATGCAAAGATGGTAGAGGATTCAGATGATGAACAGACTGACGAAGTGTGTGGGCAATGCTTCCTTTCGAAGACTACTGACAGGTCGCCCATGACTACCAAGGTACGTAACATTCTTGAATCTTTTAACATTCCAGTTTCTGCATATAATTATGAGTTAGTATCTTTTGATGAAACTGTTACTTACTTTGATTCAATCATTGTGTCTGCTAGCAATGAAGCGAAAAAGTTAAGTGATCAATTACTAGAGACAAGAAAAATGTTGGATTCAAAAGTCACTAGGATTGATTACTTAGAATTACAAGTTTCAAATATCATGGAGGATAGAGAAAAATTAGCAAAAGAAATAAACTTGTTGTTAGCACAAAGAAATATTTTCTGTAATTCAGCAAAAAGATTGTATGGAAAATTAACTGAGTTACATCATTCGTGTGAAATAAGTAAGGAACAACATAGAAAATTACTACCATTTTTAGCTTATGATAGAGCTAAGGTTGATAGTATTTCATATGATTGTGAAAAAGAAATTTCTGATTTTAACAAAGTTCCGGATGATGGGTTTAGATATGGAATTGCAAAAGTCGAAGATTATCTTGATGCTAATGATTTAGTAAAAATTGTAAATGAAACCTTAACTAAATCAGAACAACTTCGAATTTTGAAAAAGACTGAGAATTCTACATCTAATTGTGAAACTAATATTGCTGATATTGAAGACAATATTGATAATATTAGTGAAATTAGTGATTTAGAAGATGTAGATTGTTCTCAATTGTCTGTCATAAATGTAGAAAATTCATTTAAAGGGAAAGAAAAATGTGAAGATTTATTAATAAAAATTAAAACTGATAAACCCTCAACTTCGAAAGTTTGTGATATGGAGTTTGTGGAAATACATGAGAGTCAAACCGATGATAGTGACATTGAGGAAGAAAATACAAATTCGAAGACAAATCAAAGGTTGAAAGAAATTGAAATTCCTCGAGTGGTTGTTGATCAAGTCTATTTGAATACACAAGAATTTGAGAAAATTCTAAGTGAAAAAGGTGCTCATTATCTTGAATCGAATACTGTTGTTTATCCAATCTTCAAATGCACTGATGATATTGTGTTCCCAAATCAAGTCTTCGTAACCACAGGTAATGTTGAAAATATAAAGCATGAATTCAAAAAGTTGGTTGAGGAAGACAGTATGCAAACTTCAAATGAAGGATTCTTTTCAAATCAAAGTACAGTTGAAAATAATCTTACAAAGAATTCATATAAATTTCAACATCAAAAATCAAAAAGAGTATGGATTGAAAAGTCAAAAGTTAAAAAGAAGGAAGTTGTTTCAACTGAAAATGTGTTTACAAAGCACGAAGGTGTTAAAACAAATGTTAAAACAATCAACAAAGCAATAAAATTAAATTCAAAAGAATTTAAAGCTCAAGTTGAAAATTTTTCAAAGGAAAATAATATTTCGAAACGTCAAGCAAGAAAAACAATTTTTTGGCAAACTGTTGAGCCATCAAAAATGAGATCAACAAAATTTTCAAATAGAAGAAAAGCTTTTAAAGAAAAATCAAAGTCTCAAATTTTTGAAAAGAAAAATGCTTCATTTTCAAATAAGGAATCAAAAGTTTCAAATGGAACAAAAACAACAATACCAAGAATTTTTTTTCAGAAAAAGGTTGCAACACAGACTTCAAAGTTACAAAACAAGACATCTTATCATGAATCATATCTTTCAAAACCAAAAGTTGATTATGTTCCAAATTCAGCAAAATGTTATAATCCTGTGAAGAAACAAGCTGACAAAGTATCATATGCAAAAGGAATTACAACAAAAAGAAATATTGATAATTGGTTGGAAAGAACAGGAAAGATATACCAATCAAGTAAGTTTTCGAAAGAACAGATACATGAGGCATATGATAAATATGCTAATCCTTCAACGAATGGAAGTTTATCATCCAAAGAGTCAAATATCTCAGTTAAAGTGTGGCAGCCGGTCACAAAAGCAATATGTGAAAAATCACAAACTCAAGATGCGAAGGGTGTACTTAGTGGAGATCTGAAAATAATAAAAACTCATATATCTGACCCTTCGAATGAAAATGTTAAATTTATTGACAGTTTCAAAACCAAAGTTTGTGATTGGGTAAATGGTTGTACTTTACAATTGAAACACAAACCTAATATGAATGGACCCAACAAAGCTTAGGTACCTAAATTTTTCCAATGATCGCAGGTACTTTGTGACGAGCAATATGATAACAAGTGGTATATTGATAGCGGTTGCTCACGTCACATGACTGGGAAGAAGGAAAACTTGCGAGATTTTCGAAGCCTAGAAAATGGAGGAGTGGTTAAATTTGGTAATAATCACAAATGCAAAGTCAAGGGTTATGGAAAGATAACGAATGGAAATTTCACTATCAACAGGGTTACATTTGTTGAAGGTTTACAACACAATTTGATAAGTGTTTCACAACTTGTTGTGGGCATTGGAAATCAAGTTCTTTTTAATGAAGAAGGAAGTGTCATTTCGAATGTTAAGACAAAGGAAGTTTTACTTAAGTCAAAAAGAAAAGGTGATATGTTTACATTGGATATTGTTCCTATTGTAGGCAAACCTGCTGTGTGTTTACTTTCGAAGGCTGCTGCCGATGTTAGTTGGTTATGGCACAGGAGATTATCACATCTCAATTTTCGAAACATCAACAAACTTGTCATACAAGATCTGGTAAGAGGTTTACCCATTCTTAAATATGAAAATGACAGTTTGTGTGCAGCTTGTGAAGTAGAAAAACAACACAAACAAGGTCATCCTATCACAATAGATTCGAAGATTGTTGAACCTCTTGAACTCTTGCATATTGATTTATGTGGTCCTTCGACAGTTGCTACTCTGAACAAGAAAAGGTACATTTTGGTAATAGTAGATGATTTTTCAAGATTCACGTGGGTTTATTTTCTCAGGTTAAAATCCGAAGTTCAACAAATGATGATTGATTTTATCAAGAAGATGGAAGTTTCATTGAAGAAGTCAGTTCGAAAAATTAAAAGTGATCATGGAACTGAATTCAAAAATCGTGTCTTTGATTCTTTTCTGGTGGAAAAAGGAATTTCGCATAATTTTTCATCTCCATATACACCACAACAAAATGGTGTAGTTGAGAGAAGAAATCGATCATTATGTGAAGCTGCAAGAACAATGTTGGCTTATTCGAATTTACCTCAATATCTTTGGGCTGAAGCTGTATCAACTGCTTGTTTTACTCAAAATCGGTCATTCATTCATAGATGGTTTAATGTTACTCCTTATGAAATCATCAATAATCGAAAACCTAATGTCAAATTTTTCCATGTTTTTGGATGCAGGTGTTTTATATTGAATCTCAAGGATAATCTTTCGAAGTTTCAAACAAAAGAAGATGAAGGAATTTTCTTGGGATACTCACACAATTCAGTTGCTTATAGAGTGTTAAATAAGTGAACTCATAAAGTGGAAGAAACTTTTAATTTGACATTTGATGATCAATACATTAAAAAGTCTAATCATAAATTTGCAAATTATCCTATTTTGCAAAATTCTTCAAATATAGAGAATTCAATTGAAATGGACGATGTTGATTATGATTCGATTTTTGGTATTTCAGATCAAGCAATTGATGCATAAAGAAATGCAACTGATAATCAAACATCAGAAAATTCAAAGTATAACAATGATTCATCTTCGAATTTGAATTTAAATCCAAATAAACAAGCTGATGATCCAGTGGAGGGGGAGCACTTGGATTCAAATACTTTTGTTGAGGGGGAGAGTTATAGTGAAAGAGATAACATGTCAACAAATGTTAATGTCGAAGAGGAGCAAATTATTGAAGAAGAGCAGATCAGTGAACCAGAGCAAAATATCAAAACGTAGTCAATCATCGAGGGGGAGCCCATACTTGAGAATGATCCAATTCTTGAAGAAGAACATTTTGATGATGCTGATGATTCAATTTCCATAAATGGATCAGAAACAAATGTTATGTTCGAAGATGCACTTTTGGATTTTGATCCTAATTATCCACCATTGGATAAATGGACAAGAAATCATCCAAAAGATCAAATTCTTGGTGATCCACAAGCAGGTATAATGACTAGAGCACAACTTAAAGTACAAAATGAGGTACTGAATAATCATCAAGAGTTATGCATGTTTAATGTTTTTATTTCCAAAATCGAAACAAAGACAGTTAAGGTTGCAATGTAACACTCTGATTGGGTTGTTGCTATGCAAGCTGAATTGTCTGAATTCGAAAGAAACAAGATTTGGAGATTAATTCCAAAACCTGATGATGTGTCAATTGTTGGACTCAAATGGATTTATAAAAATAAAACTGACAAAGATGGAAACATTATTCGAAATAAAGCTAGACTTGTTGTTAAAGGATATTCTCAACAAGAAGGAATTGATTACGAAGAAACATTTGCCCCTGTTGCAAGACTCGAGGCTGTTCGTATTTTTCTGGCTTTTGCAGCTCATAAAGATTTTGATGTCTATCAAATGGATGTCAAATGTGCATTCTTAAATGGAGAACTTGAAGAAACGGTATATGTTGAACAACCTCCAGGTTTTATAAACTCTGAACATCCTGATCATGTTTATATTCTAGATAAAGCGGTATATGGGTTAAAACCGGCACCAAGAGCATGGTATGCAACTCTAACATCATTTTTGAAACAATCTAAATTTAAACAAGGCTCAGTTGATCCTACTTTATTTCAAAAGAAAATTGGAAATCATCTGATGCTTGTTCAAATTTATGTTGATGATATAATTTTTGGCTCAACTGACCCTACTTTATCTAAAGAATTCGAAGATCTGATGAAAAGTAAATTTGAAATGAGTATGATGGGAAAAATTAATAACTTTTTGGGTTTGAATATTCGTCAAAACAGGGAAGGCATCTTCATTAATCAGGAGAAATATACGAAGAATTTGTTGGAAAAGTTTGGGATGACGAATAGCACAAGGTTACGAATACCAATGGCAACGGGCATAAAACTAACTCCTTCGTTAGATAAATCTGCTGTTGATATTACTTTATATCGAAGCATGATTGGGTCTTTATTGTATTTAACTGCAAGTAGACCTTATATTATGTATTCTGTTTGTAATTGTGCAAGGTATCAATCAAATCCACGAGAACCACATCTGACTGCAGTAAAGAATATTTTCCGATATTTGAAAGGCACTACTTCGTTAGGATTGTGGTATCCTTTGAAAACAGGGTTCTTTGTACAAGCTTATTCAGATGCGGATCTTGGAGGTTGCGGTCTTGATCGTAAAAGCACAACTGGTGGGTGTCAATTGCTAGATGGAAAGTTGGTTAGTTGGCAATCGAAGAAGCAAACATGTGTTTCAATATCAACTGCTGAAGCTGAATATGTAGCTGCTGCTGCGTGTACATCACAAATAGTTTGGATTCAAAGTCAATTACGAGATTATGCAATTAATATGAAAAAGATTCCTTTATATTGTGATTCACAAAGTGCAATAAGAATTTTTCATAATCCTGTGCAGCATTCGCAGACCAAACACATTGCTCTTTGATATCACTTCATTAAAGATCATGTTGAAGAAGGAAATATTGAAGTTCATTTTGTAAAAACAACGGAACAATTGGCAGATATTTTTACAAAGGCTTTGGATGAAAAATCGTTTCTTCGTATCTTAGAAGGATTGGGAATGATTAATGGAAATTCACTTCAATTGGATAAAAGCGAAGAGTGATGGGTCTGAATCATTTGGTGTATGGAAGGAAAGGGTGATTCAGTGTTCAGAGGTTACTGTTCATGGTCAACGCTTCGAACGCTTCGCATTCGGAAGATTTACTTCTTATTGAAATAACAAAATCAGAGATTACTGTTCAAGTCAACGGTTCGAATGCTTCGTATTTGTACACATTTCAACTAAGGTTCGATTTTTAGCTTGTTTAATTTTTTTATGAAAAACCTGAAAAATCAAAAATATTTTCTTTTATTGAAAAATCAAAAATCCAAAAAGATTTTGTTTCAGTTTTTCTTTAATTTTTCTGAAAAATTTCAAAAATACCAAAAATATTTTTTATTTTTTTCGGTTTTAACATGTGTGTTGTGAGTTTTGTCAAGTTTCAAATACGAAGGATTCATGCAACTGGTTTCGCACGAAAGGTATGATCTTGATACACTTTGGATTAGTTAGGATGTCCCTAGAAGCATGCTGTTGCATGTTGTCTCAAGTCTCGTATGATTCTATGTATGGGAAATGAAAGCCTTGATGAAATTATCTCATGCAAATTTCTTCCCAACAAGGCTTGTATTTGCATAAATCAACAAGAGCTACCTTACTCTTCTCAAATGAGTTAAGAGTTTTCTGTTTTGTCTATTATAACAGAGGTACCCTTCGATTCTTATCCAATCTTTTTAAACCAAACAATTCTTACATTCCAAATATTCGAAGCAATTTGTCCTTGAGGTCTTTGATCAAACCAATCAAAACCTAGACAAATCACAACTCTGTGTTTATGATCTAATATCATGAGTCTGTGACAGAAGTGAAACCCAAAATCTTATAAACCTTAAGGAATTGACGGGGAACCATGTTCCAGATCTTACGAAGCTTTTGCTTCAGTACCTTTTATACTTCAAATCCTATTCATTTCTTTTGAGTGATCTTAATCAAACATTCAAAAACTACGATGTTTGTTCCCAACAAGATCTAGCATAAAAGTTTTTATGAATATGATTTCCGTGTGAGTATATTTTCAAAATTCTACATTACTTTGAATATCATTCGCAACCAAGTTGTCAATAACTACATTGGTTGTACAACTAATTTTGTTTACAATTTCTCACCTTATTTTAAGGTTGATATGTAACGAAATTTTCGAAGCCACCCATTTGACCTATAAAAGAAACCCTTCGAAACTTCTCTACAAGTTATCGATTGTAATTCACGGGAAACCAAACAAGCTGTTAATTATCTCTCTTGATAATTTTCGAAGATATCTTTGCCTGGGATAAAATTCTTTTTGTGTCAAAAGAAATTGTTGACATCACAAGTTTTCCAGAAAAAAAATTTCTTTGTTTCTCATCTAATTTCTTTTGGAACACAACACACACGAAATCCTTGAGGTTTGAGTAACACCAACTTAAACTGATGATTTCGAAATTCTGGCAAATGACTTCGCTTTTTAAAACCTCAAAGTGAAAGAGCCTAACCTCTATTCCGAAGGTATCTGACGGTTACAATTCTTTTGGGGAAGATCAAACAGTCTTATCTCTTGATGACGCATGGTGTATGATAAGCGTGTAAGGCGTTTTGACAGTTACGAATGTTACTTTTTGATGAGTGCATTCCGTTTTTCAAGGTGCCATGTCAGCAAGCATTTATTGTATCCCGCTTCAAATTCAAAATTCTAGGGTTACATATAAAAGGGCAAATCAGAACTCAATAACACTTTACGCGATCAAACTCTCTGCAACACAAAATTCTCTTTGCAATTCATATTCTTCATACGTTCTTTACTCCAATCATCTTCAATGGCGACTACTTCATCACCAACTATAGATGAAATCATCAGTGTTCCGATTCTGAAGATCCAGGGTTCCAACTACCAAGTCGAATCGGATTTGACAAAATATCTGGAAGAACTTCATATGCTGGTGGTTGCTTTACAGAATTCAGTTCTGTCTAAAGCAATGTTTGATTCATTTGCTGCTCCGATGTCCTGGTTATCAAAGGCAGGTTCTACTGCATCATATAACAAGGAGACTGGGTGTGTGGAATTCACAATGGTTATAGATACAAGAATTAGGGTCTCCAAGCGGTTGTTTTGCAAGATTTTGGGAATTCCGAATTCTGGCCCTTATGATGAACTTACTTCTTCACAAGTGGTATTTATGTTCAATGAGATGGGTCATCAACCTCCATTGACGCGTATTAGTGACTTCAAGAAGTCGGGGTTACCAAGAATCTGGAACTTTTTATTTGGCATCTTTCTTAGATGTCTTACTGGAAGAACTGTGGGGCTGGATAAAGGAAGGATGGAGGTATATGCAATGGTAGCTGGGTTATACTACGATTTGGAAGTTGATTATTCTGAGAAATTATGGACAGAGTTCATAACAAGTATTTCGAAGACAAATGCTAAGCAGGGGATTTCTTGTGCATGATATTGGAGTCTGATAATCCAATATGTCTATCAGAAGGAGAAAATCGAAGTTCCGGATTACGAAGAGAAAGCAATTTTCCACATGTATGGTAGTCCGAAGGAGGTACATGATGATCCGGCTATCTTTACCACAATTGCTAGAATTCCTGATGCAATGCTCAAGAAGGTGGATCCCACAAATAATGTGTTGGTGTCATATTTACAATCTATTGACACAACAGTTGTTACTAGGATGTTACAACAAGAAGAGAAGAAGAAATCGAAGAAATCAAAGAAGACAGAGGGTGAGTCTTCGGAAAAAGGGGTGAATGCAGCTAATAGCTACATCTCGAAATGTCGAAGAGGTGTCTCCTGTTTTAACTTCAGTGGCTGATACACCAGTTATCGAAGCCTCTCCATCAAAAGAGACAATTCCTTCGAAAACGGGGGTTTTTCGAAGAATAAAAATCAAGAGAAAATCTCAATTGGTGAAGAAAACACAGGTTACTCATCAAGGGGTCACAGTTCGGGAAATTCCGGCTCCGGTGTCTCCATCTTCTAAGAAACGAAGGGCTGAAGATATGGCGAAATTTTTAAAGAAAACCCAACGTATCGAAGAAGTGGATCAAGTTCCTGAGACTCCTGAAGATGAAATTCCTAAAGAAGTAGAGGTTCTTCAGTCTACTGAAATTTCGAAGCTTGCTGATATAAAGCTCATTGAACCAACGTCTTTACCTTAGGTTACTTCCGCAACTGATTCTCCAACATTCCAATCTATTATGGATCAACCTTTCACCACTATATTCTCAACACAATCAACCGATCCACCAAATCCATCATCACCTGTTGTTGAAACCATGGCTGTTGATGAGGAAACTGATAACGAAGGATTTGGAGGAACATTCAAAGCTCTTTCCTTTGATAAAGCTGAAGAAGATTTCCCTGACCATATCCTGATGACGATGAAGTAGTTCAAGATATTGAATTCAAAATTGAATTCTATTTTGCAATCTCAAGCGGATGTGGGAAGTGCTGGAATCACTATCATGGAAGTTGATTCCATAGTGAAGGAAATGGAAAGCAGGGTGATTTCGAAGGCATCAGGGTTAATACGTGATTCTGAAACCCGCATTCTTGAGAAAACTGATCAGAATGTGAAGGATTTAAAGACAGTTACGAAGGAGCGTCATGTGCTCTTTGTACAGGAAGTTAAGAAGGTTCGAGAAGACGTTAATATGCAGATTCGTGAACTTCGTGAAGAAATGACGAAGGAGGTTCAGCATATTCAACAAGGATATGAATCAGCACATCAGAAGATCGACATTATTTGTGATGCGGTTGTTCAGTGTGTTAAGATGTTCGAACAAGTCAATCCTCAGATGATCTCTCTTTCAGCCATAGAAGAACAACATTTTGGAGAGTTGGTGAAACTGCTGAAAGAACTTCAAGAAATATCTTCGAAATCTACTTCTCCAATTATTTCTCAAGAATTTCTTTCTCAAAAATTCATTCATTTCGAAGCCATCCTACAAAAACACATTGCTCCATTACTTCGCATTTCAAGCCTTCTACCAAACGTATCAGATGCCCCACCTGCTGTCACAGGGGTGCAAGGGGGAGAAAAGGTTGGTCAAGCAAAGGCTGGGGAACATGAGAAGACAACTGAAGATACGAAGGTAGTAGTAAAGGTGTATCCTTCGAAAGTTGTTGTAAAGTCAACAATTGTTTCAGCTGCTCCAGTCATTTCAACTGTGACTACAACTGTTCCAATTTCAAGACCTATTGCAAAAGGTATTGTAATCGGGAAACAAAGTGATGACTCTTCATCAAAGAATGTAGCTCCTTCGAATGTTAAAGACAAGGGAAAAGGAGTCTTGGTTGAGAAGTCCAACAAAGAGAAGAAAGCTGAGGTGGCAGCTGAAGTTGAGAGAATGAGGCATGTTGAAAGTATAATGCGACAAAGAGCTCTTGAAGGTTCAAATGTTGATAAGGGTGATCCTTCGAAAATATACAATTACGAAACAATAGAATCCAGGGTGATGTTCGATCACATGTATTCTTTTGAAAAGATTTTGAAGAAGAGCTTTGTGGTGACAAATACTGATTATGGTCAACTTGATTTTCCTATCAACGAGATGATGTTTGTTATGCCACAGTTCAAAGCTGAGACAAAGTCTATGGATGTCGAAGAGGGAAAGAAGATGAAGATACGATTTCATGCTGTGTTAGCAAAGGCTCAAGAAGAAGTTTGGTTCTTGGAGAAGATTAAGATGGTGATATCCATAAAAAGGGATGTTATTTTCAAAGGAAAGTTTCAGAATTTGAAATATGTTGTGACAAGAGCAAGTGGAAAGATACAAGAGTTCACTGTGGCGGACTTTCCATTGATGAACACTTATGATCTCATCAATGTTGCTCTGATACTTAAAGACAAGTCCTTCTCTTTTCTTCAAGAAACAGAACTAGATGTTTTCAGTCTTGGGTGTAGGCACATAAAAATATTCTTGGAAAATTATTTTGAGTGCTTAGCTCAAACTGATGTCGAACTTGCTACTGTTAAAGGATTCGACATTACTGCACCAATGGCACCTACGAAGAAGCAGGTTAAGTTGAAAAAGGACGAAGACGGTGAAATATGTTTAAAGCCATTGGGGATTGTCTTTGCAGGAAAAGATAAAGCTGGAAGAGCTAAAAGATTCTTGTTTCAAACTTCTGAAGTGGAGAGATACGCAAATTCGCAATATACGAACTTAATTGTTCGTATGAATCATTGCAAGAAGAATTCAGAAGGACACAAGAAGGAGATAAAGAAAGTTATCTCTTGGTACATGGAAATCCGAAGAGTGCTGATGTATGCCGTTCAACTATTAACTTCATGAAGACTTCGACCTTTATTCCAAAGGGGGAGATTGTAAGGGTATAAATGTTGTAATATGTCGAAGTGTTAGTTAGGTTGTTACGAAGGATCTTAAGTATTCGTAAGTAGTGTCTTCAGATGTAATGTTATTTTTTACTAAGGCATTATAATGAATAGTCTTAATGTCTAGTCCTTAGTATTTTGTTATGCTTTTGTTCTCCTATAAATAGGGGTCTGTACTAAGTGAATTAAAAACTTTACACAGTCTTTATAGAGAATTCCTTTGTACTCTGTAAACTTGAAAGCATAATATGAGCTGAACAAAGATTATATTTACTCTCATGTTTATCTTTTTCATCTTTCTTAATTCTTACGTGAATTGATCATTAAACTCGATTACAAATCTCATCACTTTTATATTGTTGAATGCATGCCCGTATATGTATAGTTATATAAGTAATGTTTAAAGGACTTAGGAAGGCTAGCTCGCCCTACCTTCTTTTCCTTGTTTGGATGTGGTTATAGGGTATCAGTTATCCGTCCGAAGGTCGTTCAATTATTAGTTATATATTATATACACATATATAGTCATAAAGGTTTGCATCAACCAGTTCATTTGCTTTGGGTAGCAAAGGCATCCTTTCATTCATCATTCATATACCTGAAAAATTAGTAACTATTATAGGAATATTTAGGAGATTCTATTTACTCTTCCTAGTATGAAGAATTCCACAAGAGTCAGTTCATTTGTGAGTCTATATTGTTACTATACTACTTTAAATAGAATGTGACGTACTATTTCACGATACGCCGCTTCCAAGCGCCATCACCATGTAACCAGAGTCTCCTGGAGGGAGAGAGGGAATCATGTGTATAGATCTATGCGGGACAGACACTCCCACACCTTGACTGCTAGCTATAGTCCGAGCCGGTAAGGCCCAATGGGTGACAAATGTCACTATACATCGCATGACCTGGAGGGTCATTAAGGATTCGATCGTCAATAAGCATGGTTACATACGAGTTCACATTCACCCTTTATCCACTCTTTTGTTTAGACTGAGCCAAGCATATCGTTCATTTGATACCCTCCTGGAGTCTATGTGTTTCCCTGTTTTAGACCTTACTAGCTGTATCGTTTATTTGATAATGTCTGGGGTCTGTGCTTCCTTGTTTTAGACTGAGCCAGGCGTATTGTTCATTCGATACCCTCCTGAAGTCTATGTTTTACTTATTTTAGACTTTGCAAGGCGTCCCGCCTGAAGTCTATGATTTACTTACCTTTAAGCTTTGTGAGGCGTTCCGCCTGGAGTCTAGGTTTTATTTACTTTTAAGCCAACAGTGTTCATGCTGAGGAAAAATATGGTTTTCCCCTTATTATTTCTACTTGAGGCTTTTCTCATAAGTCCTTTAAAGTAAAAACTATATTTTGATAATGATAGTACTTTTGGGGAAATTACTCCTTAAACATAAACAATTCAGTCTTGGTAGAAGACTACTTTTATTTAGAAAATATGAGATTTTCTGGAAAGAATTCTAATACTCTGTAGATTCTAAACTACCATCTTTCATGAGGTTATTTTGAATAAAAATGTGTATTTATACTAATGGCATTAAATATTTATGAACTCACCAGCATCATAAAAAAAATGATGATACTCGCTTTCACAATAACTTGTATTCTCAGATCATCGATAGACAGGTACATCCCGGGAGCGTTTGCGAAGTCAGCCTAGAACCAAGCTGCATCTATGTTATGTTCTGTATTTACTTTGATATTGTTATGTAAGGTAACCTATGAAAAATTATTACTACTAATGCAATGGTTGTTGTACTTTGATTACTATATTGCATATGTTGTGATACTTGACATGACGTCACCCACCCAGAACGTTTCCACCGTTCCGGTTTTGGGGTGTGACAGATTGGTATCAGAGCATTGTTTATAGTGAGCTCAGTATATCTAATCATAAAAGATATACAACCTATAAATACATCTGGGATAAAACACTCTGACAAGGAACTATACTTTAAAATATAACCATATTTTACAAAAGTATAAGAACGTCCAGAATCTAAGCACCCGAACAAAGTATCACAAGAAGAACAAGAATAAAAGTCTTCGGAAGGTAAGAATTACCGTCAAACTTGGGCAGTTATATAATCGTAACCTGGAATAAATGTAATCTGATCAACTACATTTATTCGAGATGCGATGAACGTGTGCTTGGGAGTGATGGTGGAGTTGCAACAGGTCTAAAACTTACCAAATAGGAATGCTAGAGCCAAACATAAAGTTTAAAATACTACGGGAGTATTTAATGATACTAAAGATTTACACTAAACCCAGTATCATGTTCAGAAGTTAAGAACCAAACCATAATTAAAATACCATAGGGGTATTCTAGGAACTATAAATAACCTTGCGTGAAAACTGAAAAGATCCTTATTGATATACCAACGTTTACAGAGTGTATACTCCCAAGGTTATATATAATGAGGATCTCATAGGCTAAGAATGTGTGGTTTCGCTCTACTTCCTTTTCCTTGTTTGGATGTAGATATAGAGTAGTATCACATATTCGAAGGCCTATCAGATCTAAGTTATATATAATTTGTATACACTGTGGAATTGTAGCAGGACTCGATATGGATCACCCAGTGAAATGTTTTAATAATCTCTTAGGATTCTATAGACATTTTCATTCTCACGCGACACCCTTTAGAAAACCTTATCCACTTCAGTGATCGGCAGAAGAGTTGATTCAGACCCAGAAGAGGCTCATTGAGAAGGTTTCTAATTTGGAAATAAATGAACATGGTCGAGACTACTGAAGCCCCCATGTGTCTATACCTTTTAGGAACATCGGTGGGAAATTCGCCTGAACTTCCAAGATCCCAGTCATCCATCCTGAAGTGATGACACTCAGTGTCAGAATCGAAAGTAAGACGGAGTAGAAATTCAATATGTCTACAAGAGAAGAGAACCTTAGGTAAGTACTCGAAGAAAACCAACGCCGATACCAGTCGAGGATGAAAGGTGGACAGAGGGAACCAATACATGGAACCCAAGAAGTGTCCCCTTTCTCGTTATCGTCACGCTAATACATCCATAAAATAATACAATTTAGTGAGTTAGTGATTACACTACTCACACTATGTGTTAGGTAAGTCGTCCTTCCCGTCGCAAGTAGTACGAATAGATCGGATCTTGAAATCTCGATTTAGAGTGTTTTGCCATAAGTCTTCATGAGCCCTTTTCTTCTGTAATCTTCGTTCCGAACTATCCCCAAATCTTTCCAAAGTCGGAGAGTGAATCTCTCCAGCATAAAGATAACTTAGTAGAAACGACTCCCATTTTATGGCTTTCCGATACACTTACTCCTACCTTGATACCCGGACTGCATCATAGGGATGTAGGTCGACACTCAAATAACCAATATCCGAAGCGTGGGAAAAAATTTATACCTATTACAGTAAGGATAGATACGTCTAGAGTTAATCTTCGCCTCACATAAGTTTGTGTTCCTTTTCCGTGTAGGAAAACCATGCCTCCAAAGAAGCGTAACCAACCCGCTAGCAAAACGCCGACTCTCCTATTCGATGAAGCTACATTTCAAGATTCAGTATTAGCAGCCGTAGCAGCTGTCATGGCTCACCTGAACGCTAGCAACGCCAATGTTAGCGGGAGCCCTATCGGGATTCCTGATCAAAGCAATGGACGGCGGCAACCAATACCTACGTATCCAGCCACCCAAGAACCTCAACCAGATCCACTAAAAAGAAAGTTCAAGAGCGAAGAGCGAAGTACCTCGACTCAAGGACCATCCAAAGGGAAACGAGCCGAGGTAGTCGATACCCCTGTCAACCCTTCAGTCCCAACTCCAAGAAGACCATACCTGTCACACCCCCGAACCAGACGGCGGAAACGTCCGGGGGCTGTCGTGACTCAATTGAATACCATAACATTGAATATATATGAAACATAACAACATTCGTCACCATGCATTAATATAGTATAACCGGTAGCGTTTACATGTCATACATTGTTTAAACATTTCATTCCTAAAAAAATAAATTGTTCGATTCGTTCATAATCAAACTGCAAGCCATCACCGAATATGTTTTCCTTTGGTTCACTGGTTCCCTGAGAATACAAGTATTTTGAAAAACGTCAACATATGAAATGTTGGTGAGTTCATAAGTAGTGTTTGAAGTCCAATGTTTGTATTGTTTGAAAACTACCAGAAAATCTGATATTTTCTGAAAGAAAAGCTTTTGAAAATGTTGTGAAGATCCATAGGTATGCTTGTTTGTTTCTATGCTTGTAAAAAAATTGTTCATTTAAAATTGTATGCATTTCAAATTTGTATGTATTGAAAACCCTAGGAAAACCCGATGTTTTCCTAATTCCTTGAATTCCATGAAGTCACATTGAGAACATTGCATAGCGTGTAGTGTCAGTCCCAGGCGACGTTGGATTATTTTTGAGCATGATTATTTGCTACAAACACGCGTTACACAAACGACTAGTCTATAGCTATACTAACGATCCCGTAGGCGTCGTCCGTACTAATCACGTTACCCAATCGCCCTGACTATGTGTAGTCCCACATCCGAAGAGAAAGAGGTCACAAAGACCCCGATGACTCCATTAATCGGTTGGGGATAAAAATGTACGAGGGGTCCCCGACCCGCCTCGCATAAAATGTAGACTTTACTAGCAATACCAAAGGACCCTTGGGGACCAGTAGTATACAAGCCATTGAAAGTCCATTTACGTTGTGTCGGATCGGTAAAACCCAACACTCCGTAAAAAAAATGTCTTCGGGCCTTAAGATCAGGTCATTGGGCTAGCTAGGCTCAACGAAGAAGATTTTACACTTTTGGGGCCCAAAGATGGTGTGTAGACGTCTGTGCACACTCGCATGTATAATGTATTACCAAACGTTACTTGTATGAATCGTAGTATCGTAGTGTCGTAGTGTTAGTAGTTGTAGATTTATATTGGTTCGAGACCGAACCAATTCGTTTAACAACGACTTTTGGTATTGTAATGTATTGTATTTCGGCGATAGTCGTGGTACCATTGTTTGCATGTATTGAAATAGCCTTGAAAGTTTTCTGTTTCAGCCCCTCATTGATTGTAAAATTTACTTTTTCAACCCTTTTGTAAAATAATTTCCGATTTGGTCCTTGAATCGATTTTCTTGACATTTTAACACCAAAAATTATTGAAATTAATATTTTTCTGCATATTTTTCAATGAAAACAGTTTAAGCCCCTGAAATTTTAGTTTTCTCGGTTATAACACTTCTTTTTCGCAACTTTGACAATTTTGGCCCAAATTGTAATATTTTTGCAATTTTGGTCCTTTTTAAATTTAAAAAGCATTTTAAACCTTTGAATAGGATTTGGGACACTTATAGTCCATTGTTTTACAGAAAAATACAGTTTTGGCCCTCCAAAACAGAAAATCTCGCATAATGGGCCTCATTGGGCCAAAAATGTCATTTTTAGCCCATTAAGCTTGGAATTTATGTTTTTAATCCCCTAAATGAGTATATTTCCAGAAATTGTTTTATTGAAACTGTTTTGGCACACCTCATCCATCAGAATTCGTGATATGCCAATTTGGACCCTTAATTTTGTATTTTTCACATTTTAGGCCCAAAATTTGTGTTTTTAACCCAAAGAAAATTGTTACTAAACCACTTAACCATTTTTCTTGATACACTTTGTATTTAGAAATATAATTGAAGCTAAAATCATTTAACACAAGATATATCTCGGTTTTGAGGAGTTTTATGGCTAGATCCAACATTAAAGCACATAAAAGCATACATATAAGCATGGAAATCAAACAAGGCATATATACACATATAGATCTACACTTTCACTTGTATTCCCCCCCCCCCCCCCCCCCGCCCCCACAAAACTCATAAAAATAGAAAATAGGGGGTATGAAGCTCACCTTGGGTGTGGGGGCTCGGTTTTGCAAAGAAAATGGAAGGAAAATGAAGTGATTTTTGGCCCTAGCTCCCCTTGATGAAGATCTCGAGTTTAAGGAGTTTTCTAGGAGCATGATTACCAAAATTGTTTAAGAGAAAGGATCTAATAATGAGAAAAGAGTTATAAATTCCTTAGATATGTGTAACTTACCAAGAAGTGATGATATTTTCTTGAAATCCTCTTGATGCACAAGCAAAGTTTCGAGATTTTAAATGAAGAGGGAGGATGGTTTCTTGAGTAATCTAGAGAGAGTTTGTGAGAGATTTGTGTGTGTGTGTGTGTTGTGTTTGGCCGAGAGCAAGAAGAAAGAGAGAGAAATAGACATGAAGTGATACATGCATGGAGATATGAGACATGTTGCATGGAAAACCAAGAGATAAAAATGAGGTGGCATGGTAATAGTCAACTTCTCCTCTTGGGCTTTTCTTGGGCCGAAATTTGGGAAGGAAGAAAAGATTTTTGGGCTCTATTGCCCCTAAGCCCACATAGGAGTTAAGTTGGATGATTTTTGGCCCAAAAAAAATATAATATGATTTTTACACTTTGTTGGGCTAGTTTAGGTTAATCATGGTCCAAAACTTTTAATTTATTTCATTCTATGCCCAATATGGCCCAAAATGTTGAAATAAATTAATGTGGGTCCAATTAGAGCCCAATTAAGGGTTCTAAGCCCATGATAGTCAAATTGGAAGCTTATTGGT
The DNA here is from genome assembly GCF_002870075.4 of Lactuca sativa. Taxonomy (NCBI): domain Eukaryota; kingdom Viridiplantae; phylum Streptophyta; class Magnoliopsida; order Asterales; family Asteraceae; genus Lactuca; species Lactuca sativa. The sequence goes on along the minus strand of NC_056627.2, from coordinate 127,425,235 downwards.
CCATTGAGTTCAATAAGGAAGTCCTAGTCTAAAATGGATTTAAACAAGAACTTCTAGGGTTTCTAATTGCTTGTTGACTATTTGTAGTACTAGTATGATGTATTTGATTGAAGTTTTTGATTCACATTAGTTTGAATGTATAGATTACATGACACAAAATTTCCAGTTGTGACATCATCCCCCCGTTAGAGGGAATTTCGTCCCGAAATTCTGTTTGAAAGCTAGATTTGAGAATGCTAGAATAGGTGAGGGTACTTCTGCTTCAATTGATCCTCGCGTTCCCACGTGAATTCTGGCCCACGCTTTGCGTTCCACCGTACCTTCACGATCGGGATGCGACTTTGCTTAGTACGCTTCACTTCCCTGTCCATGATTTCGATGGGTTCTTCGACGAACAGGAGATTCTTATTGATTTTGATTTCGTCAAGAGGAATGACAAGGGTTTCATCTGATAGACACTTCTTCAGATTAGAGACATGAAACACGGGGTGTACACCATTTAGCTCTGCGGGTAGTTGCAGTCTGTAGGCTACCGGACCTATTCAGGCGACGATTTCGAAAGGTCCAATGTATCGCGGGTTCAGCTTTCCCAGTTTTCCGAAACGTATAACCCCTTTCCAGGGTGAGACTTTCAACAGTACCCGATCGCCGACCTGGAATTCTAACGGCTTTCGCCGTTTATCGGCGTAGCTCTTTTGTCGGTCACGCGACGCTTGCAATCGAGCTCTGATCTGGACGATCTTTTCTGTGGTTTCGCGAATGATTTCCGGTCCTGTTAGTGCTCTGTCCGACGTATGTGTTTTTGCTAGCTGGGTATCACCTACTTCAGCCCAACATAATGGGGATCTACATTTACGCCCGTACAGTGCTTCGAAAGGAGCCACCTTGATGCTTGAATGGTAACTATTGTTATATGAGAACTCAATCAACGGCAGGTGGGTATCCCAGGACTTTCCAAAGTCTATTATACATGCACGAAGCATGTCTTCAAGCGTCTGAATGGTTCGTTCGCTTTGACCGTCCGTTTGTGGGTGATACGCGGTGCTCATATCGAGATGAGTTCCCATTGCCTTGTGGAGTGATTGCCAAAAGCGCGATGTGAACCTACTGTCCCTATCCGAGATGATAGATTTTGGCACTCCATGGAGTCTTACGATTTATCGTAGGTACAAGCGCGTCAGTCTCTCCATTTTGTAGGATTCTTTGATTGGCAGGAAGTGGGCAGATTTCGTCAGTCGGTCGATTATTACCCATATGGTGTCCAATCCGTCCGACGTCTTGGGCAGCTTGGTCACGAAATCCATAGAAATCCCCTCCCATTTCCACTCAGGGATGGCCAGTTGCTGTAACAATCCGGAAGGTTTCTGGTACTCCACTTTTACTTTGGCGCATGTAAGGCACTTACCAACATAAGTCGCGATTTCCGCCTTCATGTTAGGCCACCAATAGTGTTGCTTAGTGTCCAAATACATCTTGTCCGAACCAGGGTGAATGGAGTATCATGTCTTGTGGGCTTCCTTCATAACGGTCTCTCTAAATCCTCCGATTTTTGGGACCCAAATACGGTTCATGAAGTAGTATACCCCATTCTCCTTGACTTTTAGGTTCTTCTCCATCCCGCGTAATGCCTCGCTAGTCCTATTTTCCGCTTTCAAAGCCTCTGCCTGAACTGATGCAATTTGAGTGGCCAGATGAGACTGAATGGTTATCGAGTGCGTTTTCGTACAGCGATTAGAGTACTCCTTTCGACTTAATGCATCGGCTACCACGTTGGCCTTGCTTGGATGGTACTTGATCTCGCATTCGTAGTCGTTTAGCAATTCCCCCCATCTCCGTTGTCTCATGTTCAGCTCCTTCTGATTCAAGATGTGCTGGAGGCTCTTGTGGTCCGTGAAGATGGTGCACTTTGTGCCGTACAGGTAGTGCCTCCAAATTTTTAGGGCGAAGACCACGGCTCCCAGTTCTAGGTCATGGGTCGTGTAATTTACCTCGTGCGTCTTTAGTTGGCGGGACGCGTATGCTATCACTCTTCCACGTTGCATGAGAACGCAACCTAAGCCCTGATTTGACGCGTCACAGTAGACTACAAAATCTTCCGTTCCTTCGGGTAGAGATAGCACAGGAGCACTACAGAGAGCTTGCTTCAGGGTTCGAAACGCAATTTCTTGTTGGTCTGTCCACTTGAATGGCACGCCCTTTTGTGTAAGCAAGGTAAGCGGCTTGGCGATCTTAGAGAAGTTTTGGATGAACCTCCTATAGTAGCCTGCTAGGCCTAAGAACTGACGAATTTATGTGGGCGTAGTCGGAGTTGCCCATCCTTCCACAGCTTTGACCTTAGAGGGATCCACATGAATTCCATCTTGGCTAACTACGTGGCCTAGAAAATTCACACTCCGGAGCCAGAACTCGCACTTGGAGAGTTTGGCGTAAAGCTTTTCCGTTCGCAGAGTCTCTAGGACTTGTCGGAGATGTTGGCCATGCTCCTCTTTGCTCCGAGAATAGACGAGGATGTCATTGATAAACACAATGACGAAGTTGTCCAGGAATGGTCGACAGATTCGATTCATTAGGTCCATGAATGCGGCAGGTGCATTTGTTAGACCGAAAGGCATTACGACGAATTCATAATGTCCGTAGCGGGTTCGGAAAGCGGTTTTAGGAATATCCTCTTCTCGGACCTTGAGTTGGTGGTATCCGGACCGTAAATCTATTTTAGAAAAATAGCTAGCTCCTTGGAGCTGGTCGAATAGATCATCGATTCGCGGGAGTGGGTAGCGGTTTTTAACAGTGAGCTTATTTAACTCTCTGTAATCGATACACATTCTAAAAGATCTGTCCTTCTTTTTGACGAAGAGCACCGGAGCTCCCCATGGCGAGTAGCTAGGTCGGATAAATCCCTTGTCCAGAAGCTCACTGAGTTGGCTGGACAATTCCTGCATTTCAGCAGGAGCCAATCGATATGGTGATTTAGCGAGAGGAGTTGCTCCTGGAACAAGGTCGATTCGGAACTCAACCTGTCTCTCTGGGGGTACTCCTGGAAGATCTTCGGGAAACACGTCCGGAAATTCACACGCTACTGGGATGTCTTGGATGTTAGTTTCTTCTTTGGCCTTGTCCACTATGTGAGCCAAGAACGCCAAATTGTTCTTTCGCAAGTGTTTTTGTGCTTTGATGCACGAGATGAGACGAAGATTCGTACTGGGTTTGTCTCCGTAAATTACTAGGGTTTCGTGATTTGGGAGACGAAGGCGAATGGCCTTCTCATGGCACATAATCTCAGCATGGTGGGGGCTTAACCAATCCATGCCGATAATCACATCGAAACTCCTAATTGATACTGGCATCAGATCTATTCGTAAGACGTGTTGGTTGAGGGTTAGGGTACATCCGATGTAGATCTCCCTAGTGGATTCAGTTTTCCCATTGGCCATTTCCACCGTATAGGTTTCATTTAGCTTCTGGGGTTGTTGTTTTAGTAAATGTTTAAACTTCTCACTTACGAAACTTCGCTCCGCTCCGGTATCAAATAAGATGCATGCATAAGTGTGGTTTAGGAGGAACGTACTGGTCACAACTGCGGGGTCCTGAACTGCATCACTCTGACCCATAGTCAGCATTCTTCCTGCTCCTTTGTTTCCTGAGTTGTTGTTGTTAGGGCAATCTCAACGGAAGTGTCCCGTCCTTCCGCACCCGAAACAGGTAAGGCTAGGCCCTGTATTGTTGCTGCCGGCATTGGTGTTGTTGTTATTGCGGTGGTTGTTGTTGTTCTGGTTGTTTCCCTGACTCTGGTTCTGAGAAGGATAAGTCCTGCAGAACCTTGCAGTGTGTCCCCTTCGGTTGCAATTGGTGCAATGAAACTCCCTACATTCTCCTTGGTGATGGAAACCGCACTTGTTGCATTTGGGAAGATTACCGGAATAGGGTCTTGAAGCATTTGAAGTAGCTGAGGTTGGAGCATGTGGTGTGGCTGGAACCGGCGCAGTGACAGCGTTAACTGCCACTGTTTGCTGCTTTTTAGAGGTCTCGAGGCCCTGAAGCCCCTTTCTCTTGTTGTTCCATCCTTTCTTACCATCACCCTCCTTCTTCTTCTCAGTCTGCACTGGTTTCTCGCCCTTCTTGTTGTTGTGATCATATAGCCTCTTTGCACTGTCAAACGTTTCAGGGTTCGCAGCTATCACATTCCCTTGTATGGGAGGTGTCAGTCCCCAGATGAATCGTTCGATCTTCTTTCCTTCTGATGTGATCATACCCGGGCACAACAGAGATAGTTCGCTGAATCTCGATATGTAAGCATCGATGTTCCCATTCTGCACCGTGAGATTCCATAGTTCCTGTTCCATCTTCTGTATTTCGCCTCGGGGGCAGTACTCCGCCATTAACATTTCTTTCATTTCTGCCCAGGGAATAGAGTTGGCGACAGGGAGCGTCATAGCTTCTACATGTCCATTCCACCAAGTAAGTGCTTGATCCACAAAAGTGCAGGCCGCGAACTTCACCTTCATCTGCTCGGGGCACTCGCATATCTCGAATACCGACTCTACCTTCTCGATCCATCGCTTCAGAGCGATCACTCCTCCAGTGCCGTTGAAAGTTCGGGGTTTAGCATTCGCAAAGTCCTTGTAGGTGCACGTTTTAGTGGGTCCTTGGTTCGTCCCGTTGTTCGAACTTCCGGATCCTTGTCCGTTACCTCCTCCGTTGTTCCCTCGGTGAAGTTGTGCCATAGCTGCTGTGACCGCAGCAGACACGGCTGCCTGGAAAGCAGTGGAGTCAACTTCGGGCGGGGTTGGTTCGGGATTTCTGCGAGTAGCTGGGCGAGGCATCTTTCTGTCATGAAACGGAAAGATGTTGAGTGTACGTGGTTTCTGTGAGGTTGCGATCCTACTAACTAGGTGTATGATACGAACCTAAACATTACTACCATTGAGCATACAATCATAACGTCTCCACACATAGCAACTGATAATATCATAGCAAAACACACAAAAGTTCATTAATATTATCCGCATTTAATACAAGAAAATTTGCTCGTAGGAGCATACATGAGTGACACTAATCCGACAGCATAACGGCTCCATGAGTAGTGTAGTCACTTAAACATAGAGCCGGAGTACATAACATAGTTCCTAATGACCTACTATGATAAGTCTATCCCTAACCGCGATGAGCTGCGTCAGGAGGTGGTGCTGAAGATGTGGACGCTCCCTGAAGACGAGCCACTAGGCGTTCTGCGTCCTAAAGTCGAGACTCCCACCTTACCTGCCTCATGTAAAACTCCCGGAAGACGTCACGCGTCTCCTGTTCCGCACGCTCGACCCTAGTCCACAACTGGCGTACTTGATCAGCAGTGCCCTGAGCAAGGTCGCCGGTGTCCCGTAATCGTCTCACCATGACCGGTAGGGCTCGGTCGGCCGGTCCTCCGTCCCTCAGGTCGAAGAACTCACGTGACATGCCAAACGGGGGTCGCTGTCCCTGATGTCTGCTCCATCTCCAGAGATCAATGCCCCAAGGAGGGGTAGGTCCAGTGGGGCCCACACGGTAAGCAGGCACCCTGATCGGGTAAGGGGGGTCGATGACCTCGGACTCTGCGTCCGAATCACCCCCTTCGCTGTCATCGAGCTCCTCTCCGAAATGTTCTTCATCTTCTTCGGGTTCGGCAGGCTCGCCCTCGACTTCTGCCTCCGGTTCCCCGTCAGATTCCTCTTCGGGGTCCTCCTCAGGTTCCTCCTCAGGCTCTTCCTCAGGCTCCTCCTCCTCTAGCCACCCGTTGTTTCCCTGATTAGAGAAGTAGGGGTCTCCAGGGTGATGAAAACCAGCCATGCTGTCTGCGCGAGTATGTAAATATGCTAACATTATTCCTAGGATGCTATGACTATTGTACAGACTAAGCAAACATTTTCTTTTTGGTGATAAAGGGTATAGTTTTAGGTTCCCTAGCTATCCCGATCTCATCAAGACGTGTGTTAGTTTTACCTTGGAGAGAATGTAGTTGATCAGGCTACATTCACTCCTTGGTATCACTAAGAACAGTCCCGAATTAACCGAGATACCAGTGTTATCGTGTTTGATTCAGCGTTAGGTCCTTATCCCTAATGCAAGCAAGTGTGTTTTATTTACTTGTTTTGTTCAGAGTTATGTTAGTCCCTCTTTTTGGTTTATAGTTGCATATCAATGTGTGGCTCGACATGCTAGTTCACTATAAACAAAGCTCTGATACCAACCTGTCACACCCCCGAACCAGACGGCGAAAACGTCCAGGGGCTGTCGTGACTCAATTGAATACCATAACATTGAATATATATGAAACATAACAACATTCGTCACCATGCATTAATATAGTACAACCGGTAGCGTTTACATGTCATACATTGTTTAAATGTTTCATTCCCAAAAAAATAAATTGTTCGATTCGTTCATAATCAAACTGCAAGCGATCACCGAATATGTTTTCCTTTGGTTCACTGGTTCCCTGAGAATACAAGTATTTTGAAAAACGTCAACATATGAAATGTTGGTGAGTTCATAAGTAGTGTTTGAAGTCCAATGTTTGTATTGTTTGAAAACTACCAGAAAATCCGATATTTTCTGAAAGAAAAGCTTTTGAAAATGTTGTGAAGATCCATAGGTATGCTTGTTTGTTTCTATGCTTGTAAAAAAATTGTTCATTTAAAATTGTATGCATTTCAAATTTGTATGTATTGAAAACCCTAGGAAAACCCGATGTTTTCCTAATTCCTTGAATTCCATGAAGTCACATTGAGAACATTGCATAGCGTGTAGTGTCAGTCCCAGGCGACGTTGGATTATTTTTGAGCATGATTATTTGCTACAAACACGCGTTACACAAACGACTAGTCTATAGCTATACTAACGATCCCGTAGGCGTCGTCCGTACTAATCACGTTACCCAATCGCCCTGACTATGTGTAGTCCCACATCCGAAGAGAAAGAGGTCACGAAGACCCCGATGACTCCATTAATCGGTTGGGGATAAAAATGTACGAGGGGTCCCCGACCCGCCTCGCATAAAATGTAGACTTTACTAGCAATACCAAAGGACCCTTAGGGACCAGTAGTATACAAGCCATTGAAAGTCCATTTACGTTGTGTCGGATCGGTAAAACCCAACACTCCGTAAAAAAAATGTCTTCGAGCCTTAAGATCAGGTCATTGGGCTAGCTAGGCTCAACGAACAAGATTTTACACTTTTGGGGCCCAAAGATGGTGCGTAGACGTCTGTGCACACTCGCATGTATAATGTATTACCAAACGTTACTTGTATGAATCGTAGTATCGTAGTGTCGTAGTGTTAGTAGTTGTAGATTTATATTGGTTCGAGACCGAACCAATTCGTTTAACAACGACTTTTGGTATTGTAATGTATTGTATTTCGTCGATAGTCGTGGTACCATTGTTTGCATGTATTGAAATAGCCTTGAAAGTTTTCTGTTTCAGCCCCTCATTGATTGTAAAATTTACTTTTTCAACCCTTTTGTAAAATAATTTCCGGTTTGGTCCTTGAATCGATTTTCTTGACATTTTAACACCAAAAATTATTGAAATTAATATTTTTCTGCATATTTTTCAATGAAAACAGTTTAAGCCCCTGAAATTTCAGTGTTCTCGGTTATAACCCTTCTTTTTCGCAACTTTGACAATTTTGGCCCAAATTGTAATATTTTTGCAATTTTGGTCCTTTTTAAATTTAAAAAGCATTTTAAACCTTTGAATAGGATTTGGGACACTTATAGTCCACTGTTTTACAGAAAAATACAGTTTTGGCCCTCCAAAACAGAAAATCTCGCATAATGGGCCTCATTGGGCCAAAAATGTCATTTTTAGCCCATTAAGCTTGGAATTTATGTTTTTAATCCCCTAAATGAGTATATTTCCAGAAATTGTTTTATTGAAACTGTTTTGGCACACCTCATCCATCAGAATTCGTGATATGCCAATTTGGACCCTTAATTTTGTATTTTTCACATTTTAGGCCCAAAATTTGTGTTTTTAACCCAAAGAAAATTGTTACTAAACCACTTAACCATTTTTCTTGATACACTTTGTATTTAGAAATATAATTGAAGCTAAAATCATTTAACACAAGATATATCTCGGTTTTGAGGAGTTTTATGGCTAGATCCAATATTAAAGCACATAAAAGCATACATATAAGCATGGAAATCAAACAAGGCATATATACACATATAAATCTACACTTTCACTTGTATTCCCCCCCCCCCCCCCACAAAACTCATAAAAACAGAAAATAGGGGGTATGAAGCTCACCTTGGGTGTGGGGGCTCGGTTTTGCAAAGAAAATGGAAGGAAAATGAAGTGATTTTTGGCCCTAGCTCCCCTTGATGAAGATCTCGAGTTTAAGGAGTTTTCTAGGAGCATGATTACCAAAATTGTTTAAGAGAAAGGATCTAATAATGAGAAAAGAGTTATAAATTCCTTAGATATGTGTAACTTACCAAGAAGTGATGATATTTTCTTGAAATCCTCTTGATGCACAAGCAAAGTTTCGAGATTTTAAATGAAGAGGGAGGATGGTTTCTTGAGTAATCTAGAGAGAGTTTGTGAGAGATTTGTGTGTGTGTGTGTTGTGTTTGGCCGAGAGCAAGAAGAAAGAGAGAGAAATAGACATGAAGTGATACATGCATGGAGATATGAGACATGTTGCATGGAAAACCAAGAGATAAAAATGAGGTGGCATGGTAATAGTCAACTTCTCCTCTTGGGCTTTTCTTGGGCCGAAATTTGGGAAGGAAGAAAAGATTTTTGGGCTCTATTGCCCCTAAGCCCACATAGGAGTTAAGTTGGATGATTTTTGGCCCAAAAAAAATATAATATGATTTTTACACTTTGTTGGGCTAGTTTAGGTTAATCATGGTCCAAAACTTTTAATTTATTTCATTCTATGCCCAATATGGCCCAAAATGTTGAAATAAATTAATGTGGGTCCAATTAGAGCCTAATTAAGGGTTCTAAGCCCATGATAGTCAAATTGGAAGCTTATTGGTCCATTGAGTCCAATAAGGAAGTCCTAGTCTAAAATGGATTTAAACAAGAACTTCTAGGGTTTCTAATTGCTTGTTGACTATTTGTAGTACCAGTATGATGTATTTGATTGAAGTTTTTGATTCACATTAGTTTGAATGTATAGATTACATGACACAAAATTTCCAGTTGTGACAATACCTAGGGAACCTTCCCCGTTGTGGCAAGTGTAGCTACCATCATCATGGTACCTGTCGAGAACTCTTTTGTGTTAGGTGAAACATGAAGGGGCATACCGCTTGCGTATGCAGAACCCTGGTTGAGTTCATTACGTCAACCACCAGTGTTGGGACCAGTCCAATATGCCACCTATGTGGTGAAACAGGGAACTTCAAGAAGGACTGCCCAACTGAAAGAAACGACAAGGGCGCAGGAGGAGTCTAACCATAATACCTTAGAGAAACATCATTGAACCCGGTAGAATTTTGGTACGTCTCTCAATCCTAAATAACTAACCGAAAACATTAAATGATTAATTCTAATTGTAATCATTCTCTCTCGTTAAATTTAAAAATCCCAGAACTGTTGTAAAATTTAAAAATCCATCAGGAAAAGCTATAATGGCTCGATATATACGTCAAGGCCACGTATAATTAAGATTGATAGACCTCGAGTGAGTGATGCTGCCTTATTTTTTGTTCCTTTTTTGGTTGTGGATTTAGGGCGCAGTTACTCAGTCAAAATTCCTTTTAACCTTAATTATACATGACTAGTGTATACTAGGTGATTATAGAAAGGCCTCGTGAGGAGTCCATTCATGAAAAGTACGCTATTACAAAACCTCAGGACCCCCTAGAGTTCCGCGTCAATTCCATCGGTTCAAGTATCTACGGAAGTGATACCATGGACGAAACCCGAGACGCTGAGAACCTGTGTGCCCCGTTCAGCACATGATCCTATCGATCTTCATTCCATATCGTGTTGAATCTTGTTAAAATTCGACACTGCCGTCCATTCATGAAAAGTACACTATTACAAAACATCAGGACCCCCTAGAGTTACGTGTCAATTCCATCGGTTCAAGTATCTACGACAGTGATACCATGGACGAAACCCGAGACGATGAGAACCTGTGTGCCCCATTCAGCACATGGTCCTATCGATCTTCATTCCATATCGTGTCGAATCTTGTTAAAATTCGACACTGCCGTCAATCATGGTTCGACTTGGTGCGACCATGTGAAAAATTCCTAGTGCTGTGTAAAAAGAACTTTCACCATAGTCTCTGCGCCAAATAAAGATTCTTCCAAACCTAATAAGAAAACATAATGCGAACCGTCAGTCGTCTCTCTTATCCAGACCTTCCGAAGTACCCATGAGAAGGATGCCACGCGCTGTTAACCAACCCCTTCGTAAACAGATAGAACCCGAAGCGAAAGGCACTACAGGTATCCCAGAAGACAATAACCGCTCGAGGCCTACTCAGTAGATTCCCCAGAAAGACCCTTAGCACCTCACAATCAGGTCCATGAATCAAGAGAAAGAACTCTTGGGATTAACTTACTACCACTTAGTATATGCATTAGAGTGGTATATAATTTAGATCAATAAGATTTAAGATGTGTGCTTCCTCCCTACTCCCTGTTCCTCGTTGGGTTGTGGGTCTGGGGTGGGGCGACACAACTGAACACCCCGTCGATCTCGATTATATACAACTTGCATACACCGGGTATTAGTGATTAAGACGAGTATGAGCTCTACCACGAACCATGTAATAAGGCCCTTCATCCTTTCCCCCGTAGAATAGGAGTCGGAGTTAAGAGAACCACTACGGGTTGAGCTACTGAAATGACCACAAATTCGAAATTTGTTGTCATCCCGGTTAAGCCAATATAGTAGCTAGCACCCTTAGTTAGGAAAAGTAACTCAAGTCGTAAGAGTCAAATCATTGACTGCGACCATCCATTCACGCTTGATCCCACGAATTAAGCATCTCAACGGAGATCCCAGGAACCTGAGAGTGATGACAGGTTAAACTCTAAAGAAGAGTGGATGAGGAAATTAGAAGTTCCGAGTGACGGAACCCTATACTCTCTAGATTTGATCTAAATCGAGAAAACTTAGAAACATCAGAGGAGTAGTTGCAAAAGATAGTCGCACTACTCAGGCACTTCGTCCATCCCGTCCCCGACAGGTAGTGTCTAGGACACACCGTCTCCTCACGTGAAAGAAGTTACCGTCGCCCTGTAAGCGATAGACTGCATTCTCCGAAGTGAATACTAGAATGCCAAGGACCACAAGATAACCTCCGCAACCAAGAATACCTGAATAAAGTAAAATGGTATGTTGCGTTAAGCCTTATAACCCAGATCCCGAAGGGACTATAGGCCCGACACCAGGCTAGGTGTTATTCGATCGGCTATACAAGAACGTGTGCTTCCCACGAACTGGAAAGAGCCGACACCTTAGAGAATGAGGCATGTCTTAGAGATTCATGGGACTAATAGGTGCTCCAAGGAATACTATCTCTAAAGAAATAGTAGAACCAACTCCTGAAACAGCCCACGCTTTCAAAAGTCCCTAAGGGCAAAGTTAGCCCTAACCGGAGACTATTATCCATGAAACAACGAAGCGAGTAAGAGACTTTCCAGTTAGGAATCATACTGTGAAAACATCTATTGGACGATAATGAAAATTTAAACTTTTTAAACATTGTCTGGTAAAACCCTATCTCACCGACCTTGAGAGTTTCCGTTAGAAACACCTCAAGGGTTAGAAGTGCAAGTTCATTTTGCACTAGGTCAAGATAGATGTCACATAACCAACAGAGGCCAATATATAGCCAATACATCCGATGATTCGGAAGAACCTCCGAAAGTCAACCACTAGGAAGTACAAATTTGAAGACGATCCGAGTCTTCTAAGAACCAACTCGGAGTATCATACTCCAGTAAGAGAGAACTTTTGGAACATTAGAATGGTGATCATGCCAAGTGATGATCTCACCATAGAAGTACATTGTGTCTTGGATACGGAGCAATCTATTTTCCCAAGAACTTAGGACCCTCGGAGATTCTTGATAAGAATTGGCCCAACATCCGTCAGACCCCAACTGCTTTAGGGATTCCATAATTTCCACCGTAACTTGTCCATGTCTCAGCGAACGAACCAGTAGTACCCGACAAAAACTCTCATCATTTCCTCGACTAAATCCATAAATAACAGAGTCACCCTCGTTAAGAGAAATAGACGGAATCTGTCTCGGTAAAGGAAACTGATAAAACCTTATCCTGTGTAGCCTAAAGGCCAGAGGAAAATCCATACCTCGTAATGAATGTTCGTTAAGACTCAGTATAGATCTGATTCCCCAAGGGAATGGGCAGATCGGATAGAGCATGAGGTATCCACATCCTTCGCCCCTATCCCTGAGTATTCATTAAGATTCTAATTTCGGGACGAAATTCCCTCTAACAGGGGGATAATGTGACTACCCGAAAACCCTTGTCTTGTAAAGTCCAACTATTCAACTCAGCCGAGTGTCAGCCTTCATTTTGCTATCTTTTAACGAAAATGTGGGTCTATATGAGCATTCTAGGCTTAGTCTAACCTAGATATGAGTCTTAATAAGGGTTAGAAAGTGTGTAGCGTCACAAAATCGGGCCAAACACACCAAAGAAGGTGTGTGCGGCCGCACACCAACGCGTGCGGCCAGCCAGCCGCACACCCAGCCGCACACACCCTCCAGCCTCACACTCGACCCTATATATTGAACACTTAGCCAACCTTACACCCCCCCTTTCTCCCACTCCTTCAAAGCTATAACTTTGTCTCTCTAGAATCTTCATCCAAGAACACTCTAAAGGCCTCTAAAGGCGCGGAGTTTAAGCTGCAGACTCGGCGAGTAGCCGGTGTTTGGACAAAAACTCTAATCCAGGGGTTTGCATCCTATTTAAATGACCTTATGCAACCTCCTCTTCCCTTTATGCTCCCAAACACTCCTCATAGCAAACCCTAGCTGTTTTTGAGAAGATCTAAGGCTTTTGAGTGATTCTTGTGAGTTTTGATCTCAAGGAAGAAGGAAGAGCATAGAAGGATCAAGAGGGGACTGAAGAACTCGAGTTTGGTTCATCATTTGTAGTCTTTTGAAGGTATAAAGTATGAACCTTGCTCATTCATTTTTTAGATCCCTCTTTGGGGTGATTTAGGGCTTTTATAAGCCATTTTTGGTGGCCAGCCATGTTTGCAATCATGGTTGGGGGTTTGAGCCTCTGTAGCATGTCATTCTATGAGCCACAAGTTAGATCTAGGATGCTTTTTGCACCAAGGAAGGCCCCATGCAAAAAAAGAACCATTTTAGAGATTTTAAGCTCTAATGTCCCATGCATGCACGTAAAGTTTGTAACTTTACGTGCTAGATCGAGTTTAGGGGTCTGGATCTATCATTTGATTAAGTGTTGTACATCAGAAATCGAAGTTCTTAGTAAGGAATGTGATAGACTCAGCGAGTCCATTTCCTGGACTCGGCGAGTCTAAGGGTTTTGGTCCTATATCAGTGAGGGTCATAAGGACCAGTTGAGTGTGGAAGGGTTTTAGGAGTCTCGGGGAGTAACCCAACATTCTGGACTAAGAAAAGTGTTCTGGGAATTCATGGTACTCGGCGAGTGCATGAACGAACTCGGCGAGTCCAAGACAATCTTCATGGTACTCGGCGAGTTGTTCATCAACTCGGCAAGTCGAGGACAGAACGTGTTCATAGGATGAAGAGTAACTCGACAAGTTGTTCATACAAATCGGTGAGTCAAGACAGACCATGAGTATCAGTTGATGATGAACTCGACGAGTTGTTCATACAACTCGGCGAGTCGGATGTGGATTCAGTCGGTGTTCATTTAGAAGGAAAACTCGTCGAGTCATCGCCTAACTCGACAAGTAAAGACGGGTATGAGGTCTGATGGAAGGACAGGGACTCGGTGAGTTGGCGAGCGGACTCGGCGAGTCAGGTCAATTGGAAGTTGACTTTGACTTTGACTTGGTCAAGGGGTAAAATGGTCATTTTACCCTAAGGGTAGATGTCAGTTTCTGACTAAATGTTTTGTGGGAATTATAGCCGGAGGATTTTCGGAGCAACAGTGGCAGCAGTCAGAGGATTCCCGCACAGTTCAGCAGCTACGAGGTGAGTTACCTTCCAATAGGGGTGGGTCTAAGGCCACAGTGTCGGCCCACCATTAAGGAGTATTTAGAAGATAATTGTTTTTGTGATAATTTATCTTCGTCTGGTTTGCGTTTAGTTATGAGTTATATATGTATCATATGTTACATGATAGGGATAGTTTCCCTGATAGTGGTCCTTAGGACCAAGGGGTAGGTCAATACCCGGATATGTCTGAATGTGTGCTTATATCTTGCTATTGTATGCTAGTAGTAGGGGGTGGAATAGTCCCCAGTTACCGGTTGAAAGATAGCAATGATGATTACCGGTTGAAAGATACCGATGACAATTACCGGTTGAAAGATACCGATGATGTTTACCGGTTGAAAGATACCGATGATGATTACCGGTTGAAAGATACCGATGATGATTACCGGTTGAAAGATACCGATAGTATTGTATGGTATGTAGTATGATGGGGGGACTAACTAAGCTTTGTGCTTACGGTTTCAGTTATTGGTTTCAGGTACCTCTTCGTCTAAGGGGAAGGAGTCGGCGGCGTAGCATGGCATCACACACACATATGATTTTTCCGCATGGAGTTTTCTGGGATTGTACTCTAATATGACATTTGTTCATGGTTGTGGGTTTCAAATATGATACATGGTTTTGAGATGTCGTGTTTATACAATACTTTCTAATGAATGTTTTATAAATTAATTAATCAAAAATGAAATTTTTGGGCTTGAATTTTGGGATGTTACATTCTATTTACACTTCCTAGTATGAAGAATTCCATAAGAGTCAGTTCATTCGTGAGTCTGTATTATTACTATACTACTTTAAATAGAATGTGACGTACTATTTCTCGATACGCCGCTTCCAAGCGTCATCGCCATGTAACCAGAGTCTCCTGGAGGGAGAGCGGGCATCATGTGTATAGATCTATGCAGGACAGACACTCCCACACCTTGACTGCTAGCTACGGTCCGAGCCGGTAAGGCCCAATGGGTGACAAATGTCACTATTCATCGCATGACCTGGAGGGTCATCAAGGATTCGATCGTCAATCAGCATGGTTACATACGAGTTCACATTCACCCTTTATCCACTCTTTTGTTTAGACTGAGCCAGGCGTATCGTTCATTCGATACCCTCCTGGAGTCTATGTGTTTCCCTGTTTTAGACCTTGCTAGATGTATCGTTCATTTGATACTGTCTGGGGTCTGTACTTCCTTGTTTTAGACTGAGCCAGGCGTATTGTTCATTCGATACCCTCCTGGAGTCTATGTTTTACTTATTTTAAACTTTTCAAGGCGTCCCACCTGAAGTCTATGATTTACTTACCTTTAAGCTTTGCGAGGCGTTCTTCCTGAAGTCTAGGTTTTATTTACTTTTAAGCCAGCATTGTTCATGCTGAGGAAAAAATATGATTTTCCCCTTATTATTTCTACTTGAGGCTTTTCTCATAACTCCTTTAAAGTAAAAACTATATTTTGATAATGATAGTACTTTTGGGTAAATTACTCCTTAAACATAAACAATTGGGTCTAGGTAGAAGACTACTTTTATTTAGAAAATATGGGATTTTCTGGAAAGAATTCTAATACTCTGTAGATTCTAAACTACCATCTTTCATGAGGTTATTTTGAATAAAAATGTGTATGTATACTAATGTCATTAAATACTTATGAACTCAACAACATCATAAAAAATGTTGATACTCGCTTTCACAATAACTTGTATTCTCAGATCATTGATAGACAGGTACATCCCGGGAGCGTTTGCGAAGTCAGCCTAGAACCAAGCTGCATCTATGTTATGTTCTGTATTTACTTTGATATTGTTATGTAAGGTAACCTACGAAAAATGATTACTACTAATGCAATGGTTGTTGTACTTTGATTACTATATTGCATATGTTGTGATACTTGACATGACGTCACCCACCCCAAAACGTTTCCGCCGTTCCGTTTTGGGGTTTGACAATTTTCGACTGTGCTTTGATTTGAAAGAATCCTTTGGCTGTTGTTTTCTTCTTGTCATTTTCGACCATATTTTTGAATTCTGGTTTAATGTTCTCAACATTTCCAATAGTTACGAACACTTGATTGGGAAAAACAACATCATCAGTACACTTGAAATTAGGATACACCACTTGATTTGTTTCCAAATAATGGGCTCCTTTTTCAGACAACACTTTGTCGAAATTTTCAGTGTTCCCAAATACTTGATCAACCACAACACGAGGAATTTCTTTTTCTTTCAAATCTTTGTTGGATGAAACCTTTTTGTTCAATTTGACATTATCATTTTCATCATCACTGCTATCCGTTTGACTATCTCGGATATCCACAAACTCATAATCATAACCTTTTGAAGTTGAAGGTTTGTCAATGTCAATCTTAACTTCCAAATCCTTATGTTTTTCTTTTCCTTTAGATTTTGATGCAACATTAATGACATACAACTGAGAACAATCAACATCCTCAATATCACTAATTTCACTAATATTGTCAAAGTTAGACAATATTGGCAAAAATAGATTGAGAATCACATGTCAAATTCTTAGTCTTTTTCAAAATTTTGATTTGTTCTAATTTTGTCAAAGTATCATTCATAATGTTAACTAATTCATTTGTATCAAGACACTCATCAATTTTGACAATTCCATAAGCATATCTATCATCAGGAGTTTTGTCAAACTCAACAATATTTTTCTCATAATCATACGAAATATTATCTACCTTCGCTCTTTCATATGCTATAAAAGGTAATAATTTTCTATATTGTTCCTTGCTAATATCACATGAATGATGCAATGCAGTTAATTTGCCATATAGTCGTTTAGCAGAATTGCAGTATATATTTCGTTGAGCTAACAAAAGTTTTACATCACCAGATAATGAATCTCGATCGCACATTATGTTTTTTATTTGAAATTCTTAACATTCTATCTTGTAAACTTTCGAATCTAACTTCTTATGTGTCTCTAACAACTAATTGCTTAATTTCTTAGCTTCATTGCTAGCAGAAACAACCAAATTATCGAAATAAGCAACAGTATCATCAAAAGCAACAATTTCATAATCATATGCACTTAAAGGAATATTAAAAGATTGAAGAATATTACGTACCTTTGTTGTCATTGGAGACTTATCAGCAGATTTTGACACAAAGCAACGGCCTTTGATCTCTTCATCTGAATCTTCTTCCAGCTTCGCATACATAGCCCCAAGCGTAGGATTACGCATTTCCTCATCATTGGAACCTGAAGACCAGATTTGATGCGTGCCATCATTCTCTTGTTCACCTTGAGCCACCAAAGACAAATTTGTCGCCTTCGTACGTACCTCTTCCAACCTCTACACATAATATGCCTCATCCTTCACTCTATTCTTCTTCTCATCTTTCTTTCGAAGCATGCAATCATTTGCTAGATGATTTGCTCCATTGCAATAATGACAATCCATACCTTAATCTCCTTTCAATTTCTTCTCTTTCTTCTCCTTAGCACCCTTCGCATCATTCTTCTCATACTTTTTCTTCTCTTCTCCTGTAGATTTGTTCACGAAACTTCCTTTTTCCTCATTATGCTTTGTCTTTGAATTAAACGGTTTCTTGAAAAACTTTTTGACTCGGTTGTTAGAGTAAAAAGCAATTGCCTCATCATCCGAATTCATGAGAAACCTTTCTTCATCATCAGAATCACCTTTTTCAACATTTTCCTTTTCAGTCACTTTAGAGACAAGTGCTAATGGACCTCCCAGACTAAGCTTCGACTCTTCTACCACTTCGTTCACTTCACTTTCATGAGTTTTCAGTTGATTGTACAAATCATTCAAAAACGATGTATCGAAACTTTGTTGATTTTTCACCATCATGCTAACACTTCCCTATTCTTTACGGTGTCCCATAACAAAGGTGAGATTGAATTCCATGGCAGACCTCGTGATTCCATAACGATTACATTTGTAAATCAGCTCATTCAGCCTATCATTGTAGCTTTCAATTGTCTCACCATCTTTTTGCTTGAAATCCTTCAATTTAATCAAAGATTACTTAACTGAATTGATTTTCGTCTTCTCGCTGCCTTGAAACTTTTGTTTGAGATTATTCTAGATTTCCTTTGCAGTTGTACAACTTCTGACATAGTTATACACCACTAGAGGCAATGCACCATGCAACTCCCTTATGCATCGTTTATCAAGTTTCTTCATACGATCAGTTTGATTTTTCACACTCGTAGTACTAGATGAAGATCCAATTGGTTGTAGGTTAGTTGGAAGAGTAACATTCCCAGAGATGCAAGACCAAAGCTCTTCATCAATTCCATTCAAGTAATCCTACATACGATCAGACCACTGATTATAGTATTCAGGAATGAGCATAGGAATCTTAGTTAAAGATCCTAGCAGATGAGAGTATGAAGTCATCGAGTTGAGATTGAAATTCGCCATTGCTGTATAGAAGAAAATTTTTGAGAATTTTTGAGAAATCAAAGAGAATTTTAAAGCAAATTGTTTAATTAAATAAAAAAACAAAGTGATTCAACAAATCTGTTGCAAAATCAAATCACAACTTAAGATCAAGAAAGCTTTTTCACGTCAAGAGATGCGAAACTTTTTGAACCAAAATTTTGATTCAAAAACCTTTTGAAACGGAGTGAAAATTATATCTCAGATCATGATTCCCGCTCTGATACCAATTGATGAAACATTGAATCAAGTATTAACTGAAATAAAAGTAAAACGAATGCATAATGAACAAACGATGTAAATAAGATCTAGTTTCTGGTCATTTATGCTTTCAACTTTTATAGAGAAAAATAGACAAGTTCTGTTAAGACCCTTCTCTAACTCTAGTAAAGTTCCATATTTATAGGAACAGTGAAAGCATACAAAAAATACTAAGGCATTGACACTTAAGTTTCGTATGAAATACACCTTAGTAAATAAACTTAACATACATACGAAGGGTACGAAAACCTTTGACATATTACAAAAAAATTCGACCCTTACAAAAGTCTTTGGAGGATTTGAACATCACGATTAAACCCGAGAAGTTATGTAGTTGTATTGGGAGTGAATGTAGCCTAATCAACTATATTCATTCAAAATATGACCCTCATGTGTTCGGGAGTAATTGTGATGGACAATGAATCAAAAACTTACCACCGAATTATCCAAAGAGACTATAGAACCAAACCTAAACAAAATTCAAAATACTATAGGAGTATTTGGTGTGCTATTGGTTTCTAGTATTTATACACTTACGTGCAGACACTATGGTCGGGTATCAGTAGCCAGGAAACCCCTATCTCCTTAGTCAGGGAAAAGCAGGGCGGCTTGACCCAGAGGAAGACCCAAAAGGAGACTCGGAGGAAGAACCAGAGGAGGAACATGAAGTAGAACTTGCAGATGGACCCGTCGAGTTAGTGGTGGACCTCGAAGAAGAAGAGATCGAGGGCAATGACGATGATGCCTCGAATGCAGAATCTGAGGTCATCAATCCTCCATACATGGCCAGAGTACAGACTTATCGTATGGGCCCTGGTGACCCCCATGCCTCATGGGCACTCGATATTGGAGATATAGTCGCCAGCAGGGGATCCGACTACCCTACAATATGACCCGAGATCTTTTCGATCATAGTCATGGAGCACCAGCTGATCGGGCCTTCCCAGTCATGGTCTACCGCACCTAAGACATGGGCAACCAAGCTCAGGACACCCCAATTAAAACAGACCAAACGTGGGCTGCTGCTGAGAGAGATGAGAGACAAACACATAAAGTGATCTGGGACTTCCAAACGAGACAGCCAGTTTAGGAGGCACGACTACGAGACACCGAGCGACAAGTAGCTCATCTCTAGGGTGTATCCACTTCATCAACACCACTACCAGACACTTTTCGCCATGATTAGGATCAGCTTTTCCCCCACTACAATCCGTTATGACTCTCTTTCGTGTACTAAGATGGTACTCACTAATGAAACAACTATATGCTCTTCTTATTTCGTGTTATTACATGAATCCACTTATTGTTGGATTAGTGTCTCAGTCCATAACTATAATTGGTATATACTTGACTCGACCTGGCATGGTCCATTTGGGTTGCATGGCATCGAAACATTTGGGTAGACCTTTTATTGAGAAGAAGATATTTGTGACATATTAATATATTATAATTTCTAATATATTAATATGAAATCATATTATTTAATTAGTATTGATCAAGAATTAATTTGGAATTAATTTAGTGACCTAAAGAGACTAATTAAATGAATGGGGATTGATTGTATAAATCATTGATTCTTATATATGTGGGCTTGTGATCCATGATTCGTTATGTTGGGTTTAACCCATGTGGTGACCCATGGATACTCCATGGAGGTTAAAACCCATGGAGCATAAGGAATGGGTTACATGGTGTAACCCTAATGTGCACATTGTATAAAGACACCATTGTTGGTGAAATCGGCAGTAGTGCATAATATAGAGGGCAAGCCAATTTCTATGAACTCATATCTTCTCTCATGGTTATTCCAAATGTTCATGGTGTTGTGTGAACCAGTTGAGGTGTCACATTTGGGGCACTAGGCTCTTGAGCTCCATGGAATCAAGAACCAATAAAGAGGTATGTAATTCTACTAGTTTTATATTACTTGTACTTCATAATATGCTAGTTAGGATAATACCTTGGAAAATTGATATTCGAATATATAATAGAGAAAACATAGATCCAAGGTATTTAGGGTTGCGTGTACACCATAGGAGGGTTAGATTGCTCAAACCCCAACAGTGGTATCAGAGCATAGGTTTGTTTTCTTGATACTTGATGCAATTTGTAAGAAAAAATGTTTTTTTTTTGGAATCTGCCAGTTTACCACGAGGTGGTAAATTTTACCATGAGGTGGTGACTGTTCAGTGAAAAAAAATGTTTTGGCCTGTTTTGGATTAGAATCATTACCACAAATTGTTTTTATTCTTAAAACTTGATTTTGATGTTATGGTAATGTTTATTCTCATCCAAATAAATTGTTGTTATCAAAATTTCAAGTTTTATATGGTTTATTTATGATTCTTGAAATAGTTGATATGCATGTTCAAGAACTTATAAGTTTAGAAGATCATAGGAATTATTTGTAACTTGCATGTTAGTTTAATTCTTGATCATTATGTGTTTTAATGGAATCCATAATTTGTCCTCATGTTATGGATTACCAAAAGTTTTTTCTTTTAAAGTCCATTAGTAAACACATACGTTACATAAAATGAGAAGTCACTTCTTTAAAATTGTCATTAAAGAATAAGCGGTTTCATAAAATGAAGAGTCTTCATTTTTATGAACCATTAAACTCATAAGTTACAAATTGAAGAGTCTTGGGATAGTTTCAAAACTTGCCCTCAAGTTTTGGAATTTGTAAAATCTTACACTTTAATACTTTAATTCCAAAATTAACCCTTAGAATTTTAAAAGTTTAAAATTCAACCCTTATACTATTATTATAATTTTAATTATATAGATATGTATAAGAATATGTCAGTCTTACCATTGGTAAGCCTCATTCACGAAGCCAGTCTATAAGGGGGGGTATAAGGTTACTTCCTATAAAATGGCCGTTTAATGGGTGTCCACTCTCACCCACCGCTTCCTTGACTAGTGGAGGGTCGTTAGTCGAACGGGTAGGAAAGGACTATAATTCTCCCTTCATTAAAAGTATAATGATAAATACTAAGTAACTAAACACTTATAAATTCCCAATCTTAGTTACTTAGGAAAATGTGAAAAGGTGCTAACCCATGAAATTGCACTTTGCACATTGTGAAGTCGTTAGTGGAGCATGTGTGGTTAACCGGCACACTAACCTGGGACTGACCAAGTGTGGCAAAGGGTAACTTAAATTTATCATAGATCGGTGGAGCGTGTGTGGTTAACCGGCACATCGATTAGGTGATAAATATTAAGGGTACCAAGTATATTTGCATGGTTATTCACACCTTGTTTGTGATCCTCGGCATCCCAGTCACAAACTTGAGAGGGCAAAATCGAGATTCAAACATGCCATTGAAAGTTCAATGTATCTCAAAAGATCTAGGAGTTTCAAATCCAATTAAAACTTAATTAGATTTCATTTTCATGGTGGAAATTCGTAAATCGTCATTTACCTACCTTCAACTATTTTATAACTTGGATTACGGCATCCTTCTTCCAGTTATAAGTAGGTTGTTGGGTCCTAGCCTGAATATTTCATATTGGGTATTATATTAAGGACTTTAAATCAACTAACTTGAATTTCTCCCTTATAAATGTCTCCTTCAGACACCTATGGTCTTCCCAAGTCTTTAGGAACAAGCTTCCTAACGAAGATGATATCCCAAATGGAAAACAAAGTGAAAGATCAATCCCTTTGTTGTACATTAGTGGGACTGGAAATCATACTTCACTTCCTCCACCACCTCCAATAAATCTCCCTATCCCACAAGTTTCAAGACTTGATAAGTTCTAAGTCACTCAATCCCTATTGGCAAGCAAAGTTTATATGTGCTTACATCTTAGAGGTTAAGTCACATATTGACAAGCCGGGAGAGTCGGGTGTTGAAGTCTCGAGGTAGCTGCATGTTGATTTGGTTCTTCAGTCACTCCCTGATGACAGATCATGACATGACCCTTAATGATCTCTTACCTATTTGCTTGATGATGCTGAATCAAAAATGATTTGGAGCATTGGTAAAACAAATTAGATTGGAAGATCTACTTCCCAAACTTTCATAGACATTAATAATGATAACACTAGAAGTCCAGAAAAACTTTCTCTTCCCAATGGAAAGGGATCGGCCATGGTCAAGTCGCTTGACCCAATGGTAAAGAGAAAGGCTAAGTATGTGATAGTCTCGTCTACCATTCCAAAGAGCCCATATGTTTCTTTTGCCAATGAAAGGGACATTGGTTGCGAAGCTGCCCAATTTACCTGAAATTTCATAAGAATGGTAAAAGTCAAAAGTTTGACTTTGCTTCAGGTAAAGTACATTATCTAACTCTATTAAGATCCTGTTTTGATATTCTTAATACATAATGCAATGTAATTGCATTTTGATGTTTTGGAAGAATCAAAGGAAGCTTAAAGAAAGAGTGTGCTGATTCTGATCGCATGGTTCGATGACCAGAATTTTGAGTCGCTACATAAGAGTTGTGAAATATTTCTTA
Organism: Lactuca sativa; assembly: GCF_002870075.4. Taxonomy (NCBI): domain Eukaryota; kingdom Viridiplantae; phylum Streptophyta; class Magnoliopsida; order Asterales; family Asteraceae; genus Lactuca; species Lactuca sativa. The sequence goes on along the minus strand of NC_056627.2, from coordinate 127,401,880 downwards.
GGAATATATAACAACAAGTTTTCATATGTATTTGCATTGTAAGGATAAGTTTTTCCGCAAGTTTTAAAATAAAAGAAAATTTTTGTTTTTATTTATTTTTTTAAGTATCCTTACAATGTCATTTGTGAAAAAATTGTTGTTTATATGTTTCCATTGATAATCAATATTGGTAAATGGATTTGATTCTTTCATTTGTGGTAGTGTCATAATTTACCAAATAAGGAAAGTTTCTCATTACCCAAGGTTTCAGTTGGACAGAACTTGGAAATCATGAAAGTTGTATAGTATGATGAATGAGAACTTTCATCTTTGGAAAATTAAGACTAATTCCTGGTTCACATGTATATGTGAGTCAAGTTAAGGACTAAGGGATCGAGTACACATTCTTGTGCACTGGTCAAGTCCACCACAAAAGATCGATAAGACTATTCGTCATGATTACTAAAGTTTAGTAAATATAGTTATACTTACAAGTTTAAGTATAATTCTGAAGCATTGGAAAAGTTTCCATGTATGACAGAATGGATAAGAAGAATCAAATAAGACAAAAAGATAAAACCTTCTCCAATCTGAAGAGATGGGAGAGTGCTTGAGTATCTTGTTTTATGATTATCTTAGTGATTATGAAGCCATATCACAATTGATCCTCTAAGGACACCTTAGTTCATTTGTTGGGCTAAGGAGAGGAATCATGAGTTGTTGAAATGGTTAAATCAAAAGATAAATCATACTTCGTTCCAAAGTCAAATCTTAGAGTCATACTCCAAGATTGAGCCTTGAGTGACATAATCTTAATAAAGGTTTAAAACACTTGTCAAATGTAGAGTAAAATGTTTTCTTACATTTGAAATTGGTAAGGTGTGATGTTTTGGAGAAGAAATAGACCAACTAAGACCAATTGTGAGAAATGTTTTTCCTTGATAAGAATCCGCACTAACTATTAAATATTTGTTTTGTCGAGGTTTGGTTCTTGAAAAAGAGAATCTTATATGTCAAGAGGACAGTAGGAGTCTTGAGATAGTTTTGACAACTGATCAAGAGTATTGTTAATCACTAGCCCACGACTTAAGGTTTATAAACTATCGTGGTGACTTATTCTTGTTTCTGTGCCATTCCAGTTAAAGTTGGCTATGCTTGTGAGTTCTATGAGCTCTAAATTGTTTGCATAAATACTTTGAAGCAATGGCAGGCCCTTGTGCTGACGGGTGGCAAGAAAATGAGATTGAACAAGTTCAGCCCATTTCAGTTTGGATTTGTCACTAACCTTGTCTTGTGATTATGGTTTTGACAAATTCACTTGGATAGGAACACATACACCATAAAATCTAAGTGTCATGAGGTTTCTCTTCGATTCATGAAAATGATGGTGAGGAAACGCTTTCACTAAGAAGATTTTAAGTAGATAGCAGTTGTGATATTTGCATTCTCATATAGTTAGTGGAACGTGTGTGGTTAACCGGCACACTAACTAGTGAGAATTGCAAAAGGTCTAGACAAACATGTGAGCTATCTAAGGAAAGGTGTATGATTTTGATAAACTTTTATCAAAGCATCTCATATCAGAAATCTGAAATTTGGTAAGAAAGTCATTGAAGTATTGATTTCAAGAAGTTCAGCTGATTTCTAGATACATGTCAGAGCTAGTGGGAGCATGATTATTATGTTAAGTGTTGCAAGTTATCAATGTTAATTATAGAAAACAAAAGTTTCAATTCGGGTTTTAAAAGTTGTTATGGTATAATTAAGGGAGAGGATTCTATACTTCATTCCAATTCTACAAGCTTAGATTGAGATTTTAGTCAACTTTAGTCAAAGATATATATGAATGTTATGTTGGAATGGTTCAACATAAGGAAATTCTATATATGTTGCATTCTCAAAATTCGATTATCATTACGACATCCCTCTTCATAGGTCGAATTATGAGAACATGGCAAATAAAAAGGAATAGAACCAGACATGACTAAAATGATTAAACAATTGTCGAGGACAATCTGAGGTTTACCAAAGATTGGTTGATCGTGGAAAATTGGAAATATAATGTAAACTTTGGAAAGGACCATATTGACATATTCTGAAAAGAGGCAACTCTTGTTCAGAAGTGATAGTCAAAATGGTAACATGGAATGGTTTCCATAGGTGGAAGTTATTCTCTGAATCTGTGCAAGATTAAAGAACTAAATGCAAAGAAGGATGTTCAAAGGAATGTACTTTGAATTTGAGACTTCATTTCCATGGAATTGCTTTCCATTGGAATACTTTGTAATGTCTGTTGCCAAGTCTTTGTGAGTTTTGTGCATAGTCATTACAAGGGGATCATTGCATATAAGTTTAGAATCTAACAAATTATAGTAGATGGCAAGAGTTTGGTATTCTTACATTTCCAATAAGGATTGGAGTTGTGAAAAAAACATCATTGAAATATTGTCAATTAATCTATTTCACAAAGAGAAGACCATATGTAAACATGGTGTGCATACTTGGAGTATGGCATAGCTATCGTTTGGACCAACATAGTATGCATGCTTGGTGCACGACATGCCTATTGTTTTGATTGAAGTATTAAGTTGATAAATTGAAACAATGAATAATGAGTAATCAATATGGTGCTTAGATAAAAGGGTATTTATTTACACTCAAGAGTTTAGGACCATATAGGATTAAGTATTATTCTTGTGTTTCACTTTGCATGTTTTGACTTCCAGAATAACTAGGTCATTCTTCCCGAATGACTAAGTTAATCAAACTCTCCACACTCAGTCATACTTTGGAAGTAGGCATTGATTTAAGACTGTCATGAATTTGGCTTGTATGATTTGTCTAATGTGCATTAGACATAGTAATGGTTGCTGCAACATTCATGAGTACTCATAAGGCCTGAGTATTGGATTCAACCCACGCTCATTTGGATTCACTTCATGGATTTTATCACGAGTGAATCATGAGACGATAATATCTTATATTCTTCAAACCTAGAGATATGAGTTGTTAACTATGAGTTGGTTATACATTGATTGCACAAAAACACATTTCTAAATCGATGTTATAAAATTTGCCTTTGTGTATGATTCAACAAGTAGTCAGTACAAGCATACGAGTCGAAGTTTTTCCATTCCTTTTACCTTCGGGATAAAAGCGATATTTGTGGGCCCCTCAATGATTTAGTGATGGCATCCCTAAGTGCTTGGCCAAGCCTGGACTGATTTGATTTGTTCAATTACTCGGTCATCATAAATTGGAAATCGAGAAACAACAAATGGACAGAGAAAATGATTATAATCCATGTCTCGTTCCGTATGATATCTAGATTGGAGGAATATATGATCACTTATCTAATAGACGCGTCATTGATTTGTTCAGAGTTCGACATCAGCTTTTAAGAACTACGATTGTTAATCAGGTTGTGAAGTTATACTTGCAATAATAGTTATTAGACTTATCCAAGTGGGAGACTGTTGGATTAGTGTCTAAGTCCATAACTATAATTGGTATATACTTGACTCGACCCGGCATGGTCCATTTGGGTTACATGGCATCAGAACATTTGGGTAGACCTTATAATGAGAAGAAGATATTTTTGACATATTAATACATTATATGTTATAATATATTAATATGAAATCATATTATTTAATTAGTATTGATCAAGAATTAATTTGGAATTAATTTAGTGCTCAAAAGAGACTAGTTAAATATATGGGGATTGATTGTGTAAATCATTGATTCTTATATATGTGGGCTTGTGATCCATGATTCCTTATGTTGGGTTTAACCCATGTGGTGGCCCATGGATACTCCATGGAGGTTAAAACCCATGGAGCATAAGGAATGGGTAAAGACATGGGTTACATGGTGTAACCCTTATGTGCACACTATATAAAGATCTCATTGTTAGTGAAATCGGCACTAGTGCATAATATAGAGGGCAAGCCAATTTCTATAAACTCATATATTCTCTCATGGTTATTCCAAATGTTCATGGTGTTGTGTGAACCATTTGAGGTGTCACATTTAGGGCATTAGGCTCTTGAGGTCCATGGAATCAAGCACCAACAAAGAGGTATGTAATTCTACTAGTTTTATGTTACTTGTACTTCATAATATGCTAGTTAGGATAATAAATTGGAAAATTGATATTTGAATGTCTAATAGAGAAAACATAGATCCAAGGTATTTAGGGTTGCATGTACACCATAGGAGTGTTAGAATGCTCAAAACCCAACACTTATATGCACAACCGAAAACCCCGAAACCGCTACATACTCAAGGACCTCAAAAACAAAACAACCTATATACTCTATGGATATATTTAATATTTGTGCTAACTCTACGATTACCCGCTACCATGAATACATCATAGGGATGTAGGTGGAAACATTGTGAATCATACGACGAAATGCGAAATTTATAGAGTACAACCAGACATGACCATCGTTACTTACGATCTTACTTATCATCATGCAGCAGAAAATGTCATCCCATAAAGATAACAAGCATGCCCATGATACACCACTCATGCGGATGGACTCTGCTACAATCCAAGCTGCTGGAACAGCTGCCGTAACCGTTGCTATGGCACAACTTAATATTAACAACACCAACAAAAGTGGAAATAGTGTCGACCACTCCAGCCGAAGTAACAACCCCGGAAACCAATGAGTGACAACTTATCAAGGCACTAAAAACCCTAAACTTAAGATCAGGAAGCGAAAGTCTGGAAGTAAGAGAAAGGGATGGTCAACTCAAGGATCCTCAAAGAAGCAACATGTTGTTGTTGTCCATGCGACCATGACACCTACCACATCAACACCAGCGAGACCATATGTTGGAAGCCTTCCAAAATGCAACAAGTGCAATTTCCATCATAACGGAGCCTGACAGAAGCGGTGTTGTAATAAATGAAAACAAATGAGTCACACCGCCAGATACTTTAGAGCTTATCCACAATATAATCAGCAGCCAAACAACAACAACAACAATCGCAACAACAGTAACAACAACACCAATTTCGGGGCCAGTCACACCTGTTATGGGTGTGGAGGAACCAGTGACTTCAGGCGCAATTTCCCCAAGGCTAACAATCAAGGAGCAAGAGGATCAGGAAGGGTCCTGACCTTAGGTCAAGGCGAAGCAATCCAAGACCCGAAGGTTGTTCTTGGTACGTTCCCACTTAACAAGGCTTTCGCTTACATCTTATTCAATAGTGGAGCTCACTTAACAACTCTTTCGCTTACATATTATTCAATAGTGGAGCTTACTTAACAAATATTTTGCTTACATCTTATTCAATAGTGGAGCTAACTTAACAACTATTTCGCATACAGCTTATTCACTAGTGGAGCTAAGCAAAGCTTCGTTAGTAACATATTCAAACACTTACTAAAACAACGACCTCAGAAGCTCAGCAAAGCCTTCACGGTGGAGATGGCTAATGGGAAAACTGAAACAACCAAAGATGTTTATGCAGGGTGCACATTAACGCTAAACAACCATTCATTTCAAATAGATTTGATGCCATTAAATATTCGGAGTTTTGATATGATCATCGGCATGGATTGGTTAAGCCCCACCGTGCTGATATTATGTTCCACGAGAAGGCCGTTTGCCTTCACCTCCCTAATCACGAAACTCTAATAATTTGTGGTGATAAACCTGGCGCCAATCTTCGTCTTATCTCGTGTATCAAGGCATAGAAGTGCCTGCACAAGAAGAATTATGCGTTCCTCGCTCATGTTGTAGACAAAGCCAAAGAATAAATCAACATTAAAGACATCCCAGAGGAATGTGAATTTTCGGATGTATTTCCCGAAAACCTTTCGGGAATACCCCAGAAAGACATGATGAATTTCAAATCGACCTCATACCGAGAACCACATCAATCGCCAAATTACCCTATAGGTTGGCTCCCACTGAAATGCAAGAATTATCAAGCCAAGTGACTGAACTCCTAGATAAAGGATTCATATGACCAAGCTTCTCTCATGGGGAGCTTCGGTTCTTTTCGTTAAAAACAAAGACGGATCCTATAGGATGTGCATTGAGTATAGGGAACTGAATAAGCTCACCATCAAAAACCGGTATCCACTTCCATGAATCGATGATCTATTTGACCAGGTTCAAGGAGCTAGTTACTTTTCAAAGATAGATCTGAGATCTGGTTATCATCAGCTCCGAGTCCGAGAAGAGGATATTCCAAAAACTGCTTTTAGAAATTGATACGGCCATTTCAAATTCGTCGTGATACCCTTCGGTCTAACGAATGCCCCCATGGTATTCATGGACCCTACGAACCAAGTTTTCTCAACCATTCCTAGTCAGCCTTTTCATTATTTTCATCGATAACATAATCGACTACTCACGAAGCAAGAACAAAACCTATCAACACCTACAACCGGCCTTGAAGGCATCAAACCTGGAGAATATCGCAAAGGAAGCACTGCATGGATGGGATAAAACCCTTGAAGTCAATAGACGAAGCTTATTGTTATAAGAGTTGAATTGGGCGCTATCTGGGTGATCGTCGATAGGTTAACCAAATTTGCCCATTTCCTGCCAATAAGGGAATCAAAAAAGACGGAAATATTAACACGAATCTATATCAAAGAGATCATGAGACTCCATGAAATACCAGTATCTATTATCTCGGTTCAGGATAACGGATTTACTTCAAGATTTTGACAGTCACTTTAGAAGGCTATGGGAACACAGCTACACATGAGCCTTGCTTACCACCCTCAAACCGATAGCCAAAGTGAACGAACCATCCAAACGCTCGAATATACACTCCGAGCTGGTGTGATTGATTTCAGCAAGTCATGGGACATCTAGTTACCCTTGACGAGATTCTCATACAACCACAGCTATCACACGAGCATCAAGGTTGCTCCTTTCGTCGCTCTTTATGGTCATAAATGCAGATTACCCACCAGTACTCTCAAGGGACCAGAGCTCGACTACAAGCATCACGAGACCGACATAAGAGTTATGCTGACAAATAGCGAAAGCTATTGGAATTTCCAGGTCAGAGATCGGGTACTATTGAAGGTCTCTCCCTGGAAGGGATGATCCACTTTGGAAACGGGGAAAACTGAACCTACAATACATTGGACCGTTCGAGATTCTCGCTCGAATTGGTCTGGTAGCTTATAAGTTGCAGCTACCTTCGGAGTATAGTAATGTACACCCCGTGTTCCATGTCTCGAATTTGAAAAAGTGCTTAGCACATGAAACTCTTGTCATTCCTTTAGAAGAGATTGAAATAAACGAGAATATATTGTTCGTCGAAGAACCAGTTGAGATAAGGGATAGGGAAGTGAAGTATAGGAAGCAGAGTCGCATCCCGATTGTGAAAGTTCGATGGAACGCTAAGCGTGGACCGAAATTCACATGAGAACGCGAAGACCAGATGGAGTTGAAGTACCCTCACTTATTCTCTCATTCATGATCCTACCTTTAGAAAGAATTTCAGGACAAAATTCCCTCTAACGGGGGGATGATATCACAACTGGCATTTTTCTAGGAAAATTCTATTCTCATGTAAACATCTTCCATTGTAAAAGCTTGTACTCTAAGTGAATACTATACTCTATTCTCGTTCAAATACATCTCATATGTTAAAATAAGGGTTGGAAACCCTAGAAATCCCGAGTCAAGTTCATTATGGACTAGGATTCTCTTATTGGGCCTAAGGGACCAATAAATCATCAATTCGATTATTTTGGGCCTAAATACCCTAATTGGGTTCTAAATGGACCCAATTCATAAATCTATGACATTTGGAACCATTTGGGCCTTGGATGATTCATTCTAACCCTAATGGGCCTCAATAGGCCATAAATGAATTAATTAGCCCTAATGGACCATAAACTCCATTTCTTTTATTCAAAAGGGGTTGTGAACCATCCTAAGGGCCCAATGGGCCGAAAAATATTATTGGGCCTATGAAATTCGATCAAAGCCAAGGATTTGATCCCACAACTAATTCACCTTCACCTATTGAGCCCATTCTCGGCCCAATGCATGGGTTTATAAAAAAATGATATTAAGAGGATGAAGGAGCTTTAGACACCTCTTTATTGCATGGTGGATCTCCATGCACATCACTTCACTCTCTCTCTCTCTCTCTTCTCCCATATTCTTCTTCTTGACCAAACACACTTACACCACCTCATTTCATTAAAAAATCCTTCAAAGAATTCTCTCTAGAAAAAAAAAACCCTCCTTCTTCCATCAAAATTTCGAGATTTTGGGTGCTCTCAAGAGGATTTTTCACCAACATCGTCATCCTTGGTAAGTTTTTGCTTAGATCAATGGTTTAGCTTCTTGATTTCTTCAAAAATCTCATCTTAACTCATACCATTTCGTGAATCATGCATCTTAGAGCCATCTAAGTTCTAAAGTTCTCCAAGAAGCTCGCTAGGACCAAAAATCTCTTCAGATCTTCACCAAAAACCAAATCCAAACCTCAAGGTGAGTTCAATCCCCCTATTTTCAATTTTTACTAAGTTTTGGGGAAGAATACAAGATAATTTGTGTAGATCTATGTGTATGTGCATGAATATGTGTGTTTTTCATGATTTATTTGGTGATTATGTGTTATTTACTTCATATATCTAAAAATATGTTAAGAATATGAATTTTATCACTTCGATCTACATACAAACCTTGAGAAACGTATGTGTTATCATATATAATATATGTAAACTTGTAGATCTGGGATATGTACACTTAAAATAGCAAAAATGATTGTTGTGTTCAAAGATCTACAAACTAGACTAAAAAATCAACCCTTGACAGAAAAGTTTTTGTCCAAACTCGAACTGTTTTGACCACTTTAATGATTATATTTTTCAAAACTGTTTTACATGTAGAAATTTCAGGTTTATACCTTTAAAATAAATACTCTCACGTTTTGATACGATTTTTCTACAATTTTTCGCGAATTTTACAAAAGTGCCTATCAGATTCGAAATAATTTCGGACCAGCCCGTCAAGGTGACCAATTTCACACTTGTTAGAAGCCATTAAAAATTATGAGAAACATTCTGAACAAAGTATACAAAATTTCCAAACTTCCAGAGTTTACGGATCCAAAGTTCAACTTACGATGATTTTTCTACAATTTTTTTTCAACAACCGGGTCAGAAAAGTCAAAAACCAGAAAAATGTGTAATTTTCACAAAAAATCAAGCCAAAAATGATATTTTTGACAAAAATGGATTATAAATGTTATTTTTACCAAAAACTAGCCATAAATACAATTTTTGAACGAAATGGGGATTTAAGTGTCATTTTTACTAAAATTGGGCCTTAATTGTAAATTTTTGGCTTATTGGGCCAAGAACGTCATTTTTACAAAAAGTGAGCTTCTATGCTATTTTAGTGAATAATTGAACCAAAACCAACAATAAAATAACAAACGGATAAATTTTTGATCATTTTTAGGTTATTAGGCCTTAATGGCCTATTTATATGTTAGATAAGTCATGAATCCTATGTATTTGTTTATTGGGCCTCACTAACCCATTAACATGCGCGACAGACCTGGATACTATTTGCGTGCTATTTGGGCCTATAAATATCATACATGTGAAATGGGCCTTAGTTGTCCTTTTACATATATTTTGGGCCCATGTTATATAATCTCATTCCTATCAGGCCTTGAAATGACTTACATGTTTAGCGATGCCTTAGTGGTTCACTTACATGGTTCATTGGGCCTTGGAATGAGTTTATATGTTTCTCTTCGTGTAAATTCGGTTAAGGATCTAGTGAGATTTGTCGGTTAGCACCTATTGAGTGTACGATCGTATCTTGTAGTTACAATCAAAGTCTCTTGGAGGGATAGCGGGGTTTTGTGTATAGATCTATACGGGGATGACACCCCATACCTGAGATGTTCGCTACAGTTAGACTACATCAGTCTAGGGTGACGATAACCTTATTCTATTTTTCCGTCGGCGTTCACAAATGCCAAGACTGGCGAAATTGTCATTATTTAGTATGGTTATGATGGCTCACTTAGAGGAATTAACGTTATGAACTTTACGGAAGACTATTTTCTTTTATCTTGGATTACTCGGAAACTTACTCACAATGGTACTCAACCTCAGGGTTGGTACGGAAACATTCTCTTTTCTTCTTTTACGGGCAACATCCGGTTGTATGGGGGCATTATATTTACATTCTCTTCAATCACTTTTGGCATTCTATTAAACAATAACACGCATGCATTAATACAAGATCAGACACAAACATACCAAACTAGTTTAAGAAAATACAGGATTTTCTTGGATTACAAAGTTATACAAATCATTTTGTCAAATATACTTATGAAATCACCAACATTTTTATGTTGGCCTTTTTAAATTAACTTGTATTTTCAGGAAACCGTTGAAGCAAGGTGGGATGAACAAACTAATGGATGTTTTGTTATATTTCTATTTCATCAGACTTTAATTATATTGGTATATAATATTCAAATACAATACTCTATGTAACCAATGTATGTTGTTATATTACATGTGTGGTGATGATAATGTTATGTTTCAATTATATACCTTGTGATGATACTCCAATGATGAAGTCACGCTCAAGCCCCCGGACGTTTCCACCGTGTGGTTCGGGGGTGTGACATTTCTGGCCGTGAAAATGGGGATGTCGCAGTTGGTATCACAGTATTAGTTTAAGCAAACTAGGAATAAGGATTTATTTCTAGAATTAAACTTAGAATTCTAAGCGATCGTGAGGAGTGTGTCTAATATATTTTAGGTAGTACACCTAAATAGACACAAGCACTAGCTTATCTAGCAAAGATGCCTAAAATGCTTTTATGTGCTAAATGATTTGTGATGCTTTATGAGGCTATCGTTTGATCGGATCTATGGTATGTTGACGATCAGATCTAGAAAGTTTATGAGTTCAGATTTCTAAACGTTTAACTACGATATTAGAAATGGCATGTAACTTTTCAGAGTAATAAGGAGGATTACGCGTCTAAACCTTCTCTATCTTAAATTTCTCGTCTTGAGCAAGTATTACGGTGTATGGAACGACATGATAAGGACTCGTAGCGGATATAGCAAATGGAGGAAATAAGAAGGATTATGATAGCAAATGATACCTATCAGAAGATATCAAAGGATTGGTATCTTACCTTTAGAATACGTCTGATAACATTACGTCTAGAGGAGTAAGTTATGTCCGAAGTACACCTTCGATTAGCGTAATTCTTAAAGTTGTCCCATCGTATGGCGTTTCTGATGGGTTTTGAGCATTCTAACACTTCCTAAGTGTACATGCAACCCTAATAACCTTGGATCTATGTTTGTCTAATGATCATGCAAAGTTGAATTCCAAGGTTATATTCCTATCTAGCATACATGGGGAACAATTTAACTTGAATAATAGATAGAATAACTTACCTTGTTGTTGCTTGTGTTCCTTGAAACCTTGTGAGCCTAGCACCCTAAGTGTGATGCCTCAAATGCTTCACATAACACCAAATGCTCTTGGAAAACTTATGAGAGAACACACACTTCTTGAAATCGGCCAAGCCCTCTTGTTTCTATAGTGTAGCCGATTTTGGTGGAGAATATGATTCTTATATAGTGTTGACACATCTAGGGTTACACCATGTAAACCCTAATGTGTCATGACTCTTCATTTCCATGACCCATGGGTTTGTAACTCCCATGGAGCATCCATGGAGCATCCTATGGGTAGAACCCAACTTGATAATCCATGGAGCCTCTTAGCCCACTACACAAGATATGGATGATTTACATAATCAACCCATATATTTAATTAGTTCTCTTTTGACCACTTAATTAATTCTAAATTAATTATTGATCAAACTAATCAAATAATATTATTAATATATTAGAACTCATAATATATTAATAATCTCCAAATGTTATTTCTCTCATTTAGTCTATCCAATTGCATGGTGCCATGCAACCCAAATGGACCATGCCGGGTCGGGTCAAGTACACACCAGAAATAGTTATGGACTTAGACACCTTATCCAACAGTCTCTCACTTGGATAAGTCTAATAACTATTACTGCAAGTATGACTTCAGGAACCGATCGGCAATCGTAGCTCTTTTCAAGGTTTCTCGGAACTGAGAAGATGATGGTACGCCATTTAAGATAAGTGATCATATAATCCTCCGTTCTAGATATCAGCCGGACAAATACATGGAACAATGTCTTTCTTATTGTCCAGCAGTTTGTTTGACAAAGAACTTAATTGAACACATCAACTTAGTTCTGACCGGGCCCGGTACATGGGTCAAAACAAAATCATCGAGGGGCCCAGATATCAGCTTCTAATCCAAGAAGGAACAGATAAACTTCGACTCATATGTTTGTTCTACCACTCATTGAATTACACACAAGAGCACGATTTATAACATCGAGTTACCAATGCGTTTTTGTACAATCAATGCATAACCAACTTGTAAGTAACAAATCATATCTCTATGTTTGAAGACTTATACGATATTACCGTCTCACGATCACTCGAGATAGAATTCCATGAAGTGATTCCAGTGAGCGTGGGTTGAGTCCAATGCTCAGAACTTATGAGCACTCATGATTGCTGTAGCCTTGTCCAAGACCTCTACAACCAAACATGACAGTCTTGGTTCATACCTACTTCCGACATATGACTGACTATGGAGGTTTGAATAATATGTTATACCAAACAAAATTATTCTGGAAGTCAAAACATGCAAAAGAAATATAGTAAACGATCGACAAGAGATAGCAACACCTTACTCATAAATAAAACATTTTTATTCATCATCAAATGTCAATTACACTTTACAAATCTCATGGTTATCTAACTACTAAATCTAATATCATCCTTCAGCCCTATGCTCCGAGCATGCTGAAGATGCTTAACCCGAGTCAGTCCCTTTGTGAGGGGATCTGCCGGATTCTCATCTGATGATACCCTCTTTGCCACGAGGAGTCCTTCTTCGATCCGATGTCTGATGAAATGGTATTTTCTGTCGAGGTGTCTGGATCTCCCGTGATCCCTTGGTTCCTTGGCTAAGGCAACAACACTTTCACTATCACAGAAAATTTCCATTGGCTCTTTAATAGCTGGTACAACTCCAAGGTCTCCAATGAAGTTCTTCAGCCATATCGCCTCCTTTGCTGCCTCGCTAGCTGCAACATACTCTGATTCACAAGTAGAATCTGCCAGTGTCTCTTTCTTGGAACTCTTCCAAGAAATCGCTCCTCCGTTTAGGGTAAAGACCCAGCCTGACTGAGAGCGGAAATTATCCCTATCAGTCTGGAAGCTAGCATCACTATACCCTACTACTCTCAAGTCATCACTCCCACCGAGGGTAAGGACCCAGTCCTTAGTCCTCCGTAGGTACTTGAGGATATTCTTTACCGCAGTCCAGTGTGCCTTGCCAGGGTTCGCCTGATACCTGCTAACCATACTCAGGGCAAAGGCTACATCGGGTCGAGTACACGTCATAGCATACATGATCGATCCTACAGCCGAAGCATAAGGTGTTCGACTCATTTCTGCTATCTCAGCCTCAGTGCTAGGGCTTTGTGTCTTACTCAATCTGGTATTACTCTGGATGGGTAACTCTCCTTTCTTGGAGTCCTGCATGCTGAATCTCTTCAGCACCTTATCCAAGTAGGTACTCTGACTAAGTCCAATTAGTCTCTTACTCCGATCTCTCAAGATCCTTATCCCTAAAATATTGGCAGCTTCACCAAGGTCCTTCATAGCGAAACACTTCCCAAGCCAGGACTTTACTTCCTGCAGGGTTGGAATGTCGTTTCCTATGAGTAGTATGTCATCCACATACAATACCAAAAAGCTAACTATACTCCCACTAGCCTTGACATACACACAAGATTCATCTTCACTCCTAGTAAAGCCAAATTCCTTGACCTTCTCATCAAAGCAAAGATTCCATCTACGAGGTGCTTGCTTTAATCCATAGATGGATTTCTCAAGCTTACACACTCTATTAGGGTACTTGCTGCTGACAAAACCTTCTGGCTGACTCATGTAAACATCTTCAGCCAACTTTCCATTAAGGAAAGCGGTTTTGACATCCATATGCCATATTTCATAGTCATGAAATGCAGCTATGGCTAACAGAACCCGAATAGACTTAATCTTGGCTACCGGAGAAAAGGTCTCATCATCATCCACTCCAGGAATTTGAGAGAAGCCCTTTGCAACCAGTCTAACCTTATAAGTGTGTACTTTACCATCCATGTCGGTCTTCTTCTTGAAAACCCATTTGCACCCTACTGTCTTACGACCTGGTACATTTTCAACCAAGTTCCAAACTTGATTGTCATACATGGATTGTATCTCACTATCCATAGTCTCTTTCCATTTAGCAGACTCGGGGCCTGCCATGGCTTCCTCGTAGCTGTTAGGGTCATCTTGAACTACTAGTGTCCCATCACTAATAAGTGTCTCACCTTCTGCAGTAATATGGAATCCATAGTAATGCTCAGGTGCACTCCTAACTCTCGTGGAACGCCTCAGAGGTACAGGTTTGTCAATTGGCTCAACAGGAGTTTCCTCCTCAAGTTGAGGGCTAGGGTTTGAAGTTCCTTCACCACTTGACTCTTGAATTTCTTCAAGATCAATTTGCCTCCCACTATTTCCTTGGCTTATAAATTCTCTCTCTCGAAAAACTCCTCTTCTTGCTACAAAGACCACATTGTCACTAGGTCTGTAGAAGAGGTAACCGAAGGATTGCTATGGGTAGCCGATGAAAATACACCTCTCGCTTCGGGGTTCGAGCTTATCATGAGTCTCGCGTCTCACAAAAGCCTCACAACCCCAAATCTTGATGTGGTCTAGTTTAGGTCCTTTACCAGTCCACATCTCGTGAGGAGTTTTGGCAACTTTCTTTGTAGCGACTAGATTAAGAATATGGGCGGCAGTCTCTAAGGCATACCCCCAGAATGAGATTGGTAGCGTAGCTCGACTCATCATGGAACGAACCATATCTAACAAGGTTCGATTACGCCTCTCAGCCACACCATTCAACTGTGGTGTCCTGGAAGGTGTCAATTGTGAGACAATCCCACATTCCCTAAGATAGTCGAGGAACTCTGAACTAAGATACTCACCTCCTCGATCGGATCGAAGCATCTTAATGTTCCTGCCCAATTGATTCTTGACTTCCTGTTTAAATTCCTTAAACCTTTCGAAAGTCTCTGACTTATGCTTGATCAAGTAGACATATCCATATCTACTGTAATCATCAGTAAAAGTCAAATAATAACGATTAGCATCCCTTGTGGCATGTTTGAATGGTCCACACACATCCGTGTGTATAAGGTCCAACAAACCTTCACCCCTTTCACACGAGCCTGTGAAGGGTGACTTTGTCATTTTTCCAAGTAAGCATGATTCGCAACTATCATCTGACTTAAGGTCAAACGACTCCAAGACTCCATCCTTTTGGAGTTGGCCTATGCGTTTCTTGCTTATATGTCCAAGGCGACAATGCCATAATGATGCTTTATCCAAGTTATTATTAGTAGTAGAATCAATACACAAAACATTATTTCCTAAGTTATCTACAACAGACACAGCTTCATACACACCATCACAAGGTAATGCTTTAAAATAAAGAACATTATTAAAGAAAGCATCAATAGAACCAACTTCATTATTAAACGAAAAGGTAAACCCTTGCTTGTACAAAGCATGAAAGGAAATAATATTTCTTGCCATTCCTGGCGAGTAACAACATTTATTCAAATCTAAACTAAACCCACTACTTAGCGATAAAGTATAAAATCCAATCTTGGTGACAGGTGAAGCTTTCCTATTCCCCATGATCAAGTTTATTCTTTCTTGCTCCACATCCTCACTTCTTCTTAGTCCCTGCAAGTCACAACAAATATGAATACCACAACCGGTATCAAGGACCCAAGAATTAGAATGGGGTGAGTTATTAGAAATGATAGTGTAAATACCTGCATGGTTGGGTTTGACTTTCCCATCCTTCACATCCTGCTGGTACTTTGGGTAGTTCTGCTTCCAATGAGCCTTTTCATGGCAATAGAAGCATTCAGCCTCTTTTGGGTCAGAAGAAGAAGTAATGAAACCTTTCTTGGTTCCACTTGAAGAAGAGCCACCAAGGGTCCGAGCCTTGGTACCCTTCGAAGATCTCTTTCTCTTCCTCCCTCGACTTTTCCCGATTGCCAAAACCAGAGTTGAGTTTGGAGTAGGAGTGATAGCAACCGAATTCCCCTTAAGACCTGTTTCTGCGGTCTTGAGAAGTCCCTGAAGTTTGCTGAGTGTGACTTCTTCCTTGTTCATGTGATATGTCATGCGGAATTGATCATAGCACGATGGTAAGGAGTGCAAAATGATATCAATTGCAAGATCCTCCGAGAAGTTCACATTAAGCTTCAGCAAACGATCCACATACCTTT
Organism: Lactuca sativa; assembly: GCF_002870075.4. Taxonomy (NCBI): domain Eukaryota; kingdom Viridiplantae; phylum Streptophyta; class Magnoliopsida; order Asterales; family Asteraceae; genus Lactuca; species Lactuca sativa. The sequence continues at coordinate 127,385,433 of NC_056627.2, read as the reverse complement.
GCATTTTCTGCATGTGGCTCGTGACGGATTCCCCGTCCTTCATCATGGTTGTTATCATGGAGCAGATGATTTCATACCTCTCTTGTCTTGCACTTTGATAGTATCTTTCCATCAAATCTTGGTGCATTTCATAAGGGTAGAAATCCTCATAAGACTTTTGGAGTTCTGCTATCATCGTGGCCATCATGATGCAAGCCACTTTCGTAGCATCCCTTTCATGTGCCCGAAAGTCAGCGATCTCCTGAGGAGTTGCAGTGGTCTCATCAATCTCCTTAAGCTCCTTGTCAAGGACATATTCTTTGTCCTCGTAGCGGGTAATCATTCTGATGTTTCTGATCCACTCATTGAAGTTGGATCCATCAAAGGTGACTTTCCCACACAAGTTCATAAGGGTAAAGGAGCCATTAGGATTAGAACCAGAAGCATTGTTGAAAGACATCTGAAGAAAAGAGAACAAGATTAGTTTAGATATAAGAGAGTCCTTAATAAAACACCCAAATGTAATATTAAGGCTAGGATCCAATCACAATATAATATAACTTAGAAGAGGTATGCCGTAATCTAAGCTATATCATATTTGAAAGGTAGGTGAATGACGATTCACCAATTTCCACCACGAAAACCGCAATATTTTAGTATTAGGTTTTTGAATGGTTCTTAGAAATTCCTAGATTCTTTGAGATTCAATGAACTTTTCAAAGGCATGTTTCAATCTCGAGTGTGCCCTCCAAGTTTTGTGACTGGGATACCGAGGATCACAAAACGAGATGTGAAGTAACCATGCAAATCACTTGGTACCCTTAAAGTTTATCACTCAATCGATGTGCCGGTAAGCCACACACGCTCCATCGATACTATAATAAACCCTAAGTCACCCTTTACCTACCTTGTTAAGTCCAAGTTAGTGTGCCGGTTAACCACACACGCTCCACCAACGACTTAATCAAAGTGTAAAGTGTAATTTCATGGAATAGCACCTTATTCACATTTTTCCTAAAGTAACTAAGATTGGGAATTTAATAAAACATTTAGTTACTTTATAATATTCATCATACTTTGAATGAGAATTTGTAAGTCCTTGTCTTACCCGTTCGGCTAACGACCCTCCACCGGTCAAGCAAGCGGTGGGTGAGAGTGGACACCCATTAAGTCACCATTTTATAGGCAACAACCTTATACCCACCTTATAGACCGGCTTCGTGAATGAGGCGTACTAGCGGTAAGACGACTTTGTTCTTATATATATATATATATATATATATATATATATATATATATATATATATATATATATATAATTATTAAATCATAATGATATAAGTATAAGGGTTGAATTTTAACTTTTAAAATTCTAAGGGTTGGAACTAAAGTTTTTAACTTAACTTTACTTGTTCCAAAAATTGAGGGCAAGTTTTGTAAACTTTCAAAACTTTTCATTTCTTGTAACTTATGAGTTTAATAGAGTGATAAAATGAGGACTTTTCATTTTTCCTAACTCTTGTGTTCTTTTAATGGTTTTTAATCCAAGAGACTTTTGGTTTTCCATAACTTGAGGACAAGTTATGGACTCCATTAAAACACATTATGATCAAGAATTAAACTACCACATAGGTTACAAATAATTCCTATGATCATCTAAACATCATAAGAACAAGAGTATGAATATGAACATGAACACCTTCAAGAATCAAAATCACATTTAATCTTTGTAATTTTGATAACTAGTTGTTGTAAATGAGTTAGAAAAGACATTACACCTTCTAAAACAAGTTTTCAAGTACCAAAACAATTTAGGGTAATGTTTCTAATCCATTTCCAGCAACTAAAGTCGAAAATCTGCACTCTGTCGACCCTACTCGCCGAGTGCATAAACCTACTCGCCGAGTAGGTTGAAGATACAAGTGAACTCGACGAGTCCTCCCCATGGACTCGCCGAGTCCATCAGTCAGACAGCAAGTTTTTCGACTTTCTTCAACTTTTAAGCACAAATAACAAACAAACAAGCCTAGGCTCTGATACCACTGATGGGTTTTGAGCATTCTAACACTTCCTAAGTGTACATGCAACTCTAATAACCTTGGATCTATGTTTGTCTAATTATCATGCAAAGTTGAATTCCAAGGTTATATTCCTATCTAGCATACATGGGGAACAATTTAACTTGAATAATAGATAGAATAACTTACCTTGTTGTTGCTTGTGTTCCTTGAAACCTTGTGAGCCTAGCACCCCAAGTGTGATGCCTTAAATGCTTCACACAACACCAAATGCTCTTGGAAAACTTATGAGAGAACACACACTTCTTGAAATCGGCCAAGCCCTCTTGTTTCTATAGTGTAGCCGATTTTGGTGGAGAATATGATTCTTATATAGTGTTGACACATCTAGGGTTACACCATGTAAACCCTAATGTGTCATGACTCTTCATTTCCATGACCCATGGGTTTGTAACTCCCATGGAGCATCCATGGAGCATCCTATGGGTAGAACCCAACTTGATAATCCATGGAGCCTCTTAGCCCACTACACAAGATATGGATGATTTACATAATCAACCCATATATTTAATTAGTTCTCTTTTGACCACTTAATTAATTCTAAATTAATTATTGATCAAACTAATCAAATAATATTATTAATATATTAGAACTTATAATATATTAATAATCTCCAAATGTTATTTCTCTCATTTAGTCTATCCAATTGCATGGTGCCATGCAACCCAAATAGACCATGCCGGGTCGGGTCAAGTACACACCAGAAATAGTTATGGACTTAGACACCTTATCCAACAGTTTCCACCACCAACCGAGTTTAAGAAGAATTGATGATTGGAGATATATATGGAAGGAGTCCTAGTAGAGTCTACGGAAAATTTTATGATTCTTTGGACACATTTTTATGTGTTAAAATTGTTTTTTTGATAATAACTTGGAGAACTACAAGACAATACTTGGGACGAGTATGATTAGGTGTGAATGGTAGTAGAGTCCTATACTACCAGAAGCACAGGACTCACACTTGGATCAACGAAAGTCAAAGGTTACCAAGGCACTAGTAACTGATTTTGTTTTGTTCATGTTTGTCGTTACCATCGTTTCAGTAATGACTAGGAAGATGATTGTTAATCCGACCTTTGTGGTCATATCAAATCGAGTCCAACCAAGATGAATATGTTACATGGTTCAAAGTACCAAGATCGATGTAGCATCAGACTTAAGTCAGAAGATTGAAGTGAAAGATAATCGAAGCGATCAATAGAAGTATCGCAACCGTTGTTAAGGTAAGAAGCTTGTAGCTAGATGTGCTACATGCTAGAATGTGATTATTTTATGTTAGAAAATGAAGGAACGTATATTCCATTCTGCAATTTGACTCTAAAATACCTGATTCTAAGCGTTACATCATACAATGAGAGGTCATTAGAACATAACCCATCGTTATGTTACGATAATCAAAGGAAAGAACCTATCTTAAGTTAAGTCTGTCAAGCAGGAGCAGGAGTCTCCAATAAGGATCGAATTTGTAACTCGAAGGTTACAATTGAAAGTCCAACATAGTATGAAGAGCAGGTGCAAGATTGAGCACCGTCAGCAGTCAAGAAGTCCAATAGTTAGATACTCATTCGAAGGAACGTTGAAGTTACGGTTATTACCTAGGATGAAGAGTTAACATATGGAGTCATTATACAAGCCCTGTTTCGTTGTTGATTCCAGGACGTAATCACCTTAAGGGGGAGATAATTGTAACGCCCGCAGATTCGGGCTAGTCAATTTAGAGACAATAAGCGTCAAAAATAACTTTTTTTGATATAATATTATTTATAATAAATAATCTTGACCAATTTATAGTATATGTCACATGGGTTCCGTACATATAAAGAACGCTAAAATCCGAGTTATAATGAAGAAGTTATGACCCGTCGAAGTTTTATGGCAAAACCGGCACGACACCGGGAATCGTAAAAAGTGAATTTACGATAAAACGTCTGAGGTCTGCTCCACCACAAACTCGCTTTCGCCTGTAAACACTTTGGACCGAAAACCGTAGACCCCGCTCCACCGAAAACTCGGACACGCTCCTCCTGACGCAATCGTGTTTCCAACCGCAAACCCCTCGCAAACCCTAGCCATTTTGCGAAAATGGCCGCAGGATCTTGCTGTTTACGACCAAAAAACGCAATTTTTTCACTTTTTGGCTCCAAAACTCGATCAAAAAGTCATTTTTACGAAGAACGCAAAGAACAAACCCCTAATATTTCTTCAAAAACTATCCAAAAATGTAAGATCCTTCAAGAAAAAATACAAAAACGCTCAACATCTTGCCAAAATGATTGATACGATCCAAACTCTAATACCAATTGTAAGTCCCTAAAATTGCTTGATGTATCAATCCGATGCACTTGATGGTGTGGAATCCCAATCAATTGGATGATGCAAGATGTGAAGGAGAAGAAGAAGAACTAGATAAATCTTCAACGTATTGATGATATGAAGGATGATCCAACATAAGATTCATACACACACACTTTTTCTCTCTAATTTTCTCTCTCTAGAACATGATATTAATAAATGAATGAATGTTCCTCTAGAACACCCCTCCCCTCCTAGACTCCCACTAAACACTCCCCTAATGACCATTTATGCATATGGACCAAAAACCCAAGCCCACAACTCAAAGGCTGGACCAAAAACACAAGAGTTTTCGATCCAATCTAAATAATAAACTCAATAATATTTTCGCCCAAGACTAAAAACAATAAATGTTTAGAAAAGAAAAGTATAAACCATATTTTGGACCCAACAATCTCCCCATTGGTTTATAGCTTTCTTTTCTTTTGATCTAACAAACTCCCCCAAGGTTTGTAGCTTGCTATTCTTTTTAATCTTCACTTTGTGTTTAGCTTCAACGTTAATCTTCGATTTCTTCACAACTTTCAAGATGAACATATGAATCTTCTATGTGAATGACTTCATCTTGAACAGTTGAGTTTTTCTTCAAATTTTGACTTTGAACGCACGTTGAGTGTGGAGGCTTCTTGAAAAGATTCTTGTAAAAAACAACACTTTCAGCTTGAGAATCTTCAGACAGAATAATAGAGAACAAATCTTCTGGATCTTCAGCAGGTTCATAGATAGCAGCAAATTGATTGAGGAGGATTCAATGCAATCTATCACATAATCTTCAAGCACAGCTTCACCTGGCTTCTAGGGTTGAAAGATTGAATGTTGAAAGAATAATCTTCATTTCTTGTTCCTTCGACTGAGAATTCTTTAACAATCACGAATGAAGCCTTGGCTCAGAAAATCTCTATACAGTCTCCATGAGTTTCATCTACATCTGAATTCACTTTTCAAGACAAGGAAATTTTTGAGATAAAAACAAAACTAGAAGAAAGCTTAGCACACAATATTTTTGAATTTTTCATATTTTCTGAAAAAATAAAAATAAAATAGAAACAAAAATATTTTTGGATTTTTGATTTTTCTAAAAAGGAAATAAAACAGAATTAACACTATTTTTGGATTTTTAATTTTCTGATTTTGTTTGATTTTCAAAATTTTAATTCTCTCCTTTAAATTTGTGCATAAAGGAAAACTATGAACAAATTTCACAAAAACAAAAATATTTGGGATCAAAGTTGTCAAGCAATTTAATATCGTTTACCAGCACACACCTGCATGTCTAGATCTAGTCAATCGCCGGTATTGTGGTCCACTTAAACACAAAGGATATTTTTGACAAGTTGGACAGATAATAAGTGACAAGACATTTGCACCTATATTCCTAAATGGACCATTTAGCTGACGACAACCAAGTATATTGTTGTCCACTTAAATTCAGCAGCGAGATCTACATACAACATTTTAAGTTGTTCAATTTTAGATGTACTAGAACGTGTTTCCCACTTCCTAACATACCCTCGTAATCATGAACTTCCAAAGAACTCCTTTTTGTAGGTGAGTATTCAAGCATTAAGAAAGAATTAAGATATAGAAGTGCATATGTTGTATCCCAGGTCGGATGTCTTCCAATCACGTAGAGGGAACAACATATGACTATCATACATAGAGGATTATAGAGATAGTAGGGTACATATGTTGTGTCCCATGTCAGATCTTCCGATCACGCAGAGGGGACAACATATGACTAACAGATAGAAAGAATTGCATAAATAAGAAGATGCATAGAGATAGAGTTGCATATGTTGCATTCCAGGCCGAATATGTTCCAATCACGCAAAGGAAACAACATATGACTGACAGATAGAAAGCAAGAAAATAATTTCCTACAGACCTACTATATCAGAACCCCCAGTTTCCCTATCAGTACTTGTGACAACCCGAACCTTTTGCCGTTTCCGTTGTTCGATTTCCGTTAGTAAAATTTGAATTTTCATTAAATTTCCGTCAAACTTCTTCGTTTAGAAAATCATCTAGTTTTATATAATTAAATTTTTATACGAGTCGGAACCAAAGATTACACGAAAAACCCGAATTTTCTGGAAAAATCAAACGGTTTTCAGCCTAAGTGAGTTTACAGTCGTAAACCCGTGTACGACCATACACTCGTTTACGGCCAATGTTGGGTGGACCCCACCACCGACCATGAAAACCCCTATAAATACGAGATCCCACCTTTCATTTACACTTTTCTGGCTGAACTCTCTCTCCTTCTCTTTAAATTCTTGACCATACACCCCTAAAACACCCTTATCCTTCCGAAAATCATCAAGAATCGTCATTAGGAGTTGATTTGGAGCATCTAGAACACATTTTTCATCGATTCCAACACCCTTGTTCTTGAATGTACGATCGTACACCCTTCAAATCTGCGAATCTTCATTGACCGCACACCAGTTCAGAATCGTACACACTTCAAACCTTCAAAGGCCGTACACCCTTCAAGAGACGGTTCACGGCCGTACACCAGTTTACGACCATAAACTCCCTTCACGGCCGTAAACCCCATTTACAGCCATACAGACTCCCTAAGTGGTGCATTAGACTGAAAACCCACTTTCCTCGATTCAATCAAGTCCCGACAACATTCCTTAACCAAAAGCAAGTGTTTTTCTAACACTTTATCTAACAAAATCGCTAATTTAGATACGTATATGTATTTAATTGTTATTAGGATTCCATTAAGTGCCATGTACAACAACTCGAGGGTCTTCGTTTCCAGTTCGTTGATTCGACTCTTGCACACAACTAACAGTCAGTTCATACCCCTACTTTTTTATGATTTGTAGTTTTTTCAGAGGGGGGGGAGGGTACAAGTCAAACTCAAATGATTTTAACAAGTTTAAAAATTATGCAATTGATACAGTCAAACGATTTCCACGTTTTATAAAATATTTAGATATTTTATCCCTTTTGTACTATGTTGAGCATAAGGGACACTTTTATCTTGGAAACATAATTCCAAAACTTTTATAACAATTTACAAACCAAGTACATAACATTTTAAGCAAACTATAATGGGTATAGTTTGGGGAATTCAATACACATCTTTTACCGATTCAGATTACATACATGGGTAAACCTATAAACTATGATAGATTTAGTTTATGATATACATTGCTACAAGAGTACAACATTTAATAATTATTTAAGTATAATTAGTATTACCTTATACAGTATACAATGGATTTCAAATACAAGAGAACAATACAGAACCATACGTAAACTAGTTAATACAGGATTGTGAGGCAACTCTTCGATTGTACCCTTCGGGGTATAGATTAAATCCTATCATAGTATAACCAGAGTCTCCTGGAGGGAGAGCGTGAGATTTGTGAATAGATCTATTCGGGACTGACAATCCCACACCTGAACTGCTAGCTACATTTAGACAGACATGCCTGGGGTGACAAATGTCATTTAACCGACACTTGAAGAACGTCGTAAAGGTCACTAGGTAATATCAAGCATGGTTATACGACTCACAATAGCATAAACTAACCATTTGTTTACGGTATTTCATTCTTCATTAGTTTTATTTTAAGTAATGTAACTACAATACATACTGGTGGTAGCCAGGGTTTTCCAAACATAACATACTATACATATTGGCGGTAGCCAGGGTTTTCAAACAGAACATACTATATTAAGGTTTTTGCACAAGAATACACACATACTACGATTGATAGTAACCAGACATGTAAACTAACGTTTTCAGTAACAAACATTCCTAGTTAATTCTATAATTCCTTAGTTTAGGTATCAGGGCTATATATGGAGAATATTCGATAGACTGTGGAATGTGTAGTTTCCGCCTCATTTCCTGTTCCTTGTTTGGTTGTCGGCTTAGGGCAGATCCACATAATCAACTGTCTGTTCAATATTGGTTTATACGTGGCTATCATAAACTAAGTGGTTATAGACGGAACTGATATTATCCTACTTTTACTAATGAAAATATTGGGTTTTATTGGAAACATACGAACATTTTTACAGAGTCATCAATAGGTTTTCAATACAAAAACATCGTTTATGAACACACCAGCTTTATGCTGATACTCTTTCAAAACTACTTGGATTCTTAGGAAATCAGTAGACAGGTACCTCGACAAACTTTTCAAAAGACGAAGCGTATAGAGTCTCGTCTTTCTTTTTGTTTATATTTTTGGTGTATAAAAACAAGAATCAAACAGATGTAAATATCTTTTCATATATGTATTCAATGTAATGGTTGTGTTTACTATAGTTACTATGATGCAATTGTTGTGATACTACACATGATGTCATCCACCCCCGAACGTTTCCGCCGTTCTGGTTTGGGGGTGTGACAGATTGGTAGCCGAGCCATTGTTTATAGTGAACTAAGTATACCGAACCTTACATGGTATACAACTATAAACACAAAAAGGGCCTAAGTTCTCTAAACTAAAAGTAAACTTTTAAAATGTAAGTATTTTAAAAAAAGTATACAAGTATTCATACGTACCAGAAACAGTATCATAAGTGGAACAAAACAAAAGTATTTGGATGTTGGACGCTGCGGTTAAACCTAGGTAGTTATGTAATCATGTCTGAGATCAATATAGCCTGATCAACTATATTTATTTGAGAGATGACCAACATGTGTTTGGGAGTGACTGTGGTGTTGCAGCAAGCCTAAAACTTACCAAGCTATATACATCAACATATCGATAGAACATAATATACAACTTAAAATACTATAGGATAATTTTAGCTAGAGCCGAATACAGTGTATAAATTCATTCCAAGTGTTGCTACTTATTTCTTCTTAGCGATAGTTTACTTGCATGGGTAACCTTTCTCTATTTATCGCTTAGCAGAACACTTTATTTATCATGTTGATATATATCTTGTTTCATATCTCTTAATTCAAAATCTAGGGGACTTACCATCCTCTTCTTCCTGATTATTTTAGAAAAAGATGCCTCCCAGAAAGAGACCCAACAGAAAGAACAACGATCCTCCGTTGCCGCCACCTCCTTAGTTCGATCTTGCCATGTTCCATGCAGCAGTTACAGCCATTGTGGCTGTAGCAATTGCACAAATAAACCCTGGTGGGGCTAGCGGATCCGGAGGTGGTACTCATCCTTAGAATCTCGGCAATCAGGGACATCAAAAGGAGTGTTCCTATAAGGATTTCATGAATGAAAAACCCAAATCCTTCGACGGCAATGGAGGAGTCATTTACTTAACTCGATGGTTTGAGAAGATCGAATCCATTTTTGAAATTTGCGCTTGTTCCGGGGAAAACAAAGTGAAGTTCACCGCCTTCACCTTCACCGACAGAGCATTGACCTGGTGGAATGGTCGAGTCAAATCCCTAACTCTGCCAGTAGCAAATGTTATGGGTTGAGAAAGCTTGAAGGAGCTTATGCTTGCTGAATACTGCCCAAGGGGTGAGATGCAGAAGTTAGAACCTGAGCTTTGGAACCTAAAGATGATGGGTTCTGACATTGCCGCTTACACAGCTAGATTCTGCGATCTGTCTCTTCTATGTCCAGGAAAGGTCACCCCGGAAAGCAAACAGATAGAAAGGTACATATAAGGACTAAGGCCCCCAACTCAAAGGAATGTCTTGGTTGATAAGCCTACCACATTTGATAGCGCCAAGTGCCTGGCGCAGATCCTGATAGATCACGGGGTTGATCTCAATGAAGTGGCATCCGCTGCCGAACCACCAAAGGCGACTGGCGGAAAGAAGAAGTTTTGGAACAAGCGAAAGGGCCAGCATTCACAAGAGCCCTCCAAGAAACAACAAACAGTTGCAGTCCATGCTGCTACTTCTCCTGCTGTTGTTCCAACCACTCAAGCACCTGCTAGTAGATATGCTGGTACCCTTCCAAGGTGCGACAAGTGAAACTTCCATCATCATGGGCAGTGCAGGGAGATAATGTGCAACAATTGTGGTAAGAAGGAACACACAGCTCGATTCTACAAGGCACCAGTCCAACCAATCAATCAGGCTCCTAGAGCGGGCGCTTGTCAAGCTTGTTATGGTTGTGGGGAGGTTGGGCATTACAAGAGAAATTGCCCCAAGGCAACAATAGCTGGCAACACAGAGAGAGCGCTAGCTATGGGCCAGGAGGAGACATTTGCTGATCCTACCGTTGTTACGGGTACGTTCCTCCTCGATAACTCATATGCATGCATTCTTTTCGATTCTGGTGCGGAGAGAAGTTTTGTCAGTCATGCATTTAAACATCTACTCAAGTGTAAATCCTAACCTTTAACCAAAACATTTACCGTCGAGATGGCTAACGGAAAGAAAGAGAGAACTAACGACATATTCATAGGTTGTACCCTTACCCTAAACGACCATTCTTTCCCAATCGACCTTATGCCAGTTTCCATAAAAAGTTTCGATATCATCGTTGGCATGGATTGGTTGAGCCTCAATCATGCTGATATTCTTTGTTATGAAAAAGCCGTCTGTCTCAATCTTCCCTCGGCCGAAGCCCTCATAGTCTACGGTGATAAACTCAGCTCCAACCTTCGTATCATTTCATGCATCAAAGCCTAGAAATATCTTCGGAAGGAGTGTCATGCATTCCTAGACCATGTTATTAACGAAAAGCAGGAAGTTAAAGACCTCAAGAGCATCCCCAAAGTCTACAAATTTCCTGATGTCTTCCCCGAAGATCTTCCCAGAATCCCTCCTGTGCGCCAAGTCGAGTTTCGTATCGACTTAATCCCCAAAGCTACTCCTATAGCTAAATCCCCGTACCGTCTAGCTCCGGCAGAAATGCAAGAGTTATCCAGTCAGCTCAATGAGCTGCTCAGCAAAGGATTCATAAGACCAAGTTCCTCATCCTAGGGAGCCCCGATCTTATTTGTGAAAAAGAAGGATGGATCCTTTCGAATGTGCATTGATTATCGGGAACTAAACAAGCTTACCATCAAGAAGCGTTATCCCTTACCCAGAATCGATGACCTCTTCGATCAACTTCAAGGAGCCAGTTACTTCTCAAAAATAGACCTAAGATCAGGGTACCATCAGTTGCAAGTTCATGAGAATGATGTTCCCAAGACAACATACCGAAATCGTTATGGACATTACGAGTTTGTAGTAATGCCCTTTGGTCTAACCAACGCACCGGCGGTATTCATGGATCTGATGAATCGAGTGTGCCGCCCTTTCCTAGACAAATTCTTGATAGTGTTTATTGATGATATACTTGTCTATTCCCGAAGCGAGGAAGATCATGGTCAGCACTTGAGGCTAGTGTTGGAAACTGTAAGGACGGAGAAACTATAAGCGAAATTCTCTAAGTGCGAATTCTGGATCCGAAAAGTAACTTTCCTTGGTCACATGGTTAGCGAGGAAGGCATACACGTGGACCCTTCCAAGATCAAAGCGATTGATAATTGGTCAGCACTGAAGACGCCCACGGAAATCCATCAATTCTTGGGTCTCGCGGGCTACTATCGCAGATTTATCCAGAATTGTTAAGCCTTTAACCACCCTGACACAGAAAGGTGTAACCTTTAGCTGGGGAGAAAAGCAAGACACTGTGTTTCAAACATTGAAGCGGGATCTATGCAGCGCACCTATCATGTCCCTGCCCGAAGGGACAGAGGATTTTGTTGTCTACTGTGATGCATCTAATCAAGGCCTAGGCTGTGTGCTCGTGCAGCGAGGAAATGTTATTGCCTATGTCTCGAGGCAGCTGAAAACACATGAAGTCAATCACACAACTCACGATATAGGGTTGGGAGCAGTGGTCTTTGCGTTAAAGATATGGAGACATTATCTCTACGGAACCAAGTGCATTGTGTTCACCGACCATAAGAGCCTACATCATATCTTCGATCAGAACGTGTTGAACATGAGACTCGGTGATGGGTAGAGTTACTTAGTGATTATGAGTGTGAAATACGCTACCATCCCGACAAGGCCTTGTGGTAGCGGATGCCCTTAGCCGAAAAGAGTATTCAGGCACTAGCAATAACCATCCATTCCCATTTATCCGCTCAAATCAGAGAGGCTCAGCTGGAAGCCTTAAAACCAGAGAACATGTCATATGAAGCCTTGAGATGAATGGAAAAAAACTTAGAGGTCAAGGGAGACGGAGTTTACTATTTCATGAACCGGATCTGGACCCCAAAGTACGGCGTTTATAGGGATGTTGTCATCAATGAAGCTCACAAGACTAGATACTCCGTTCACCCAGGTTCAGATAAGATGTATCTGGATCTCAAACAACTCTATTAGTGGACGAACATGAAAGCAGAGATCGCTACCTTCGTGGGCAAGTGCCTGACTTGCACCAAGGTGAAGGTGGAATATCAAAAGCCCTCAGGTCTACTTCAGCAGCCAGAAATACCTGAGTGGAAGTGGGAAAAGATTACAATGGATTACATCACTAAGTTGCCCAAGTCTCCGAGTGGGCACGATGCCATCTGGGTAATTGTCGATCGGCTAACTAAATCCGCCCACTTTCTACCTATCAAAGAAAACTATAAGATGGAGAGGTTGACACAAATCTACATTCGAGATATAGTCCGCCTGTGTGGTGTACCCGTATCCATTATCTCCGATCGAGATAGCAGGTTTACCTCTAGATTTTGGCAGTCACTATAAAAGGCTCTTGGAACTAAGCTGGATTTAAGCACAACTTACCATCCACAGACAGATGGGCAGAGTGAGAGAACCATTCAAACATTGGAAGATATGTTGAGAGCCTACATCATCGACTTTGGCATGTCGTGGGACACTCATTTACCCTTGGTTGAATGTTCCTACAACAACAGCTACCATACTAGTATCAAGGTTACGTTGTTCGAATTCCTCTATGGCCGTAAGTGCAGATTCCTTCTGTGCTAGGCTGAGGTGGGTGACACACAGCTAGTCAAGGGTCAAGTCCTCGATAATACTCTCACATGCCCAGAAATCATCCGAGAGACTACTGAAAAGATCGTACATTTTCGGGAATGACTAAAGGCTTCAAGAGATAGACAAAAGAGCTACGCCGATAAGAGATGAAAACCCTTGGAGTTCTAGGTTGGTGACCATGTTCTATTGAAGGTCACACCCTGGAAAGGCATGATACGCTTTGGAAAGCGTGGAAAGCTGAATCCAAGATACGTTGGGCCATTCGAGATCCTCGCAAGGATCGATCCCTGTAACGCCCGGGTTTCGAAGCTAAGCATTATCAGATGATGCAATGGTTTAGGTCAACTATTGTAACTCTTTTGAGATAATAAAGATGAAATATTTGAGTATTATGTGAATTATGTGCCTTTATATGCTTATTACTTGTTTATAAATGTGTAATATATGAAGAATAAAAATAAGCGTCAAAATTAAAGTGTGATATAAACTCGATATATTTACATAAAGTTTTAGTGGCCGAAACAAGGATTCTGGGGATATCAACAACGCCGAAATCCGAGTTATAAGGAAGAAGTTATGACCCGTCGAAGTTTTGCGACGGAACCGGCACTGCACCGGGAAGCGTAAATAGTGACTTTACGATAGAGCGACTTTTATCCTTAGCGATCTAAATGAAAGTTGTAGAATATGTTAAACCGAGAGTGTCCATAAAAAGAACGCCTAAATCAGACTTTGTATGAGGAAGTTATAATTTTTCGAAGTTTCGGCTTGGCAGTGTACAACTCGAAGTGCGAATATTAGATCGAGCGGTTTTTAGCCAACACAACCAAAACGAGAATCGAATATCTCATTAATAGTAGAGTAACGATAAAAAGACAGACGAAAACGGATTTCGGATGAAGAAGTTATGAATTTTTAACGGACCAACCTTGTCCCGGCCTGTTAAAAATATAACTTTTAAAATAAAGTCAAAATTAGCAGACGGAGTCTAAACGAAAGTTGTAGAGTACGTTCCCACACTGCTTCACCCTGACCCAGTGTCAGCACTCTCCCTGCTGCTCCAGCCCCTTGAGTGTTTGCGTTGGGGCAATTTCACCGGAAATACCCGGTATTCCCACATCCGTAACAGGTATAATTGGCCTCAACATTGGTGTTGCTGTTATTCTTGTTGTTGTGGTTGTTGTTGTTGTTTGACATCTGGTTTAGTTGAAGCTGAGCCCTACAATACTATGTTGTATGGCCCTTCCGGTTGCAACTTGTGCAAATCATCTATATGCATTCCCCGTGATGGTGGAAGTTGCATTTGTTACACTTGGGGAGATTTCCTGAATACGGATTTGGAGCATTTGGCGTGGATGAGGCTGGAGCATGTGGTGTGGTGGCAGCTTGAGTTGGAGCATGGACAGTCACCGTTTGTTGTTTCTTTGATGATTCTGAGTTTTGCTTTCCCTTTCGCTTGTTGTTTTCCCCTTTCTTGCTCTCACCTTCTTTCTTGACCTCCGCTTCTGCTGTTTTGGTACCCTTCTTGTTGCCATGATCATACAATTTCTTGGCCAGTCTCTCGACACTATTAAACGTCTCAGAGTTTGTTGCAATGACATTCCCTTGGATAGGTGCAGTCAATCCCCAGATAAACCTCTCAATCTTTTTCCCTTCTGAGGTGATCATTCCGGGACACGGAAGAGATATCTCACTAAACCTGGATATGTATGCGTCGTTATCAGAGTTTTGAACTGTGAGGTTCCACAACTCTTGTTCCATCTCCTGGATTTCGCCTCTTGGACAGTATTCAGCCAGCATCATTTCTTTAAGCTCTTCCCAGGGCATCGCGTTCGCCACCGGGAGTGTCATGGCCTCTATGTGACCATTCCACCAGGATAGGGCTTGATCAATGAATGTGCATGCTACCAACTTGACCTTACACTCATCTGGACACCCACATATTTCAAAACGGATTCTACTTTCTCAATCCATCGCTTCAGGGCTATTACGCCTCCTGTCCCATTAAAGGTTCGAGGTTTGGCGTTGGTGGAGTCCTTATAGGTGCATGTTCGAGCGGCTTCGTGGTTTGTTCCTAGATTTGTGCTGCCGGTTCCTTTTCCGTTGCCTTCTTCATTGTTTCCATTGTGAATCTGCGCAAGTGCTGCAGTGACCTCAGCGGACACTGCTGCCTGGAATGCAACTGAGTTTATCTCAGGTAGGTTCGGTGTTGCGTTGTTTCCACGGTTGGGTCTTTGAGGCATCTTTCTGTTACAGAACGAAAAGATGTTGAGTGCATGTTGTTTTGAGAGTTTGGAATCCCATATGCTAGGCGTATCGAGTGTGTATTTAAGTAATTTCGTGTATTTACATAAAACAAGAAATAAAACACATAGAAGTTAGCAACATCATGATAAAAACATAAAGCATTTTCATTAATACTAATTCTTTTGATACATGAAAGTTTTCCAGAAGGCATACGGTACATGGAGTAATACAAAATCCGGCAGCATGACAACCCTATGAGTAGTGTGATCACTTAAACATAAGGTCGATAATGCATAGCATAGTACACCTAAGAGAAACCTAATACTATTGATCCCGATCATACTGAGAAGTTCCTAATGGTGGTAGCGAAATCATATCCCAAAATGTTGTGCCAACAACTAAGCCATCTCGGTCATCTCTCCGATGACCTCATCCCTTTCCTGCTCAGCTTGCACGGCTCGTGCCTTTATAGCAAATAGTTGCTGCCGAAGTGTGGCAACCTCTGCTTCTAGAGAACGATCCTCACCAATGGGATCTCCTGGTGGAGCATCGTGATCCTGGTGTGCCTCATCGTTAGGTGGTTCGACAAAGGCTTCATTTGCGTCCCCATCCTCCTCCATGTCTCCATCAGTCCTATCAAACTCATAGTATGTATCAGTGTACTCGTCGGGCCCAATGCCAGGGGCTCTCCCTTGTTCTTCTTCGGGATTCTCCTCAAGCATCCCATGAGCCACTAGGGATTGATAAAAATTTACTCCTTGCTGATCATCATCCATGGTGACTGCATGAGGGCGTAGGAATAAGTCATGTTTTGATTATTCCTATAGTATATTTTAATTATTTAGTTTTGGGTTCCCTAGAGTTATTGGAGAATAAGGTAGGATTTTGGATTCATTTCCCGCTATGATTTCTCCCAAAAACATGTTGGTCATATTCTGAATAAATATAGTTGATCAAGCTATATTTATCCCTAATATGAGTACATAACTGCCCAGGTTTAATCATAGTGTTCAATTTCCTGCAAAAGCTTTTTATTAAATATTGTTAGGTTATTATTCTACTATGCGCACATAAGTGTGAAATTTTTGTTTTGTTCAGAGTTATTTAGTCTCATTGTGTTTATAGTTGCATATCATGTATGGTTAGATATGCTAGTTCACTATAAACATTGCTCTGATACCAACCTGACACACCCCCGAACCAGACGGCGGAAACGTCCAGAGGCTCGTGTGACTAACAATTGAATTATTATCACAATGACTATACATGAAACATAATCATCACCAACATTACATATAACCACCAGCATTGTTCACATCAAGTACATTGTTATAAATTACATAATTCAAAGTATTAATAGTACGATAAATGATGTTACACAAAATAAATCCATACACACTTGAAAATCTTCCTGCTTAACGATTACCCGAGAATACAAGTTATTTTGAAAACGGTCAACATATATAATGTTGGTGAGTTCGTAAGTATGTTTGAACAAAAGTCTTTGTATCTTTTGTAAAAACCCAGAAAATCCGATATTTTCTGTAAACTGTCTGAAAATGATGTGAAAATCAAGTATAGATGCATGTGTGAATTTCACAGTAGTAACATATATGAATGTAGTTGAGATTTCTTTGTATTGTAAGTAAGCGATAATTGAATATTAATATTTCCCCAGAAAATCCGATATTTTCTTATTTATAATAATGTCGACGTTCTTGTATCGTTAAATAAGTTGTTTTGTATTAACACAATCGAAGGGTTAATCTCCGAAATGTTAAATTGGTATTGGATCTCTATATGAGCCGTTATAACCATGCATGATAATGACTAGGTTGCTTGTCTTTGCATTTTTCCAAATGTCGGTATTTGCTCAAGGTTTTGTCGCCCTAGACTGGCCTAGTCTAGCTGTAGCGAACAACTAAGGCGTGGGGAGTCACCCCTTATAGATTTATACAAAAAATCCCGCTCTCCCTCCAGTAAACTCTCGTTATAACTATAGACTACAATTGTACACTCAAAGGTGCCAACTGTCACAACTAGGAATTCTAAGGGTTTTTTTTTGTAAACATTAACAAGAGTAACATTTGTGGCTAAAACTTGAAAGTGTGCATGATGATTATTCAGTGACAACGAAATTCCATCAAACACTCTATGCAAGCACTTCAAATGGTCAACAAAATATTGGAAACTATAAAAATCTCGGTTTAAGTCCATTATGGACTAGGATTTCCTTATTGGGCCTAATGGGCCAATAAGCTTCCAATTTGACTATTTTGGGCTTAGGACCATTAAATGGGCCCTAATTGGACCCACTTTCATGAAATTTAACATTTTGGGCTATGATGTATCCAAAGGTGAATTGGTCTACCTTATTGGGCCTTAATTAACCTAATTAGCTTTAATGGGCTATGAAACCCATTCTTTCAATCTAATTGGGTCGTAAACACCTCTAAGAGCCCAATGGGCCGAAAACCATCAAAATGAGCCTCTTATTATTGAAACCAAGCATTAAAGGCCCATTCCATCCCTCTTCTTTCTCTCTCTCGGCCCATCTAGATATATACAAAAAAAAGAGATTAAGAGAGTTGACTTTTATGTTGACACCTCATGATTATCCAACATACATCTAAGTTATATCCCTCATGTATCCATGCCAAGTTCAAGTATCAAGGCAAGCTCATTTCCCCCCCCCCCCTCTCCTTATCTACGCCGAGAGCACCACACACCACCACCATTTTGACTTTGATCAAACTCTTACAAGAAAACTCTCAAGAACTCTTCCCTTTTCTCCAAATTTTCGAGCATTGGTGTGTGTCTTCAAGGAGTTTTTCAATTAATATCATCATTCTTGGTAAGTCTTTACTTGAATCCATGGCTTAACTTTTATATTTCATCAAAAATCTCATCTTAACTCATGCAAATTCATGATCATGCTTCTTAGAAACCCATCTAAGCCCAAATACCTCTCAAGCAACTTGCTAGGGCCGAGAATCACCTCAACCTCTTCCAATTCTTCTTCAAACCGAGAATAACTAAGCAAGGTGAGTTCATACCCCCTTGTTTTCGGTTTTTACTTATTTTTTTTTGGGGGGGGGGGGGGGGGGGGAGAGAGAATACAAGTATAATGTGATGATCTATGTGTGTTTGTATGCTATATGTGAATTCTTTAGTTTTTTGGTTGTGATAATATGTAATATTTTTTATATTTCGAGATCTATAGCAAAAAGGGTGAAAGAATCATAAACTAAAAAACATAATAAACAACATACATCATAGATCTAAGGGTCCTTAAGTTTAAAAAGTGAAAAACAAAACCAAAGAACCTTACAAATGTCATTTTTGCAAAAATAACAAAGATTGGGTGTAAATTGTTAATTTTCGGTTTTATGAGGGTTATAAGTTGTTTATTAGTATAAAAGCTAATTTTTATGAAAACAATAGCTTTAAAAGGGTCAAAAACATAAAATTTAGCATATTGGGCTTCAAATTGGGCCTCACGAGTTTTTGGGCCCAAGGTTGCGAAAAAAATGAAGTCTTGAGGGGCTGAAATGGAAAACTTAACAAATTATGAGTCTAAAACGTAAATAAACTTTTTCAGGGGTTGACAATGAATTTATTACCAAATTGGACTAAAAATGCAAAGTTTTTGATTTTGGGGTCAAAATTGTAAAACACGGAAATTTGGCCAAAAATGTAACTTTTTACAAATAAAGGCTGGAAATGACAAATGCAATAGTTTTGGATAGAAATTACTATTCAAATAAAGTTTGGGTGGAAAATGTCAAGAAAAATGGTTTAAGGACCAAAAATGTCAATTTTCATTAAAAGGGACTAAAACTGCCATTTTTATAGAAAAAGGGTCCACAATGGTCAATCTAAATGTTTTTGGGCCAAATATGCGATTACAAATTTTTTGGTTAAAAAATATCAAGTTTATAACGCATGGTCATATATATATATATATATATATATATATATATATATATATATATATATATATATATATATATATAATGAAAACTTCGTTATAAATCAAACATTAAGATATTTTGTTATTGCGAATAAACCTTTTGCATACCACAAATACCAACAATACGAACTTAAACTCGATAAAACGTAAGCGATTCAAAGGTTGGGCTCAAATACCTTCTATACGTGCTATAGGGCCTTTGTGGCCGAATAACATGATTATTGGGCCCGATATAATCACACATGTTTATTGGGCCTCAGGTGACCCAATTACATGCCTAATGGACTCCCAATGGCTTTAACATGCTATTGGGCCTTAGTGGCCCATTTGCATTGCTAGTAAGGTCCAAACCAATTATATGTGTGATGGGCTAACGTGTCTGTCGCATAATCGACAACCTATAATAACATACATGATTAGTGGGCCTCTGCTGCCCTCTTCTCTTCGTCTGTTAGGCTTACCCTTTTATTCAAGTAAACATAAATCAGGTTGTTAAACAAGGTTATTCAATTTCAATTGGATTTAGTGGGAAATAACGAGTGACACTAATAAGTGTTTGTCGTAGTCTGTAGTTATAACCAGAGTCTTGCAGGGAGAGCGAGATTTTGTGTATAGATCGATACCGGGGTAACTCCCCCACGCCTGAGTTGTTTGCTACAGTTAGACTCGGCCAGTCTAGGATGACAAAATCTTAATTCAATATCCGCATTCACCAGAATGCCAAGACAGATGAACTAGTCATTATTGTGCATGGTTATAACGACTCACATAGAGATCCAATACCATCTAAGTAATCATGGGAAATCATATTCATTTGTTGTGATGATACAATAATACAAAACTGTCATACCATTTATGTCGGAAAACATCGGTTTTCCAGGGGCGGGGACAACCTTACTCACTCCTACACTCAACAACTAAAATACAATAATCAATTTTGAATAACAATCACTTTTACTTGTTCGAAATCACATACACATGCACTTATGGGATCATCGCATCTTCTTTGCAAACAGTTTTTGTACAAAAAATATCGGATTTTCTGGGTTTTACAAACAATACAAACAATTTTTTTTATCAAACATGCTTATGAACTTACCAACATTATATATGTTGACGTTTTCAAAACAACTTGTATTCTTAGATAACAGATAAGTTGAAGAAAGATACCAAGTGTGTTACTATGTTATGTTTTGTGACTCTTAAACAAT
Source organism: Lactuca sativa (assembly GCF_002870075.4). Lineage (NCBI taxonomy): Eukaryota > Viridiplantae > Streptophyta > Magnoliopsida > Asterales > Asteraceae > Lactuca > Lactuca sativa. Next base: position 127,364,685 of record NC_056627.2, on the reverse strand, counting down.
TTATGCTATGGATATGTAATGTCTAAACAATGTACTTGATGTGAACAATGACACTTGTACTATGTAATGTTGCTGATGTATGTGTTGTTCATGTATATTCATTGTGATGATTTTTCAATTTAAGTCACATGAGCCCTCGGATGTTTCCGTCGTCTGGTTCGGGTTGTGACACCAACCAACATGTCTCACTAGATTCTCAACCTTTCGTACCATGTTTAATGTTTACGTGTATGTTGTATATTTTCATATCCAAAAGCTACATATATAAGTATATGAAGTTCATTAATTATGTAAATGTATAGTTACGATCTACTAAGCATTTGAATTTCAGTCGAAGCCCAATTAGCATGTAAATGGACCACAAAGGTCCAATAACATGTAACTGGGTAATTTAGGCCCAATAGGCATGTAAATGGACCATCAAGGCCCAACAAACATGTGACCCATAGCTCAGACCCAAATTAACATGTAAATGGGTCTCAAGGCCCAATAAATGTGTCATGGAAAATATTGGGCTCAATATACACTTGAGTGGGCCCTTAAGGCCCATTGTCCATGTAATGTGAATATTAGGCCCAGTAAAATTGTTATCGACGTATTTCGCCCATTCGTTATTGTTTCGTTGTTTGTTTTAGCTCGAGGTTCACCAAATTGATTATAAAAAGTCCTCTTTTGTAAAAACGCCGTTCTTGGCCAATAATCCTCAAATTTTCAATTAAGGCCCAAAGTTTTGTAAAAATAACACTGTAGTCCATAATTTATAAAAAAATTGTAATTTCGTCCTAAATGTTTAGAAATTCACAGATTTAGTCCAAAAATTTATGTTTTGACATTTATGGCCCAGTTTTGTAGAAAATTACATTTTCAGCCCCCTGTTTGTAAAATTGACACTTTCGGCCCAATTTTGATAAAAGTTACATTTTTTGTCCAATTTAGAAATAAATGTTATTTTCACCCCTTAATTTGGTTTATTTACATTTATGACTCAAACTTTGGTCAAATAACATTTTTAATCCCAAAACTTTCATTTTTCGCAAATTTGGGCCCAAAACCGTGAGGCCCAAATATTAGGCCCATTAAGCTAAAATTTTACAACTTTGGCCCTTTGTAAAGCATTTTTTCAAAAAAATCCATTTTTATATAAGTAGGACCTGTTTGATCCTTTAAAAACCGCAAATGTCACTTTTTGCCCTTATCTTTTGTTTTCTTGACAATTTTGACCCTTAACAAGGTTTTTGCTTTAAATTTCTATATCTTAAACATATAAACACTTTTAACTTGATAAAACGATGTATAAGGTGTCTTAGTTTATGGAGTTTTACTCCATGTTGCTTAAGATGTCGAGATATATTAAGATCTAACACAATTTTACAAAATAAACTAAGAAATCACACAATACATGCATATAACACATAGATCTACACATTTTACTTGTATTCTCCCCCAAAATCATATGAAAACCGAAAACAAGGGGGTATGAACTCACCTTTGCTTTGATGTTTCGGTTTTGAAGAAGCGATGAATAGATTTTTGGTCCTAACAAGCTTTCTTGAGTGGATCTCGAACTTAGGAGGTTTCTAGGAGTATGATCACCAAAAATTTGTTTAGAAGGAGTGATCTAACATGAGAATGAAGTTATGTAACTTGGATATGTAAGGACTTACCAAGAAAATGATGATTTTTGGTGGAAATCTTCTTGAACAACCCTAGATCTTAGAAAATTTGAGAGGAAAGGAAGGAGTGTTCTTGTGAGTGTTTGAGATAGTTTGGTTTTGTGTGTGTGTGTGCTTACCTTTAGCCGAGTGGAAGAAAAAGGAGAGGGAAGAGAGATGAAGATGTGATAGGTGCATAGATGTATTGGATTTGGTATTTTTTTAGGGGGTAATTTGCATGGATTACCTCCATGTATTATTGAGGTGGCACCATAATATTCTCCTTTGTTTTTCTTTCTTCTTTTTATCATGGGCCGAGAAATGGGCTTTAGATGGATGAAACTGAATTAGCTTGGCCCACTCTTGGTTATGCTGGAGTTTGTGAAGCCCAATAAATAGTTTTCATCGTATTGGGCCCTTATTGATGGTTCACGACCCAAATAGGGTCCATTAGGGTTAGAATGAATCATTCTATGCCCAAATGATCCAAAATGATATAGATTTATGAATTAGGTCCATTTAGAACCCAAATAGGGTTTCTAAGCCCAATGTAACTGAATTGAATGCTTATTGGTCCATTAGGCCTAATGAGGAAATTCTAGTCCAACATGGACCTAAATCGGGATTCTTAAGGTTTTCAGACTCTTTGTTGAACATGAAATGTGCATTTAAATGAGAACTAGGTGATATTTACTTAAGGTATATGTTTTATAATAGTTGAATGATTACACGAGAATAGAATTTCCTAGCTAAAATGCTAGTTGTGACATTCTATCTCTAGTTTCTTTCTCTCTCTACCACTCCAAACCCCCTCCTATGTCTAGGTAAACCCCTTAGCACTTGAAGGAAGCCCCAAGGCTCCCGAAGTCCCAAGTAGAAAGGGTATTTCGGTACAGAAACACTACTCCAAGCGAAGCCTGGTTTTCTATAAAACCTGTTGGAAGTAAGCTACGTCTACGCTATTTTAAATATAACTTTTATTTTAATATAATGTCATTATTATGAACTTATAAATAAGATTTATCAGTAATTCAAAGCCGTTATACCGATTGATCTACTTATGGGAATGATGTCTAGGTTGTGATTAAGTGAGGTGTTTAAAGTGGGATTTCCAAACACTATACTTCGTATACCAAACGGACCCTACCTCCGATATGATCTTACCTGGTTGTTCCATACTTGATATATCATGAAGTAGACTCTGAATTAATGATAAATCTAGACTATTAATTAGTATTGGTGAATATTAAACTAAACCCTAGTGGTCCCCGAGGCACCGAGTACCGAATCACCACCTTAACAGGTGACTGCATAGTTATTTTCATCTTACACATAGATATGAAGTATTTTATATAAATTACGTGTTGTGTGTATATTATCTGTACACTTGCTATCTATGCTGGATGAACAATTTTATACATGTTTTAAATGATTTAAACTGTATATGTATTTTATATCTACAAAATGTGTTGGGTAAAACATGTATACATGTAATAGTTGCTGTGTGACAAAATAAAATAATAAGAGGCCTCGTTAAAGATGTTATTGATGATCCAGTCATCTAGCAGAGTATAGATGACGATCACAGACTATTCTAGACAGTCCAGTGGAACGCTAGCAGGCTCGCAATTTGTAGGTGTTTATTTGAACTGTGTGCTCACCAGCAGTACTCCATCCCCCACATGGTTGCCTTATTTGACATGAATTGATAAGGAACCCCCGAAGCATGTGTTGTCACCCCGATGAAAACCCTTAGGCTAGGTCCCTTATGTTAGATGTTTTAGGGACGAAAAGTGAGGATAACAGGAACGGGTAATCGGGTTTGTTTGGTTGATGAAAATAATAAATTTATTTATGGTGGGTTGAAAACCCTATGTGCTCACCAGGCTCCCAAGCCTGACCCACTTAGATTCTTGTATTACAGGTAATGGCGCGTGAGCATAGATGTTTGGATGAGAGATAAGGGATTATAGGCCTGTAAGTACGAAATAATATAGTAAGGCTTATGTTGTACGGTTTATGCTTTTGATCTGTATCGAACATGACATCCCGAGTCTTTTAATGAAATATATTTCTACAGAAATGCTTTGATAAATCTTTATCATATTTTGTTTTAGGGAAAAATTCCGCAACTCTTTTATTTAAAATGTTACTCTGATTTTTAAACAAAGCATAAACAAATCGGTCTTTTCTGGCCGTGAAAAATGGGGATGTCACAGTCTCGTAGCATACAAACTTCGTCTACCACGAGAACTTAGCAACGTACATCCCGTCTTTCATGTGTCGAACCTAAAGAAGTGTGTTGGATATTATTCCTTTTATATATCAGCTCAGATATTGATTTGTTGGAAATATAACAATCTGATCACCACAACAAAAGGCTCGGTTACCAGTTACTATGTGACAGATATATAAGTCTAAGATATAATATGTAGATATATATACAAAGAATAATAATTGCGGAATAAGTATAAATATGAAAGCTATAAATGACTGAAAGCAATAAAAATATAAATGATTGTATTTAAATGACGTAAAGCTATAAATAATATAAATGACTGTATTTAAATGACATAAAGCTAATATATATATATATATATATATATATATATATATATATATATATATATATATATATATATATATATATATAAGTATATAAATATATATCAAGTAGGTTCGTCTACAAATTGACTGAACTGGACTCGTGGAACGATTGGTCGATATTTGTTCTCTTGGAATGATTGTTCGATATTGGGACTCTTGGAACAATTGGTCGATATTTTTTCTTTGAATGACTGGTCGATATTGGGACTCTTGGAACGACTGGTCGATATTTTTTCAAAGATCAATCCGACATTGGATAAGTAACAAAAAGTTCATTTAAAGTTCGGTTTTATGTAAAACAAGTTGCTTACAAAAGGGTACAAAATACATGAGTTTATGTATTTGTATTTGAGGTATTTTTGCGTAAAAACATGCATAGGGGTCGTGTTACATAAGGCAGAAGTGACACGGGTTGTGTAGGAAGGTTTAGGAGGGTTTTGGAGGGTTTTCTTTATAATGATGCTGAACACAGGCCGTGTTGGATTTAGGCTTGGTTTGAACACGAGCCGTGTTGAAGTACAGAGGCAAACAGAAGAGTACACATGCCGTGTCTGATATAAGGCATGCTAAACACGGGCCGTGTTCACGCAGCTGTCAATTTCGGGAATTTTGTGATTTGAATGTAAGTTTTTTTGTGATGTTTTGGCTAAGGTAATGGTGTTATGGTGTTTTGAGGATGTTTTCAAAGTTGTGATGCTGATGAAATTTCTATAAAGATGATGATGAATAGTGATGGGTTTTGTGGTTGATCTTGATGCAGAAGGTTTTGGGTTGTTTAATTGGTTGTGTTTTGGTGTATTTATGTAAGGGAAGTGTTTGGTGGTGTATGGTGTGATGAACAAAGGTAGTGAAGATGAAGAACCTTGAGTTTCAATGAAGAAGATGAAGATGGTTGACGATGTTCTTCATTTCATTGTTGATGATTTTGATGTTCTTCACTTCATTGTTGTTTGATCTTGGTGTTCTTCATTTTCTCCAGGGGTTTGTCTTTGTTCTTGAAGAAGATGAAGATTGGTGATGTTCTTGGGAGTGTTTCTAGGAAGTGTTACATGTTAACAAAATGGAACACACACACACTTTTACACACAAACTCATGTATACATATATGAGTAAGAAATATCTTCATGCACTTGAGTTTAAGTGAAAGAGTTGGCTGCAAGTTATGGTAGAGTAGGAGGCAAAAACGTGGGTCTTCATTTAGCTTCTCATTTCCATGCTTTGTTGACTTTTCCTTTGTTTTGACTATTCAACACAACATATCTATATATAATACATATATACATATATAATACATACATATATATAATACATATATACATGTATAATATATATATACATATATATATATATATATTATTGAACTGTTCAGTCACAAGGCTAATTTTTCTCATCTATGTGTTTCTGTCATTCGTGTGTTTTCGTATTTTCCGTTTTGATCACCCATTCATGCAACCTGAAATAACTGATAATATTTGTTAGATAATGCAAAAACAGTTCATCTTAGTTCAGTGATGGTCACATACAAGGTCACATACAAAAGCATTTTTCAACAATTTCCCCTATGTGATCATTGCTGGAATAAGGACAGTTATGATTTAATCATATTGATAGTTTAGAACTTTTAAAGATTCGAGATAAAAGATTTGTCAATAGATAAGATATATAAAACATAGTGATTGTTTTGAAAGTTTGTGATTTTCAAACTTTCCATAGATAAGATATATAAAACATAGTGATTGGTTTAACATATCTTATGTAAAAGATTTTCAGAAATTTGTTTCCGAATCAAAGTCTCGGGTTCGGTTATCAAAGGGTAGCCATATATGTATCTAAAGAAATTTCCTAAGATTTTATAGCATTATTAATGACGAAAAGTGGTCTAACAGGTCGATTCAGATGGACGCTCATAGGTATAGCTCACACTTCACTTGGGTGTTTGGTTGTTCTGGCAGCAAAACAAGTTAATGATCACTAAAAAATGAGTGATATCTCTCTCTCTGGCGACTCACACTCATATTGGAGGTGTTCAGCTATGCTTTTCCTGAAAGGTTACTTAGTCTCATTATCAGATAATCAATCACATAAGACTGGTTTCGACATTACTCAATGGGTGTCTTCATTCATGCCGTTAACGTTCACTCTCTCTCCGCCGGGAAATACATGTAGAGGGGTTTAGCAATTTTCATAGTGCAGTTTGCAACTAAGATTCTTTAGTGATGAAGGCTACAGTATCCCGGGAAATCCAATGTTGTTGTAGCTTCTTCTTTGATGGTATTCTGTTTGTTGATCAATATCGATTTTTGTAAAAAGATATTTTGTTTTAGCATTGAGAACTTGCTATATTTGAGAAAATTGGGTTTTTGAGAGTAACTGTCTTGCAGGATTAAGATATCTTCTTTTGTGAAAAATGGTTAAAAACAGATCAAGGATCTTTTGATGTTTGTTTTGAAATAACCATTTGGTTGAAAAGTTTGTTTGAAAATACCAAATGTAGAGTATTTTTGGTTTTTCTTCGGTGAATGATTTGGCTTTCTTGTTGATTCGTCTTTATCTTGATTAATCTTTGAAGATTGGATGTGGATAGATTTTTCTTTGATAATTGATTGTTGAAATCCCTTTTTTGTTTCGACTTTTCTTGTTGATGGATCACGGGATCTCAAGACTTCATTTTTGGTTGGCTTATATCTAGGTAGGGATTGGTGGCATAAAAGACAGTTTGTCTAGTATGTAAGAAATGAATGTATCGTCCCTGATCATTTTGATATCTAAGCAAAAATGAGACTGTGACAAGGTATACTCGGATATACCTTATAAGCAATAGTGACACACCTAAGCTCACAAGAAATGAATTCCACAGTGATATAGATTGACGAGGCACAAATTCTCACATGGGTTTTTTTTCATCTGAACCTCCTAACCTTTTGTCCCTTTTTAAAATCGTCAATAATGAAATAAAAATGAAGGAAATAAAGTTCTATACATTATGAAAAGTAGGAGATTTGAACCTTCACTCCAATTGAGAATCAATATGACTTAAAATCTTCATCGAGCATAAGCATCTAAAAATTAAGTCAAGAGGCGATTAATCACAAGGTTCTATAAAAGCTTATTATGGTAAGTCTTTTATTATCTTTTCGAATATTTGTTTATCTGAATGTTTTTGGAAATATTGGTTATTTGAATGTTTTTGGTATTTTTGAAAAGAAAGCAATTTTCAATTGTTTTTGAATTTTCTTTTTGAATGAAAGTAAACACACTTTTATACAAACAAAAAGTAAAAGTTTAAGGATGGATGTTATCTCGATTTAACATTCCTAGACGGCCTAGGAAGTATTGAAACTTTGTTTCATCGAGAGCCTTAGTGAAGACATCGGCAATTTGATCTTCGGAGTTGATGAAGTGTAATTCGATATGACCCTTTTGAATGTTGTCTTTGATAAAGTGATATTGAATGTCGATGTGTTTTGTCATGGAATGGTGAACGGGATTGTGAGAAATGTCAATTACACTGGTTGAGTCACAAAATATGGGAATTTGTGAGATTTTGAAGCCACAGTCACGCAGTTGAGTTTGCATCCATATGACTTGTGAACAACAACTAACGGCAGCGACATATTCAGCTTCAGTTGTTGATGTGGACACACAAGTTTGTTTCTTTGAAGTCCAACTCACTAGTTTACCTCCTAGGAATTGACAGCTACCATATGTATTCTTCCTATCTAGCTTGCATCCTCCGTAGTCTGAGTCGGTGAAAGTGTTCAGTTGAAAATCGGATTTACCTGGATACCAAAGGCCAAGTTTGGGAGTGCCTTTAAGGTATTTGAAGATGCGTTTCACAGAAACTACATGCGATTCCATAGGATTTGCTTGGTATCTGGAACAGATACATGTAGAAAACATGATGTCAGGTCTGCTGGCAATGAGGTACAAGAGTGATCCAATCGTTCCACGATATCTTTTCTGGTCAACGGGTTTGCCATTTAATTCTGGATTGATTTTGTATCCAAAAGCCATTGGGGTTTTTGCGGTATTGGATTTGTCCACTAAAAAGCGAGTGAGTAGGTTTTTGACATAATTCTCTTGGTTTATGAAAATGCCATCAGTTGACTGTTTGATTTGAAGTCCGAGAAAAGTAGTCATCTCCCCAATCATGCTCATTTCGAATTTGCTCTTCATTAGATCCGCCAACTTAACACTTAAAGATTCATCAGTAAAACCGAAAATAATGTCATCAACATATATTTGTACAATTAACAGATGCTTGTTACAGATTTTACGAAAGAGGGTTTGATCGATTGAACCTCTTTTAAAACCTTATTCTTCGAGAAAGGTTGAAAATGTGGCGTACCAAGCTCAGGTGCTTGTTTCAAGCCATAGACAACTTTCTGCAATTTAAAGTTGTCATCTGGAAATTTGGGATCTTCGAAACCTGGTGGTTGTTGGTTGTATACTTCACGATGTATCTCTCCATGTAGGAATGCACATTTAACGTCCATTTGGAATACTTTGAATTTCTTATGTGAAGCATATGCAAGAAAGATGCGAATTGCTTCAATTCTGGCAACTGGAGCATATGTTTCATCATAGTCGATTCCTTCTTGTTGTGAATATCCTTTGACCACAAGACGTGCCTTGTTTTGACAAATGACTCCTTGATCGTCAGTCTTATTTCTGTATACCCATCTTGAACCTATAACAGTAGCATCGGGTGGGGTAGGAACAAGATTCCATACGTCGTTTCTTTCAAATTCTGCTAGCTCTTCTTGCATAGCTTTTACCCAGTCTGGATCTTTTATAGAAAAATGTATGGTTTTGGGTTCAATCATGGATAAGAAGGCTCCAAATAAACATTCATTTGTGGATGTGGCTCTAGTCTAAATGCTTGTGTTGGGATCTCCGATGATTTGGTCTGTAGGATGATTTCTGGTTCACTTTATTAAGTGATTCTCTTCCGCTATAAGAATTGGAATAGGTTTGAAGGTTCCCCATAATTGATGCATCGGGATTGTTTTGGCTATTTGCGGATAGGGTGTTCAAAGGAGGATTTGGTGTTTGTTCCAAAGACGAAGTATGTGTTGGTGGTTCCCCCTCAAATTGATCTGCATCATTTTGGTTTGTTTGTGAAATAACTTCACTGGGTGTTCCTGTAGGGTCAATTGAAGTAGTTAGAAGTTCAGAATTGTAAGCGGTTTTTGGTTGCTCAAAAAGTAAATCAAGATCGATTTCAATGTCTATGTCAGGAGAAGGTGTTTGTTGAATTGGATTTTGAAAAATATTTTCAATCATATTAGAACCAAAATGTTCATGATCCAATTTCCTGATATAAAATTCATCAAAATGAACATCGGTACTTTCTTCAATTACTCTAGTACGTTTGTTCAGTACTCGATAAGCAGTTGAAGAAAACGAGTAACCAAGGAAGATTCCTTCGTCCGACCTTGATTCAAATTTTGAAAGGTGATCTTTATTGTTCTTTACGAAGCATCGACAACCAAAAATATGGAAAAATTTGATGTTTGGTTTTCGGTTGTTAATGACTTCATATGGTGTTTTATGAAGATGTTTATGGATTAAGGAACGATTTTGAGTGTAGCAAGTTGTGGCTATTGCTTCTGCCCAGAAGTATTGTGACAGATCAGCGAAGATAAGCATTGATCTTGTAGCTTCACATAAAGTCCAGTTCCTTCTTTCGACAACGCCGTTCTGTTGTGAAGTGTATGGGGCTGAGAAGTTATGTTCAATTCCTTTGTCTTTGAGAAATGAATCTAGAGTCTTTTTTTTAACTCTAAACCATTATCACTTCGGATTCTTCGAACAGGTCGTTTGAGCTTGAGTTCGATTTGTTTAATGAAGTTGATCATCTCTTCAGGTGCTTCTGATTTTAGTCTTAAGAAAAAGACCCAAGTAAAGCGCGAGAAACCATCAACAACAACAAGAATGTACTTCTTCCCTTATATGGTTTGGGTTTTAGCAGGGCCACAAAAGTCTATATGCAACAATTCTAGTGGCTCAGATACACTAGATTCTGAGATGCTTTTGTGAGTGGATTTGGAAAGTTTTCCTTTTTCACATGCGACACAAAGAGTTTCATTATCAAGCTTCAGAAGTGGTAGCCCTCGAACAAGATCATCACCGATCAGTTTGTTGATGTACCTAAAGTTTAGATGGGAAAGGCGGCGGTGCCATAACCAACTAATATCTGCTGGGGCTTTAGATAGCAGACATATATCGGGTTTACCATAGATAAGATCCATGTCAAGTGGATACATATTTCCGACATGGTCATAATCAACTATAACATCTTTGGTTTTGGCGTCCATGATCAAGCTTCGTTGTTTGGTGAACAAAACTTCAAGATTGTTATCACACAATTGAGAAACACTGATGAGGTTGTGTTTCAGGTCATCGACGAATTTATGGTGAAATTAACATTTATTATGTTTCCATAACCCTTGATGTTTGCTGTCATGTTGTTGACGAAGGTAACATCTTGATTGGTTTGTATAGGTTTGAAGTCACGTAAGTAGTTCTAGTTTCCTGTCATATGCTTGGAGCAGCCACTATCAATATACCATGTATCATCATTGGGTTCTCTAGCATTAAGTACCTGCAATCAGACATAAAGTTTAGGTACCCAAATCTGAAAGAGTCCTGGTTTGTCACTTGTTATTTTGGGTTCTTTGCTTAATGAATTTCTAGCATTTAACTTTGTGTTGTTGTAAGAGTTTGGTTTATGAGGATGGAATGGTTAAGGTTTGAGTTCATTTATCAAGTTTACCTAGAATGTGATTTGTTTTTCAAAATCTGTGGGTTGATAAGATCTGTGATTTGGTGAAAGATATCCTAAATGTGAAGGTTTTTTTGAAAAGTTTTCTTCATAACTGGGATGTGATTGGCAGTTTTGAAAACCTTTTTGATGATGATGGTTTGAAACTTTTTGATGTGATTGTTTTTGAAAGTTCCTTGAATGATGATAAGTGATATCTTGAAAGCGGTTCTCAAAAGGTTTTCGAAAAGGTTTTGGTTTTTGTTTGGAAACCTGTTTATGAGGTATGTCGTAAGGTTGAACTAGTTTCTTTGGTTGGTTGTCAAAAACGTTTGGCTTGATAAGCGGGGTTTTGGTGACTTGAATGGATTTTTTGCTTGTTTGTTGTTTTTTGGAGTATTTTTGTCCCATACTTGTTTTTCCAACAATTGATGAACTCATTGTAGGAAAAGCAGTTGGTACAGAAGTACTACCATCCTCATAAGAGAAATTTTCTCCATTCAAAAGGTTTTTATGTTTAGTGGTTCCGTCGGTATGTTTGATTTGGTGAGTTAAAGAACTAGCAAAGTCTGTTTCAGAGTTTACAACTCTTTTGAAAGACTTTTTGGAAACAATGAAAGCAGTATCATCTGGGCTACAGTTGATAACTGTTTCGTCATCTGAATCTTCCTCATTAACAGATGTGAAAAGATCTAGTAGAGTTGATTCAGAGTTTTCACAATTCGTCATGTTTTCCTGTTTTGCTTGTTCAATTTCAAAGGATTCTCATCCAATTCTTGGTTTGTAATTTGTATCAATTTTGCCATTTCCTAAGGTGTTTGCCTTGCTGAAAATATCATCACTTAGTTTTCTAGCAACTTTTATAGAATCCATATTCCATATCAGTCTTTTATTCTCGGTTTTAAGAGAATTGATTTGTTTTAAAGAATCGATCAGTTTTTCATTTAAAACATTGTATTTGTCAGTTGATTCTTGAAAGTCATGTTTCAACTGAAGGATTTCCAGTTCTAAAACATCTTTTATTTCAAAAGAAATGACTGACTGATTTTTTAGTTCCAAATCCCTTTTCTGAATTAGGGTCTGATTTAATTGTTCCAAGACATGATTATAATCTTCTGATTTTCTTTCAACGTCTCTTTCCAATTTGCTTTTTGTTCTTGTTGATTCTCCAAATTTGAGTTGCAAGGTTTGTAACTCAGATTTGCAAATATCATAATTGACCATTGTGTCATGATATGTTTTGAGATCAGCTTCTAGAATTTTCTCAATTTTGGTTGTGTTGGACTCAAAAATTGTTTTGGAAAAACCAAGTTTAGAGATCATAGACCATACTTGTTCTATGACGTTTGGAGCTCTTGAAGGTATGTCAACACCAGCTACAAAGCAGAAGTTTGATTGTGCTGGTTCATTGTCAGCTTCGTCATCAGAAGTTGGCCAGTACTCCATGCTTGGTTCATGGATTGCCATCAATGCTCTTTGTTTTTCTTGGTTTTCCAATTTCTTCAGTTCATTGGCTCTTTGAGCATAGTATGCTGAGTCTTTGATTTTGGTTTTGTTTTTGGCTCGGCATTCTTTGGCATAGTGATTTGTTCCTTTGCAGTTGTGACAAATGATCACTTCTTCATCACTTTCATCCTTTTGACTCTTAACCGGAAGTCTTTTAGGTGCTTGAGTTTGGGTTTGTTGGGAAGGCTGAGAATGGTTTTATTGGAATTCAAATTTTTGGTTGTTTTGAAAGCCATTGTTTTGATTGTTGTAACCTTGATTTTGGAAACCTTTGTTTTGATTTTGAAAACTGTTGTTTGGATTGTGATTATGACCTTAGTTGGGATCGTTTTGAAATCCCTGTTTTTGAAAACCTTGGTTTGAGTTATTATGGAAGGAAAGTCTTTGAGAATTTTGTCCAAAGTAAGGTCTAGGTTGAAAACCTGAGTTGTTTTGTCCAAAAGATGGTCTTGGTTGAAACCTTGAATTATTTTGTCCAAAGGATGGTCTGTTTTGAAAGTTTGCTCTAAGATTTGATTGACCATGATTTGGGACAAATCTCGGAATATTTGTGTTTGCAACCAATACACACAATTGTTGATAATATGCTTCATTATTCGAATCAGACTGTAAGGTTTGGTTTTGAAAAGATGTAGCCAGATTAAAATGATTAAAGTTTTGATCATTGAAAGGTATTTGGTTTTGTGAAGTTATGGACACAAGAGCAAGTGGTCCTCCAAAAGCAATAGTGGTTGGAGGGTCAATCGAGGATTCATACGATTGAAGTTCTCCATACAAATTATACAAAGTTTCTGTATGAATAGCTAGATTTCCCTGAATAATGAGTTTAACCATTTTCCAGCTTTCGAAAAGATTGTTTAAAAACATGAGATTTATCTCGTGTTGTGTCTTTTTGATACCTAAATTGTTCATTTTGACCATAATAAGATTGAACCTATCGTGAGCATCATGAATGGTTTCTGATGAAAGAATTTTGAAATTATCGAATTCATTCAAAACATATGTTCTTTTGTTTCCGATAAATCTTTTATTTCCACAAAAACGATTTTTCAAATTTTCCCAAATTTAATTTGCGGTTAACAGCATAATGTCATCCATTTGACTTAGAATACTGTGAGGTATTCCAGACACAAGTTCCTTTTTTGGCTTGGAGTTCCAACTTTCTTATGATATCGGTTTGAGTGGCTTGATTTGTAGCAAGAGTAGCCATATTTTCAGGAGTAATATATGTTCCTTCTACACACTTCCAGATATCTTCATTTATAGCGTTAAGATGAAGATTCATACGGCCAACCCATGAATTATACTCTTCAGGAATAAGTATGGGTGCCCGTGAACCAAATCCTAAGCTATTTTCAATGGAGACAGATTTCATGTTGGAGTAATTTGCCAAAGACATTTTTTTGAAAGAATTTTGAACAAGTGATATTAAAATGAAATATTTAAAGAAAAGCTTATGGAAGGTTTATAAACACTATAACCAAAAGTTTTTTTGACAAAGATTTCAAGGTAAATCACACAAGCTCTGATACCAATTGTTGGATATTATTCCTTTTATATATCAGCTCAGATACCGATTTGTTGGAAATATAAAAATCTAATCACCACAACAAAAGGCTCGGTTACGAGTTACTGTGTGACAGATATATAAGTTTAAGATATAATATGAAGATATATATATATATATATATATATATATATATATATATATATATATATATATATATAAAGAATAATAATTGCGGAATAAGTATAAATATGAAAGCTATAAATGACTAAAAGCTATAATAATATAAATGACTGTATTTAAATGACGTAAAACTATAAATAATATAAATGACTGTATTTAAATGACATAAAGCTATAATAAAATATATAAGTATATAAATATATATCAAGTAGGTTCGTCTATAAATTGACTGAACTGGACTCATGGAACGACTGGTCGATATTTGCTCTCTTGGAATGATTGGTCGATATTGGGACTCTTGGAACGACTGGTCGATATTTTTTCTTTGAATGACTGGTCGATATTGGGACTCTTGGAATGACTGGTCGATATTTGTTCAAAGATCAATCCGACATTGGATAAGTAACAAAAAGTTCATTTAAAGCCCGGTTTTATGTAAAACAAGTTGTTTACAAAAGGGTACAAAATACATGAATTTATGTATTTGTATTTGAGGTATTTTTGGGTATCAACATGCACACGGGTCGTGTAAGATAAGGCACGAGTGACACGGGTCGTGTAGGAAGGTTTAGGAGGGTTTCGGAGGGTTTTCTTGATAATGATGCTGAACACGGGCCGTGTTGGATTTAGGCATGGTTTGAACGCGGCCGTGTTGAAGTACAAAGGAAAATAGATGAGTACACGGGTCGGGTCTGATATAAGGCATGTTGAACACGGGTCGTGTTCACGCAGCTGTCAATTTCGAGAATTTTTTGATTTGAATGTAAGTTTTGTTTGTGATATTTTGGCTAAGGTAATGGTGTTATGGTGTTTTGAGGATATTTCAAGGTTGTTTAGAGGTTGGAAGGTGGTTGATATAAGGTGGTGATGGTGATGAAACTTCTATGAAGATGATGATGAATAGTGATGGGATTTGTGGTTGATCTTGATGTAGAAAGTTTTGGGTTGTTTCATGGTTGTGTTTTGGTGTATTTATGTAAGGGAAGTGTTTGGTGGTGTATGGTGTGATGAAAAACGGTAGTGAAGATGAAGAACCTTGAGTTTCAATGAAGAAGATGATGATGGTTGGCGGTGTTCTTCATTTCATTGTTGATGATCTTGGTGTTCTTCATTTTCTCCAGGGATTTGTCTTTGTTCTTGAAGAAGATAAAGATTGGTGATGTTCTTGGGAGTGTTTCTAGGAAGTGTTACAAGTTAACAAAAATGAACACATACACTTTTACACACAAACTCACGTATAAATATATGAGTAAGAAATATCTTCATGCACTTGAGTTTACGTGAAAGAGTTGGCTGCAAGTTGTGGTAGAGTAGGAGGCAAAAACATGGGTCTTCATTTAGCTTCTCATTTCCATGCTTTGTTGACTTTTCCTTTGTTTTGACTATTCAACACAACATATCTATATATAATACATATATACACATATAATAAATACATATATACATGTATAATATATATATATATATATATATATATATATATATATATATATATATATATATATATATTGTTGAACTGTTCGGTCACAAGGCTAATTTTTCTCGTCTATGTGTTTCTGTCATTCGCGTGTTTTTGTCTTTTCCGTTTTGATCACGCATTCATGCAACCTGAAATAATTGATAATATTTGTTAGATAATACAAAAACAGATCATCTTGGTTCAGTGATGGTCACATACAAGGTCGCATACAAAAACATTTTTCAATAAAGTGTCTGTCCGATGAGACACTTGTGATACCACTCGATGAGATCGAACTAGACGAGATCTTCCACTTCGTGGAAGAACCCATAGAAATTATGGATCGGGAAGTCAAATGAATGAAACAAAGTCGTATCCAGATAGTGAAGGTTCGCTGGAATACCAAGCGGGGATGATGTGACAACCCGAAGCTTCCATGAAACAGAAATACCCTCATCTATTTCTGGGTCCATGATTTGTATTTTGTGTCTGAATTACGGGAAGAAATTCCCTTTAACGGGGGGATGATGTGACAACCCGAAGCTTTTTCCGTTTCCGTTATCCGATTTCCGTTAGTAAAATTTGAATTTTCATTAAATTTTCTTGTCAAACTTCTTCGTTTAGAAAATCATCTAGTTTTATATAATTAAATTTTTATACGAGTCGGAACCAAAGATCGCGCGAAAAACCCAAATTTTCTGGAAAAATCAAACGGTTTTCGCCCTAAGTGAGTTTATGGTCGTAAACCCGTGTACGGTCGTACACTCGTTTACGGCCAACGTTGGGTGGACCCCATAACCGACCACAAAAACCCCTATAAATACTAGACCCCACCCATCATTTACACTTTTCTGGCTGAACAGTCTCTCCTTCTCTCTCTAAACTCTTGATTGTACACCCCTAAAACACCCTAATCCTTCCGAAAATCATCAAGAATCGTCATTGGGAGTTGATTTGGAGCATTTAGAACACGTTTTTCATCGATTCCAGCACCCTTGTTCTTGAGTGTATGACCGTATAACCGTCAAATCTGCGAATCTTCATTGACCGCACACTAGTTCACAATCGTACACACTTAAAACCTTCAAAGGTTTGGAGCATTTAGAACACGTTTTTCATCGATTCCAGCACCCTTGTTCTTGAGTGTATGACCGTATAACCGTCAAATCTGCGAATCTTCATTGACCGCACACTAGTTTACAATCGTACACACTTCAAACCTTCAAAGGTTGTACACCTTTCAAGAGACGGTTCACGGCCGTACACCAGTTCACGGTCGTAAACTCCCTTCACGGACATAAACTCCATTCACGGCCGTAGACACTCCCTAAGTGGTGCATAAGACTAAAAACCCACTTTCCTCAATTCAATCAAGTCCCGATAACATTCCTTAACCAAAAGAAAGTGTTTTTCTAACACTTTAACTAACGAAATCGCTAATTTAGATACGTATATGTATTTAAGTGCTCTTAGGATTCCGTTAAGTGCCACGTACAACAACTCGAGGGTCTTCGTTTCCAGTTAATTAATTCGACACTTGCACACAACTAACAGTGAGTTCATACCCCTACGCTTTTATGATTTTTAGTGTTTTCAGGGGGAATACAAGCCAAACTCAATAGATTTTAACAATTTTAAAACTTATGCAATTGATACAGTCAAATGATTTCCACGTTTTATAAAATATTTAGATATTTCATCCCTTTTGTACTATGTTGAGCATAAGGGACACTTTTATCTTGGAAACATAATTGCATTACTTATAGAACGATTTACAAACCAAGTACATAACATTTTAAGCAAACTATAAATGGTATAGTTTAGGGAATTCAATACACAACTCTTACTAATTCAGATTACATACATGGGTAAACCTATAAACTAGGAAAGATTTAGTTTATGATATACATTGCTACATGAGTACAACATTTAATAATTATTATTACCTTATACAATATACAACGAAATTCAAATACAAGAGAACAATACAGAACCATACGTAAACTAGTTAATACATGATTGTGAGACAACTCTTCGATTGTACCCTTCGGGGTAAAGATTAAATCATATCATAGTATAACCAGAGTCTCCTAGAGGGAGAGTGTGAGATTTGTGAATAGATCTATTCGGGACTGACACTCCTACATCTGAACTGCTAACTACAGTTAGGCAGGCATGCCTGGGGTGACAAATGTCATTTAACCGACACTTGAAGAACGTCGTAAAGGTCACTATGTAACACCCAAAGTTAGGAAGGCCAAGAAAGGAAAGGAAAACCTAATTTTAAGGGACGAATCGTCGAGTCTTTGGAGGAACTCGGCAAGTCCGAGCGGGATCCGGGTCAAGGAGTAAGTGACCGACTCGGTGAGTCGGCTAAGTAGACTCGGCGAGTCTGGTTTGAGCGAGGAAAACCCTAAATCCGGGACTTGGGGCCTATTTAAAAGTCTCAATCTCTCCCCTAGGGTTCCTTTACTGCCTCTCTCACCCAGAACACCGAACCCTAAGCCCCATTGTTTCTCATTCAAGCTTCCAAGCCATTTTTGGGTGATTTGAAGGAAGAATGAAGGGGGGAAATCATTGAAGCTTCAAGGGTTGGCCTTACATCCAGAGTTTGTGGAACATTTCTGAGTTATTGAAGGTACGAAGTCGTTCCTTCATTTAGATCTATTCTAGTTGTGAGTTTTGGGGCTTTTTAATCCATGTTTAGATATTCATATGAGTTAGAAACCAGATCTGAGGTTGCTACTTCGGATCTAAACACATTTTTGCCTTGTGAAGCATAAAGTAACTGCCCTTGAGTTGATTATAGAGCCTCCTTGCCTTAAACCCTAGTTCATGGT
The DNA here is from genome assembly GCF_002870075.4 of Lactuca sativa. NCBI lineage: Eukaryota > Viridiplantae > Streptophyta > Magnoliopsida > Asterales > Asteraceae > Lactuca > Lactuca sativa. The sequence goes on along the minus strand of NC_056627.2, from coordinate 127,346,165 downwards.
GTGTTTAGCCTAGATCTCCTTCTCTACACGTAAAGTTTTCAACTTTACGTGAGGAATAGGCTTTGGAAGGGTAGATCTACAGTTTGGAGTCCATGCATGACTCAAAAGCCCTCTGCATGTATGAAGATCTGAATGGAATCGGCGAGTCCTTTGAGTGGACTCGGCGAGTAGCATGAAGATTAGGAGGAACTCGACGAGTGGGATAAACAACTCGTCGAGTCGGATGAAGATTGCCTTGGACTCGGCGAGTCTGTTCTTGGACTCGGTGAGTCAGGACGCGAAACCCCAAACCCTTCTAGTTGAGACTCGAATCAGTGAGTCGAGTGGAGACTCGGTGAGTTGGACAAGTCAGGACTCGGAAATCGGTAGACTCGACGAGTCATGGACTGACTCGGCGAGTCGAGTCGAGATTGGAAAGACTCTAAGCATATGAACTCGGCGAGTCAGTAGGTTGACTCAGCGAGTAGGGTTGTCCTCGAAGGTTGACCTTGACCAGGACTTTGACTTTAAACAAAGTTGATTTAGTCGACTTTCGGGGGACAGTTAGACTAAGTGTTGCATTGATATTGGTAGCTCGGGGAGCTAGTGGAGCGGGAGTTCACAGAGTTGCCAGGCAGCAACTAGAGAGGGTTATCAGCAAGATCAGCAAGTACAGGTGAGTTTCCCTTTGTGTGAATGGGTCTAAGGCCACAATGCCGACCCATGTAGTTATGAGTAGAAGACCCGGGGGTTAGCCCTAGGCATAGTATGCTAGTATGATATTCAGGACGAGGTCCAATGATAGCGGGCGGGTGCCCAAGGAATGGTTTATATATAGTTTTATACTTGTTGTCTGTGTGATACATGTATGTGTCTGGTAGGGAGGTGAGTGTGGGCGAGGTCCCGTACCTCACCAATAGCAGAGTGTGGATGGTGTTCCACATCTCATTAGCAACATAACAGGGGAGAGGCCCAAGTTAGGGAAAGAGTGAGTGTGGGTTGTGCCCGTATCTCACTACCAGTAGGAGTGTGGATGGGGTTCCATGACTCACCAGTTGCAGGACATGGGCGAGGCCCAAGATAGGCGAGGCCTTTAGAGCAGGATTCGGTAGCATATGATTAGTTTATGTGTTGTGATATGTTATGTGTTAGTATATGTTGGCGGGCGAGGCCCAGTGACAGGCGAGGCCTAAGCGAAACAGATCTGTATCCGAGTGGGGCTCGAAACCTGGAGGGGCCTGGAGCAGCGGGGCCGTTGTAGCGGGCGAGGCCCAAGGCAGGGGGCGAGGCCCAATGATAGCGGGCATGACCCAGTATGTACAGTATGTGGTTATGCATGAGATGTGGTAGGGTGGGGAACTCACTAAGCTTCGTGCTTACGGTTTTCAGTTTTGGTTTCAGGTACTTGGATATCAAGCAACATTATTAGTGGCCTAACATGAAGGCAGAAATCGCCACTTACGTTAGCATGTGCCTTACTTGCGCTAAAGTGAAGGTAGAATATCATAATCCCTTCAGACTATTACAACAACCGATAATACCTGAGTGGAAATGGGAAAGGATTACTATGGACTTTGTGACCAAATTACCCAAGACTATAAAAGGATTGGATACCATATGGGTAATAGTCGTCAGGTTGACAAAATTCGTTCATTTCCTGCCAATAAAGGAATCATACAAGATGGAACGATTGACGAGAACCTACATCAAGGAAATCGTGAGACTCCATGGAGTACCAATATCTATTATCTCTGATTGAGATAGTAGATTTGCTTCACGCTTTTGGCAATCGCATCAGAAAGCTATGGGAACACAACTCGACATGAGCACCGCCTACCACCCACAAACGGATGGTCAAAGTGAGCGAACCATTCAAACACTTGAAGATATGCTTTGAGCATGTGTGATAGACTTTGGAAGGTCGTGGGATACCCACTTGCCTTTAATTGAGTTTTCGTACAACAACAATTATCACTCAAGCATAAAAGTTGCTCCTTTTGAAGCATTATATGGGCGTAAATGTAGATCACCGTTGTGTTGGGCTGAGGTGGGTGATACTCAGCTATCAAGAGGACAGACAACAAACAATGCATTAAGAGGACCAGAAATCATACGCAAAACAACAGAGAAGATAGTTCAAATCAGATCTCGACTACTAGCATCACGAGACCGACAGAAGAGCTACGCCGATAAACGGCGAAATCCCTTGGAATTTCAAGTCGGGGATCGGGTGTTGTTAAAGGTCTCTCCCTGGAAAGGGGTGATTCGTTTCGGGAAATGGGGAAAACTAAACCCACGGTACATTGGACCATTCGAGATTCTTGCCGAATCGGTCCAGTGTCTTATAGACTGCAGCTTCCTGCCGAGCTCAGCAGTGTACACCCCGTGGTCCATGTTTCCAATTTGAGTATTATGCGAATTATGTGCCTTTATGTGCTTATTGCTTGTTTATAAATGTCTAATAAACAAAGAATAAAAATAAACGTCAAAATTAAAGTGTAACATAAACCCGATATATTTACATAAAGTTGTAGTGGTCGAAATAAGGATTCCGGGGATATCAAGAATGCCGAAATCCGAGTTATAACGAAGAAGTTATGACCCGTCGAAGTTTCGCGACGGAACCGGCATGGCACCGGGAAGCGTAAATAGTGAATTTATGATAGAGCAACTTTTACCCTTAGCGATCTAAATGAAATTTGTAGAATATGTTAAACCGAGAGTGTCCATAAAAAGAATGCCCAAATCTGACTTCGTAAGAGTAAGTTATGATTTTTCGAAGTTTCGGCTTAGCAGTGTACAGCTCGAAGTTCGAATAATAGATCGAGCGGTTTTTAGCCAACACAACCTAAACGATAATCGAAGATCTTGTTAATAGTAGAGTAACGATAAAAATACAGACGAAAACGGATGTCGGATGAAAAAGTTATGAATTTTTAACGGGCCAATCATGTCCCGACCTGTTAAAAATATAACTTTTAAAATGAAGTCAAAATTAGCCGACGGAGTCTAAACGAAAGTTGTAGAGTACATTCACACACTCCTTCACCCTGACCCATTGTCAGCACTCTCCCTGCTGCTCCAGCCCCTTGAGTGTTTGCGTTGGGGCAATTTCGCCGGAAATGCCCGGTTTTCCCACATCCGTAACAGGTATAATTGGCCTCAACATTGGTGTTGTTGTTATTGTTGTTGTTATTGTTGTTGTTGTTTGGCATCTGGTTTAGTTGAAGTTGAGCCCTAAAATACTATGTTTTATGGCCCTTCCAGTTACACCTTGTGCAAATCATCTCTCTGTATTCCCCGTGAAGGTGGAAGTTGCATTCGTTAGACTTGGGAGATTTCCGGAATACTGCTTTGGAGCATTTGGCATGGATGAGGCTGGAGCATGTGGTGTGGTGGCAGCTTGAGTTGCAGCATGGACAGTCACTGTTTGTTGTTTCTTAGTTGATTCTGAGTTTTGCTTTCCCTTTCGCTTGTTGTTTTTCCCTTTCTTGCTCTCACCTTCTTTCTTGACCTCCGCTTCTACTGTTTTGGCACCCTTATTCTTGCCATGATCATACAATTTCTTGGCCAATCTCTTGGCGCTATCAAACATCTCAAGGTTTGCTGAATTGACATTCCCTTGGATAGGTGCATTCAATCCCCAGATAAATCTCTCAATCTTTTTCCCTTCTGAGGTAATCATTTCGGGACACGGAAGAGATAGCTTACTAACCCTAGATATGTATGCGTCGATATCATAGTTTTGAACCGTGAGGTTCCACAACTCTTATTCCATCTTCTGGATTTCGCCTCTTGGACAGTATTCATCCAACATCATTTCTTTAAGCTCTTCCCAGGGCATCGCGTTCGCCACCGGGAGTGTCATGGCCTCTATGTGGCCATTCCACCAGGATAGGGCTTGATCAATGAATGTACAGGCTACGAACATGACCTTACACTCATCTGGACACCCGCATATTTCAAAACGGATTCTACTTTCTCAATCCATCGCTTCAGGGCTATTATGCCTCCTGTCCCATTAAAGGTTCGAGGTTTGGCGTTGGTGGAGTCCTTGTAGGTGATGGATTTTGAGCATTCTAACACTTCCTAAGTGTACATGCAACCCTAATAACCTTGGATCTATGTTTGTCTAATTATCATGCTAAGTTGAATTCCAAGGCTATATTCCTATCTAGCATACATGGGGAACAATTTTAACTTGAATAATAGATAGAATAACTTACCTTGTTGTTGCTTGTGTTTCTTGAAACCTTGTGAGCCTAGCACCCCAAATGTGATGCCTCAAATGCTTCACACAACACCAAATGCTCTTGGAAAAACTTATGAGAGAACACACACTTCTTGAAATCGGCCAAGCCCTCTTATTTTCTTAGTGTAGCCGATTTTGGTGGAGAATATGATTCTTTTATAGTGTTGACACATCTAGGGTTACACCATGTAAACCCTAATGTGTCATGACTCTTCATTTCCATGACCCATGGGTTTGTAATTCCCATGGAGCATCCATGGAGCATCCTATGGGTAGAACCCAACTTGATAATCCATGGAGCCTCTTAGCCCACTATACAAGATATGGATGATTTACATAATCAACCCATATATTTAATTAGTTCTCTTTTGACCACTTAATTAATTCTAAATTAATTATTGATCAAACTAATCAAATATTATTATTAATATATTAGAACTTATAATATATAAATAATCTCCAAATGTTATTTCTCTCATTTAGTCTATCCAATTGCATGGTGCCATGCAACCCAAATGGACCATGCCGGGTCGGGTCAAGTACATACCAGAAATAGTTATGGACTAAGACACCTTATCCAACAGTCTCCCACTTGGATAAGTCTAATAACTATTTCTGCAAGTATGACTTCAAGAACCGATCGACAATCGTAGCTCTTTTCAAGGTTTCTCGGAACTGAGAAGATGATGGTACGCCATTTAAGATAAGTGATCATATAATCCTCCGTTCTAGATATCAGCCGGACAAATACATGGAACACTGTCTTGCTTATTGTCCAGCATTTGTTTCCTGATTTCCGATTTGTTTGACATAGAACTTAATTGAACACATCAACTTAGTTCTGACCGGGCCCGGTACATGGGTCAAAACAAAATCATCGAGGGGCCCAGATATCAGCTTCTAATCCAAGAAGGAACAGATAAACTTCGACTCATATGTTTGTTCTACCACTCATTGAATTACACACAAGAGTACGATTTATAACATCGAGTTACCAATGCGTTTTCGTACAATCAATGCATAACCAACTTGTAAGTAACAAATCATATCTCTAGGTTTGAAGACTTATACGATATTACCGTCTCACGATCACTCGAGATAGAATTCCATGAAGTGATTCCAGTGAGCGTGGGTTGAGTCCAATACTCAGAACTTATGAGCACTCATGATTGCTGTAGCCTTGTCCAAGACCTCTACAACCAAACATGACAGTCTTGATTCATACCTACTTCCGACATATGACTGACTGTGGAGGTTTGAATAATATGTTATATCAAACAAAAATTATTCTGGAAGTCAAAACATGCAAAAGAAATATAGTAAACGATCGACAAGAGATAGCAACACCTTACTCATAAATAAAACATTTTTATTCATCATCAAATGTCAATTACACTTTACAAATTTCGAGGTTATCTAACTACTAAATCTAATATCATCCTTCTGCCCTATGCTCCGAGCATGCTGAAGATGCTTAACCCGAGTCAGTCCCTTTGTGAGGGGATCTGCCGGATTCTCATCTGATGATACCCTCTTTGCCACGGGGAGTCCTTCTTCGATCCGATGTCTGATGAAATGGTATTTTCTGTCGATGTGTCTGGATCTCCCGTGATCCCTTGGTTCCTTGGCTAAGGCAACAGCACTTTCACCATCACAGAAAATTTCCATTGGGTCTTTAATAGCTGGTACAACTCCAAGGTCTCCAATGAAGTTCTTCAGCCATATCGCCTCCTTTGCTGCCCCGCTAGCTGCAATATACTCTGATTCACAAGTAGAATCTGCCACTGTCTCTTGCTTGGAACTCTTCCAAGAAATTGCTCCTCCATTCAGGGTAAAGACCCAGCCTGACTGAGAGCGGAAATTATCCCTATCAGTCTGGAAGCTAGCATCACTGTACCCTACTACTCTCAGGTCATCACTCCCACCGAGGGTAAGGACCCAGTCCTTAGTCCTCCGTAGGTACTTGAGGATATTCTTTACCGCAGTCCAGTGTGCCTTGCCAGGGTTCGCCTGATACCTGCTAACCATACTCAGGGCAAAGGCTACATCGGGTCGAGTACACGTCATAGCATACATGATTGATCCTACAGCCGAAGCATAAGGTGTTTGACTCATTTCTGCTATCTCAACCTCAGTGCTAGGGCTTTGTGTCTTACTCAATCTGGTGTTACTCTGGATGGGTAACTCTCCTTTCTTGGAATCCTGCATGCTGAATCTCTTCAGCACCTTATCCAAGTAGGTACTCTGACTAAGTCCAATTAGTCTTTTACTCCGATCTCTCAAGATCCTTATCCCTAAAATATAGGCAGCTTCACCAAGTTCCTTCATAGCGAAACACTTCCCAAGCCAGGACTTTACTTCCTGCAGGGTTGGAATGTTGTTTCCTATAAGTAGTATGTCATCCACATACAATACCAAAAAGCTAACTATACTCCCACTAGCCTTGACATACACACAAGATTCATCTTCACTCCTAGTAAAGCCAAATTCCTTGACCTTCTCATCAAAGCAAAGATTCCATCTGCGAGGTGCTTGCTTTAATCCATAGATGGATTTCTCAAGCTTACACACTCTATTAGGGTACTTGCTGCTGACAAAACCTTCTGGCTGACTCATGTAAACATCTTCAGCCAACTTTCCATTAAGGAAAGCGGTTTTGACATCCATCTGCCATATTTCATAGTCATGAAATGCAGCTATGGATAACAGAACCCGAATAGACTTAATCTTGGCTACCGGAGAAAAGGTCTCATCATAATCCACTCCAGGAATTTGAGAGAAGCCCTTTGCAACCAGTCTAGCCTTATAAGTGTGTACTTTACCATCCATGTCGGTCTTCTTCTTGAAGACCCATTTGCACCCTACTGTCTTACGACCTGGTACATTTTCAACCAAGTTCCAAACTTGATTGTCATACATGGATTGTATCTCGCTATCCATAGCCTCTTTCCATTTAGCAGACTCGGGGCCTGCCATGGCTTCTTCTTAGCTGTTAGGGTCATCTTGACTTACTAGTGTCCCATCACTAATAAGTGTCTCACCTTCTACAGTAATATGGAATCCATAGTAATGCTCAGGTGCACTCCTAACTCTCGTGGAATGCCTCAGAGGTACAGGTTTGTCAATTGGCTCAACAGGAGTTTCCACCTCAAGTTGAGGGCTAGAGTTTGAAGTTCCTTCACCACTTGATTCTTGAATTTCTTCAAGATCAATTTGCCTCCCACTGTCTCCTTGGCTTATAAACTCTCTTTCTCGAAAGACTCCTCTTCTTGCTACAAAGACCACATTGTCACTGGGTCTGTAGAAGAGGTAACCAAAGGATTGCTGTGGGTAACCAATGAAAATACACCTCTCGCTTCGAGGTTCGAGCTTATCATGAGTCTCGCGTCTCACGAAAGCCTCGCAACCCCAAATCTTGATGTGGTCTAGTTTAGGTACTTTACCAGTCCACATCTTGTGAGGAGTTTTGGCAACTTTCTTTGTAGGGACTAGATTAAGAATATGGGCGGCAGTCTCTAAGGCATACCCCCAGAATGAGATTGGTAGCGTAGCTCGACTCATCATGGAACGAACCATATCTAACAAGGTTCGATTACGCCTCTCAGCCACACCATTCAACTGTGGTGTCCTGGGAGGTGTGAATTGTGAGACAATCCCACATTCCTTAAGATAGTCGAGGAACTCTAAACTAAGATACTCACCTCCTCGATCGGATCGAAGCATCTTAATGTTCATGCCCAATTGATTCTCGACTTCCTGTTTAAATTCCTTAAACCTTTCGAAAGTCTCTGACTTATGCTTGATCAAGTAGACATATCCATATCTACTGTAATCATCAGTAAAAGTCAAATAATAACGATTAGCATCCCTTGTGGCATGTTTGAATGGTCCACACACATCCGTGTGTATAAGGTCCAACAAACCTTCACCCCTTTCACACGAGCCCGTGAAGGGTGACTTTGTCATTTTTCCAAGTAAGCATGATTCGCAACTATCATCTGACTTAAGGTCAAACGACTCCAAGACTCCATCCTTTTGGAGTTGGCCTATGCGTTTCTTGCTTATATGTCCAAGGCGACAATGCCATAATGATGCTTTATCCAAGTTATTATTAGTAGTAGAATCAATACACAAAACATTATTTCCTAAGTTATCTACAACAGACACAGCTTCATACACACCATCACAAGGTAATGCTTTAAAATAAAGAACATTATTAAAGAAAGCATCAATAGAACCAACTTCATTATTAAACGAAAAGGTAAACCCTTGTTTGTACAAAGCATGAAAGGAAATAATATTTCTTGCCATTCCTGGCGAGTAACAACATTTATTCAAATCTAAACTAAACCCACTACTTAGCGATAAAGTATAAACTCCAATCTTGGTGACAGGTGAAGCTTTTCTATTCCCCATGATCAAGTTTATTCTTCCTTGCTCCACATTCTCACTTCTTCTTAGTCCCTGCAAGTCACAACAAATATGAATACCATAACCGGTATCAAGGACCCAAGATTTAGAATGGGGTGAGTTATTAGAAATGATAGTGTAAATACCTGCATGGTTGGGTTTAACTTTCCCATCCTTCACATCCTGCTGGTACTTTGGGTAGTTCCGCTTCCAATGAGCCTTTTCATGGCAATAGAAGCATTCAGCCTCTTTTGGGTCAGAAGAAGGAGTAATGAAACCTTTCTTGGTTCCACTTGAAGAAGAGCCGTCAAGGGTCCGAGCCTTGGTACCCTTCGAAGATCTCTTTCTCTTCCCCCCTCGACTTTTCCCGATTGCCAAAACCGGAGTAGAGTTTGGAGTAGGAGTGATAGCAACCGACTTCCCCTTAAGACCTGTTTCTGCGGTCTTGAGAAGTCCCTGATGTTTGCTGAGGGTGACTTCTTCCTTATTCATGTGATATGTCATGCGGAATTGATCATAGCACGATGGTAAGGAGTGCAAAATGATATCTATTGCAAGATCCTCCGGGAAGTTCACATTAAGCTTCAGCAAACGATCCACATACCTTTGCATTTTCTGCATGTGGCTCATGACAGATTCCCCGTCCTTCATCATGGTTGTTATCATGGAGCAGATGATTTCATACCTCTCTTGTCTTGCACTTTGATGGTATCTTTCCATCAAATCTTGGTGCATTTCATAAGGGTAGAAATCCTCATAAGACTTTTGGAGTTCCGCTGTCATCGTGGCCATCATGATGTAAGCCACTTTCGTAGCATCCCTTTCATGTGCCCGAAAGTCAGCGATCTCCTGAGGAGTTGCAGTGGTCTCATCAATCTCCTTAAGCTCCATGTCAAGGACATATTCTTTGTCCTCGTAGCGGGTAATCATTCTGATGTTTCTGATCCACTCATTGAAGTTGGATCCATCAAAGGTGACTTTCCCACACAAGTTCATAAGGGTAAAGGAGCCATTAGTATTAGAGCCAGAAGCATTGTTGAAAGACATCTGAAGACCCTCCACCGCTCCATCGATACTATAATAAACCATAAGTCACCCTTTACCTACCTTGTTAAGTCCAAGTTAGTGTGCCGGTTAACCACACACGCTCCACCAACGACTTAATCAAAGTGTAAAGTGTAATTTCATGGAATAGCACCTTATTCACATTTTTCCTAAAGTAACTAAGATTGGGAATTTAATAAAACATTTAGTTACTTTATAATATTCATCATACTTTGAATGAGAATTTGTAAGTCCTTGTCTTACCCGTTCGGCTAACGACCCTCCACCGGTCAAGCAAGCGGTGGGTGAGAGTGGCCACCCATTAAGTCACCATTTTATAGGTAACAACCTTATACCCACCTTATAGACCGGCTTCATGAATGAGGCGTACTAGCGGTAAGACGACTTTGTTCTTATACATATATATAATTATTAAATCATAATAATATAAGTATAAGGGTTGAATTTTAGCTTTTAAAATTCTAAGGGTTGGAACTAAAGTTTTAACTTAACTTTACTTGTTCCAAAAATTGAGGGCAAGTTTTGTAAACTTTCAAAACTTTTCATTTCTTGTAACTTATGAGTTTAATAGAGTGATAAAATGAGGACTTTTCATTTTTCTTAACTCTTGTGTTCTTTTAATGGTTTTTAATCCAAGAGACTTTTGGTTTTCCATAACTTGAGGGCAAGTTATGGACTCCATTAAACACATTATGATCAAGAATTAAACTACCACATAGGTTACAAATAATTCCTATGATCATCTAAACATCATAAGAACAAGAATATGAACATGAACACCTTCAAGAATCAAAATCACATTTAATCTTTGTAATTTTGATAACTAGTTGTTGTAAATGAGTTAGAAAAGACATTACACCTTCTAAAACAAGTTTTCAAGTACCAAAACAGTTTAGGGTAATGTTTCTAATCCATTTCCAGCAACTAAAATCGAAAATCTGCACTCTGTCGACCCTACTCGCCGAGTGCATAAACCTACTCGCCGAGTAGGTTGAAGATACAAGTGAACTCGACGAGTCCTCCCCATGGACTCGCCGAGTCCATCAGTCAGACAGCAAGTTTTTCGACTTTCTTCAACTTTTAAGCACAAATAACAAACAAACAAGCCTAGGCTCTGATACCACTGATGGGTTTTGAGCATTCTAACACTTCCTAAGTGTACATGCAACCCTAATAACCTTGCATCTATGTTTGTCTAATTATCATGCTAAGTTGAATTCCAAGGCTATATTCCTATCTAGCATACATGGGGAACAATTTTAACTTGAATAATAGATAGAATAACTTACCTTGTTGTTGCTTGTGTTCCTTAAACCTTGTGAGCCTAGCACCCCAAATGTGATGCCTCAAATGCTTCACACAACACCAAATGCTCTTGGAAAAACTTATGAGAGAACACACACTTCTTGAAATCGGCCAAGCCCTCTTATTTTCTTAGTGTAGCCGATTTTGGTGGAGAATATGATTCTTATATAGTGTTGACACATCTAGGGTTACACCATGTAAACCCTAATGTGTCATGACTCTTCATTTCCATGACCCATGGGTTTGTAACTCCCATGGAGCATCCATGGAGCATCCTATGGGTAGAACCCAACTTGATAATCCATGGAGCCTCTTAGCCCACTATACAAGATATGGATGATTTACATAATCAACCCATATATTTAATTAGTTCTCTTTTGACCACTTAATTAATTCTAAATTAATTATTGATCAAACTAATCAAATATTATTATTAATATATTAGAACTTATAATATATTAATAATCTCCAAATGTTATTTCTCTCATTTAGTCTATCCAATTGCATGGTGCCATGCAACCCAAATGGACCATGTCGGGTCGGGTCAAGTACATACCAGAAATAGTTATGGACTTAGACACCTTATCCAACAGTAGGTACGTGCTCGATCGGCTCCATGGTTTTTTCCTGGATTTGTGCTTCTGGTTCCTTGTCCGTTCCCTTCTTCATTGTTTCCATTGCGAATCTGTGCAAGTGTCGCAGTGACCGCAGCGGACATTGCTGCCTGGAATGCAACTGAGTTTATCTCAGGTAGGGTTGGTGTTGCGTTGTTTCCACGGTTGGGTCTCTGAGGCATCTTTCTGTTACAGAACGGAAAGGTGTTGAGTGCATGTTGTTTTGAGAGTTTGGAATCCCATATGCTAGGCGTATCGAGTGTGTATTTAAGTAATTTCGTGTATTTACATAAAACAAGAAATAATACACATAGCAGTTAACAACATCATGATAAAAACATAAAGCATTTTCATTAATACTAATTTTTTTGATACATGAAAATTTTCTAGAAGGCATACAGTACATGGAGTAATACAAAATCCGGCAGCATGACAACCCTATGAGTAGTGTGATCACTTAAACATAAGGTCAATAATGCATAGCATAGTACACCTAAGAGAAACCTAATAGTAATAAGATATACTATTGATCCCGATCATACTGAGAAGTTCCTAATGGTGGTAGCGAAATCATATCCCAAAATGTTGTGCCAAAAACTAAGCCATCTCGGTCATCTCTCCGATGACCTCATCCCTTTTCTGCTCAGCTTGCACGGCTCGTGCCTCCATAGCAAATAGTTGCTGCCGAATTGTGGCAACCTCTGCTTCTAGAGAACGACCCTCACCAACGGGATCTCCTGGTGGAGCAGGGTGGTCCTGGTGTGCCTCATCGGTAGGTGGTTCGACAGGGGCTTCATTTGCGTCCCCATCCTCCTCCATGTCTCCATAAGTCCTATCAAACTCATAGTCTGTATCAGGGTACTCGTCGGGCCCAATGCCAGGGGCTCTCCCTTGTTCTTCTTCGGGATTCTCCTCAAGCATCCCATGAGCCACTAGGGATTGATAAAAATTTACTCCTTGCTGATCAACATCCATGGTGACTACACGAGGGCGCAGGAATAAGTCATGTTTTGATTAATCCTATAGTATATTTTAATTTTTTAGGTTTGGGTTCCCTATAGTTATTGGAGAGTGAGGTAGGATTTTGGATTCATTTCCCGCTATGATTACTCATGAAAACATGTTGGTCATATTCTGAATAAATATAGCTGATCAGGCTATATTTATCCCTAATATGAGTACATAACTGCCCAGGTTTAATCATAGTTTTCAATTTCCTCCAAAAGCTTTTTATTAAATATTGTTAGGTTATTATTCTAATATGCGCACATAAGTGTGAAATTTTTGTTTTGTTCAGAGTTATTTAGTCTCATTGTGTTTATAGTTGCATATCATGTATGGTTAGATATGCTAGTTCACTATAAACATTGCTCTGATACCAACCTGACACACCCCCGAACCAGACAGTGGAAACGTCCAGGGGCTCGTGTGACTAACAATTGAATTATTATCACAATGAATATACATGAAACATAACACATTCATCACCGACATTACATATAACAACCAACATTATTCACATCAAGAACATTGTTATAAAATACATAATTCAAAGTATTAATAGTATGATGAGTGATGTTACACAAAATAAATCCATACACTTGAAAATCTTCCTGCTTACCGATTACCTGAGAATACAAGTTATTTTGTAAACGGTCAACATATATAATTTTGGTGAGTTCGTAAGTATGTTTGAACAAAAGTGTTTGTATCTTTTGTAAAAACCCAGAAAATCCGATATTTTCTGTAAAATGTCTGAAAATGATGTGAAAATCAAGTATAGATGCATGTGTGAATTTCACAGTAGTAACATATATGAATGTAGTTGAGATTTCTTTGTATTGTAAGTAAGTGATAATTGAATATTAATATTTCCCCAGAAAATCCGATATTTTCTTATTTATTGTACCGTTAAATAAGTTGTTTTGTATTAACACAATCGAAGGGTTAATCTCCAAAATGTTAAATTGGTATTGGATCTCTATATGAGCCGTTATAACCATGCATGATAATGACTAGGTTGCTTGTCTTTGCATTTTTCCAAATGTCGGTATTTGCTCAAGGTTTTGTCGCCCTAGACTGGCCTAGTCTAGCTGTAGCGAACAACTAAGGCGTGGGGAGTCACCCCTTATAAATCTATACAAAAAATCCCGCTCTCCCTCTAGGAAACTCTCGTTATAACTACAGACTACGATTGTACACTCAAAGGTGCCAACTGTCACAACTAGGAATTCTAAGGGTTTTTTTTGTTACATTAACAAGAGTAACATTTGTGGCTAAAACTTGAAAGTATGCATGATGATTATTCAGTGACAACGAAATTCCATCAAACACTCTATGCAAACACTTCAAATGGTCAACAAAAGATTGGAAACCATAAAAATCTCGGTTTAAGTCCATTATGGACTAGGATTTCCTTATTGGGCCTAATGGGCCAATAAACTTCCAATTTGACTATTTTGGGCTTAGGACCCTTAAATGGGCCCTAATTGGACCCACTTTCATGAAATTTAACATTTTGAGCTATGATGTATCCAAAAATGAATTGGTCTACCTTATTGGGCCATAATTAACCTAATTAGCTTTAATGGGCTATGAAACCCATTCTTTTAATCTAATTGGGTCGTAAACACCTCTAAGGTCCCAATGGGCCGAAAACCATCAAAATGAGCCTCCTATTATTGAAACCAAGCATTAAAGGCCCATTCCATCCCTCTTCTTTCTCTCTCTCTCGGCCCATCTAGATATATACAAAAAAAAAGATTAAGAGAGTTGACTTTTATGTTGACACCTCATGATTATCCAACATACATCTAAGTTATATCCCTCATGTATCCATGCCAAGTTCAAGTTTCAAGGCAAGCTCATCCCCCCCTCTCTCTCTCCTTATCTACGCCGAGAGCACCACACACCACCACCATTTTCATTTTGATCAAACTCTTACAAGAAAACTCTCAAGAACTCTTCCGTTTTCTCCAAATTTTCGAGCATTGGTGTGTGTCTTCAAGGAGTTTTTCAATTAATATCATCATTCTTGGTAATTCTTTACTTGAATCCATGGCTTAACTTCTATATTTCATCAAAAATCTTGTCTTAACTCATGCAAATTCATGATCATGCTTCTTAGAACCCATCTAAGCCCAAAGACCTCTCAAGAAACTTGCTAGGGCCGAGAATCACCTCAACCTCTTCCAATTCTTCTTCAAACCGAGAATAACTAAGCAAGGTGAGTTCATACCCCCTTGTTTTCGGTTTTTACTTATTTTTTTTTTGTTGGGGGGGGGGGGGAGAGAATACAAGTATAATGTGATGATCTATGTGTGTTTGTATGCTATATGTGAATTCTTTAGTTTTTTGGTTGTGATAATATGTAATATTTTTTATATTTCGAGATCTATAGCAAAAAGGGTGAAAGAATCATAAACTAAAAAACATAATAAACAACATACATCATAGATCTAAGGGTCCTTAAGTTTAAAAAGTGAAAAACAAAACCAAAGAACCTTACAAATGTCATTTTTGCAAAAATAACAAAGATTGGGTGTAAATTGTTAATTTTCGGTTTTATGAGGTTATAAGTTGTTTATTAGTATAAAAGCTAATTTTTATGAAAACAATACCTTTCAAAGGGTCAAAAACATAAAATTTAGCATATTGGGCTTTAAATTGGGCCTCACGAGTTTTTGGGCCCAAGGTTGCGAAAAAATGAAGTCTTGAGGGGCTGAAATGGAAAACTTAACAAATTATGAGTCTAAAACGTAAATAAACTTTTTCAAGGGTTGAAAATGAATTTATTACCAAATTGGACTAAAAATGCAAAGTTTTTGATTTTGGGGTCAAAATTGTAAAACTTACGGAAATTGGGCCAAAAATCTAACTTTTTACAAATAAAGGCTGGAAATGACAAATGCAATAGTTTTGGACAGAAATTACTATTCAAATAAAGTTTGGGTGGAAAATGTCAAGAAAAATGGTTTAAGGACCAAAAATGTCAATTTTCATTAAAAGGGACTAAAACTGCTATTTTTATAGAAAAAGGGTCCACAATGGTCAATCTTAATGTTTTTGGACCAAATATACGATTACAAATTTTTTGGTTAAAAATATCAAGTTTATAACGCATGGTCATATATATATATATATATATATATATATATATATATATATATATATATATATATATATATATATATATATATATATATATATATATATATATATATATATATATATATATATATATATATATATATATATAATGAAAACTTCGTTATAAATCAAACATTAAGATATTTTGTTATTGCCAATAAACCTTTAGCATACCACAAATACCAACAATACGAACTTAAACTCGATAAAACGTAAGCGATTCAAAGGTTGGGCTCAAATACCTTCTATATGTGCTATTGGGCCTTTGTGGCCCAATAACATGATTATTGGGCCCGATATAATCACACATGTTTATTGGGCCTCAGGTGACCCAATTACATGCCTAATGGACTCCCAATGGCTTTAACATGCTATTGGGCCTTAGTGGTCCATTTGCATTGCTAGTAAGGTCCAAACCAATTATATACGTGATGGGCTAACGTGTCTGTCGCATAATCGACAGCCTATAATAACATACATGATTAGTGGGCCTCTGCTGCCCTCTTCTCTTCGTCTGTTAGGCTTACCCTTTTATTCAAGTAAACATAAATCAGGTTGTTAAACAAGTTTATTCAATTTCAATTGGATTTAGTGGGAAATAATGAGTGACACTAATAAGTGTCGGTCGTAGTCTTTAGTTATAACCAGAGTCTTGGAGGGAGAGCGAGATTTTGTGTATAGATCTATACGGGGGTAACTCCCCCACGCCTGAGTTGTTTGCTACAGTTAGACTCGGCCAGTCTAGGACGACAAAATCCTAATTCAATACGGGCATTCACTAGAATGCCAAGACAGATGAACTAGTCATTATGGCCCAGTTTTGCAAAAAATTACATTTTCAGCCCCCTGTTTGTAAAATTGACACTTTCGGCCCAATTTTGATAAAATTTACATTTTTTGTCCAATTTAGAAATAAATGTTATTTTCACCCCTTAATTTGGGTTATTTACATTTATGACTCAAACTTTGGTCAAATAACATTTTTAATCCCAAAATTTTCATTTTTCTCAAATTTGGGCTCAAAACCGTGAGGCCCAAATATTAGGCCCATTAAGCTAAAATTTTACATTTTTGGCCCATTGTAAAGCATGTTTATCAAAAAAAATCCATTTTTATACAAGTAGGACGTGTTTGATCCTTTAAAAACCGCAAATGTCACTTTTTGCCCTTATCTTTTGTTTTCTTGACAATTTTGACCCTTAACAAGGTTTTTGCTTTAAATTTCTATATCTTAAACATATAAACACTTTTAACTTGATAATATGATGTATAAGGTGTCTTAGTTTATGGATTTTTACTCCATGTTGCTTAAGATGTCGAGATATATTAAGATCTAACACAATTTTACAAAATAAACTAAGAAATCACACAATACATGCATATAACACATAGATCTACACATTTTACTTGTATTCTCCCCCAAAATCATATGAAAACCGAAAACAAGGGGGTATGAACTCACCTTTTCTTTGATGTTTCGGTTTTGAAGAAGCGATGAAGAGATTTTTGGTCCTAACAAGCTTTCTTGAGTGGATCTCGAACTTAGGAGGTTTCTAGGAGTATGATCACCAAAAATTTGTTTAGAAGGAGTGATCTAACATGAGAATGAAGTTAAATAACTTGGATATGTAAGGACTTACCAAGAAAATGATGATTTTTGGTGGAAATCTTCTTGAACAACCCTAGATCTTCGAAAATTTGAGAGGAAAGGAAGGAGTGTTCTTGTGAGTGTTTGAGAGAGTTTGATGTTGTATGTGTGTGTGCTTACCTTCGGCCGAGTGGAAGAAAAAGGAGAGGGAAGAGAGATGAAGATGTGATAGGTGCATAGATGTATTGGATTTGGTATTTTTTAGGGGGTAATTTGCATGGATTACCTCCATGTATTATTGAGGTGGCACCATAATATTCTCCTTTGTTTTTCTTTCTTCTTTTATCATGGGCCGAGAATTGGGCTTTAGATGGATGAAATTGAATTAGCTTGGCCCACTCTTGGTTATGTTGGAGTTTGTGAAGCCCAATAAATAGTTTTCGTCCCATTGGGCCCTTATTGATGGTTCACGGCCCAAATAGTATAAAAGAATGGGTTTTATGGTCCATTAGGGTTAATTGGAGTTGTTATTACCCAATAAGGTCCATTAGGTTTAGAATGAATCATTCTATGCCCAAATGGTCCAAAATGATATAGATTTATGAATTTGGTCCATTTAGAACCCAAATAGGGTTTCTAAGCCCAATGTAATTGAATTGAATGCTTATTGGTCCATTAGGCCCAATGAGGAAATCCTAGTCCAACATGGACTTAAACCGGGATTCTTAAGGTTTTCAGAATCTTTGTTGAACATGAACGATGCATTTAAATGAGAACTAGGTGATATTTACTTAGAGTATATGTTTTATAATAGTTGAATGAGTACACGAGAATAGAATTTCCTAGCTAAAATGCTAGTTGTGACATTCTCTCTCTAGTTTCTTTTTCTCTGTACCACTCTTAACCCCTCCTAAGTCTAGGTAAACCCTTAGCACCCGAAGGAAGCTCCGAGGCTCCCAAAGTCCCGAGAAGAAAGGGTCTTTCGGTTCGGAAACGCTGCTCCAAGCGAAGCCTGGTTTTCTATAAAACCTGTTGTAAGTAAGCTACGTCTACGCTATTTTAAATATAGCTTTTATTTTAATATAATGTCGTATTATGAACTTATAAATAAGATTGATCAGTAATTCAAAGCCGTTATACCGATTGATCTACATACGGGAATGATGTCAAAGTTGTGATTTAGTGAGGTGTTTAAAGTGGGATTTCCAAACAGTATACTTCGTATACCAAACGGATCCTACCTCCGATATGATCTTACCTGGTTGTTCCTTACTTGATATATCATGAAGTAAACTCTGAATTAATGATAAATCTAGACTATTAATTAGTATAGGTGAATATTAAACTAAACCCTAGTGGTCCCCGAGGCTCCGAGTACCGAATCACCACCTTAATAGGTGACTGCATAGTTACTTTCATCTTACACATAGATATGAAGTATTTTATATAAATTACCTGTTGTGTGTATATTATTTGTATACTTGCTATCTATGCTGGATGAACGATTTTATACATGTTTTAAATGATTTAAACTGTATATGTATTTTATATCTACAAAATGTGTTGGGTAAAACATGGGTACATGTAATAGTTGCTGTGTGACAAAATAAAATAATGAGAGGCCTCGTTAAAGATGTTATTGATGATCCAGTCATCTAGCAGAGTATAGATGACGATCACAGACTATTCTAGACAGTCCAGTGGAACGCTAGCAGGCTCGCAATTTGTAGGTGTTTATTTGAACTGTGTGCTCACCAGCAGTACTCCATCCCCCACATGGTTGCCTTATTTGACATGAATTGCTAAGGAACCCCCGAAGCATGTGTTGTCACCCCGATGAAAACCCTTAGGCTAGGTCCCTTATGTTAGATGTTTTAGGGACGAAAAGTGAGGATAACTGGAACGGGTAATCGGGTTTGTTTGGTTGATGAAAATAATAAATTTATTTATTGTGGGTTGAAAACCCTATGTGCTCACCAGGCTCCCAAGCCTGACCCACTTAGTTTCTTGTATTACAGGTAGTGGCGCGTGAGCATAAATGTTTGGATGAGAGATAAGGGATTATAGGCCTGTAAATACGAAATAATATAGTAAGGCTTATGTTGTACGGTTTATGCTTTTGATCTGTATCGAACATGACATCCCGAGTCTTTTAATGAAATATATTTCTACAGAAATGCTTTGATAAATATTTATCATATTTTGTTTTAGGGACAAATTCCGCAACTCTTTTATTTAAAATGCTACTCTGATTTTTTAAACAAAGCATAAACAAATCGGTCTTTTCTGGCCGTGACACTACTAGAAAAATAGCCTTTTATGACGCTCATTGCGCGTCGTAAAGGACTCAGGCAACGCGCAAATGCGCGTCAAGGAAGGCCATGTCATAAGAGAGACGACGCGCTTTTGCGCGTCGTATATAGAAGACGCGCATTTACGACGCTCATTTACAACGCGCAATTACGACGCGCGTTTACGACACGCAATGCGTATCAAGGAAGGCCCTGTCATAAAGGAAGACGACACGCATTCGCGTGTCGTAACCTTATGACGCGCATGTTAATGACGCGCAATGCGTATCAAGAAAGCCCTTGTCAAGAAAGGCCATGTCATAAATGAAGATGACACACATTTTTGCGTATCATAATTTGAAATGTTTAAAAAAAATTATTTATAGATTTACTAATTTTTAAATTAAATTTCCATTTCATGTCTCATAATAGAAAATAAAATACCATATACAAAAAATATAATACATTGCACAAAGTTAATGTCATACAAATAATCATTCCAATAGTAGACAAATGGATAAATCTCAAAGGGATCAAAAATATGTTTGTCTTCTAATAGAACTTATACACAAGAAAGTACTCAATTTTCTATTGATCTTATACACAAGAAGAAGGTGTTTGAATTCAGAAAATGTCTCAGCAACTGAATTGTAACAACGTAAATTTTCAAACAAAATTTTCATTTCAACATAAAGTATTTTCATTCAAAACAAGGCATAAACATTCCAAGTGTCATGTCGGAATACAAATCATATGAACCCAAGATCACAAAACATCTATCAGTGTGTACAGATCACGCCGGCGCCTTCCCACGGTCCTCGCTAGTACCTGCAACACATACACAACAACTGTAAGCATAAATGCTTAGTGAGTTCCCCAAAATACAACTTACGCACATACGCCTTTCCAGGCCCTGACCTTCCGGTCCATGAGTCTTAGGGGACTTCTGTCCCTGCTGGGTAAACCTTCCGGTCCTACCCACGCCAACCTTACGGTCCAAGACTCACAACGCCTTCCGGCCCATAACATAATCGCCTTCCGGCCCATAACATAATCGCCTTCCGGCACATAACATAATCGCCTTCCGGCCCACATAACATACATAGCACGTATAACATATAGCACATATATCTCATATCATATCCGACCTTCCGGTCACAGAGTCAAACCCTTCCGGGTACAGTATAGTGAGAAGACTCACCTCGTGAATATCGAAAGCTAGCAAATCCCAAAGTCGCTCGTGCTCGATCCGCCGAGCTAAAATCTCCCTATAACATCATACATCACTTATTAACACTTTTATCTTCTAAGTTTGACTATCCCTAAGAAGTCAAACATAGGTCAACTCTGGTCAACGGTCAATGGTCAACTTGACCGGACTCGGCGAGTGCACAAGGGCAACTCGGCGAGTCTAGACGCATCCGACAACTCCATAGGATTTCCTTCTTACTCGTCGAGTACTTCCCCTGACTCGACGAGTTCCACCTGGGAGAGTCGCGGGGCCACCCCGACTCAACTCGCCGAGTCTCAAGAACAACTCGGCGAGTCCCAGCTCGACTCAGACCACCTGTCGACCCTCTATAATTCGTCCTGACTCACTGAGTCAACCATAACTCGGTCAAGACTACACACTGGGTGTCCTCAAGGACAATCTTCAAGCGACTCGTCGAGTCTGTTCATCAGACTCGGCGAGTCCATGCCATGCACCAGCTAAAACTGACTTTTGCGGTCAGATCCGTTCCATCCATTCATAGATCTGGCCTTCCCAAGCTTATTTGTCACGTAAAGTCTCAGTCTTGGTTGCCATGCAATGCGTACAAGGCTTATTTTGGGGAAACAACTCTAATATGACCACCTTAGCTTCTAACTCAAAAGGATGGACATAAAGCTAGTCATATGGGGTCTCCTGGACCTGCTAAGGCCCAGATCTAGGTTCCATATCTCCATGGAACCTTTCATACTTCCAATTTAA
Organism: Lactuca sativa; assembly: GCF_002870075.4. NCBI lineage: Eukaryota > Viridiplantae > Streptophyta > Magnoliopsida > Asterales > Asteraceae > Lactuca > Lactuca sativa. Next base: position 127,324,540 of record NC_056627.2, on the reverse strand, counting down.
GCCAAGAAATGCAAGAAGAAACCCTTGATTTGACACATCAACACAAAACACGAAGTTTGGCTCTGAAAGTTACCTCAAGAAGACTCCCCTGATGAATTAGCAATAGATCCAAGCTCCTCAACTCCTCAAGTTTGATCCTCTCCCTCCTTTCTTGCAATATCACACAAAATGGTGAACAAATGGCCTCCAAATACACTCACAAGGGCTCACAGTCGTATGGGGGCTCTTAGGGTTCAAGGTCGCCGCAAATGAGGGCCATAAGGTCCTTTAAATAGGGCTTAGGACCGGGAAATTAGGGTTTCATTAAACAGCGCAGACTCGCCGAGTCCATATCCTGGACTCGCCGAGTCCAAACGAATCCCGTGTCCAGAATCGCGACCCTACTCGGCGAGTCTGAGCTCCAACTCGCCGAGTCCCCTCTCAAAACACAAAATAATCAAATCAAAAAAGATACCTGGAAATTCCGGGCTGTTACAATTCTCCCCCACTAGAACTAGACTTCGCCCTCGAAGTCTCGCTCTGAAAATAGTTCCGGATGCAGCTCCCGCATCTTGCGCTCCGGCTCCCAGGTCATCTCCGATCCCTTCCGGTGTTGCCACTGAACCAACACCAGAGGTACCTCCTTGTTCCTCAGAACCTTGATCTTCCGATCCCTGATGGCCACAGGCCTCTCAACATAATTCAGACTCGCATCCACATGAATATCCTCTAATGGAACCACTGCCGACTCATCGGCTATACACTTCCTCAACTGCGACACGTGAAAAGTGTCGTGGATCTGCCCCAACTCAGCTGGCAACTCCAAACGATAGGCTACCCGGCCTACCCTTGCAATCACACAAAATGGCCCAATATACCGGGGCCCCAACTTGCCCCTCTTCCTGAATCGAATCACTCCTTTCCAAGGAGAAACTTTCAGGAGAACAAAGTCGCCGACGTGAAACTCAAGCTCGGACCGGTGTCTGTCTGCATAACTCTTCTGTCGGCTCTGGGCGGTCAATAACCTCTGTCTGACCTGCTGAATCTGCTCTGTCGTCTGAAGCACGATCTCTGTACTGCCCATCACTCTCTGCCCAACCTCTCCCCAGCAAATGGGGGTCCGACACCTTCTACCATACAATAGCTCAAAGGGTGGCAAACCAATGCTCGAATGATGGTTGTTGTTGTAGGAAAACTCTGCCAAGGGTAAATACGCATCCCAGCTACCCCCGAAATCTAACACACATGCTCGAAGCATGTCTTCCAGTGTCTGAATCGTCCGCTCGCTCTGGCCGTCTGTCTGGGGATGATATGCGGTACTAAAATGCAATTTAGTACCCAGCTCCTCATGGAATTTCTTCCAGAATCTGGAAGTGAAGCGCACATCACGGTCTGAAACAATCGAGATTGGCACCCCATGCCGAGACACCACTTCTCTCACATATATCTCCGCCAACTTCTCCGCTGAGGAACTCTCACTGATGGCAAGGAAGTGAGCGCTCTTCGTCAACCTATCCACAATCATCCAAATTGCATCAACTCCTCTGGCAGTCCTCGGCAATTTGGTGATGAAATCCATAGTGATCTGTTCCCACTTCCATTCGGGAACCTCTAATGGCTGCAATTTGCCATGCGGTCTCTGGTGCTCGGCCTTAACCCTGCAGCAGGTCAAGCACCTCTCAACGAACCATGCGACGTCCCTCTTCATACAGGGCCACCAATACTCTTTCCTCAAATCCAAATACATCTTCGTAGCCCCCGGATGGATAGAAAACTTCGACCGATGAGCCTCTTCCATCAAAGTAATACGCGTACCACCCACGAACGGTACCCAAATCTGACCCTGAAACGTCATAAGCCCTCGTCCATCCGTAACGAACTCTGAAACCAAACCAACAACCCGCTCTCTCTTCTGCATCTCCGGTCGCACAGCCTCGGCCTGCGCCCCACGAATAGCATCCAATACTGGAGCCATCACGGTCAATCTCAAACATACTTCTCGCAGTGGAGTGCTCTCCGCCCTGCGGCTCAACGCATCGGCTACCACATTAGCCTTGCCTGGGTGGTACAGGATCTCACAATCATAATCCTTGACCACATCCAACCACCTCCTCTGACGCATATTTACGTTGGGCTGATCCATCAAATACTTCAAGCTCTTATGGTCCGTGTATATCGTACATCAAACCCCATACAAGTAGTGACGCCAAATCTTGAGAGCGAACACTACTGCCCCCAACTCTAAATCATGCGTGGGATATCTCATCTCATGAGGCTTCAGCTGCCTTGACGCATAAGCTATCACATGACCCCTCTGCATCAACACTGCACCCAGCCCCAAAGTCGATGCATCACAATATACTACAAAATCCTCCATCCCTTCCGGGAGAGCTAATACCGGGGCTTCGCACAACCTTTGGCGAAGTGTCTCAAAGGAGATCTGCTGCTCGGGACCCCATGAGAATGCAACACCCTTCCGGGTCAATCTGGTGAGCGGCACTGCGATCTTGGAGAAACCCTTAATAAATCTCCGATAATACCCTGCCAACCCAAGGAAGCTCCTGATCTCCGATGGTGACTTCGGCACCTCCCAGCTCATCACCGCCTCGACTTTGGCCGGATCGACCAGAATCCCTTCCTGATAACGAGATGTCCTAGGAACTGGACCTCCCGCAACCAGAAATCACATTTGGAGAACTTTGCATAAAGCTTCTCCGATCTCAATACCTCAAAGACCTCCCTCAAATGCTCCTCATGCTGCTCTCTAGATCTCGAATACACCAGAATATCATCGATAAATACAATCACTGACCGATCCAACATCGGCCTGCATACCCTGTTCATGAGATCCATGAACACAGCCGGGGCATTGATGAGCCCGAAAGGCATCACCACAAACTCGTAATGCCCATATCGCGTCCTAAACGCTGTCTTCTGAACGTCCTCATCCCGCACTCTCACCTGATGGTACCCCGACCTCAGATCGATCTTGGAAAACCAAGATGCTCCCTGTAACTGATCGAATAAATCGTCGATCCTCGGTAATGGGTAACGGTTCTTGACCGTCAACTTGTTCAACTCCCGGTAATCAATGCACATCCGGTGTGAACCATCCTTCTTCTTGACGAACAGAATAGGTGCTCCCCACGGCGAGTTGCTCGGCCGAATGAATCCCTTCCCCAGTAACTCCTGAAGCTGCGAGGACAACTCTTGCATCTCTGGAGGTGCAAGACGATAAGGCACCTTAGCAATAGGCACGGCCCCCGGAACCAGATCAATACCAAACTCCACTTGCCTCACAGGAGGTACTCCCGGCAGCTCCTCAGGAAAAACATCTGGAAACTCACGCACCACTGGAACCTCCTCAACTGATCTCGGCCTCTCGGAAGCCTCCCGCGTATCCATCACATAAGCCACAAAACCCTTACAGCCCTGCTGTAAACACTGCCTCGCCCTAGCGGCCGAACAAAAAGCTGATCCTGAACGGGTACCCTCGCCGTACACCGAAAGAACTCCCCCACTAGGGTCTCGTATAGTCACCAGCTGACGCTCACAGTCGATGATGGTGCCGAAACGGCTCAACCAGCCCATGCCCACAATGACACAGACATCACCCATCGCAATAGGAATCAGATCAATCGGAAACTCGACCCCGAAAATCCCTAACACGCATCCCCGGAGAACCTCCGTGGCACAAATCACCCTCTCGTCAGCTATAGAAACTCTCAGAGGCCGACTCAACGGCTCACGACTAACGCTGATATGCTGACTAAAGGCCAAAGATACAAAGGACCGACTCGCACCCGAGTCAAATAGCACTAAAGCAGGCACAGAGTTCACAAGAAAAGTATCTACGCATAACATAACATAAGCATAACATCTCCACATCAAAATAAATACCTGCCACAACATCGGGCGCAGCGCGGACCTCCTCCGCAGTCAGCTGAAAGGCTCTCCCACGAGCCCTCGGGGCCTCTACCTTCACCGGTCGAGTCTCAGTAGTCCTGGCAACAGGTGCAGATCCCTGAAGAAGCTGAGGGCACTCGGCCTTCCGATGGCCTGTCTGGTTGCAATGAAAGCAAACCGTAAATCCCTTGGGGCAATCCCTAGCGATGTGCCCCTCCTTGCCACACTTGTAGCAAGCACCAGATCGACATGTCCCCTCGTGACTCTTGCCGCACTTTCCGCAAGTGCGGCCCTTCGGACCTCCCGTCCTCGAAACGGCGGACTTAGTCCGCTTGGCTGCCGGCTGAGACTGAGCCGGCCGCCGGTCCACCCGCTGAGACTCGGCCTCCTCCCTGGCCTGGGTCTCCAACTCGATCTCGCGCTTCCTGGCATTCGCCTGAAGCTCAGCAAAGGTATGATAGGTGGAGTTTGACACAAACTCCCGGATATCCCTCCTCAAAACACCCAAGTACCGGCTTATCCGAGCTTGCTCTGTAGACACCAGCTCGGGGCAGAACATCGCCCTCTCGTGAAACTTCCGCGTGATCACCGTAACTGAATCAGTACCCTGCTTGAGGGTCAAGAACTCCTGAACCAATCGTTCCCTCTCCACCGGGGGAACGTACTCGTCTCTGAACATAGAGGTAAACCTCTTCCATGTCACTGCTGAAACCTCTGCCAAAGTGAAGTTCGCGGTCACGAACTTCCACCAATCCTTCGCTCCCAGACGGAGCTGGTTCAAAGCGAACCATACCCTCAGATGCTCCGGACAGTAACAAGTGTAGAAGCACCCCTCAATATCAGCGATCCACCTCATCGCAGCAATCGGATCCTGCGTCCCATCAAACTCAGGTGGCTTCATGTTGCTGAACTCCCGAAACAGCAACGAGTCACCCCCTTGCGGCCTGGCAGCGGCCACAGCTACGGTAGCTACAGCGGCTGCAGCCTCAGTCAATGCGGCGTACCGCTCATCAAAAGTCTCCATGAAGGTGGTCTTAATAGACCCAAACATCTCCGGAATCTCAGCCCGGATCGCTGCAGCCACCTCCTCATGAATCATCTGACGAATCTCCTCGTCACTCACACCGCTCGTACTCGGTCTGTGGCGTGGTCCAACCATGATGTCTCTGAAATACAACATAAAACTATCAGAGACTCCATCGAGTATAATCACACTCGATAACACAACCCTACTCAGTCTCTGATGTCTAGGGATTCTTACTTGGGTTCCCCCTGACCCGGTGTCTTCGGTAGTACGGGCCCAATACTACCGACCACACCGCATCAGCATTCATCCCAAGTCTTCCTCCCAAACCCCGGATAGTGAGTACTCTACTTTTGTTATGCACTATCTACCCGCACGCTATCAAAGCATTTCATCGGCAAACTTTCCTAGACTAAGGCATCACAAATCAGGCCACTCTAGTCCTATCATGAATACCTAGTCTTCTAGCATGCATAACAATTCATATCATATCACATCTCTTAACATAACATTGTAAGATATTTTGGGGATCTTTACCGTTCGAGCGCTGACTGATCGTACACACTGCTTCATTCTTGCTTACCACAAAATCATTTATAAAAGTTTATGCCTTTACTTAAAAAGTTTCCTCAAATCCTCGGTTTGAGTTCAGTTACGCCCGAAGGTGCACCCGAATCCCTCAAACCAAGGCTCTGATACCAATTTGTAACAACATAAATTTTCAAACAAATTTTTCATTTCAAAATAAAGTATTTTCATTCAAAACAAGGCATAAACATTCCAAGTGTCACGTCGGAATACAAATCATATGAACCCCAAGATCACAAAACATCTATCAGTGTGTACAGATCATGCCGGCACCTTCCCACGGTCCTTGCTAGTACCTGCAACACATACACAACAACTGTAAGCATAAATGCTTAGTGAGTTCCCCAAAATACAACTTACGCACATACGCCTTTCCAGGCCCTGACCTTCCGGTCCATGAGTCTTAGGGGACTTCCGTCCTTGCTGGGTAAACCTTCCGGTCCTACCCACGCCAACCTTACGGTCCAAGACTCACAACGCCTTCCGGCCCATAACATAATCGCCTTCCGGCCCATAACATAATCGCCTTCCGGCCCACATAACATACATAGCACGTATAACATATAGCACAGATATCTCATATCATATCCGACCTTCCGGTCACACAGTCAAACCCTTCCGGGTACAGTATAGTGAGAAGACTCACCTCGTGAATATCGAAAGCTAGCAAATCCCAAAGTCGCTCGTGCTCGATCCGCCGAGCTAAAATCTCCCTATAACATCATACATCACTTATTAACACTTTTATCTTCTAAGTTTGACTATCCCTAAGAAGTCAAACATAGGTCAACTCTGGTCAACGGTCAACGGTCAACTTGACCGGACTCGGTGAGTGCACAAGGGCAACTCGGCGAGTCTAGACGCATCCGACAACTCCATAGGATTTCCTTCTTACTCGTCGAGTACTTCCCCTGACTCGACGAGTTCCACCTGGGAGAGTCGCGGGGCCACCCCGACTCAACTCGCCGAGTCTCAAGAACAACTCGGCGAGTCCCAGCTCGACTCAGACCACCTGTCGACCCTCTCTAACTCGTCCTGACTCACTGATTCAACCATAACTCGGTCAAGACTACACACTGGGTGTCCTCAAGGACAATATTCAAGAGACTCGTCGAGTTTGTTCATCAGACTCGGCGAGTCCATGCCATGCACCAGCTAAAACTGACTTTTGCGGTCAGATCCGTTCCATTCATTCATAGATCTGGCCTTCCCAAGCTTATTTGTCACGTAAAGTCTCAGTCTTGGTTGCCATGCAATGCGTACAAGGCTTATTTTGGGGAAACAACCTCTAATATGACCACCTTAGCTTCTAACTCAAAAGGATGGACATAAAGCTAGTCATATGGGGTCTCCTGGACCTGCTAAGGCCCAGATCTAGGTTCCATATCTCCATGGAACCTTTCATACTTCCAATTTAAGCCAAGAAATGCAAGAAGAAACCCTAGATTTGACACATCAACACAAAACACGAAGTTTGGCTCTGAAAGTTACCTCAAGAAGACTCCCCTGATGAATTAGCAACAGATCCAAGCTCCTCAACTCCTCAAGTTTGATCCTCTCCCTCCTTTCTTGCAATATCACACAAAATGGTGAACAAATGGCCTCCAAATACACTCACAAGGGCTCACAGTCGTATGGGGGCTCTTAGGGTTCAAGGTCGCCGCAAATGAGGGCCATAAGGTCCTTTAAATAGGGCTTAGGACCGGGAAATTAGGGTTTCATTAAACAGCGCAGACTCGCCGAGTCCATATCCTGGACTCGCCGAGTCCAAACGAATCCCGTGTCCAGAATCGCGACCTTACTCGGCGAGTCTAAGCTCCAACTCGCCGAGTCCCCTCTCAAAACACAAAATAATCAAATCAACAAAGATACCTGGAAATTCCGGGCTGTTACATGAATTGGCCCCGGAAGCTTGTGGTTTGAATGCAATTGAGATAAGGATACCATGTTTACTCTTGTTAAGCTTACTAAACAAACTTGACAATAAGATAATATAAAATTGAATTAAGATTAAGCCACAGATGCACTCAAGCTATACATACCAATGGTGATGGTCTTTCATCAGCTGCACGTGGAAACCCACTACCATAAACAGAAGTATCAAAAAACTGCTTTATTCAAAAAAACTCATATTACTATTGTAATCATAATAAAACACACCGATTATGTATAGTTTTATACAAGAAGTGTTCCAGATCATTCCAGATCATTATTTTGGTAATAATGAATAAGAGAGGATACATTACTTACTTTATACTGGAATAACTCAGCGAGATCTTTTCTTAAGTTGTGATACAGTTTAGCTAATGAAGGTTCCACAATTACGCGAAGGTCCGATGAATCTATGATGAAATATTACTTAATTAATTTTCCAACAAGACAGATTGACTCTTTGTGATATAAAAAATCACTGATAAATTTAGAAACAAGTATTCAACAGTTATTAGTCCAAATATTTAAGATGTGTGTACTTTCGTATAAACTATTTCTTTCTTTTATCAGTGCGTGAATTGCCAAGAAATTGCAGAATTGGTCATGTAATTGTGTCAGTTAAGTATCTATCTATACCTTTGACAAAATTTATAACAAACATAAAGTTGCAAAATAGAGATGGAACTGGAACTAGAAATATTCACATTGTTGCACTTGTAGTCCTTTTCTCTTTCAAAAGGGCAACTCTATTCTGCTCTCTCATCTACATCATTCAAACCAAAAAATCAATGGAGGCAAATATGTAAAAAGTCGGGAATTAATGGGTAAAGCCTAATTCCCCAGACTTTCTTTATTAAGTCATTCGTTATGATTCAGTTAAAAAAGGAACATTAATATATGGAAAGTTCCAGTAAGATAATCAAATTACCATTTTGTTACGTTGTAATCGAGCAGCCCGAGCTCCCTTCGTGGCTTTGCGATCAGGTTTGTTGATCTTGCATCATCTATTCTACATTAGTTCTCCCTCAACTCAACTCAACTCAACTCGTTCTCTCTTATTTTCGGATACAGGTAACACCCGTCCGACACTAAAACCTTGACCAACTGTAATTTATATCTGGTTCTCTCTAATCTTTCTGATACATAAGAAATGATATTTTCAAAAGCCTTTTAACTGTTGACATATATATTACCACATAAGCTCCAATTTTTATGAATAGTTGTATCAAAAACTTATCATACCTGAAGTTATGAGTCTCGAGACAGAACTTGGTCTTCCTAATTCAGACTGCAGTCGATGTATATGGAAACTTTTCCTTTTTCATCAGGGGTTGAACAACTTGGTCTTCCTAATTCAGACTGCTATCAACAAAGTGATTTGATGAAGTAATGCCTTGTTACCCCACGATTATAATCTTGTATTAGGACCTTTAGAGGTCCAGAAGGTCCCATGCATGTGTACTTCGGGACGAGACCTATCTCAGGAAGCAGTTACTCGTCTGCATGGCATGGACTCGCCGAGTTGTTCTTCAGACTCGGCGAGTAGCTTGAAGATTTACTGGGACTCGCCGAGTTGTTCATCAGACTCGGCGAGTGGAGTCGGGGTGGCCCCGCGATTCTTCCACGAGGACCTCGTCGAGTCAAGAGGAATACTCGACGAGTAGAAAGGGAATATTCAGGAATTTGTGAGGACGACTAGACTTGCCGAGTCGCCATGGTACTCGCCGAGTCCAGTCGAGTTGACCGTTGACCAGAGTTGACCTAAGTCTGACTTCTTAGGGATAGTCACACTTAGATGATATGAGTGCTAATGAGTCATGTAATGCTATAGGAGGGTTGTAGCTCGTTGGTTTGTGCACCAGTGATTTCAGGAGTTGCTAGCTTTCAGCATTTACGAGGTGAGTCTTCTCACTATACTGTACCCGGAAGGGTTTGACTGTGTGACCGGAAGGTCGGATATGATATGTGATATGTATGCTATATGTGGTATGTTATATGTTATATGTGCTATGTATTATGGGCTGGAAGGCGATATGATGTGTAATGGACCGGAAGGTCGGCGTGGGTAAGGCCGGAAGGTTTACCCAGCAGGGACGGAAGTCCCCTGAGACACATGGACCGGAAGATGTGTGATGGACCGGAAGGTCGGCGTGGGTAAGGCCGGAAGGTTTACCCAGCAAGGACGGAAGTCCCCTGAGACACATGGACCGGAAGGTCGGGCCTGGAAAGGCGTATGTGCGTAAGTTGTATATTGGGGAACTCACTAAGCATTTATGCTTACAGTTGTTGTGCATGTATTTCAGGTACTAGCGAGGACCGTGGGAAGGCGCCGGCATGATCGATACACACTGAAGATTGTTTTATGATCTTGGGAGTTTGAATAATTGTATTGACCGAATAATTAAACTGTTTATGCCTTGTTTTTAATGGAAATAATTATGTTTTAAAATGAAAAACTTGTTTGAAAAATTTGAGTTGTTACAATTGGTATCAGAGCCAGGTTTGAGGGATTCGGGTGCACCTTCGGGGGTAACTGAACTCAAACCGAGGATTCGAGGAAACTTTTCAAATAAAGGCATAAACTTTTGTAAATGGTTTTGTGGTAAGCAAGAAAGAAGCAGTGTGTACGATCAGTCAGCGCCCGAACGGTAAAGATCCCCAAAATACCTTACAATATTATATGATATGAATTGTTATGCATGCTAGAAGACTAGGTATTCATGATAGGACTAGAGTGGCCTGATTTGTGATGCCTTAGTCTAGGGAAGTTGCCTATATGAGATGCTTTGCTAGTATGCGGGTAGATAGAGCGTATCAGAAGTAGAGTACTCACTATCTGGAGTCTGGGGAGGAGGACTTGGGATGAACATTGATGCGGTGTGGTCGGTAGTATTGGGCCCGTACTACCGAGGACACCGGGTCAGTGGGAGGCCCAAGTAAGAATCCCTGGATATCTGGGATTGAGTAGGGTTGCGTGTCGAGTACGATTATACTCGGTAGAATCTCTGATAGTTTTATGTTGTATTTCAGAGATATCATGGTTAGACCGGATATTCGCCAGATGATCCACGAGGAGGTGGCGGCGGCGATCCGGGCTGAGATCCCGGAGATGTTTGGGTCTATCAAGACCACCCTGATGGAGACGTTCGACGAGCGGTACGCCGCATTGACCGAGGCTGCAACCGCTGCAGCTACCGCAGCTGTGGCCGCTGCTAGGCCACAGGGGGGTGATTCATTGCTGTTCCGAGAGTTCAGCAACACGAAGCCACCAGAGTTCGATGGGACGCAGAATCCGATTGCTGCGATGAGGTGGATCGCGGATATAGAGGGGTGCTTCTATACTTGTTCATGCCCGGAGCACCTGAGGGTACGGTTCGCTTTGAACCAGCTTCGTCTGGGAGCGAAGGACTGGTGGAAGTTCGTGACAGCGAATTTCACTTTGGCAGAGACTACAGCGGTGACATGGGAGGGGTTTACTGCCATGTTCAGGGATGAGTACGTTCCCCCGGTGGAGAGGGAACGATTGGTGCAGGAGTTCTTAACCCTCAAGCAGGGTACCGATTCTGTTGCGGTGATTACACGGAAGTTTCATGAGAGGGCGATGTTTTGCCCTGAGCTGGTGTCCTCAGAGCAGGCTCGGATGAGCCGATACTTGGGTGTCTTGAGGAGGGATATTCGGGAGTTTGTGTCAAACTCCACTTACCACACTTTTGCTGAGCTTCAGGCGAATGCCAGGAAGCGCGAGATCGAGTTGGAGACTCAGGCTAGGGAGGAGGCCGAGTCTCAGCGGGTGGATCGGCGACCGGCTCAGTTCCAGCCGGCAGCCAAGCGGACCAAGTCCGCTGATTCGAGGACAGGAGGTTCGAAGGGTCGCACTTGCGGGAAGTGCGGCAAGAGTCATGATGGGGCATGTCGATTTGGTGCTTGCTACAAGTGTGGCAAGGAGGGGCACATTGCTAGGGAGTGCCCCAAGGGATTTTCGGTTTGCTTTCATTGCAACCAGACTGGCCATAGGAAGGCCGAGTGCCCTCAGCTTCTTCAGGGATCTGCACCTGCTGCCGGAGTTATTGCGACTCGACCGGTGAAGGCCGAGGCCCCGAGGGCTCGGGGAAGAGCCTTTCAGCTGACTGCGGAAGAGGTCCGCGCTGTGCCCGATGTTGTGGCAGGTATGTTGTAATTCATGTAATTATTTTAATGTCGATATGTTATGCTTATGTTATTATGCGCGTAGGTACTTTCCTTGTGAACTCTGTGCCTGCCTTAGTGTTATTTGACTCGGGTGCGAGTAGGTCCTTTGTGTCCTTGGCCTTTAGTCAGCATATTGGCGTTAGTCGTGAGTCGTTGAGTCGACCTTTGAGAGTCTCTATAGCTGACGAGAAGGTGATTTGTGCTACGGAGGTTCTTCGGGGATGTGTACTAGAGATTTTCGGGGTCGGATTCCCGATTGATCTGATTCCTATCGCGATGGGGGATGTCTGTGTCATCGTGGGCATGGACTGGCTGAGCCGGTTCGGCGCTGTCATCGACTGTGAGCGTCAGTTGGTGACTATACGAGACCCTAGAGGGGGAGTTCTTTCGGTGTACGGCGAGGGTACCCGTTCGGGATCAGCTTTTTGTTCGGCCGCTAGGGCGAGGCAGTGTCTACGGCAGGGCTGTAAAGGTTTCGTGGCGTATGTGATGGATACGCGGGAGGTTTCTGAGAAACCGAAGTCAGTTGAGGAGGTTTTGGTGGTGCGCGAGTTTTCAGATGTCTTTCCCGAGGAGTTGCCGGGAGTACCGCCTGTGAGGCAAGTAGAGTTTAGTATCGATCTGGTTCCGGGGGCAGCGCCTATTGCCAAAGTGCCTTATCATCTTGCACCTCCAGAGATGCAAGAGTTGTCCTCGCAACTCCAGGAGTTGCTGGGGAAGGGATTCATTCGGCCGAGCAGCTCGCCATGGGGAGCACCTATTCTGTTCGTCAAAAAGAAGGATGGTTCACACCGGATGTGCATTGATTACCTGGAGTTGAACAAGCTAACGGTCAAGAACCGTTACCCGTTGCCGAGGATCGATGATTTATTCGATCAGTTGCAGGGAGCATCTTGGTTTTCCAAGATCGATCTGAGGTCAGGATACCATCAGGTGAGAGTACGGGATGAAGACGTCCAGAAGACAGCGTTTAGGACGCGATATGGACATTATGAGTTTGTGGTGATGCCTTTTGGACTCACCAATGCCCCGCCTGTGTTCATGGATCTCATGAACAGGGTATGCAGGCCGATGTTGGATCGGTCGGTGATCGTATTTATCGACGACATTCTGGTGTATTCGAGATCGAGGGAGCAGCATGAGGAGCATTTGAGGGAGGTCCTTGAGGTATTGAGGTCGGAGAAACTTTATGCAAAGTTCTCCAAATGTGACTTCTGGTTGCGGGAAGTCCAGTTTCTAGGACATGTGGTTAATCAGAAAGGGATATTGGTCGATCCGGCCAAGGTTGAGGCGGTGATGAGTTGGGAGGTGCCGAAGTCACCCTCTGAGATCAGAAGTTTCCTTGGGTTGGCAGGGTATTATCGGAGATTTATCAAGGATTTCTCCAAGATCGCAGTGCCACACACCAGATTGACCCGGAAGGGTGTTACGTTCTCATGGGGGCCCGAGCAGCAGACCTCCTTTGAGACACTTCGCCAAAGATTGTGCGAAGCCCCGGTATTAGCGCTTCCAGAAGGGATGGAAGATTTCGTGGTATATTGCGATGCATCGATTTCGGGATTGGGTGCAGTGTTAATGCAGAGGGGTCATGTGATAGCTTATGCGTCGAGGCAGCTGAAGCCTCATGAGGCGAGGTATCCCACGCATGATTTAGAGTTGGGGGCAGTAGTGTTCGCTCTCAAGAATTGGCGTCACTACTTGTATGGGGTTCGATGTACGATTTACACGGACCATAAGAGTTTGAAGTATTTGATGGATCAACCCAACCTAAATATGCGTCAGAGGAGGTGGTTGGATGTGGTTAAGGATTATGATTGTGAGATCCTGTACCACCCAGGCAAGGCTAATGTGGTAGCCGATGCATTGAGCCGCAGGGCGGAGAGCACTCCATTGCGAGATGTGTGCTTGAGACTGACTGTGATGACTCCAGTATTGGACGCTATTCGTGGGGCCCAGGCGGAGGCTGTGCGACCAGAAATGCAGAAGAAAGAGCGGGTTGTGGGGTTAATCTCAGAGTTTGTCAAGGATAGTCGAGGCCTTATGACGTTTCAGGGTCGGATTTGGGTGCCGTTCGTGGGCGGTACGCGTATTACGTTGATGGAAGAGGCTCATAAATCGAAATTCTCGATTCATCCCGGTGCTACAAAAATGTATTTGGATTTAAGGAAGGAATATTGGTGGCCCTGTATGAAGAGGGACGTGGCATGGTTCGTTGAGAGGTGCTTGACCTGCCGTAGGGTTAAGGCTGAGCACCAGAGACCGCATGGCAAGTTACAGCCATTGGAGATCCCCGAGTGGAAGTGGGAACAGATTACTATGGATTTTATCACCAAATTGCCGAGGACTGCTAGGGGAGTTGACGCAATTTGGGTGATCGTGGATAGGTTGACAAAGAGTGCACACTTCCTCGCCATCAGTGAGAGTTCTTCGGCGGAGAAATTGGCGGAGATATACGTGAGAGAGGTGGTATCTCGGCACGGGGTGCCGATCTCGATTGTGTCAGACCGTGATGTGCGCTTTACTTCCAGATTCTGGAAGAAATTCCATGAGGAGCTGGGTACTAAATTGCATTTTAGTACCGCATACCATCCCCAGACAGACGGTCAGAGCGAGCGGACAATTCAGACGCTGGAGGACATGCTCCGAGCGTGTGTGTTAGACTTCGGGGGTAGTTGGGATGCGTATTTACCATTGGCAGAGTTCTCCTACAACAACAGCCATCATTCGAGCATTGGTATGCCACCTTTCGAGCTGTTGTATGGTAGGAGGTGTCGGACCCCCATTTGCTGGGGAGAGGTGGGACAGAGAGTGATGGGCAGCACGGAGATCGTGCTCCAGACGACAGAGCAGATTCAGCGAGTGAGACAAAGGTTATTGACTGCCCAGAGCCGACAGAAGAGTTATGCAGACAGGCGCCGATCCGAGCTTGAATTTCAGGTCGGCGACTTCGTTCTCCTGAAGGTCTCTCCTTGGAAAGGAGTGATTCGGTTCAGAAAGAGAGGCAAGTTGGGGCCCCGGTATATTGGGCCATTTCGTGTGATTGCAAGGATAGGTCGGGTAGCCTACCGGTTGGAGTTGCCAGCAGAGTTGGGTCAGATCCATGACACTTTTCATGTGTCGCAGCTGAGGAAGTGCATAGCCGATGAGTCGGCAGTAGTTCCATTGGAGGATATTCAGGTGGATGCGAGCCTGAATTACGCGGAGAGACCAGTGGCTATCAGGGATCGGAAGATCAAGGTTCTGAGGAACAAGGAAGTACCTCTGGTGTTGGTTCAATGGCAACACCGTAAGGGATCAGAAATGACTTGGGAACCGGAGTGCGAAATGCGGGAGCAGCATCCGGAACTATTTGCAGAGTGAGACTTCGAGGGCGAAGTCTAATCCAAGTGGGGGAGAGTTGTAACAGCCCGGAATCTCAGGTATTATTAAAATTATGTTTTTGGGGTGATTTATGAGGGGACTCGGCGAGTTGGAGCCTAGACTCGCCGAGTAGGATCGCAGACTTGGTCGCGGGTCCGCAACTGGACTCGACGAGTCCAGATATGGACTCGGCGAGTCGACGCTGTTTAGCGGAAACCCTAACCGTTCAGGTTTGGGACGTATAAAAGGGGTCCATTGGCCGTCATTGTTCGTTTTAGCCTTCTGAGAAGAACCCTAAATCGATTTAGTGCAGCAGGAGCAAGGATCTTAGGCCATTGTTGGTTATAGAAGAGTGGGTGTGCAAGGAGGAGGAAGGATTGGCTAAAAGAGCAGCAAGGGGTTACATTCTGAGGATTGGGAATACAGAGAATACATCATCCAGGTAAGAATTCGTGTATGCTCTGCTATATTGATGTATTTATGAAATTAGGGTTTATAGAACCCATTTAGTGATTTGATGAAGTAATGCCTTGTTACCCCACGATTATAATCTTGTATTAGGACCTTTAGAGGTCCAGAAGGTCCCATGCATGTGTACTTCGGGACGAGACCTATCTCAGGAAGCAGTTACTCGTCTGCATGGCATGGACTCGCCGAGTTGTTCTTCAGACTCGGCGAGTAGCTTGAAGATTTACTGGGACTCGCCGAGTTGTTCATCAGACTCGGCGAGTGGAGTCGGGGTGGCCCCGCGATTCTTCCACGAGGACCTCGTCGAGTCAAGAGGAATACTCGACGAGTAGAAAGGGAATATTCAGGAATTTGTGAGGACGACTAGACTCGCCGAGTCGCCATGGTACTCGCCGAGTCCAGTCGAGTTGACCGTTGACCAGAGTTGACCTAAGTCTGACTTCTTAGGGATAGTCACACTTAGATGATATGAGTGCTAATGAGTCATGTAATGCTATAGGAGGGTTGTAGCTCGTTGGTTTGTGCACCAGTGATTTCAGGAGTTGCTAGCTTTCAGCATTTACGAGGTGAGTCTTCTCACTATACTGTACCCGGAAGGGTTTGACTGTGTGACCGGAAGGTCGGATATGATATGTGATATGTATGCTATATGTGGTATGTTATATGTTATATGTGCTATGTATTATGGGCCGGAAGGCGATATGATGTGTGATGGACCGGAAGGTCGGCGTGGGTAAGGCCGGAAGGTTTACCCAGCAGGGACGGAAGTCCCCTGAGACACATGGACCGGAAGATGTGTGATGGACCGGAAGGTCGGCGTGGGTAAGGCCGGAAGGTTTACCCAGCAGGGACGGAAGTCCCCTGAGACACATGGACCGGAAGGTCGGGCCTGGAAAGGCGTATGTGCGTAAGTTGTATATTGGGGAACTCACTAAGCATTTATGCTTACAGTTGTTGTGCATGTATTTCAGGTACTAGCGAGGACCGTGGGAAGGCGCCGGCATGATCGATACACACTGAAGATTGTTTTATGATCTTGGGAGTTTGAATAATTGTATTGACCGAATAATTAAACTGTTTATGCCTTGTTTTTAATGGAAATAATTATGTTTTAAAATGAAAAACTTGTTTGAAAAATTTGAGTTGTTACAAATATTGTATATCAATAAAAAAAGTTCAAAAATATAAAAGAACTAATGGAATAAAAGAATCACCCCCAACTTAAATGTTGATATAAAAAGCTATATACCATCAAATCTTAACATAACATAATTAAATAATTGTTTTGACAACTTAAAAAAACTTATATACTGTTGTGAACCACTTTCAGTTGGTACAGGTACAGAGACCTTAGGTGGAGGAGGCTTACTTGCTTTATCATGATCATTAGGTGGAGGAGGCTCACAACAAGTTTAAGCCCATCTAGATCACCTCCAATTCTCACATCAATTCTTGATGGATATGTTGAACTATCTGCACAAGAAGCTGACAAACATGACAAGGCTCTCCAAGATGGATAAAGACTTCCATTACATCTGCTGCCTGTGGACAAACCTGTACACCACAAAAAAAAGTAAGATTGTATTATACTATATATATATATATATATATATATATATATATATATATATAGAGAGAGAGAGAGAGAGAGAGAGAGCATTAGGAAGTACGACATGTTATGGTATGGTTACCCATATAAGGTCTTTCTGCTTAAAGCTAAGAAGCCTCCCGCTATCATCAAAACTCGACAAAATGTTTGATATGGTCCAACAAGATTCTTTCTTAATACTTTTTTTATGTGGTTATTGGTCAGCAAGTTGAGAAGACAAGTCAAAGCTATGACTTCAGTTTTACCCATCTTCACTCTTGTTGAACCATTTTCCTGTCATTCATTAAGCTCATTAAGAGCATCAACTAAGTGTTTTTATTAAATAAAAAAGAATTTGAAAATGTTTTTACCTGAGCAATGACTCCAGTTTCAATAGATATGGGGCAATAAGTTAATCTTTTACACCCATCTGTACGGAGGTCTTGAGCAATTCCTCCCTATATAAAATTCTTTTCTCCAACAATTCATATTTAAATATAGCTTAGGAATATAACTAACTTTAGACACCTAAGGCTTGGGAGCAAATGTTTTTAAGTACAATTTGAAGAAAAGATACTAACCTTTTAAGGAAATTGTTGATCAGTGAACAAATATGGAGCTTAATAGACAGCTTGAAGAGTACCCTGGTGCTGATTCTGGCTATAATATAAACAATAATAATATTATTAGATGTTTCTTTTAATGTCAAAACAGATGCAAGACCAACTCTCAGTATAGGAACAACCAGGAAACAAAGAAGGGTTTATTAGTTAACTAAAATTCACAATTAAAGACGACTTTTACCATTATAGTAAACCCAAAATAAGTCTTTTTTTCCCAAAAGAGTAAACCCAAAATAATTTTTTATTCTAAACCAAAATCTATACATATAACTTTCTATCAACATAGGTTTCATCCAAATCAAAATCAAAGCATTAGAACATTAAATATATAAATTATACTTGATTGTTAAGAGAAAAAAAAAAGATACAAAACCTGGTGATTTGGAAGGTAGATTGGACCTTTCTTGACGGTGGGCCCCGCACCCGGGACCCACAAAGATATCAGGAAGCTTAGCACCCCCTTTGTTCAGCATGCCACAGTTTTCACTTTGAAGACCATTCCAATCAACAAATAATAAGAAAAAAGTCAAAAACCCAAAAACATATGGTAAAAGCCAAGCTCAAAAGTTCAACAATCCACTTAATGATTATGCAGCATAGACCTTTTTCACAATAGTAGCTATACAACCTCTTAAAGAAGAGATCAAAATCAGCAATTGATTCGACTTTCAAGCTTTCACCATTAAGAAGCCCAGAAGGGCTTTCAGAACCTGGACTTGGTGCTTTCTTATAATCCTGGAATGAGGAGTCCCGATATGTCTGGTGAAAGTTCAACATACAGAGCAAAAGATAAGTGAATTGCATGGGTTCATAAGCATCTGATCTGACAAAACACAAAAGAAAGAAAAGTTGATCAAATAACCTTAAATATGTTCCTGATGGTATACAGGGATCTGCTAGAGGAAGGGCCTGCAAGTTCATGTTAAGCATATCATCATGTGGTGGGGAATGACCTGAAGAATCCAATGAGTGATTAATAATCTTGTTAGTTGTTAGACACAAAAACTAGTTATCATCCCAATTTCTGACAAGTCATTAGGTTAAAAGAAGTTCCCTGACTAAATTAGTCTAGTATTGTTTAAAGACTCAATGTCTGTGTCCATTTTACATGTTAGCCCGCCCAAATAATCCTAATAATCATGTTAGACACAAAAAATAGTCATCATCCCAGAGTATGATGGATTATTTGTATTAAAGTTTGATCATTTGGTGTATATAAGAAGTTCCCTTACTATATTAGTCAAGTATTCGGTTCTTAGATTTGTCACCAGAAACAATAATTCATGTTTGATTTGGAGAAGATGGAGATTGTTTCAGGTAGTACAGGACCGAGCGGTGGGCAACCGGGCCACAGCGCAGAGCACACGTCTCTAGGTCCCAAAACATACCTTTGGCAAATTAGATCTAATTGAAGGACCATGGGAAGGCAAGAAGTTGGAGATGTGGAGAACAGCGGTCGGCTGAGCAAGTCGACGACTGTTGTTGAGAAGTGTCGAGATAAAGATAAGGTCGGCCATGTAAACAAAAACATACCTTAATCGTACTTAGGGCTTGTAAAGTTGAGCAGTCGTTGTAGTCTCCGATGACGTGAGGTGAGCCCGAGGTCGCTGGTGGAAACAGATGAGCCGAGGTCACCAGTGGAAAGAGATGACATGAGGTCGCCGATAGGAGGTGAGATTAGGGAGCGAACATTACAGAGACAATTCCTTGAAAAAGCCCTAGATAATGGTCCTGCAATGGCGAGGTCTTTAACTTTTCTAATTTTTTTGAATTCGAGGTTTTAGATTTGGTCGATGCCATTAATGAGGAGACCTCGTAGATCAATTACAATTCACCTTCGCTTTATCTTCTTGTTCTCCTCTTGATGATTTCAGACTCCGTATCTACGACTTTACATTATATTTTTCAGAAAGGAGTCTTTGTGGAGCATTGGGGTTTTTCTTTATTTCATAACCCTCGCACGTACTGGGTTGAGAGAAAACAAGAGAAGCAGAAGCTTGGAAGAAAATAAAACCCTAGCACGTGCTAGAGAGAAGGGGGGTGGCGATGGCTTAAGGTTTACAGAGAGACGGGAGGTAGAGAACGAAAGGAGATCTAGAGGAGAGAGTATCAGAGAGGGGAGAGTGGATTGCAAGGATGAAAGATAGATAGAAGATAGAAAAAATGAGGTGGGTTTTCAAAATTTTGGAGATTCCGTTTCCCCCTTGTCTACTAAAAGCGCATTTCATTAAAATTATAAAGCGACAGGTACAGACGAGGCACATTTAAGATAAACCACCCTCCGTGTTTTTAATTTTTTTTCTTGAGACACTAAATTAAGGGCACGCAATAATGCGCGACGTAAATCCTTAAATTTTATGGAGAGATAACACTATTTTAAGGGCACGTCCTTTTGCGTATCATTAATCAGTGCGTGTCGTAAAAAGCGCGTCATTAAAGGTCTGTTTTCTAGTAGTGTGAAAAATGGGGATGTCACAGTCTCGTAGCATACAAACTTCGTCTACCACGAGAACTTAGCAACGTACATCCCGTCTTTCATGTGTCAAACCTAAAGAAGTGTGTTGGATATTATTCCTTTTATATATCAGCTCAGATACTGATTTGTTGGAAATATAACAATCTGATCACCACAACAAAAGGCTCGGTTACCAGTTACTGTGTGACAGATATATAAGTTTAAGATATAATATGTAGATATATATACAAAGAATAATAATTGCGGAATAAGTATAAATATGAAAGCTATAAATGACTGAAAGCTATAATAATATAAATGACTGTATTTAAATGACGTAAAGCTATAAATAATATAAATGACTGTATTTAAATGACATAAAGCTATAATATATATATATATATATATATATATATACACACACACATATATATATATATACATATATATATATATATATATATATATATATATATCAAGTAGGTTCGTCTACAAATTGACTGAACTGGACTCGTGGAACGACTGGTCGATATTTGTTCTCTTGGAATGATTGGTCGATATTGGGACTCTTGGAACGACTGGTCGATATTTTTTCTTTGAATGACTGGTCGATAATAGGACTCTTGGAACGACTGGTCGATATTTGTTCAAAGATCAATCCGACATTGGATAAGTAACAAAAAGTTCATTTAAAGCCCGGTTTTATGTAAAACAAGTTGTTTACAAAAGGGTACAAAATACATGAGTTTATGTATTTGTATTTGAGGTATTTTTGCGTAAAAACATGCACACGGGTCGTGTAAGATATGGCACAAGTGACATGGGTCGTGTAGGAAGGTTTAGGAGGGTTTTCTTGATAATGATGCTGAACACGGGCCGTGTTGGGTTTAGGCTTGGTTTGAACATGGGTCGTGTTGAAGTACAGAGGCAAACAGAAGAGTACATGGGCCGTGTCTGATATAAGGCATGCTGAACACGGGCCATGTTCACGCAGCTGTCAATTTCGGGAATTTTGTGATTTGAATGTAAGTTTTTTTTGTGATGTTTTGGCTAAGGTAACGGTGTTATGGTGTTTTGATGATGTTTTCAAGGTTGTTTAGAGGTTGGAAGGAGGTTGATATAAGGTGGTGATGGTGATGAAATTTCTATGGAGATGACGATGAATAGTGATGAGTTTTGTGGTTGATCTTGATGCAGAAGGTTTTGGGTTGTTTCATGGTTGTGTTTTGGTGTATTTATGTAACGGAAGTGTTTGGTGGTGTATGGTGTGATGAACAAAGGTAGTGAAGATGAAGAACCTTGAGTTTCAATGAAGAAGATGAAGATGGTTGACGGTGTTCTTCATTTCATTGTTGATGATCATGGTGTTCTTCATTTTCTCCAGGGATTTGTCTTTGTTCTTGAAGAAGATAAAGATTGGTGATGTTCTTGGAAGTGTTTCTAGGAAGTGTTATAAGTTAACAAAAATGAACACACACACTTTTACACATAAACTCACGTATACATATATGAGTAAGAAATATCTTCATGCACTTGAGTTTAAGTGAAAGAGTTGGATGCAAGTTGTGGTAGAGTAGGAGGCAAAAACGTGGGTCTTCATTTAGCTTCTCATTTCCATGCTTTGTTGACCTTTCCTTTGTTTTGACTAGTCAACACAACATATCTATATATAATACATATATACATATATAATACATACATATATACATGTAGAATACATATATATATATATATATATATATATATATATATATATATATATATTGTTGAACTGTTCAGTCACAAGGCTAATTTTTTTCGTCTATGTGTTTCTGTCATTCGCGTGTTTTCGTATTTTCCGTTTTGATCACGCATTCATGCAACCTGAAATAACTGATAATATTTGTTAGATAATACAAAAACAGATCATCTTAGTTCAGTGATGGTCACATACAAGGTCGCATACAAAAACATTTTTCAACAAAGTGTCTGTCCGATGAGACACTTGTGTACCACTCGATGAGATCGAACTAGACGAGATCTTACAGTTCGTGGAAGAAACCATAGAAATTATGGATCGGGAAGTCAAATGAATGAAACAAAGTCGTATCCCGATAGTGAAGGTTCGCTGGAATACAAAGCGGGGACCTGAATTCACATGGGAGCGTGAAGATTCCATGAAACAGAATTACCCTCATCTATTTCTAGGTCCATGATTTGTATTCAGTGTCTGAATTACGGGACAAAATTCCCTTTAACGGGGGATGATGTGACAACCCGAACCTTTTTCCGTTTCCGTTATCCGATTTCCGTTAGTAAAATTTGAATTTTCATTAAATTTCTGTCAAACTTCTTGGTTTAGAAAATCATCTAGTTTTATATAAGTAAATTTTTATACGAGTCGGAACCAAAGATCGCGCGACAAAACCCGAATATTCTGGAAAAATCAAACAGTTTTCGGCCTAAGTGAGTTTATGGCCGTAAACCCGTGTACGGCCGTACACTCGTTTACGGCCAACGTTGGGTGGACCCCACCACCGACCACGAAAACCCCTATAAATACTAGACCCCACCCATCATTTACACTTTTCTGGCTGAACACTCTCTCCTTCTCTCTCTAAACTCCTGACTGTACACCCATAAAACACCCTAATCCTTCCGAAAATCATCAAGAATCGTCATTGGGAGTTGATTTGGAGCATCTAGAACACGTTTTTCATCGATTCCAGCACCCTTGTTCTTGAGTGTACGGCTGTATACCCGTCAAATCTGCGAATCTTCATTGACTGCACACTAGTTCACAATCATACACACTTCAAACCTTCAAAGGTTGTACACCTTTCAAGAGACGGTTCACGGCCGTACACCAGTTCACGGTCGTAAACTCCCTTCACGGCCGTAAACTCCATTCACGGCCGTAGACACTCCCTAAGTGGTGCATAAGACTAAAAACCCACTTTCCTCAATTCAATCAAGTCCCGATAACATTCCTTAACCAAAAGAAAGTGTTTTTCTAACACTTTATCTAACGAAATCGCTAATTTAGATACGTATATGTATTTAAGTGCTCTTAGGATTCCGTTAAGTGCCACGTACAACAACTCGAGGGTCTTCGTTTCCAGTTAATTAATTCGACACTTGCACACAACTAACAGTGAGTTCATACCCCTACGCTTTTATGATTTTTAGTGTTTTCAGGGGGAATACAAGCCAAACTCAATAGATTTTAACAATTTTAAAACTTATGCAATTGATACAGTCAAACGATTTCCACGTTTTATAAAATATTTAGACATTTCATCCCTTTTGTACTATGTTGAGCATAAGGGACACTTTTATCTTGGAAACATAATTGCATTACTTTTAGAACGATTTACAAACCAAGTACATAACATTTTAAGCAAACTATAATTGGTATAGTTTGGGGAATTCAATACACAACTTTTACCGATTCAGATTACATACATGGGTAAACCTATAAACTATGAAAGATTTAGTTTATGATATACATTGCTAGATGAGTACAACATTTAATAATACTTAAGTATAATTATTATTACCTTATAAAATATACAACGAATTTCAAATACAAGAGAACAATACAGAACCATACGTAAACTAGTTAATACATGATTGTGAGACAACTCTTCGATTGTACCCTTCGGGGTAAAGATTAAATCATATCATAGTATAACTAGAGTCTCCTAGAGGGAAGCGTGAGATTTGTGAAAAGATCTATTCGGGACTGACAATCCCACACCTGAACTGCTAGCTACAGTTAGGCAGGCATGCCTGGGGTGACAAATGTCATTTAACCGACACTTGAAGATCGTCGTAAAGGTCACTATGTAACACCCAAAGTCAAGAAGGCCAAGAAAGGAAAGGAAACCCTAAGTTTAAGGGACGACTCGTCGAGTCCAAGGAGGAAATCGGCGAGTCCGAGCGGGATCCAGGTCAAGGAGTAAGTGACCGACTCGGTGAGTCGGCTAAGGAGACTCGGCGAGCCTGGTCTGAGTGAGGAAAATGTCTCATTCTCTCCCCTAGGGTTCCTTTACTGCCTCTCTCACCCAGAACACCGAACCCTAAGCCCCATTGTTGCTCATTCAAGCTTCCAAGCCATTTTTGGGTGATTTGAAGGAAGAAGGAGGGGGGAAATCATTAAAGCTTCAAGGGTTGGCCTTAGATCCATAGTTTGTGGAACCTTTCTGAGTTATTGAAGGTACTAAGTCGTTTCCTTCATTTAGATCTATTCTAGTTGTGAGTTTTGGGGCTTTTTAAGCCATGTTTAGATATTCATATGAGTTAGAAACCAGATCTGAGGTTGGTCCTTCGGATCTAAACACATTTTTGCCTTGTGAAGCATAAAGTAACTGCCCTTGAGTTGATTATAGAGCCTCCTTGCCTTAAACCCTAGTTCATGGTGTGTTTAGCCTAGATCTCCTTCTCTACACGTAAAGTTTGCAACTTTACGTGAGGAATATGCTTGGGAAGGGTAGATCTACAGTTTGGAGTCCATGCATGACTCAAAAGCCCTCTACATGTATGAAGATCTAAATGGACTCGGCGAGTCCTTTGAGTGGACTCGGCGAGTAGCATGAAGATTAGGAGGAACTCGACGAGTGGGATAAACAACTCGTCGAGTCGGATGAATATTTCCTTGGACTCGGCGAGTCTGTTATTGAACTCGGCGAGTCTGTTCTTGGACTCGGCGAGTCAGGATGCGAAATCCCAAACCCTTCGAGTTGAGACTCGAATCAGTGAGTCGAGTGGAGACTCGGTGAGTTGGACAGGTCAGGACTCGGAAATCGGTAGACTCGACGAGTCATGGACTGACTCGGCGAGTCGAGTCGAGATTGGAAAGACTCTGATCATATGAACTCGGCGAGTCAGTAGGTTGACTCGGCGAGTAGGGTTGACCTCGAAGGTTGACCTTGACCAGGACTTTGACTTTAAACAGAGAGTATTTAGTCGACTTTCGGGGGACAGTTAGACTAAGTGTTGCATTGATATTGGTAGCTCGGGGAGCTAGTGGAGCGGGAGTTCACAAAGTTGCCGGGCAGCAACTAGAGAGGGTTATAAGCAAGATCAGCAAGTGCATGTGAGTTTCCCTTTGTGTGAATGGGTCTAAGGCCTCAATGTCGGCCCATGTAGTTATGAGTAGAAGACTCGGGGGTTAGCCCTAAGCACAGTATGCTAGTATGATATTCAGGACGAGGTCCAATGATAGCGGGCAGGTGCCCAAGGAATGGTTTATATGATAGTTTTATACTTGTTGTCTGTGTGATACATGTATGTGCCTGGTAGGGAGGTGAGTGTGGGCGAGGTCCAGTACCTCACCAATAGCAGAGGGTGGATGGTGTTCCACATCTCATTAGCAGCAGAACAGGGGCGAGGCCCAAGTTAGGGAAAGAGTGAGTGTGGGCTGGGCCCGTATCTCACTACCAGTAGGAGTGTGGACGGGGTTCTATGACTCACCAGTTGCAGGACATGGGCGAGGCCCAAGATAGGCGAGGCCTTTAGATCAGGATTCAGTCGCATATGATTAGTTTATGTGTTGAGATATGTTATGTGTTAGTATATGTTGGCGGGCGAGGCCCAGTGACAGGCGAGGCCTAAGCGAAATAGATCTATATCCGAGCGGGGCTCGAAGCCAGGCGGGGAGCGGCGGGGTTGTTGTAGCGGGCAAGCCCCGAGGTAGGGGGCGAGGCCCAATGATAGCCTCGCCCAGTATGTACAGTATGTGGTTATGCATGGTATGTGGTTGGGTGGGGAACTCACTAAGCTTCGTGCTTACGGTTTTCAATTTTGGTTTCAGGTACTTCCGGTAGCTGAGGGAAGAGCTCGGGGTGATCGCATGGCACACACCATAGATTAGACAGCCTGGGAATGTTTTACTCTAATAATGAACATGTGTTTTGGAAATTAATGCTTTGATTAAGTTTCGGATTGATGAATTTGCTTTAAGTAATGTTTTATTAAAAGAAATTTTTAGTCTTGAATTTTGGGATGTTACAAGTTGGTATCAGAGCCTTGGTTTGAGGCATTCGGGCACACTATCGGGTGTGTTTGAACTCAAACTAAGGAATTGGTATAGAAATTTTCAAAGTGAAAGACAGTTTTGTAAAAAGATTTTTGAGAAAGCAAAACAGTTTTAGAAAAGCAAAAAGAATTCAGAAAGAAAAGAACTTTCAAAAGAGAAAAGGGGTGTGGTGCATGCAATCGGCCGAGCTCAAGTAAGGACCCCAAAATACCCATACAAGTTTATGTTATGATTATCAGTTAGTAGAACAGCATGCTAGATTAGGACTAAGGATCTAGGGAGGATGCCTTATGTGCCTATTATATGTGTTTTGAGCTGCATGATAGTGTTGATTAGACAGTAGTAGGATAGCCTGTTTAGGTTATGCCTGAGTTTATGAGTTTGTGTTTCATGCTAGTACAGATTCTTGCTATGTGGATATTATTGCTTGAGTATGTTATGGTTAGATTTTCCCTTGTCTGAATGATGCTTGCTTTGTGCATTGTGGGATCCTGAGTGATGGGAGTTAGCCATTAGGTGAATACGTCACGTCACATGTGATCAGGGTTGAATAATCTTAGAGTACTGGATTTCGCCCTATTGCGCAGCTCTTGTCTGAGTCCAACTATTGTAGGGACGAGTCCTTTATTCAAAGGATTATCTGAGCCTCGTCACACGTGATGGTATTCAGGTGATGGCTAATTGGCATCACAAGGAGGCCTTCAGCAGCTGAGGACTGGTTTGAGTTGAGTCGGAGTTTCCCTAGGGTAATCCTAGGATGAGATAGTGCTGGGAGCAGTAGTAGTGAAAAAGGGACCTGGTGGAGTCGAAGCAATTCTTGAGGAAAGTACGGATAGATGTGGAAGGTAGTATGGGCCCGTACTACTGAAAGCAGAGGATCCGTACTCGATTCGGGAAAGGCCGAGACAAGACCGGGAACCTGGTAGTGCGTGTGTTTGGTCTCGCAGCAGCTATAAGTATTCTGATAGTGGTTGTGGTATATTTCCAGCATGGTGACGTTACGAGAGAGACCAGCGGGCGGATCAAGCACCGGAGAGGGATCAGGCTCGAGTTCAGGAGCCGAGCAGCTCGAGGAGCGATTGAGGGAGTTGATATTAGTGGAGGTTATGCGTAGTATTTTAGATCAGACTCCTTTGATCTTTGGCACGGTCAAGGAGGGTATATTTGAGATTTTGGATGAGTGGTTGGGAGCCTTCCGTACGGAGATGATGGCTTTGATGGGAGCGCGTACCTTGACATTTCGAGAGTTCAGGGCTTGCGGGGCACCAGATTATCATGGGGCTAGGGACCCCATCGCTAGTAGCAGATGGTTGGCTAATGTTGCCAAAACATTCCGTACGAGCCGGTGTCCTAAGGGGGACAAGGTCAGACTCGCTTCCTGTCTTCTGAAGGACAGAGCGAGGGATTGGTGGGAGGAGATCGGTCATGTTTTGGGGGATGATGCCGCGTTGGACGCGATGACATGGAGTGATTTCTGAGCCAGGTTCAGGGCAGAGTTTTCGCCAATTATTGAGGTGCAGCAGTTGGCACAGGAGTTTCAGGATTTGACGCAGACCACTGAGACTGTGGTGGAGATCGCCGCCAAGTTCAGGGAGAGGGCTCTTCTTGTACCGCAGTATGTCGCGGATGAGGAGATGAAGAAGGCCCGATACCATGAGATGTTGAGGGATGACATCAGGAAGTTTGTGAGCAGGTCCAGCTGCAAAACGTTGGAGGATATGATCACGCGAGCTAGAGAAAGAGAGAGAGAGAGAGAGAGAGAGAGAGAGAGATTTGGATCAGATCCGGTAGAGCAAGCCGGATGAGGTTCAGGCAGCCACGGGCTCGGGAAAAAGTCCCATGGGATCGGATTCGAGATCGAGGGATTATCAGGACCGCAGTTTGTGCGGGAAGTGTGGCAGGGGGCACGAGGGCGCGTGCAGGAGTGGTAGTGGTGGTGAGTCTGGCTGCTTCAAGTGCGGTCAGACTGGTCATTTTAGCAGGGATTGTATTGTTACCACCACTCAGGGATCCGACCTGATATGTTTTCGCTGCAATCAGCGGGGCCACAAGAAGGCCCAGTGCCCCAGTTTTTTTCTGGCAGGACGGGTGATGGCACCTGCCCCAACAACCTTGAGGATCACGGACGGCCGTCAGGGCCGTGCAGAGGCGCCTACGGTAGGAGGCAGGGCTTTTCAGATGACCACCTTGGAGACACGAGCAGCATCGGACGTTGCAGGTATGCGACTTCCGTTTTCAGTTCTTTTATTTGTGCGTGATTATATTGTTATGGTTCTGCATCATTATCGGTATGAGTATTTTATTTTGTGCGGCTTTATTGTGATTGAGTTATATACCATCTGCATACTTGGATATTTGAATGGTGGTTAAGAGATGGGCTCTATTAGAGAAGGATATTTAGGATGCAGCAACTGCAACCTGCCTAGGAGGGACTTGGTATGTCTCGCTAGTTCGGAGCCGTGTAGTTTTAGTAATGGATTGGTTAGATCCCTAGCTATGGTAAGCTTGGGGTCCCTCAGCAGATTGATTATGGAATGGCAGCAAGGATTGGGATTTCTGTTCGAATATTGAGCAGCAAGGGGTAAGCAGGATCGAAGTGGGGGAGAATCCTTCGAGTGTACAAGGGTAAGAGCATGCAGATCCAGAATGAGTGCACGATCTCTGAGAAGGAAAAGAAGTAGTACAACGTTTGATGGATTGAGGAGTTTAGGGCTGGGAGTTTGAGAAACTCCCCATCAGTTAGTGCGTGTAATGGTGATGGTTAGTACATGGTTAGGAATTCAAGTTGGAAAGTGAGTCGGAAGGAGGATCTTGAGAACTGATAGCACGGAGTGCTTTTGTACTAGCGGTCAGTGGTAGAAAGTGTTGTAAGACTACGGGGCAGCCATAGCATCCACTAGCAGTCAGTGATGGAAGGTGATGTAAGACTGCGGGTAAGCCGTAGCATTCCATAGTAGCTTCGTTGGTGGAGTTGGGGCGAGGCCCTTATCTCCTAGTGATCATATAGAGATTAGGAATTGGTAGTGGACGAGAATGGTAGGGAGTTTGCCTGTACAGCCCTAGAGAGGTGAGACCTTGGGAGAGGCCGCTCCAGGATATAGTTGGGTGAGACCTGTGGGCGAGGCCCATATGAGAGTAGCAGTATAGGTGAGAACTAAGAGTAGGGTTGCTCAGTAGTATGGTTGGGTGAGACCTATGGGCGAGGCCCGAGTGAGAGTGGTTAGACAAGTAGGACTAGAAGGATAGAGGCGGGTGAGACCCGTGGGCGAGGCCCATGAGTTTTAGCAGCACAGGTGGGACCTGGTAGGGACCTTAGTGTCAAGATAGGTGATCGAGGATCCCAGGATTGTAGTGCCTGAATGGCAGAATAGATTGAGCAGTTATAGGTGGTCGAAGTTTCTTCGAAAGTCGCCGGGAGCGACTAGGATTTGTGTTGGGACTAGCGATCGGTGGGAGCTGGTAATCCAGATATTGTTAGATTGGTAGGGACCAGGGTGGTCACAGTTCATCCGAAAGGCAGATAAGGAATAGCAGACATTTTCAGTTAGTAGCAGTGCTGGTAAGCAGTCTATGGTGAAATTCAGTTAGTTGATCGTGGGGTGCTCGACACCAAATTATAGTAGAAAGAAATGCCTAGTGGATACTGGTGATAATGACCCGTATTGGAGGTAGCGCGAGTAATGGATTTGGTGAAGATAGGACCTTCACAGTGTCAGAGGAAATAGTTGGTTATGGAGCATCGCCTTGGGAAGGAAAGGTAATCGCACAAGGAAAGAGGGGGTGAACCTCTATGGGTTCAGTGCAGTACTCGGAGAGTACCAGAAGGATTGTCGGTTGAGTAAGTTGTGTTTCCAGAATGTTTAGGGTTAGGGTTGACCCGAGATTCTTATCCGAAAGGATTAATGTTAGTCAGAATCATCGGGCGAAAGACCAGCGGAGGTAGGCAGCTGGTGTTGGATCAATTAGTAGAGTATTGGAAGCAGATCGCGGGCGATTGGCAATAGCAAACTTCGAGGACGAAGTTTAGCTTAAGTGAGGGAGAGTTGTAACACCCAAAGTCAGGAAGGCCAAGAAAGGAAAGAAAACCCTAAGTTTAAGGGACAACTCGTCGAGTCCAAGGAGGAACTCGGCGAGTCCGAGTGGGATCCGGGTCAAGGAGTAAGTGACCAACTCGGCGAGTCTGATCTGAGTGAGGAAAACCCTAAATCCGGGACTTGGGGCCTATTTAAACGTCTCATTCTCTCCCCTAGGGTTCCTTTACTGCCTCTCTCATCCAGAACACCAAACCCTAAGCCCCATTGTTGCTCATTCAAGCTTCCAAGCCATTTTTGGGTGATTTGAAGGAAGAAGGAAGGGGGAAATCATTGAAGCTTCAAGGGTTGGCCTTAGATCTCGAGTTTGTGGAACCTTTCTGAGTTATTGAAGGTACTAAGTCATTTCCTTCATTTAGATCTATTCTAGTTGTGAGTTTTAGGGCTTTTTAAGCCATGTTTAGATATTCATATGAGTTAGAAACCAGATCTGAGGTTGCTACTTCGGATCTAAACACATTTTAGCCTTGTGAAGCATAAAGTAACTGCCCTTAAGTTGATTATAGATCCTCCTTGCCTTAAACCCTAGTTCATGGTGTGTTTAGCCTAGATCTCCTTCTCTACACGTAAAGTTTGCAACTTTACGTGAGGAATACGCTTGGGAAGGGTAGATATATAGTTTGGAGTCCATGCATGACTTAAAAGCCTTATGCATGTATGAAGATCTGAATGGACTCGGCGAGTCCTTTGAGTGGACTCGGCGAGTAGCATGAAGATTAGGAGGAACTCAATGAGTAGGATGAACAACTCGTCGAGTCAGATGAAGATTGCCTTGGACTCGGCGAGTCTGTTCTTGGACTCGGTGAGTCAGGACGCGAAACCCCAAACCCTTCGAGTTGAGACTTGAATCAATGAGTCGAGTGGAGACTCGGTGAGTTAGACAGGTCAGGGCTCGGAAATCGGTAGACTCGGTGAGTCGTCGACTAACTCGGCGAGTCGAGTCGCGATTGGAAGGACTCTGAGCATATGAACTCGACGAGTCAGTAGGTTGACTCAGCGAGTAGGATTGACCTCGAAGGTTGACCTTGACCAGGACTTTGACTTTGAATTGAGTTGATTTAGTCGACTTTCGGGGGACAGTTAGACTAAGTGTTGCATTGATATTGGTAGCTCGGGGAGCTAGTGAAGGGGGAGTTCAGAGAGTTTTCAGGCAGCAACTAGAGAGGGTTATCAGCAAGATCAGCAAGTGCATGTGAATTTCCCTTTGTGTGAATGGGTCTAAGGCCACAATGTCGGCCCATGTAGTTATGAGTAGAAGACCCGGGGGTTAGCCCTAGGCACAGTATGCTAGTATGATATTCAGGACGAGGTCCAATGATAGCGGGCGGGTGCCTGGTAGGGAGGTGAGTGTGGGCGAGGTCCCGTACCTCACCAATAGCAGAGGGTGGATGGTGTTCCACATCTCATTAGCAGCAGAACAGGGGTGAGGCCCAAGTTAGGGAAAGAGTGAGTGTGGGCTGGGCCCGTATCTCACTACCAGTAGGAGTGTGGACTGGGTTCCATGACTCGCCAGTTGTAGGACATGGGCGAGGCCCAAGATAAGCGAGGCCTTTAGAGCAGGATTCAGTAGCATATGATTAGTTTATGTGTTGTTATATGTTATGTGTTAGTATATGTTGGCGAGCGAGGCCTAGTGACAGGCGAGGCCTAAGCGAAACAGATCTGTATCTGAGCGGGGCTCGAAGCCAGGCGGGGCCTGGAGCGGCGAGGCCGTTGTAGCGGGCGAGGCCCGAGGCAGGGGCAAGGCCCAATGATAGCGGGCGTGGCCCGGTATGTACAGTATGTGGTTATGCATGGTATGTGGTAGGGTGGGGAACTCACTAAGCTTCGTGCTTACGGTTTTCAGTTTTGGTTTCAGGTACTTCCGGTAGCGGAGGGAAGAGCTCGGGGTGATCGCATGACACACACCATAGATTAGACAACATGGGAATGTTTTACTCTGATAATGAACAAGTGTTTTGGAAATTAATGCTTTGATTAAGTTTTGGATTGATGAATTTGCTTTAAGTAATGTTTTATTTAAAGAAATTTTTAGTCTTGAATTTTGGGATGTTACACACTAGGTCATATCAAGCATGGTTATACGACTCACAATAGTATAAACTAACCATTTATTTACGGGATTACATTCTTCATTAGTTTTATTTTAAGTAATGAAACTACTATACATACTGGTAGTAGCCAAGGTTTTCCAAACAGAACATACTATACATATTGGCGATAGCCAGGGTTTTCAAACATAACATACTATATAAAGATTTTTTCACAAGAATACACACATACTATGATTGATAGTAACCAGACATGTAAACTAATGTTTTCAGTAACAAACATTCCTAGTTAATTCTATAATTCCTTAGTTTAGGTATCAGGGCTACGTATGGAGAATATTCGATAGACTGTGGAATGTGTAGTTTTCGCCTCATTTCCTGTTCCTTGTTTGGTTTTGGGTTTAGGGCAGATCCACATAATCAACTGTCTGTTCGATATTGGTTTATACGTGGCTAGCATAAACTAAGTGGTTATAGATGGAACTAATATTATCCTACTTTTACTAAGAAAATATTGGGTTTTCTTGGAAACATAGGAACATTTTTACAGAGTCGTCAATAGGTTTTCGATACAAAAACATCGCTTATGAACTAACCAGCTTTATGCTGATACTCTTTCAAAACTGCTTGTATTCTCAGGAAATCAGTAGACAGGTACCTCGACAGAATTTTGAGAAGACGGAGTGTATAGAGTCTCATCTTTCTTTTTGTTTATACTTTTGATGTATAAAAACAAGAATCAAACAGATGTAAATATCTTTTCATATCTGTATTCATTGTAATGATTGTGTTTACTGTGATTATTATGATGCAATTATTGTGATACTACACATGAGGTCATCCACTCCCGAACATTTCTGCCGTTCTGGTTTGGGGGTGTGACAGTACCGTAATTAAGCACATGAGTCCATACATCGAGGAAATTTTAAGCCACAATTCTAGATACATATGATTTTTACTGTATCCTGCAGGTTCCCATGTTTATCTCACTGCTCAATCTACTCGAGCGTCGTATTCTCAGTCCAAATGAGACTATCTAAGTCTATACTGTCAAGTCCTTTCGATTGTCAAACTAAGTCTAGTGACTCTAGTCCTTTTGAATCCTTCATGCCTACCAGCACATTGAACACAAAGTCTAACCAATTCAACTTTAGTGCATTACACGAACTTCAGATTGCCCTTTAACACTAATCTTCATATCACTTCCCAAACAATACCTACAAACGAAAAACTATAAGAAAATAAAAATAAAAAATTGTCTTTGAAACGAATCATTGTAAGAGAAAACTCAGGAGTATCGATAAGAAAACTCAAACCATAAGTTAACAATTTAATTTGCATCCAGAAGGTCTGAGAACAACACACATATTTCAATCTCAGAATAGATCCGAAAATTCTTCACATCGTTAAGCACAAACCCCATATGTGATCCTTACCTTTCTTCCTTTCCCGAAAAGGACACATACTCTCAAACACAATTTTGAATGTTGTACAGTTGAGAGATGTCCCCTATCATGTTCTTGGAACAGCCACTATCAACAAACCGAAGTTTGATGATATGCCTCCATAGCTGCTCTAGCACAGAGTGCGAGATTAATTAGTCCTTAGAACCCAGTCCATTTTGAAACTGGTTTAAACTTTTTCATTTGTGCAAGGTACTCTCTCCCATGACATATCCCGCTTATCACAAACAGAAAACGAAGAAATATTAGAATCATTTAAAGATTTGGGAGTGTGAACCTTTGGTACCCATCTATAGTCAGGCTTAACCCATTTCTTGTTCGATCGGTTGGATGCCTCAACACTTATTTTTGAACTTGAAACGGGCCGATGGGATGGAGTCTAGTTGTTCTTTAAGTGGTTTTTAACCTTTCCTAAGTGTATATCCTTCATATTTAAGGTCCTCATTTTCTCTTTTTAATAAATCGATTTGATCACATAGAAACTTAATAGTAGCTTCACAAGATTGAGAACATGAAACTTCATTGACTAGGGTGTTTGAGGAACTCATTATTTATCAAAAATTCCCTTTGACTACAAACCTCAAAAGTCAACCTTAAAAAGTCAAAATTAAAAAGTCAAACTTGAAAAGTCAAACTTAAAAGTCATACCGAAAAGCCAAACGTGAAAATTTGAAAGTTAAACGAGAAAGTCAAAGGTCAAACTTGAAAGTCAAAGTCAATTTTTAAGGTCAAAAGTCAAATTAGGAAGTAAAAAATTAAAAGTTAAAGCTTTATGCCAAAAATGAAACCTTAAAATTCAAAAAATTGATTTTTGGCCTAAAAATGACAAAAATCTGAAATTAGAACCGAAAATGTGAGGCTACTTGAACTAAATCGGGAAAATGTCAAACATGTGGCATATTAGATCGTTTGGTAAGATTGTGGGTTGTGTGTCGGAGACTCGAGTTCGATCCTTGCTCCACCCCGAAATTTTTAAATATTCGTTGCTGACCAAAAATCCGAGGACCGCAAACGAAGGCAAGAGCTGGTCGAACACATGCAAGACTGCTGACCGAACACGTGTGCAACTGAAAACTGTCTGAAGCCAAAAACGTCTGAGGTCTGCTCCACTACAAACTCGCTTTCAGCTGCAAACACTTCGGACCGAAAACTGCAGACCCCGCTCCACCGAAAACTCAGACACGCTCCATCGAGAATCGCTTTCGGCCGTAAACTAGCTTTTGACCACAACCCCTCGCAAACCCAAGTTGCTGACCGAAATCCGCCGCCACACCCTCCTTGGTTATGACCAAAAAACGCGTTTTTTTCACTTTTTAGCTCCAAAACTCGATCAAAAAACCATTTTTATGAAGAACACGAAGAACAAACCCCCAATATTTTGTCCAAAACTATCCAAAAATGCCAAATC
This sequence comes from Lactuca sativa, assembly GCF_002870075.4. NCBI lineage: Eukaryota > Viridiplantae > Streptophyta > Magnoliopsida > Asterales > Asteraceae > Lactuca > Lactuca sativa. The sequence goes on along the minus strand of NC_056627.2, from coordinate 127,289,397 downwards.
CTTTAAGAAAAAGCCCAAAAACGCTCCAGATCTTGCCATAATGATTAATACGATCCAAGCTCCGATACCAACTATAAGTCCCTAAAAATAGTTTGACATATCAATCCGATCCACTTGATGGTGCGGACTCCCAATCAAGTGGATGATGCAATATGTAAAGGAGAAGAAGAAGAAGAAGAACTAGATGAATCTTCAATGTATTGATGATATGAATGATGGTCCAACAGAAGATTCATACACACATACTTCTTTTCTCTAACTTTCTCTCTATAGAACATGATATGAACGAATGAATGAATGCTCCTTTAGAACACCCCTCCCCTCCTAGACTTCCACTAAACACTCCCTTAATGACCATTTATACATATAGACAGAAAACCCAAGCCCACAACTTAAAGGTTGGACCGAAAACACAAGAGTTTTCGGTCCAAGCTACAAATAAACCCAATAATATTTTCGCCCAAGACTAAAAACAACAAATGCTTAGAAAAGCAAAGTATAAACCATATTTTATACCCAACATATTGTACACATGCGTTGGGGAATTTACTAATGGGACATGTTTTATGTACACTGATAATTATGATACTTGTTGTTTTGGGATGATCCTATATTCGATAACTTGGTTGTGAAACTATGATTTTTGGTAATTTAAAACGAAAATTTGGTCTAAATTTTGAGGTTTTATATAATCTCTAATATCACATTCTATTTAAAAACGTTGCAACCCAAAAGCACACTCGCGCCTGATCAAAACGCCAAGCAAACATATTACTTCAGAAAAAAATATTAGGTCTCATGTACACTTCACATGTATATTATTATCGGTTTAAAAAAAATTAAGCATTTGGCCTTGTTTTCGAGGTAAATACCAAAAAAAATGTGCCTTTTTTTGTGTGTTTTGAGGTACCAAAGCAACCAGCAATCCAAGTCTTTTTTTTGTATGTGTTCAGGAACCGAATCAGCCAACAATCGAAATTATATTCCTGCACAAAAAAATATATATAAAAGCTCTCTTTATTGGTGCTTGTATGTGTGTGTGTGTGTGTGTTTTGTAATTACTTCTACCTTATAATATTCTTACTCGCTCCTTAACTTAATACGTGCTCTATTTTCATTTCTTTGGAAATGTACATTGCGTTTTCCTGATGTTTGTACTTGATGTGTGTGTAACTGATGTCTTTGCATATGTTATGCCTGTGGGATGAGGTAAAAAAAAGAATGGTAATGGCATCTCGATTCACACATAGTCTCTCTCTCTCTCTCTATCTCTATATATATATATATATATATATATATATATATATATATATATAGGGTAAATTACATGGATGGTCCCTATGGTTTAGGATAATTTGCGTGTTTAGTCCCTAAGAACTTTTTTTAAATCGGATCGTCCCTAAAATTTTAATTTTTTGCTTATTTGGTCCTTGTTAACTTAAAAAGACAATTTTACCCTTATAATATTTTTTAGAATTATTTTTTATTTAACTATTGTTTAGAAAAACTATTTAATAAAGTGTCCATGTGGATCCACCACCAAAACCCACTCCCTTTACGTCTCTCTCTCTCTCTCTCTCTCTCTCTCTCTCTCTCTCTTGAATGTTCGATCCAGTTCCTCACCCTTCTTCTCGGTTGCCTCACTCCTACCTCCTCCTTCCTCACCGCAACTTGCATCTCATCATTTATCCCTGCTTCATCTTCAACATCAAGTTGCATCTCCTTCCTCCCTTTCTATTGCCTCTCTCTTTCTTGCTCAAATATGATAGACGAAGCATTGCCGACAGGATCCACAATTATCGGACCATCAGACGCCCTTAAACCCATGGACCGGCGACCATTCCTAATTCACCATCGTGAAATCAAAACCCTGGATCGTGGTTTCCAGTGACAATGTTGCATAAAAGATCTCTCCGCTTAATACCGTCAGCAAGTGAAAGACCACCCACCACCGTCCTTGCTTCAGTCCTCGTCCACCATCACTGGATCCTAGAACCCTTCACCGTCATCATCAATCTCGAGAAAGAAAAATAAAATGAGAGAAGAAAGTAACCAGAGGCGCCTAGGGTTCGTTGGTTGGAGCGTTGCTGCATCGGGAGAAAGAAAAGAGAATGAGATCTGAAATACAGATGGCCCGGTAATGGTGGATTCTGTCGATTGGTTTCATCTGGTTCTAGCTTCTCTCCACTTCCCTCATTTTCTCCTCTCTCATCTATTAACGAAACTAAATGACGAAAATGTTGTTTTGGGATTTTTTGGATTTGATGGCATAAGGTTTGAAATCTAGAACATTGAACTCATCGATTGGATTGTAATTGATGTTTCATCAGATTCTGTGTGATGTTTTGTGATTTCTATTACATCAGATTTTGTTGTTTTGAATTCAGTTTCATCAGATATTGGTTTTGGCTGTGTTTTTTTTTCACAAAACTTATTAGTAGTTATGAGCTTGGTTATGGATCTTACAAGAAACACCCAAGGATGTGAGCAAGCAGGAAGGTGGCGTTTTGGTCAGAAGAGGATGAAACGGAGTTATGGGTGGTTTGCCGGAGAAAACGAGGTTGTGGGTTGTTTATCAGAGAAGAAGGGGGTGGGGTGGGGTGGGTAAAGTAGTAATGGGGTGGTGGGACCCATCAAATGTTAATATTTAATTAATATCCTTTTCACATTTAATTAAGATTCATTGATAATTTAAAAAAAATCAGCAAGGGCATATCAGTCTTTTTAGAACTAATAGGGACCAAACATGCAACAAAAATATAAATCAAGGACGGTCCGAGTTAACAAAAAGTTCTTAGGGACCAAACACGCAGATTACCCTACACCACAGGGACCATTCGAGTAATTTACCCATATATATATATATATATATATATATATATATATATATATATATATATATATATATATATATATATATATATATATATATATATATATACTTTTATTCCCCAATAGCACCATACTTTTTATTTAAAAAAAATCATGTATATTTTTTAACCCAAATCAACGATACACATTATAAATATACTTATGTTTTTAAACGAAAACAGAAACACACTTATATATGTCATCGAAAACTATTAGCCAATTATAGTTGATAAATATATTTTAACAGTAAAATATTTTTTCTCATGCATTGCATGCTCTCTAAAATTATACATGTTTCCAAAAGGAAAACTTATCACCAAAAGAGAACTATTCACCATCGTTTCTACAAATCTCCATCATCTTCATCATCGAGCATTACCGGTCACCTTCATCGAAATTGACATTCACCTTGCGCCATAAAAAACAAATTGTTGCAATAAAGGTATTAGCCTAAACATTTTTTTCAAAATAGGACATGTTATCAAAATGAACCAATTTTTATATATAAAAAACTATTATCAAGTGATGGACAACTTTGACAACGTTTACGTGAGAACAAACAGATCTATAATTTGGTGTCTATGTATCATGTCCAAGTATTGTATAAAAACTACTATTTTTCCATTTATTATAATTTGGTTTCTATTTAGGGTAAACGATTGTAGCATTGTACTGTTGTAGATGTGTCTCATTTGAATGAATTGAGTTGTATATTTAGTTATTGTTAGTGAACATTGAACATATATCCAGGTGGGTTGAGTATAAGAGTTTTAAGATTGGCTTGACTCAAGTTTTGAACACACTTCTTATTTGTTCTAGTAACTATTTGTACAAAACAACTTTTCGCCTCTAGAAACTAATTTTTGAAAAAACTATTCGCACCCGTCGTTTAGCACGGGTAAACGGCTAGTGTGTGTGTATAGGGAAAAGTTCCTTTGCATGGCTGATAAGGTCACAAACACACAAAACTCTCACTTTCTTAGCTCAAACTGCTCATATCTCATGCATGGCTTGATTCCAATGTCCAAGTCTTGATTTTTATGACACTACACCACTAAATACACTCAAAGGGGTTGATCATAGACTCTGGAGCCCAAATATCACATAAATTCTCCAACTTTTGGGACAAAACCCTAAAATACTCTACTATGATGCACAAATCAAAAGAGTGAGAAATATTGGAGCTTTATACCTCAAGATGAAGCTCCCAACTCAGATATGATCAGATCCAAGACATGGACTTTCACTCCTTTTTCTCCAAAGCTCCTTCTTTACTCCAAGAACACACAAAATCACTTAAAGGCTCTGAAATGGACACACACAAGCTCAAGAACGAGGATTAGGGTTTTAGAGGGTTGTTTGTTTTAGAGGGTTGTTTGTCTGAAGATGGAGGCCAGGAATGAGGCCATCATATCCTTTATATAGGGAAACACCCAAAATTAGGGTTTTCACTCTGTGCCTAGTACTCCCAGTGTACTCTCTGGTACGCCCAACCTACTAGGTGGCTCCACTTAAAAATCATGCACATAAGTACGCTAAGCGTACACACACATACACCCAACATACTCAACTGCCACCTTTCTCAATTAAGGGACTTTTCTTGTCAAAACTTCTAACTTCCATAGTTTCCTCGATATAACTCCGTTTCTAATGAACCTTATATCCACGGAAAGGTGACGAGAAGCCCTACGCTTCTAGCAACTCGTCGCAGCCCCAAGGCTTTGTCACTCTCGGGTTGCATCCCACGAACCCTAATCACAGACAATCCGAATCAGGATGTTACACATTCACAAACAAATATTCAAGAGTTAGTGCGGTTTCATTTCTAGAACATGCATACACAAAGAATTTTCATCTCGATGTTTACATGCCAATAAGGCTTGAGTATTTTCATATCTTTCAACTTGAGGAAATCATGACGTAGGGAAAGTCACTGGAGGAGGAGGGGGAAAAGTTGGAGAAATATGATGTCCAGTTCCATCATCTCTTGAAGAAGAGAAAACATTTTCACCTTGATCTAAAAGTGGAAGATCATCTTCAGATGGTAGAGGAAAACTATTTCCAAAAGAATGAGGAAGACCATTATTGTCTTGACTTGACATCTATAAAGAGAAAAGAGAATTTAAGTTAGTTGATTTTAATCCTTAATTATTAACTCATAAATTTAAATTAAGACTAGGATCCATATTTTCGATTCGAACTTTGAAGAGGGATGTTGTAATCAAATTCGAATCTATTTTAGTTAGGTAAGGCTTTTACTAGTTTCAAGCTTATGAAACTCCTAGATCATTTGAGATTCATTGAATCTAATCAATGGCATGTTGAATATCAGATTATGCTCTCACTTTTGTGACTGGAATGCTGAGGATCACAAACGAGATGTGAATAACCATGCAAATTAGTTTGGTACTCTTGATGTTATTTATCATCTTGTTTTAACGTGCTGGTTAGCCACACGCGCTCCATGAGTCAATCATAATTTTTGAGACACCCATTATCACTATTTCTTAGTCCCTCATTAGTGTGTCGGGTAACCACACACGCTCCACTAACGACTTATAAAGTGTAATGTGCAATTTGATGGATTAGCATACAAATTCACATTTTCTAAAGTAACTAAGAGTGAGATTTTAGAAAATAGTTTGGTTACTTTATATCATTATACTTTTAATGAGATCATGTCCTATCAAATCTGTTCGGCTAACAACCCTCCACCACACAGGAGAGCGGTGGATGAGAGTGGACATCCATTCAACAGCCATTTTATAGGCCACTTCTTTATACCCTCTTTATAGCATGATTTCGGGAATGAAGCATACTAGCGATTTGACTGACTTTTCATATATATATATATATATATATATATATATATATATATATATATATATATATATATATATATAACCTTTAATTATATATATAGTATAAGTTGTATTTTAAAACATTTAAAATTTCAAGGGTTTTATCTTTTCATAAATTAAACATTTAACTTAATTAAATTTAAGCCTTTTATGGATTTATTAATTATCTTTTAATTAATCACTTAATTAAATCAATAATAAGATCCATGAGGATGTATTTTAAACTTTTCAAACTACCAAATATTATTTGACATTAATTATTAAGTTTAATTAATATCTAGATTTATTAGTTATACATGTAAAAAGATCAATCATATTAACCAACAAAACAATTAATCAGGTAAAATACTTATCTCTTAACTTCTAGTCTTTTAATGTATCATTATAGACACACCAAAATCGGATTTAGAGGATAAACATAGCAAGCAATTATCACATAAAAGTTGATTAGGCAGATAAGGCACAAAATCTCGGATCTGACCGAGCTTACGTCGTGAGCAGCGACAAAACAAAACCAGTTTTCTTTTTTTCGATTCACCAATGTGCAAATAAATGAAAGAAATCCATAGTCTCTAATACCACTGATGGGTTTTAAGGTTTAGGTTACAAAACCAATGCATTAAGCGGAAAAACATTTAAACAATTAAATGATTATGGCACATGCAACCTAATAAGGATATATGTCTTTCACATATAGGCAACATACTATGAACTGTCTATCTACAATAAATTTCTTATGAAAAATAATTCATAAGAATGAAGACTTACCATGAAGATTGTTATACAAACAATTTTGAGTTCCTTCTTCGAAACTTTTGGCAGCAAGCACCACAAGTGTCGTGCCTCTGATGGTTTACACCCAAACCTTAGTAACCAAACTTGAAGAGAGAGAGAGAGAGAGAGAGAGAGAGAGAGAAAGAGAGAGATAAAGAGATAGAGAGGGGGGAGAGAGAGAGAGAGAGAGAGAGAGAGAAAGGATAAGAGTAGGATTTTCAGCCAGATCTTCTTTGGGGAAGTAGTGTCGAAAATATGAAGGGTATGGCCCTTTATATAGCTGAGTTAGCTTAGTGCCAAAGCTAGAGTTTAAGGAGGAAACCCTAATCCCTTTTCTTGGTGACCAAGCAGCCAATTCCCTCCATTCAATGGCTTGGATGAAAACTCCTTGGTCTTGCCCAAGTGATTTTCATCCACCACATCCAATGAGGTCCATGAGCTCTTTTCCTCAACTTTCAATAAATAACCAAACACACCCTGCACTTTTAATTAATCTAATTAATTCCAATTAATTTCTGATTAATTATTAATTAAATACTACTCTTTCTAATTAATATATTATTCTCATAATATATTAACAAATTATTTATTCTATTTTCTAATTAATTTATTAACCATATAATTAATTAATAAATCAATCTCTCTCTCTCTCTCTCTCTCTCTCTATCTATCTATCTCTCTCTCTAAAAGCTATCATATTCAATTACTAGGTTTGAGGGCAACCCAAAAAGAGTGTGCTACCATCAATTCAATTTTATACCAATTATAGTTAATGGCTTAGCAACCTAATCCAACAAAAGGGTTGAAGTATAACCTGATAAGCGTATCTCAACTTGTGGTTGGAATAGGAAATCAAGTTCTCTTCGATGAGGAAGGGAGCATTATCTCAAATAAAGAGACGAAAAAAGTTTTGTTAAAGTCAAAGAGAAAGGGTAACATGTTCACTCTCTACATGAAACCTATAGTGGGTATACATTTTATGTGCTAACTATCGAAAGCTTCTTCAGACCTTAGTTGGTTATGGCATTGATGTCTTGCTCATCTTAATTTAAAAAATCTTAACAAACTCGTTCTTAATGATCTTGTTCATGGTTTACCTGTTTTCAAATTCGATAATGATTCATTATGTGCAGCTTGTGAACAGGGAAAACAACATCGTCAGTGTCGTCCAATCATAATTGATTAAAAGATCATAGAACCATTGGAACTTCATCATTTTGACTTGTGTGGACCTTCGACTGTTGAGTCTCTCAATAAAAAGAAGTACATACTTGTTATTGTTGATGATTTTTCACGATTTACTCGGTGTTTCTTTCTTAGACAGAAATCGGAAACAGTTCAAGTGATGATCGATTTTATCAAAAACATTGAACTTGTTTTGAAAAAGAAAGTTCGTAAGATAAAAAAGCGACAATAAAACTGAGTTCGAAAATTGAATTTTAGATTCGGTTTTGACTGAGCTGGGAGTTTCACATAACTTTTCGTCTCCTTACACAGCACAACAAAATGGTGTTGTCGAAAAGAGGAATCGTTCCTTGTGTGAAGTGGCTAGAACAATGCTTACATATGCGAATATTCCACAATACTTCAGTGCAGAAGCGGTTTCGACAACTTGCTTTACACAAAATTGTTCTTTTATTCATCGTCGTTTTAATATCACACCTAATGTTAATTTATTTTCATGTTTTTGGTTGCAGATGCTTCATCATGAATCTCAAGGATAATATTTGTAAATTTTAAACGAAAGTTGATGAGTGAATTTTCTTGGGATATTCTTATAATTCTTTTGCTTATAGGGTGTTGAACAAGAGAATAAGAAAATTTGAAGAAACATTCAATCTCACACTTGATGATCATTATGTCAAATGAATTGAACAAGAATTTTTGAAGAAACCGATAATCTTTGAAAATAATGAAGAATCTAAGAAAATGCTTATTTTTGATATTGATCTTGATTTAATCTTTAGTGTTCCTGACGAAGCAAATAATGTTGAAGTCAATGTTGAAGACAATCAAGCTCCTGAAGCATCAAAACACTCAGATCTATTTTAGATGAATTATTAGAAGCTGAAGAAACATACGAGGATACACATTTGGAATTTGATCCTACCTTTCCTCTGGTGGAGGATTTTATCAAGTTTAGGATTACGACTTCGGTGGGCAAGGTGGCTTATCGCTTGGATATGTCGGATGAGGGGCAAGCTAGGCCCCGATATACAGGACCATTTAGAATTACGGCCCAGGTGGGCAAGGTGGCCTATCGCTTGGATATGTCAGATGAGCTTAGCGAGATTCACAACACCTTCCATGTGTCACAGCTTCGGAAGTGTGTCACTGACGAGGTCGCAGTCCTATCTTTGGATGAAATTCAAGTGGACGAGAGCCTAAACTACATTGAGAGGCCTGTTGCAATCTCATATTGGAAGACCAAGGTTCCTCGGAACAAGGAAGTGAAGTTGGTGAAGGTTCAATGGCAGCACCACAGGGGCACTAAGTGGACTTAGGAACCAGAGGATGAGATACGAGACCACTACCCAGATTTGTTTGGGCCAGCAGACTTCAACGACGAAGTCTAATTCAAGTGGGGGAGACTTGTAACACCTATTCTAGGAATTAATTAATTTATCTATGTTTTAGAGTTTTGTGCATGGATTCGGCGAGTTAGGGTGCTCCAACTTGTCGAGTAGAGACTATTATGAGGTCACGGAACTTGGATGCTACTCGACGAGTCGAAAGGCCCCGACTCGACGAGTAGGTGTTGTAGAGCCAAACCCTAACTTTCAGTGGTTTGTACCCTATTTAAAGGACTTATGGCTTATTTGTAGCCTCCCTCATCGTCCTTGCAACCCAGAAAGAAATCCTAGGCGCATATTTGAGCTTCCTTAAGTGTGTGTGATCCTTAGAGAGTGAAACCGGTGCCCTTATGAAGGATTCTAGAGCTTAAAAAGGAAGGAGCAAGGAAAGAAACGGTAGATCTGACATCTACATGTATTGGCCATCATTTTTAGGTATAAATTCGTTACCTTGATCTCTAGTTGCTTAGATCCCTTTTGTTGGAAGTAAATGGTCATTTTTGGTGCAAAATGGTGTCAACTCAGATCTGGACTTATCCCAAGGATATAGTTCTAGATCTGGACCTCTCTAGGTCCCTAATGACATAAAGATGCTCACTTTATTCAGCTTATCCCCTTTCCATGCACTAAAACCTTGTAGGAAGCTTGGTTTTGATGTTATAGCCTTAGGAGGCCTTGCATGCACATAAAGATTGCAACTTTACGTGGTATCTGCACTAGGAGAGGTTGGATCTAATGTTTGTGACCTTAGATCCCATTGGAAAAGACTGAAAATAAAAGACTTGTAACACCCCGAATTCAGAAGACCTAGAATGGAAAGAAAACCTCAAAATCAGAAAGTGACTCATCGAGTTGATGGGATGACTCGACGAGTAGGAGCGTGATTTGGGTCGCGGGTTAAGTGACCTACTTGACGAGTCAGAGTACTAACTCGACGAGTTGGTCAGGGTTTGGGAAACCCTAAATACGAGCCTTTTACCCTATTTAGAGGACATTATAACACTCCATCAGCCTCCTTAATGCTCTCTCAAGACCAGAACGAAACCCTAGTGCCTTCCATGAGCTTGTGAGCCATTTTTGAGCATTCTTGAGTGTTTTGGAGCTTGAAGAATAAGGTAAAGCCTTGGGGATACAAGAAGAGACTAGTAGATCCAGAGACCTCTTGCATTCTTCTCTATTTTCTGGTAAGAAAGCTTCAACATTGATCATTATGCACTTATATCTCTTCTTTGTCACTTTTGGGGGTTTTTGGTCCAAGAACCCTAGCATGAGAGGAATGGATGTCCCAAGGGCTTATGTTTTCATATCTAGCACCATTAAGGGCTATTATGGCATAAATGTGCAAGCTTTATGCCATAGGAATCCCCATGAAAGCATAAGAAGTGTTCTTTTGGCCTTTTTAGCTCAAATGGACATGAGTGGATGAAAAAGGTGGTAAATATGCATGATTATGAGGTGGTTCGGTCCAGATCTATGAGTTGGGTTAGTAAGGGACTCAATCACTCATAGTTTTGGATAAAAAGGGACTCGGCAAGTCACTCATAGGACTCGGCGAGTTAGGCTGTTTCCTTGCCCAAAACCTTTCTGCTAGCAGGTATGAGTTGGGTTAGTAAGGGACTCAGTCAGTCCAGGTTCATAATGGACCTGAAGATCATCGTACTCGACGAGTTCAAGAAGGAACTCGGCAAGTCCAAGGCAATCTCCCTAATTTATGAAGTTGCACTCGACGAGTTCAAAGGAGAACTCGGCGAGTCAGATGAAGAAGGGTCCCAAAGTGTTGAAGGTGTACTCGATGAGTTCAAGGAGAACTCGAAGAGTAGGATCGAAGTCCAGAAGTAACCTATGAATTGTGGGACTCGACGATTTGATGAGTCAACTCGGAGCGTTGACTTCGACCGTTGACTTTGACTAAGCTTGACCTGGTTTGACTTTTGAGGGTATTGTGGTCTAAGGGTTATTTTGCGTATTAATAATTCGGGGAGCCGAAGGATCAGCAGTTCAGGAGTCGTCTGATAGCAGTCAGAAGTGTTCAGCTAGTCTTCAGCAGTGCAAGGTGAGTCTCCTCACTATTTGTATGGGTCTAAGGCACCAATGCCGGCCCATTATGTTTATGTTTAAGTATAGTAAGAACACCCGAGGGTTAGCCCTAGGCACTTATTGTATATGTTCCGGGTTTCGACCTGATGTCGGGCGTGGCCCAAGGTAGGTTAGAATGCTAACAGTCTTTGTCAGGGTAAGCCCATATTATGTTAGAGGATAGCATGTCTCCGGGCCGGGGGTCCGATGTCGGGGCAATCCCGAGGAAGATTCTTGTTGTATGTTAGACTATACTTGTTGTCTATGTGATATTTGTATGTGCCTGGTAGGGAGGTGAGTGTAGGCGAGGTCTCGTATCTCATCACTAGCTGAGTATGAATGGGGTTCCATATCTCAACATTAGTAGAGTAGGGGCGAGGCCCGTAATAGGAAGGGAGTGAATGTGGGAGGGGGGCCGTATCTCACTATTATAAGGAGTATGGACGGGTTCCAACACTTCAGTAGTAGGACAGGGGCGTGGCCCTAGTTAGGAGAGGCCTTAGATCAGGGAACAGATATAGAGTGTTTATTTATCAGTATGCTATTTGATTGTATGTGTATGTGTAGCGGGCGAGGCCCGGAGACAGGCAAGGCCTAAGAGAGACATATTTGTATACCAAGCGGGGCTCGATGCCAGGCGGGGCCTATAGCGGGCGGGGCCTAATGCCGGGCAAGGCCCGATGCAGCGGGAGGGGGCCTAGTACGTGGTTATGTGTTCATGGTTATGTGTATATGGTATGTGGTAGGTTGGGGAACTCACTAAGCTTTGTGCTTACGATTTTTAGTTTTGGTTTCAGGTACTTCCGGTAACTGAGGGAAGAGCTCGGGGTGATCGCATGGCACACACACCAAGGGAGTTTTAGCCTGGGATGTTTACTCTGATAAAATGAACAAGTGTTTTGTAATGATACTTTGTTGTGTTATATAATCCTTTAGTTATGGTTGAAATGACTTAATACTTATGGTTCTATTCATGTTTTAAGAAGAAATTTTTGGTTGTGATTTTTGGGATTCTCTGCTTCGAAAGCCTTCGCTGCCTCCAAAGGGAACGACTCTGAATCTACAAGAGGGACTTCAGAACAAAGGATTGACTCCGGAAATGGAGGATTTTCTCCGGAACCTCTTTAATCCTATCCGGAAATTGAGAACTGACTCCGGAACTTGAGATGAACTCCGAAACTCACTATTTGGCTCTGGATTTTAGACCATCTCGGAACTTTTCTTCATTTTAAGGCATTTTGACGTCGGGAATCCCACCAAACTCGTATTTTTCATAACTTAGACCCCTTAAACCCTTATTTTATGCCAAAGTGGAATATTTAAAACGTATTTACATAAAATAATAACTGATATTTATAAAAGAATTATATTAAATCATAAAGTGATAAGGGGGTTTGACTTTATGATTTTATGTGATCCCCCATTTCCCATGCAAATCCTAGTAAAATACAAAATAACCATGGATTACAAAGCTTTGTCCACCAGTACTCCAAGCAAGTGCCAAGTCACTCGTTATCCTCCCTATTAGAAAACATGAACCACTTTTCCTCATATCTCACTTCTCATATCCATAATTTGTGAACTCCTAAATGGGCTCTCAACATATTCAAGCTTCAAGTCATATTCCTTCAAAGAAATTCCTAGAAATTTTTTGATATTCTAAAGTTCAAAGAGTTATCAAACACTTCAAGTGTTAGAACTTGGAAACTCCTTAACACCTCTTCACATCATCCAACAAGCTAAACCAATGTGAGCTTCATACCACAACTTTTTCGAGTTTTTATTGTTTTGGGGGGAGAATACAAGTCAAAACCTTGTTTTAAACCTTTATTTATTTGCTTGTTATACTTGTATGCTAAATTATACGTCCTAAAGTTATGAAAACTCCAAGAACTTAGAATCTTGGGCAAGTCTCAGGTTTTTTAATTTTTTTTCACAAATTATACAAAGAAGCTAGAACTAGTATGTTACAAAATATAAGTTACAAGTTTTTATGACAAAAACCATAAGTATTTACGTCAAAAATTGCTAAACAAGTATTTTGGAGGAAATGGACCACTTTCAATAATTCACATAGCTTTGAGCCACCTTTTGACAAATATGAGTCTTATTTGACAAATTATAAAATGAAGGACCATTTTACCAACATCAAGAATATTGGGTCATTTTGACAAACCTGATTTAAAAAGTAATATTTTCTACAAACGAAAACGAAATATCTAGTCAACGGGTACACCGTTGTTATTTATGTAATAAATAACGGGTTACAACGATTTTTGATACAAACACCTGTTAGTATTCTAGTCAGACGTGTAACAACGTAATTTCCAAAACAAATTTTTCATTTTTCAACAACCAAATTTATATAAAAATATTCTCAAAAGTATTCAACAATAGTTATCGAAACATAACATTTCCCAAGATCAAAAAATCAAATCCCTTCTCTAGTGTGTACATGTCATGTCGGCGCCTTCCCACGGTCCTTGCTAGTACCTGAAACACATAACACAACAACTATAAGCATAAATGCTTAGTGAGTTCCCCAAAATACCGCATACAACACATACGCCACTCGAGGCTATAGCATGATCCTCCGGTCGATGTGTCTCAGCAGGACCCTCCAGTCCCGTAGCTCGTTGGACCCTCTGGTCCGGTCATAGCTCGTTGGACCCTCCGGTCCGGTCTGTATCGTTGGACCCTCCAGTCCGGTCTATAAAATCATACAACATACATATAAAACATAGCACATAATCTCATACATAACACAAAAGACCCTATGGGCAACACATAATACCACTCTAGGTAACGTATAGTCAGAAGACTCACCTCGTGTAACTCGGTAACTCGGAAATCTCGGACTCAGTGAAGTAAGACCTAGCCTCCGCCTAATCATATGAAATAAACACTAGTCAACAACATATTTCCCAAGGCTAGACCATTCCATCTAATCACTCTCAGGAAAGGTAAAAGACCATTTTACCCATTACTTGGCTCAAATACACTAAAGTTGACCAAACCCTAAAAGTCAACAAAAGTCAACCCTCCGGGTTACGCTGCGCGTACCAAATGTGTACGTTGGGCGTACCCGGAGCCTTCACAGAATCGGGGTACACGACCCCTTACGCCGCGCGTAGCGGGATTACGCCCAGCGTAATACCCTATTTCCTTATCCATCTCATTCAGGTCTTAATCGGTTAAGACTTGCATCCAAAATTCAGATCTGACTCCTCTAATATGACTTAATCCATAAAGTTGAAACATTTAAGCCTTTGCATGGCTGTAAAGGTCACTTTGTTCTCAAAACACCTTTCCTCTTTCCATAACGAGACTATAACTCATCCATGACACAAGATCCACGTCCAAGACTGGATTTTTATGAATCCTCAACACCATATACACTAGAAAAGGTCAGATCTAAGCTCATGGAGACTCTTTGCACACCAAGTCTCCAACTTTGAACCAAAAACCCTAAAAATGGTCCAAAAAGCAAAACTTATGAAGAACAAGGAAAGCTTTGAGCTTTTTACCTCAGAAGGGATCTCCAACCACTGTATAACTTGGATCTACACTTGTTCTTCAACTTCTAACTCCAACAATGGCTCCTCCTTCTCCTTCTTCACCTTGAAAGGATAACTTCAAGCTCAAAAACACACACACAAGCTAAAGCACGGATCTCAGCTCTCAAAGGACTCACTCAAGGGGATATGGTGGCTAGGGCAAAGGACTACATGTTCCTTTTATAGTGCACACGCCAGAAATTAGGGTTTGCATCTGGGCTCACTACGCCCAGCGTAACCCCTGGGTACGCCGGGCGAGTCCGCGTTCAATTTAAGCGCATGAGTACGCGCGGCGTACACCTCAGTACGCCCAGCGTACTCACCAATCCAACATACAACTTTAAGGGACTAATTTGCCAACTCTCCAAAATAGAAGGGTCATAAAGCTTACCTGGATTTCGGGCTGTTACAATTCTCCCCCACTAGATCCAGACTTCGCCCTCGAAGTCTCATGCCGCGAACAACTCCGGATGCTGCTCCCGCATCTCCGACTCTGGCTCCCAGGTCAGCTCGGACCCTCTCCGATGTTGCCACTGGACCTGAACCAGGGGAACTTCCTTGTTTCTCAGAACCTTGATCCTCCGATCCAAGTTTCTGATTGGCTTCTCAGCATAATTAAGACTTGCGTCCACCTGGATATCCTCTAATGGTACCACTGCCGACTCATCGGCAATATACTTCCTCAGCTGCGACACGTGGAAGGTATCATGAATCTGGTCCAACTCCACGGGTAACTCCAAGCGATACGCTACTTTGCCCACCCTCGCGATCACTCTAAACGGCCCAATATACCGGGGTCCCAGCTTGCCCCTCTTCCTGAATCGGATCACTCCTTTCCAAGGAGATACCTTCAGGAGCACGAAATCACCGACCTGGAACTCGAGTTCGGATCGTCGCCTATACGCGAAACTCTTTTGGCGACTCTGAGCGGTCAATAACTTCTGTATGACCTCACGTATCTACTCTGTCTTCTGAAGCACTATCTCCATACTACTCATCACACGTTACCCTACCTCGCCCCAGCAAATGGGGGTACGACACCTCCTTCCATACAATAGCTCAAAAGGTGGCATACCAATGCTTGAGTGATGGTTGTTGTTATTGGAAAACTCAGCCAAGGGCAAATACGTGTCCCAACTCCCGCCGAAATCCAGCAAACATGCCCGAAGCATTTCCTCAAGCGTCTGAATCGTCCGCTCGCTCTGCCCGTCGGTCTGTGGGTGGTATGCGGTACTAAAATGCAGCCTCGTACCCAATTCCTCATGAAATTTATTCCAGAATCTGGAAGTGAAACACACATCTTGATCTGAGACGATTGAGATCGGTACTCCATGCCGCGATACCACCTCCCTAACGTACAACTCTGCCAGCCTCTCCGCGGAAGAGCTCTCACTGATGGCAAGGAAGTGAGCGCTCTTCGTCAACCTGTCCACAATCACCCAAATTGCATCGACACCCCTGGCAGTCCTCGGCAATTTGGTGATAAAATCCATGGTGATCTGTTCCCACTTCCACTCGGGAATCTCTAACGGCTGCAACTTACCATGCGGACGCTTGTGCTCGGCCTTAACCTTGCAACAGGTCAAGCACCTCTCTATGAACCATGCAACATCCCTCTTCATACAGGGCCACCAATACTCCTTCTTCAGGTCCAAATACATCTTAGTGGCCCCGAGGTGGATCAAGAACTTCGATCTATGTGCCTCCTCCATCAAGACGGTACGCGTTCCGCCCACAAACGGTACCTAAACCCGACCCTGGAAGGTCATAAGTCCTCGACTATCAGTAACAAACTCCGATACCTACCCGATCACTCGCTCCCTCTTGCGGTTCTCCGGTCTCACGGCCTCCGCCTGGGCCCCTCGAATGGCGTCCCATACCGGAGTCATCACTGTCAATCTCATGCAAACATCTCGTATCGGGGTGCCCTCCTCCCTACGGCTCAGGGCATCGGCTACAACATTAGCCTTGCACGGGTGGTACAGAATCTCACAGTCATAATCCTTCACCACATCCAGCCATCTCCTCTGACGCATATTCAGGTTGGGCTGATCCATCAAATATTTCAAACTCTTGTGGTCCGTGTATATAGTACACCGAACCCCGTACAGATAGTGACGCCAGATCTTGAGGGTGAACACCACTGCCCCCAACTCCAGATCATGGGTGGGATACCTCTACTCATGAGGTTTCAGATGCCTCGATGCATATGCTATCACATGCCCCCTCTACATAAGCACCGCTCCTAACCCTGATATCGATGCATCACAGTACACTACAAAGTCCTCCATCCCTTCCGGGAGTGCGAGAACCGGATCTTCGTACAATCTCTGGCGAAGTGTCTCAAATGAGTTCTGCTGCTCTGGACCCCAAGAAAAAGTAACCCCCTTCCAAGTCAACTTGGTGAGTGGCACGGCGATCTTAGAGAAATCCCTGATAAATCTCCTATAATAACTAGCCAACCCAAGGAAACTCCTGATCTCGGTAGGTGACCTTGGCACCTCCCAACTCATCACTGCCTCGATCTTTTCCGGATCAACCAATATCCCCTTCTGGTTAACAAGGTGCCCTAGGAACTGGACCTCTCATAACCAAAAATCACACTTGGAGAATTTGGCGTAAAGCCTCTCCGATCTCAGAACTCCGAGAATCTCCCTCAAATGCTCCTCATGCTGCTCTCTGGATCTTGAATACACTAAGATATCGTCAATGAATACGATCACCAAACGATCCAACATCGTCCTGCACACCCTGTTCATGAGGTCCATGAACGCTGCTGGTGCATTGGTGAGCCCGAAGGGCATCACCACGAACATGTAATGCCCATAACGAGTCCTGAACGCTGTCTTCTGGATATCTTCATCCCGAACCCTCATCTGGTGATATCCTGACCTCAATTCTATCTTGGAGAACCAAGACGCACCCTATAACTGATCGAACAGATCGTCGATCCTCGGTAACGGATAACGGTTCTTGACCGTCAGCTTGTTCAACTCGAGGTAATCAATACACATCCGGTGTGAAACATCCTTCTTCTTGACAAAAAGGATCGGCGCTCCCCAAGGTGAGCTACTCGGTCTAATAAACCCCTTCCCAATCAGCTCCTGAAGCTGCGAGGATAACTCCTGCATCTCAGGTCGCGTGAGGCGATTAGGCGCTTTGGCGATAGGTGCTGCCCCCGGAACCAAATCGATACGGAACTCCACTTGCCTCTTGGGAGGCACACCCGTCAATTCCTCAGGAAAAACATCCGGAAACACGCACACTATCGGAACCTCATCAATCGAACTTGGACTCCCAACGGCCACTCGCGTGTCCATCACATAGGCTACGAATCCGCTGCAGCCCTGCTGCAAACTCTGCCTCGCCCTGGCAGCCGAACAAAACGCTGACCCACATCTGGTCCCCTCGCCGTACACCGTAAGTACTCCCCCACTAGGGTCTCGTATCGTCACCAACTGACGCTCGCAGTCTATGATAGCTCCAAATCGGCTCAACCAATCCATGCCCACTATAACACACACGTCCCCCATTGCAATCGGGACCAGATCTATCGGGAACTCCACACCGAAGATCTCAAGTATACATCCTCGAATCACATCTGTAGCTAACACCGCTCGCTCTTCAGCTATGGAAACTCGTAGAGGTCGACTCAACGCCTCTCGACGGATACTAATGTGCTGACTAAATGCCAAGAAAACAAATGACCGACTCACACCCGAGTCAAATAATACCAAAGCAGGCACAGGACTCACAACAAAAGTACCTACGCATATCATCATATTGTTGGATTAGGTGTCTAAGCCCATAACTATAATTGGTATGTACTTGAATTGATAACAACACAGTCCTTTTGGGTTGCCCTCAAACCTAGCAACCGGACAAGGAAATTATGAAAGGAGAGATATTAATTTATTATAAGATTAATAAATTAATATAAATGAATTTATTAATATGTTAAAAGATTAATATATTAATTAGAAGTCATTATGTTTAATTAATAGTTAGCCAGAAATTAATCAGAATTAATTTTGAGGTTAAAAGTATTAATTATAAAGTGCAGGGACTAGTTTGCAATTAACTGATAGTTGAATGGAAGGATCCAGAAACCCCTTGGAAGGAGGTGGATGAAAACCCTAGGGGAAACCCAAGAGAATTCGTCCAAGGGGTCCAAGATAAGGCCCTTGGGTTTTTCTTAGGCCCTAAGCAAAGGATAACTAGGGTTTCCCCTAAACCCTAGATCCTTCAACTATTTAAGGAGCCTCCTGGATCACATTTTAGGTCACTGATTCTTTGGAAGAAACCCTAGCCAAAATTGCATACTCTCTCCATCCTATCTCCTTCTACTTTCCCTCTTGCTAGTTCTTGGGTGTGATTCCATTAGAGGCATTACACTTGTGGTGCTAAGCTTTCAAGAAGATCAAGATCAAGATTAAAAGGATTATTAATTGTTTGCTATAACAATTGAAAGGTATGTTAATCTTAAACCCTAGTTTGTTAATTTCGAAATTAGCCTCTCTCCTCTAGGGTTCTTATTTTGCAATTCAAAGTTGTATGTTCAATAGTTAAAACATAGATCTAAATTAGGTTGCATGTGAACTTAGGAATTGTTTTCTAGTTTATTTGTTTTACCTAAAACCCATCAGTGGTATCAGAGTCATTGTTTGTTTTAAATTGAATTGCTATAATTGTCTAATTGCAAATTAGGGTTTATAGCTATTAAACCCTAAAGGCCTTTTTTTTTATTTCTAGGGTTTTGGATCAAAGGGTTTTCGAAAACCCTAGCCTCCAAAGAACCCTAATCGAAGTTAGCGTTAGGGTTTTGAAAACCCTAGCCTCCTCCCTTGTAAACTTCGAAATAGGCTAGATATTTTAGGGTTTCTTGTTTTGGATAATTGTTACTTGATTAGATTAATTGGATAATTATCCTTACCCTAATTTTCGAAATTTAGAGGGATAAGGATTAGGATTAAATTAATTGTTTAATTTAATTCGATAATCCTTACAAGATTTAATAAATTAATTAAAAGTTAATTAATAGATAAATACTAAATCTAGTTAATTGGTTTATTTAAATTTAAAATTTAATAGTTTAAATTTCGAAATTTATATAAACCCTTGGAGTTTTAAAATGTTTTAAAACACATCTTATATATATATATATATATATATATATATATATATATATATATATATATATATATATTATATAATTAAAAGTTTAATATTATATATGTATAAGAATATGGTCAGTCAAATCGCTAGTATGCCTCATTCACAAAGCTAGTCTATAAGGGGGTATAAGGAAATTGCCTATAAAATGGTAGTTGAATGGGTGTCCACTCTCACCCACCGCTTCCTTGATTAGTGGAGGGTCGTTAGCAGAACGTATTTGATAGGACAACTACTTCTCATTAAAAGTATAATGCTATTAAAGAAAGTACTAGAGCATTATTTTTCAAAATCCCAACTCTAGTTACTTTAGGAAAAATGCGAAAAGTATGCTAATCCATGAAATTGCACATTATGCTTTATTGGTCGTTAGTGGAGCGTGTGTGGTTAACCAGCACACTAAAAGGCACTAATAAAGAGTAGTAATGGGTATCTTATAATTATCATTTTGATGGAGCGTGTGTGGTTTACCGACACATCAATAGTTAATGATAAAGACAATAAGGTTACCAAGCACATTTGCATGGTTATTCACATCTAGTTTGTGATCCTCTGTATCCCAGTCACAATTAGTAGAGCATAATCCGAGATTAAAACATGCCATTAAATAGTTTTAATGTATCTCAAAAGAATTAGGAATTTCACTTTGTTCATTTCGTCTAATGGTGGAATTGGTGAATCGTCATTCACCTACCTTTATGAGATTTGAACTTGGATCTCGGCATCCCATTTTTAAGTTGTAAATCGTCATAGTTAGGTCCTAACCTTGATATGACATATTTGGGTTATTATATTGAGTTGTCTTGAAATCTAAACTAAAGCTATCTTTCTTTTCAGATGTCTACTCCTGGAAACACTTCTGCTTCTTCATCCTCCAGCCACAATTTCTCTTTACTCAACATTTGCTCCAAAGTCGTTATGGATGGCTCTAACTATAAAGATTGGATGCGTAACATCACGATGGTGCTTAGATTCGAGGACAAAGAGTATTTCCTTGAAAAGGAGCTCAAAGAACTTAATGAGTCCAAAGCCACTCCCGAAGAGTATGTTGCCTACAAGAAGCACTATGATGATGCTACCAAAGTGGCATGCATCATGGTCGCAACCATGTCCCCAGAACTGCAGAGGTACTATGAGGACTACTGGCCTTTTGAGATGAACAAGGACCTTATGGAAAAGTACCATAAGCGAGCTCGTCAAGAAAAGTTTGAAGTAGTCAAATCACTCATGGCTTGCAAGATGAAAGAGGGGGAGTCGGTTGTATCTCATGTGCAAAGAATGCAACGCTAAATAGAGCGTTTGGTCAAGCTCAACATTCTTTTTAATGAGGAATTGGCCATTGACATGGTCTTGAACTCGTTGCCTGATTGTTATGGTCAATTTATCTTAACTTACCATTTGAACAACACTAAGCAGACATTGGCCCAATTGCACAACTTGTTGCAGACTGCTGAAGCAAGGATGAAGGGTAAAAGTATAGTGTCACACCCCCAAACCAAGGATGGTGGAAACGTCCGGGGGTGGACGACTTCATGTATAGTATCATAACAAAAATGGCAATAGTGATGAAAGTAAAAACAACCAACATATATATAATTGAAAGAGTTACATCATTGTATGAACTACATGTTTCAAAATCAATTACAATATGTTGACGAAATATGAAATGTTTGACGCCTTAACGTCCCATCCTCAAAATGCACTTGATTTCCTGTTTAGTGATTTCCTGAGAATACAAGTTGTTTGAAAAAGTGTCAACACAAAGGTTGGTAAGTTCATAAGTTTTTGAGATAAAGAGTTTGTAAACCGTTCTTTGTAATGGGTTGTGTGTCACCAAAAAAATCCAATATTTTCCTTATAAAAGTTATGTAGTCCTAAACCCCAGGGCCAAAAGTAAACAAGTATTTTCCATACTTAATTATATAATCGTGGTTTTAAATCGGCATAAACCCTTTTTAATTTTAGGGAAAATCCCGTAATGAATGACGTGTAGTCTTAAATACCAAGACCGAAAGTGTGCAGTAATATCCATACTTAAAGTAATTTTTGTGAGCTAAATCGACATAACTCGCTAATTTAAAATTAGAACCCATAAATCTTATGATTTGTTAATACCACATGTGAGTTATCATAACCATACTTGACATAGACGGCCTCGTAATACGACGTTCTTCAGGCGTCGCCGTTAAATGACACATGTCACCACAGACATGCCGGTCTAGCTGTTACAAGCAGCTCAGGCGTGGGTTTGTCAAACCCAATATAGATCTATACACAACTATCACGTTCTCCCTACAAGAGACTCTGGTTACAATTTACAGGACTTTTTGACTTTGTTACTTTGGAAGTAACCCGAAGCGAATGACTCACAAATTTATTCATTAACATATTTACGTGAACTAAACTGAAAACCTTTGATAAATAAGTTTGAAAAGTAAATGATACATAAACTATACCAATTATAGTTCATCCAAAATGTTTGTAATGTATAAGAACTCTTTTATGAAAACACATTAGCGTTATGAATCCATAAACTATGCTTATTATAGCTTAATATATGTGTTCTATATACATGAAGAATCTTATCATGAATGACTAAATTTCAGTTTATGATGATAAACTACCAAGGAAACACATTCAATATTTAGAACTCATTGTTATACACTTTGCTCAACATAATACAAAGTGTTATGAAAGTTATAAGTTGTTAACTAGTTTTTAACCTTTCTGCGTTATTTTAGAAAAATCATACGAAGTCGAAAACTGAATTCGTAAATTCTGAGAGTTCCTAAAATGTGTCTAGTTTGTTCATAATTTTATCATGATTTTTGGAAGTCTTTAACTTGTGTTAAAATGTTCATATTCACAGACTGGTCCAGATTTGTTCTTGAAATGATAGGCTGTTTTGCAAAAATCACCATAAATTGTAGAAAAATCGTGTAGAGATGTGCAAGTAGTCATTTTAAAGCAAAGAACTAGAACTACTTGCACCTAAAACAGTATTGAAAACTAAAATGTTTAAGTTGCCCAAAAAAGTTCGTGAATGGAGTTGAACTTTTCTGATGAAGGCTGTTAAATGAGTTTAGTTGTGTTCTTGGTGTTTTAACTTGTATCCCCCCCCCCTTAAAACCTAAGAAAACATGAAATTATAGGGGTATGAACTCACCTTGAGTGATTTCAGTAGATGATTGTTGAAGAATGGAAGTGTTCAACTCAAGAACACTTGAAGATGCCTTGAAGATATTCGAGAATCTAACATCAAAGTGATGGAGTTTATGTAAGCAATCGATGATTGGAGTAGAATGAAGTGTAATAATCTCAAGGAGTATGAATTATACTTACCAAGAGTATAGTAAAGCTTGATGATCAGCCTTGGAGTCTCGAACTAGAGGAAAAAGTTTGAGAGAAAAGTTGTGTGTGATTATTGGTGAAATGAGAGCAAGTGAGTGTAAATGGGGAGAGAGGTTGACTTATTCCAGCTCTTAGAACGTGGGAGGGGCTGATGATTGATGGTAAAGGTACAAGGAAGTGACTAGGGATGGTGGGGAGGAGTGTGGGTTAGTCATGGAGTGGGTATGGTGGTTGCTTGTGTCATAATACAAAGAAAAACCAACACTCAATCTTTGTACTTCACCCACTCATTTCTTGGATAAGATTTGCACCAAAAACGTGGGAATTAATGAATTATGGGACTTTAATTGATAAAATAAAGTTTTGGGTGAAAATCCCGCGTTAAAACAATGAAAAACGAAGCCAAAACGAAGTCAGAAACGAAAACCGGAAAGAAATGGGCTTCCCTGCGAGACCTCTCGGTCCTGGTCGAGGTTCGGTCCCTTCTGATCATGGGCCGAAGGCGAAATGGAGCGAAGGTGGTAAGAAGCGAAATGGACCGAAGGTGGCTTCGGTTCCTTGTGCGAGGTTCGGGCCCGAGAGCACCCTTTCGGGTTTGGTTCAGCAGCCTTCGGGTTCGGTTCAAGAGAGTTCGGTCCCTAATAGGATTTTCGGCCCTAAGAGGGGTTTCGGCTCCTTAAGGCTGTTTTTCGCATAGACTTCCGTTTTCGAGCGGTTTTTGACCCAATTAAGGGTCGGGATGCCCCGAGTGATTTTAGAGAGATTTGGGAGAGGTTCCACATTCTTGGAGAGATTTGGGAGAGATTCCACATTCTTGGAGAGATTTGGGAGAGATTTCACATACGGAGAGAGATTTGGGAGAGATTTCACATTCTTGGAGAGATTTGGGAGAGATTTGACATGCTTGGAGAGATTTCACATACGGAGAGAGATTTGGGAGAGATTTAGTGAATACGATTGATAGAGGTTTCGTTTGTGACATTTTTGAGTGTCCGACTTTGCAATGCAAGTTCCGTAAACCCCATTAAGCCATGTTTTAGGATCTTACACACTCTAGATGAGTATGTAACATTGTTTTATAGGTTTTGTTCATTGTTTAGCACTTAGGCTAAGGGAACTTAAACACACAAATTTTCCAAGTGATGTTTTCTCATTAAAATAGTGACTTATTCAGTAATTACATACGTAAACCCTAATATACAAGGCTTAATCGAGTTGACTCGTTGACTTTGTTTGACTTTGACTTAACCCGAAATTGACTATTGTCACATATAGCCTCCACTCCTGCAAGTGCTCCTGTTCTAGCTATTGGACAGGGAAAGGGGAAAAAGAGGAAAGGTCCTCCTAAGCAAAACTGGAACGCGAAGGTCCAAGTAAGGTCATCTAGCAATGGCCCGAAAGCTAAGCCCAATGCTTCCATTCCCCATGCCTCTGATCCAAAGGAAGTTGTTGCTTTTATTGCAATAAAAAAGGGCATTGGAAGAGAACCTGCCCACAATATCTGCAGGATATCAAAGATGGCAAAGTGAAGCCATCTTCGGCAAGTATTTACACTATTTCTTCTAATAACTCATTATCTTCTTGTTCATGGGTCCTTGATACAGGATTTGGTTTTCACATCTGTTCTGATTTGCAGGGGCTAAGGGAAAGTGAGGAGATATAGCGAGTAAGGATAAACTTGATCATGGGAAACAAGAAGTCTTCACCAGTAACCAAGATCAGATTTTATCAACTTTTTCTTAGTAATGATGTTAGATTAGATTAATTGAATTGTTGCTATTCGTCTGAGATTGTGACAACCCCAAACCTAATTCCGTTAAAAATCCCATTTTCACTAACGGAACGTGTCACTATACGTTATTTTATGTAATATTTGAAATCGTCAATATCCGAATGTCTAAATTTAAACATGGCTTGATATTATTATAAGGAATATAACTCGTATGCGTTAACCCCGTTTAACCTAATAAAGTTATATTACCTTTTCAACCACTTCACCCGGGTAAAAAGTTTTAACCCAGTTAACTTTAAACATCGGGTAGCCGTGTATCGGGTGCGATTCTCGAGACATATGCAATGGTGTGCCCAACATTTGAACACTCATTCACTACACACCCACTCTCTCTCTCTCTACTTTCTCTCTCTAGACTCGAAATCGGCCCCGATTCCGCTAATTTCCGACCTCCAAACGTAAGTACTCATCCTCTATCTTATCCTAGACATGCTTCATTGAATTTGAGGGCCAAAAATCATAGGAATCAAGGATCATAAAGGAGTTTACGGCCTAAGATGCTCCTTAGGTCGTAAACCCCCAAATTCATGCCCAAGACCATGTTTTTCCTTCCTTTAAGCTAGTACACTAATTAAGGCTTATGACTAGAAGGATTTGGACATTAAAACACAAGAAAATGGTACTTAAAAAGGAGTTTACGGCCCAAGCATGTGCTTAGGCAGTAAACACCACAAACACCCCACAAATCCATGTTTAAGGCTTCAAAAACTCTTCTAGGGTGTTTAGTAATTTAGACTTGACAACAAGGAAGGCTTAAAGGCATTAAACATCATCATTTGAACATAAAAAGTGGAGTTTACGGCCAAGGCTAAGCTTGGGCCGTAAACACCCAAACTTTTGTGTCAAACAAGCCCCTAAACTACCCTAATGCATGAAAGGAATTTATCTAAGGCCTATGGAAGTGTGTTGTACCATTAAACACTTCATTTTGACACCAAATGAAGAGTTTACGGCCAAGGATGTTCTTGGGCCGTAAACTCCCCATAAATATGTGCCAAATTGCTCCAAACTCACTATAGGGCCTTCTAGGATTTTTCTAAGCCATTTGGGACCATGTTGTACAAGAAAAACCATCATCTTAAAGGACTTATAGGAGTTTACGGCCCAAGAACAAGTCTTGGCCATAAACTCCCCAAAAATATCACAAAATATGATGTTTAATCCTTCCCTCTTGGTCCAAAACACACACCACTAAATCAAGGAAGTGAGATAAGGCCTTAAACACACATTTTGGAGTGTCACAAGAGTTTACGGCCAAGCCTAGGGGGCTTACGGCCTTAAACTCCCAATGGGTGGCTTTTAGGCCATAAACTCTAAAAGAGTGAACTCATGGACCCTCCCGTAAATCATTCATGGCCTTGTACCACTCCCGGGAACCCTTTCTAGGCCTTAAAACCCCGAAAACGACACTAGAATGTCCAAATTCTATAATGAAAAGCAAAAGATGATTAACTTCTTGTAAAATACATATTTCATATGACATTAGGGTCCTAAAAGGTGCTCAAGTGGTTATTTGGTACCAAACGCTCAATCGACACTATTACCCGATTTACCCGATTCACCCGATTTCCGCGATTTCAGGTGAGTTCATACCCCTTTAATGAACCTTTCAAGTGTTTTACATGTTTTAGGGGGGAGATACAAGTTGCTTATAAATGTTTATGTAAAGTTTTACAGATCGATTTCCGAGTTACAAGGATTAATCACATGTGATTCACTACTCTTAGTTCAAATCACATGTGATTTGTCCCTATGCCTTATAAACGGGTTTCACCCTTTTCAAACTATTTTTAAACAGTGAGTCAGATAATAAATGTTCTTTTGGAAAAACACTTTTATTAAATCAATTTACTTATAAAATGTAACCACTCTGATATATTTATATAACTAAGACTTGGAGGACTTAGGACCGATATCTCGCCTTATTTCCTGTTCTTGTTTGATTGTGGGCTTAGGGTAGTAGTTATCCGTCCGACTGTCGTTGATTTCTTACTTATATAATCTGTATATCAGTATGGGATACGAATATTTCTGCTTTCACTTAATGCTAAAGTCACTAACGTGCTAAGAAAAATCCCCACAAAGATAACCATAATAGGTATGGTTAGGGTCGCTACCGCTACTACTCGCTAAAGTTATTAATACCTACACTATAATACTCACTATTACTAGACGATACACTAGTAAGAGAATACACTATGATCAATACTAACAGATTATTACACTATAACAATGGAGAAAACACTAAACAAACAATAATACACTAACCCGCTATGAGATATTCTATTCGCTATTCACTACGCCCGGAGTGTTCCAGCAGGAGACGACTCTACATGTATAGATCTATACGGGACAGACGCTATTACATCCCGACTGTTAATCTCAGTCCGTGCCGTACCGGCCCAGGGATGCCACTACTTCACTATATTGTGCATGACCGGGAAGGTCATGGGATTCTCTATTATCCTCACTACCAGTAAACAAGGAATACACCATAACTACTAAAAAATACTACACTAAATGCTAAACCGCGTCCCGAAGTAAGCAAGTATTTATCACTAAAGGAAGCTCGCACCTCTATCATTGGTCACGGGCTTAATTTATCCTATCACACTTGTTATTTGGAGATTTGCCAAAGTATTTTTACAATAAATTGTTTTCAAAGAGACAAAGAATGCATACTTTTCACAGATTGCCACTTACAATGTATTTCCTAGAAAATATGGGATTTTCTAAGTTTCTACTACTTATGAACATAAATGATACATTTTTAAACACTAATGCTTTTTATACAAAAACTCACACTAAACTCTTATGAACTCACCAGCTTTATGTTGATAATTGTTTTCAAAATAACTTGTATCTTCATGTCAAAGATAGACAGGTACAGACGCGGCATTTTTGGAGAAGGTGGAGCATACAAGACCCATCTCTTATTTTTGAATTACTTTTGAGTGATTGTTAAACATTACAAAGCGCATGTAATTAAATTCACTATGTAATACTATGGTTGTATGATTCTTGTTTCTACTATTATGCAATTGTGATGATACTGTTCACTACGTCATCCACCCCGAAACGTATTCCGCCATTATCGGTTTTGGGGTGTGACAGATTGGTATCAGAGCATTGTTTATGGTGAATCAAGTATATCAACCTATAAAAGATATACGAACTATAAACACTTCGGGACTAAAACACTCTGACCAAGAATATATACTGTTAAGTATCTAAAAGATCTAACTAAGTATATATATACACACATCACTATGAAACACAAGGATCAGTATCATCCTAGAACAAAACAAAAGTATTAAGATTGTTGGACAGCACAATTGGGCTTAGAGACATATAGTCACATTCAGGATGATGTAGCCTGATCAACTACGTTTTCCTGAGGGTGACTAGCATGTGCCTAAGTTCGGTTGTGATGTTGCAACAAGTCTAAAACTTACCAACAATACCACAATAACGCTAACATAAGAATACTATAGGAGTATTCTGTATCTCTAGATTATACGTATGTGTTAACATCAAGGGTCGTTACTAGTAGGACAATAGTTGCTAAGTGGATACACCACGATTACATGTGATTGGGGCGCTATAGACTTAGAATCTGCAGCCTTTGTTTCATTCCCTGTTCTTGTTTGATTGGGGGTCTGAAGTTAGGGTGGTTTATTCGAAGGACTATCTTGCTTCGGTTACATGTGATCGGTATGCACTATGCAAGTATTGGGTCAACTGGTAATGATTCCTCCTATAAGCATCTTAGAACAGTATGTCTATTAATCTTCTTTCCCCCTTTCTCGCATAGATAGCATGGCTGGCTTCCACCTACCCGGTGATCCGTACTTCCCGAACCAAGGCAATGGAGGATGGCTCGAAGAGGAGTCAGACGACGATCACCCCATTCCTTTGGATGATCATCATGATGAAGGCTTCTCGGATAGCTCGAGCTCCGAGCCAGAAGTCAACAACCAACCTCCTGATGCCCCGAACCCTAACCCCCGACCGGCATTTCAGGGCCCCACTCCTGTGTGGGCAATGTCCTTGCGTCGATGGAGCGAGGAGCAGGGTCAGCCCTTGCCTTACAATGGAGACCGAAGTTTCTACAACGTAAGCGAAGGAGGATCGGCAGATCGGGTTCTACCCATCATGATCCGAAGGATTGCCAGGAATGTTGAACAAGGTCAAGCAACTATTGGTCGAGTTGTAGAAGTGGATGCCAACTCAAACCTCAATACTATTCGCATTCGCCAACTCGAGGAAGCCGTGGACAGGACAAGGAGGACCAACGAGGCTCTGCAGCATCAGCTGGCTGCATCCCGAGCTGAAGTTAGGGAACTCCGAGCACGCCAAAGGACTCATGATCGACACCTTCAAGAAGTTATGCGTCAACTAGAGGATCTGACGATTCGCCCGACAAGCAGCCGTCGCCAGTAGAAGACATCTAGTTACCTCACTCTTTTGTTTAAAGGACTAGCCTTTTATCTCTATGTTCCGTAGGTCTCTTGTCTGTAAACGTTCCTAGTTTAAAAGTACCCTAGCTGAACCTCTAAACTGCCAACATTTCTCTATGGTATGATGTAAGACCTACTACTAGGTCAATTTTCATGAACTTCTGTTGCATCATTAATATCAATATATTGGCAGATGATTTCTCTATTGCTATAACTCTTACCCTGACCTTGGATTATGTTGATTTAATCCATGAAACACACTATTCATATTCGCAATAGGCTCTTACTATTGCTATCATTTCTATGATCTTCCAGTGAAGGATGCCACCACGAAAGCGTCCTAGCAGAGGAAGACCTGAAACTCAAACCCCTCCTCCACCACCTCCTCCTCTGCAGTTCGATCCAGTGTTGTTCCAAGCGGCTGTGACTGCGGCTATAACAGCAGCCATGGCCCAGATGAACTCGGGTGATGCGAGCGGTGGAAATTCTAGATTTGGTGAAGTCCACCAACGAGTGCAGGGATGCACTTATAAAGACTTCATGAATTGTAAACCTACTTTCTTTGATGGGACTGGAGGAATTCTGGCATTGTCCCAATGGTTCGAAAGAACCGAAGCTGTATTCGAAATGTGCTCTTGTCCCGAAGAGAGCAAAATCAAGTTCGCTACTGCTACCTTCACTAACAGGGCTTTGTCATGGTGGAACGGCCATGTCAACGCACTCTCCTTGGTCACAGCCAATGCCATGGGCTGGGACACTCTAAAAGATCTTATGAGAGGGGAGTACTGCCCTAGGGGCGAAGTTCAGAAGCTTGAGGAAGAACTCTGGAACCTCAAGATGAAGGGGACCGACATAACGGCTTATACGGCCAGGTTTTGCGACTTGGTGGCTATGTGTCCCAACATGATCCCCTCTGAAAGCAAGAAGATTGAACGTTACATCTGGGGTTTAGTGCCCCCGTATCGAGGAAATGTTCTGGCTTCACGCCCTACCACTTTTGACAGCGCCAAGGAATTGGCCCAGAGTCTGATCAACCACGAGATCTCCTCCACTCCAGCAACAACGACCATAACAACCACTGCACCATCCGGATCATCCGATAGAAAAAGGAAACGATGGGATAAGAAGAAGGGCAAGAAGACTCAAACCGCCTTCAAGGATCAGCAAATTGTGGCGGTCCATGCTGCCACCATTCCAGCCACACCAGCTGCTCCAGCCCCACCGAAAGCTTACAGTGGGAATTTGCCTAAGTGTCCCAAGTGCCCTTTTCACCACAACGGTCCATGCCGTGAATTGCAGTGTTCCAACTGCGGACGGAAGGGCCATACTGTCCGATTTTGCAAGGCCCCTCCCAAACCTATCACACAGGTTCCTGGCACGGGAGTGACCCCGACGTGTTATGGCTGCGGTGAAGCGGGCCATTTTAAGAAGAACTGTCCGAAGGCTGCAAATGCTGGGGGAACTGGAAGGTTACTTGCTATCGGTCACAATGAAGCGGTAGCCGATCCCACAGTGGTCACGGGTACGTTTCTTCTCAACAACTCTTATGCATGTGTCTTATTCGATAGTGGTGCAGAAAGGAGCTTCATAAATCAAAACTTTAAACACTTACTCAAACAAACCCCTCAACCACTAAAAGAAACATTCGTTGTAGAAATGGCTAATGGGAAGACAGAAAGCTCTAATGAAATCTATATAGGTTGTACTCTCACGTTAGATGATCACCCCTTTCTAATCGATCTTATACCAGTCTCAATCAAAAATTTCGATGCCATTGTTGGTATGGATTGGCTAAGCCTTCACTATGCCGACATTCTATGCTCCGAGAAAGCCATTCGCCTGAACTTTCCGAATCGAGAGGCCCTATTGATATACGGAGATAAGCCAAGTACAAACCTTCGTATCATCTCTAGTATTCAGGCTCAGAAATACTTGCGCAAGGAATATCGCGCCTTTCTTGCTCACGTCGTCGACACTAACCAGAAGTTGAAAGATCCAAAAGACATTCCAGTAGTATGCGATTTTCCTGATATCTTTCCGGAGGATCTCCCAGGCCTACCTCCTAAAAGACAGGTTGAATTCAGAATCGACCTAATTCCAGGAGCTACCCCCGTAGCTAAGTCGCCCTACCGCCTAGCGCCCGCCGAAATGCAAGAACTATCCGGTCAACTCAATGAACTGCTTAGCAAGGGTTTCATAAGACCGAGCTTCTCACCTTGGGGAGCTCCGGTCTTGTTCGTGAAGAAAAAGGATGGGTCGTTTCGGATGTGCATCGATTATAGGGAACTCAATAAACTCACGATCAAAAATCGCTATCCCCTCCCTCGTATCGACGACCTATTCGACCAGCTCCAAGGAGCCAGTTACTTCTCCAAGATTGATCTTAGATCAGGGTATCACCAATTACGGGTGCTTGAGGAAGATGTTCCAAAGACAGCTTTCCGAACCCGCTACGGGCATTTCGAGTTCGTAGTGATGCCCTTTGGACTGACTAACGCCCCTGCAGTATTCATGGACTTGATGAATAGGGTGTGTCGTCCATATCTAGATCAGTTCGTCATCGTCTTTATTGACGACATTCTCGTCTACTCTCGGAGCGAGGAAGAGCACAGAAGCCATTTACGATTAGTCCTGGAAACCCTGCGATCCGAGAAGTTGTATGCGAAGTTCTCTAAGTGCGAGTTTTGGATCCGGAGAGTTGAATTCTTAGGACACGTGGTCAGTGAGGAAGGAATCCACGTGGACCCCTCCAAAATTAAGGCTATTGAGAACTGGTCAGCACCAAAGACGCCTACGGAAATTCGTCAATTTCTAGGCCTCGCTGGCTACTACCAACGGTTCATCCAAAACTTCTCTCAGATTGCGAAGCCTCTCACCACACTAACACAAAAGGGTGTGCCATTCGACTGGGAAGAGAAACAGGAGAAGGCATTCCAGACCCTGAAGCGAGCCCTGTGCACCGCACCAGTATTATCCCTTCCCGAAGGGACAGAAGATTTTGTTGTATACTGTGATGCATCCAATCAGGGGCTCGGTTGTGTCTTGATGCAACGAGGCAAGGTTATCGCCTATGCCTCGAGACAGCTAAAGAACCATGAAGTGAACTACACTACTCACGACCTCGAGTTAGGAGCGGTCGTCTTCGCATTAAAAATCTGGAGACACTACTTGTATGGGACGAAGAGTGTGGTGTACACTGATCATAAAAGCCTCCAACATATACTGAACCAGAAAGAGCTCAACATGAGACAGCGTCGATGGGTCGAATTACTTAACGATTACGACTGTGAAATTAGATATCATCCGGGGAAAGCCAACGTAGTAGCAGACGCCCTGAGCAGAAAAGAATATTGCGGACGAAGGACCAAGTCGTTGACAATGACTATACACTCACATCTATCCACGCAGATCAAAGAGGCTCAGCTGGAAGCCCTAAAGCCTGGAAATGTGACGGGAGAACTCCTGCGTGGAATGGATAAAAATCTGGAGGTTAAGGGTGACGGAGCCTATTACTTTATGGACCGAATCTGGACTCCACGCCATGGAGGTTTCAGAGATTTGGTTATGAGGGAAGCACACAACACTCGTTACTCCGTCCACCCGGGTTCAGATAAGATGTATCTGGATCTCAAAAAGCTATACTGGTGGCCGAACATGAAAGCAGAGATCGCTACCTTTGTAAGTAAGTGCCTTACTTGCGTGAAGGTCAAGGTAGAATGTCAAAAGCCATCAGGAGTCCTCCAACAACCAGAAATACCAGAATGGAAGTGGGAGCGAATCACAATGGACTTCATCACCAAGCTGCCCAAGACAGCAGGTGGATTAGATACTATTTGGGTCATCGTTGACAGGTTGACCAAGTCCGCCCACTTCCTACCCATCAAAGAGACAGATAAGATGGAAAAGCTCACTAGGACTTATATAAAAGAAATAGTGCGATTGCATGGCGTCCCTATATCTATTATATCAGACAGAGATAGTAGATTCACCTCTAGATTTTGGCAATCATTACAAAAGGCACTAGGGACGAGGCTGGATATGAGTACAGCCTACCATCCGCAGACTGACGGACAAAGTGAGAGGACGATCCAAACTTTAGAAGACATGCTGCGAGCTTGTGTGATCGATTTCGGGAAATCGTGGGATACACACTTACCCCTTGTGGAGTTTTCCTACAACAATAGTTATCACACGAGCATCAAGGCAGCTCCATTCGAAGCTCTCTACGGCCGAAAGTGTAGATCTCCGTTGTGCTGGGCCGAGGTGGGAGACACCCAGTTAGCTAAAGGACGAGTTCCTGATAGCGCCCTCACCGGTCCAGAGATCATTCGAGAGACGACTGAGAAGATTGTACAGATACGTGAGCGACTAAAAGCCGCTAGGGATCGACAGAAGAGCTACGCCGACAAACGAAGGAAACCCTTGGAATTTCAGGTCGGAGACCGGGTCCTTCTGAAGGTCTCGCCCTGGAAAGGCACGATACGCTTTGGGAAGCGTGGAAAGTTGAATCCAAGGTACATAGGGCCTTTTGAGATTATTGCTAGAATCGGCCCCGTAGCTTACAAACTAAACTTACCCCGCGAGCTAAGTAACATACATCCTACCTCCCACGTCTCAAACTTGAAGAAATGTCTGTCTGACGAGACTCTCGTGATTCCCCTCGACGAGATCGAGATCAATGAGAGCCTCAACTTCGTGGAAGAACCTGCTGAGGTTTCAGATCGTGAAGTAAAGCGGACGAAACAAAGCCGCATCCCAATTGTGAAGGTTCGGTGGAACGCCAAGCAGGGACCAGAATTCACTTGGGAGCGCGAAGATCAAATGAAACTCAAATACCCTCATCTTTTCGCTTAGTAGTATTGTAAGATCGTATCTGTTTGTATTCTAAATTTCGGGACGAAATTCCCCTAACGGGGGGATGATGTGACAACCCCAAACCTAATTCCGTTAAAAATCCCATTTTCACTAACGGAACGTGTCACTATACGTTATTTTATGTAATATTTGAAATCGTCAATATCCGAATGTCTAAATTTAAACATGGCTTGATATTATTATAAGGAATATAACTCGTATGCGTTAACCCCGTTTAACCTAATAAAGTTATATTACCTTTTCAACCACTTCACCCGGGTAAAAAGTTTTAACCCAGTTAACTTTAAACATCGGGTAGCCGTGTATCGGGTGCGATTCTCGAGACATATGCAATGGTGTGCCCAACATTTGAACACTCATTCACTACACACCCACTCTCTCTCTCTACTTTCTCTCTCTAGACTCGAAATCGGCCCCGATTCCGCTAATTTCCGACCTCCAAACGTAAGTACTCATCCTCTATCTTATCCTAGACATGCTTCATTGAATTTGAGGGCCAAAAATCATAGGAATCAAGGATCATAAAGGAGTTTACGGCCTAAGAAGCTCCTTAGGCCGTAAACCCCCAAATTCATGCCCAAGACCATGTTTTTCCTTCCTTTAAGCTAGTACACTAATTAAGGCTTATGACTAGAAGGATTTGGACATTAAAACACAAGAAAATGGTACTTAAAAAGGAGTTTACGGCCCAAGCATGTGCTTAGGCCGTAAACACCACAAACACCCCACAAATCCATGTTTAAGGCTTCAAAAACTCTTCTAGGGTGTTTAGTAATTTAGACTTGACAACAAGGAAGGCTTAAAGGCATTAAACATCATCATTTGAACATAAAAAGTGGAGTTTATGGCCAAGGCTAAGCTTGGGTCGTAAACACCCAAACTTTTGTGTCAAACAAGCCCCTAAACTACCATAATGCATGAAAGGAATTTATCTAAGGCCTATGGAAGTGTGTTGTACCATTAAACACTTCATTTTGACACCAAATGAAGAGTTTACGGCCAAGGATGTTCTTGGGCCGTAAACTCCCCATAAATATGTGCCAAATTGCTCCAAACTCACTATAGGGCCTTCTAGGATTTTTCTAAGCCATTTGGGACCATGTTGTACAAGAAAAACCATCATCTTAAAGGACTTATAGGAGTTTACGGCCCAAGAACAAGTCTTGGCCGTAAACTCCCCAAAAATATCACAAAATATGATGTTTAATCCTTCCCTCTTGGTCCAAAACACACACCACTAAATCAAGGAAGTGAGATAAGGCCTTAAACACACATTTTGGAGTGTCACAAGAGTTTACGGCCAAGCCTAGGGGGCTTACAGCCGTAAACTCCCAATGGGTGGCTTTTAGGCCATAAACTCTAAAAGAGTGAACTCATGGACCCTCCCGTAAATCATTCATGGCCTTGTACCACTCCCGGGAACCCTTTCTAGGCCTTAAAACCCCGAAAACGACACTAGAATGTCCAAATTCTATAATGAAAAGCAAAAGATGATTAACTTCTTGTAAAATACATATTTCATATGACATTAGGGTCCTAAAAGGTGCTCAAGTGGTTATTTGGTACCAAACGCTCAATCGACACTATTACCCGATTTACCCGATTCACCCGATTTCCGCGATTTCAGGTGAGTTCATACCCCTTTAATGAACCTTTCAAGTGTTTTACATGTTTTAGGGGGGAGATACAAGTTGCTTATAAATGTTTATGTAAAGTTTTACAGATCGATTTCCGAGTTACAAGGATTAATCACATGTGATTCACTACTCTTAGTTCAAATCACATGTGATTTGTCCCTATGCCTTATAAACGGGTTTCACCCTTTTCAAACTATTTTTAAACAGTGAGTCAGATAATAAATGTTCTTTTGGAAAAACACTTTTATTAAATCAATTTACTTATAAAATGTAACCACTCTGATATATTTATATAACTAAGACTTGGAGGACTTAGGACCGATATCTCGCCTTATTTCCTGTTCTTGTTTGATTGTGGGCTTAGGGTAGTAGTTATCCGTCCGACTGTCGTTGATTTCTTACTTATATAATCTGTATATCAGTATGGGATACGAATATTTCTGCTTTCACTTAATGCTAAAGTCACTAACGTGCTAAGAAACATCCCCACAAAGATAACCATAATAGGTATGGTTAGGGTCGCTACCGCTACTACTCGCTAAAGTTATTAATACCTACACTATAATACTCACTATTACTAGACGATACACTAGTAAGAGAATACACTATGATCAATACTAACAGATTATTACACTATAACAATGGAGAAAACACTAAACAAACAATAATACACTAACCCGCTATGAGATACTCTATTCGCTATTCACTACGCCCGGAGTGTTCCAGCAGGAGACGACTCTACATGTATAGATCTATACGGGGCAGACGCTATTACATCCCGACTGTTAATCTCAGTCCGTGCCGTACCGGCCCAGGGATGCCACTACTTCACTATATTGTGCATGACCGGGAAGGTCATGGGATTCTCTATTATCCTCACTACCAGTAAACAAGGAATACACCATAACTACTCAAAAATACTACACTAAATGCTAAACCGCGTCCCGAAGTAAGCAAGTATTTATCACTAAAGGAAGCTCGCACCTCTATCATTGGTCACGGGCTTAATTTATCCTATCACACTTGTTATTTGGAGATTTGCCAAAGTATTTTTACAATAAATTGTTTTCAAAGAGACAAAGAATGCATACTTTTCACAGATTGCCACTTACAATGTATTTCCTGGAAAATATGGGATTTTCTAAGTTTCTACTACTTATGAACATAAATGATACATTTTTAAACACTAATGCTTTTTATACAAAAACTCACACTAAACTCTTATGAACTCACCAGCTTTATGCTGATAATTGTTTTCAAAATAACTTGTATCTTCAGGTCAAAGATAGACAGGTACAGACGCGGCATTTTTGGAGAAGGTGGAGCATACAAGACCCATCTCTTATTTTTGAATTACTTTTGAGTGATTGTTAAACATTACAAAGCGCATGTAATTAAATTCACTATGTAATACTATGGTTGTATGATTCTTGTTTCTACTATTATGCAATTGTGATGATACTGTTCACTACGTCATCCACCCCGAAACGTATTCCGCCGTTATCGGTTTTGGGGTGTGACAGAGATGACGAGAAACATTATTTCATTTCATGCATTGTTCGGACAAGGTTTTAAATATTCTTTTAATGATTTGAATGGTTCAATTTCTGTTTATAAGAATGGTGTTTTTGTGTTTGAAGCTTTACCTTGTGATGGTGTGTATGAAAGAGTGACTTGTGTTGATAGCTTAGGAAATAGTGTAGTTAATATTGACTTGTCTAATAGTGTAGACAAGGCATGCTTGTGGCATTGTCATCTTGGACACATTAACAAGAAACGCATAGCCCAATTCCAAAAGGATGGAGTGTTGGAATCATTTGACCTAAAATCAGATGATATGTGTGAATCTTGTCTTTTGGGAAAGATGAAAAAATCACCTTTCATAGGGTCTTGTGAAAGAGGTGAAGGTCTGTTGGATCTCATACACACAGATGTGTGTGGGCCCTTCAGATCAACCACAAGGGATGCTAATCGATTCTATGTTACTTCCACTGACGATTATAGCAGATATGGTTATATCTACTTGATCAAACATAAGTCAGAAACGTTTGAAAAGTTCAAAGAGTTTAAGCATGAGGTCGAAAATCAATTGGGCAGAAAGATAAAGATACTTAGATCCGATAGAGGCAGGGAGTATCTTAGTATTGAGTTCAACGACTATCTAAAAGAATGTGGGATAGTCTCACAATTGACTCCGCCTAGGACACCACAGTTAAATGGTGTAGCTGAGAGGCGTAATCAAACCTTGTTAGACATGGTTCGTTCTATGATGAGTCGTGCTTCGCTTCCTATTCACTTCTGGGGGTATGCCTTAGAGACAGCCGCCCACATCCTCGATCTTGTCCCTACAAAGAAGGTTGCCAAAACACCTCACGAGTTGTGGGCGGGGAAAGTTCCCTTGTTGGCACATATTAAAGTCTGGGGTTGTGAAGTTTTCGTACGATGAGAGACTCACGACAAGCTAGCAGCTAGAAGTGAGAAATGTGTTTTCATTGGTTACCCAAAGTAGTCTTTTGGATATTTGTTCTACAGACCTAGTGAGAACGTGGTGTTTGTAGCTCCAAGATGAGTCTTTCTAGAAAGAGAGCTCATATTCAAAGAGGACAGTGGGAGTACCATTGACCTTGAAGAGATTCAAGAGTCAACCAATGAAGGAACCTTAGATGACACTAGCACTCAACTAGAGGAAACAGTTCCTGTTGAGCCAGTTGATAAATCATTACCTCTTCAAAGATCCACTAGGGTGAGTGTGCCACCCGAGTTGTATGGTTTTCATATTACTTCAGACGGTTACACATTCATCAGTGATAGGACACTGGTGAACTTAGATGAACCAGTCTCTTACAAGGAAGCAATGGCAGGCCCAGAGGCTTCCAAGTGGAAAGAGGCAATGGACAGCGAGATAAAGTCCATGTATGACAACCAAGTTTGGAATTTGGTTGATAATGCACCAGGTCGTAAGACAGTTGGGTGAAAATGGATCTTCAAGAAGAAGACAGACATGGATGGGAATGTACACACATTCAAGGCTAGACTGGTTGCGAAAGGTTTCACACAAACCCCATGGGTTGACTATGATGAAACTTTCTCGCTAGTAGCCAAGATTAAATCTATCAGGATATTGCTCGCCATAGCTGCCTTTCATGACTATGAAATCTGGCAGATGGATGTCAAGACTGCTTTCCTTAACGGGAAATTGGCTGAGGATGTTTACATAAGTCATCCAGAGGGTTTTGTTGATGCAAAGTTTCCCAATAGAGTGTGCAAGCTTGAGAAATCCATTTATGGATTGAAACAAGCATCTCGCAGCTGGAATCTTTGCTTCCATGAGAAAGTCAAAGAGTTTGGTTTCTCTAGAAGTGAAGATGAGTTTTGTGTGTACATCAAGGCTACTGGGAGTATAGTAACTTTTCTGGTGTTATAGGTCGATGACATATTACTCATTGGGAACGACGTTCCAACCTTGAAAGAAGTTAAGTCTTGGCTTGGAAAGTGTTTTTCCATGAAAGACCTTGGAGAAGCTGCCTATAATCTTGGGATTAGGATATTGAGAGATAGAAAGAAGAGACTGATTGGACTTAGTCAGAGCACATACTTGGATAAGGTACTAAAGAGGTTTAGTATGGAAAATTCCAGGAAGGGAGAGCTACCTATCCAGAGCAACACAAAATTGAGTAAGACTCAATTCCCTAGTACAGACGAGGAAATAGCTGACTTGAGTCGTGTACCATATGCTTCCGCTGTCAGATCGATCATGTACGCTATGACATGTACTCGCACTGATGTGGCCTTTGCTTTGAGCATGGTCAGTCGCTATCAGGGAAACCCGGGTAGAGCTTATTGGATAGCAGTAAAGAATATACTCAAGTATTTACGAAGAACGAAGGACTTGGTCCTTGTACTTGGTGGCAATGATACTCTGAGAGTAGATGGTTACAGTGATGCCAGCTTTCAAACGGATAGAGATAACTTCCATTCTCAATCTGGCTGGGTATTTCTACTGAATAGAGGAGCAGTTACTTGGAAAGGTTCCAAGCAAGATACGGTGGCTAATTCTACTTGTGAATCAGAGTACATAGCAGCGAGTGAAGCGTCTAAAGAAGCAGCTTGGTTAAGGAACTTCATCGGGGATCCCGGAGTTGTTCCAACCATCCAGGAGCCTATGGAACTGTTTTGCGATAATGAGGGAGCAGTTGCCTTAACTAAGGAACCGAGAGACCATGGTAAAATCAGACATATCGACAGAAAGTACCATTTCATCAGGCATAGAGTAGAAGAAGGCCATCTTGTTGTAAAGAGGGTATCATCTGAAGATAACCCAGCAGCCCCCCTCACAAAGGGTCTAAGTAGGGCTAAGCATATTCAGCATGCTCGGAGCATAGGACTGAAAGATGATATTAGTTTTAGTAGTTAGATTAGTTTTGTCCTGAAGCTTGTAACAAAGTAAATGTAATTGACTTTTGGTGATTAAATAATAAAGTATTATTTATGAGTTTACTACCTTTTGTCAATTGTTTATTATTGTGTTTCATATTTTGCATGTTTTACTTCCCGAATAATATGATTATTCAAACTCCACAGTCGCTCGTACTTTTGGAAGTAAGTACTGAATTAACATTGTCATGAATTGGATTGCAAATTGTCTAAGGATAGACATGGCAATAGATTTGTTGCAATGTTCATGAGTACTCAGAGAGTGAGATTTGAGTATTGGATAAACTCACGCTCAGAGTATTACTTCATGGAATTCATCATGAGTAATACTGAGACGATAATATCTATGATCTTGAAACAGAGATATATGAGTTGTAATTTGCAAGTCGGCTATACATTGGTGATACGAAAACGCATCAGTAACTTGGTGTTATAAAATGTATTGTCATGTATGGTTTGATGAGTAAAAGATACAAGCATATGAGTCAATGTTTATTCGTTCCATTTTCCTTAATGGGAAAAGTGATATTTGTGGGCCCCTCGATGATTTGGTGTTGACTTATGTGTTGGGCCCAGCCAGGACTAAATTGATGTGTTCAATTAGAAGTCCTACGTCATCACAAATCAGGAATCAGGAAACATAGATTCTAGACAAAGAGGTTGATTACATTCCATGTCTTTTGTCTAGGGATATCTAGCAGAACGAAGGATTATATGATCACTTATCTTAGGACATGTAACTGACTGGGTCAGAGTTCGGCAGCAGGTTTTTGGAAGCTACAATTTGCTGGTCAAATTTAGTAGGCATACTAGAAATTATAGTTACAGACTTATCCAAGTGGGAGACTGTTGGATTAGGTGTTTAAACCCATAACTATAATTGGTATGTACTTGAATTGATAACAGCACAGTCCTTTTGGGTTGCCCTCAAACCTAGCAATCGGACAAGGAAATTATGAAAGGAGAGATATTAATTTATTATAAGATTAATAAATTA
The DNA here is from genome assembly GCF_002870075.4 of Lactuca sativa. Classification (NCBI taxonomy): domain Eukaryota; kingdom Viridiplantae; phylum Streptophyta; class Magnoliopsida; order Asterales; family Asteraceae; genus Lactuca; species Lactuca sativa. The sequence goes on along the minus strand of NC_056627.2, from coordinate 127,247,967 downwards.
ATATAAATGAATTTATTAATATGTTAAAAGGTTAATATATTATTTAGAAATCATTATGTTTAATTAATAGTTAGCAAGAAATTAATCAGAATTAATTTTGGGGTTAAAAGTATTAATTATAAAGTGCAGGGACTAGTTTGCAATTAACTGATAGTTGAATGGAAGGATCCAGAAACCCCTTGGAAGGAGGTGGACGAAAACCCTAGGGGAAACCCTAGAGATTTCGTCCAAGGGGTCCAAGATAAGGCCCTTGGGTTTTGCTTAGGCCCTAAGCAAAGGATAACTAGGGTTTCCCCTAAACCCTAGATCCTTCAACTATTTAAGGAGCCTCCTGGCTCACATTTTAGGTCACTGATTCTTTGGAAGAAACCCTGGCCGAAATTTCATACTCTCTCCATCCTCTCCCCTTCTAGTTTCCTTCTTGCTAGTTCTTGGGTGTGATTCCATTAGAGGCGTTACACTTGTGGTGGTAAGCTTTCAAAAAGATCAAGATCAAGATCAAGAGGATTATCAATTGTTAGCTATAACAACTTAAAGATATTTTAATCTTAAACCCTAGTTTGTTAATTTCGAAATTAGCCTCTTTCCTCTAGGGTTCTTATTTTCAATTCAAAGTTGTATGTTTAATAGTTAAAACATAGATCCAAAGTAGGTTGCATGTGAACTTAGGAATTGTTTTCTAGTTTATTTGTTTTACCTAAAACCCATCACATATAAGCACAATATCTAAAATCAAATAAAAGATAAATACATAATACATACCAACCACAACACCGGGCGCTGCGCGGACCTCCTCCGCAGTCAACTGGAAAGCTCTCCCACGAGCCATTAGTGCCTCGGCCTTCACTGGTCGAACCTCAGTAGCCCTAGCAGCAGGCGCAGATCCCTACGTTGATCCCTAAAGTAGCTGAGGGCACTTGGCCTTCCGATGGTCGGTCTGGTTGCTATGGAAGCAAACTGAAAATCCCTTGGGGCAATGTCACACCCCAAAACCACGAACGGCGGAAACGTTCAGGGGTGGAGGACGTCATGTATAGTATCACAACAGTGTAATATAATAAACAAGCAACAACATCATCCATTGCATTATAAGTAGAGTTTCAATACATGTGTGTTCTTTCATAATGTACAAAAATAAAATGAATAATCAAAATAAAGCGAGTCTTGTCTGTGCTCCATCTTCTCCGGTAACATGGCCATCGCACCTGTCTAACTGATGATCTGAGAATACAAGTTATTTTGAAAGCGAGTATCAGCTTTAAAGCTGGTGAATTCATAAGTATTTATGTGATATTGTCCTGTTTTGGAATGTTGTTAAGAATGTCGTATAAATCCTTAAATAGAACAGTTGATATAAGTATGAAATGTAGTCTTCTACCAAGACCCGAATGTTTTGTTATGACAGAGTAAAATGATAGTTTTTCCTTTCTATCGACTAGTACTAAGAGTACTTAGTCTAACTCTTCGTTTATGTGAATATCTCACAAAATAAAGTAAAATAGGAAAATGATTTGATAGTCTTCTACCAAGACCTAAACGTTTTGTAAGTAAAATGATAGTTTTCTTTTCTATCGACTAGTACTAAGAGTACTTAGTCTAACTCATCGTTTATGTGAATATATCACAAAATAAAGTAAAATAGGAAAATGATTTGATAGTCTTCTACCAAGACCCTAATGTTCCGTTATGACTAAGTAGTCTTCTACCAAGACTCGAATGTTCTGTTATGACTAAGTAGTCTTCTACCAAGACTCGAATGTTCTGTTATGACTAAGTAGTCTTCTACCAAGACTCGAATGTTCTGTAAGTAATATGATAGCTTTTCCTTTCTATTGACTAGTACTAGAGTACTTAGTCTAACTCATCGTTTATGTGAAAGTATCACAGAATAAAGTAAACAGGAAAAATATAATCATGTAAGTGTTATTATCTTGGGTTACTAGGAAAAACACGACATCGCCGAAGTGAAAGATAGACCCTATGGACATTCGAAGAGTGTCCCCTCATCCTCTATAGCGGCAGCAGGGTGGAGGGAGGGTTAGTCCCCGTATCGATCTCTTAATACAGATCGTCAACCTAATGATCCTCCGAAGATTCACATCTCATCCACTGTTGCAACAGTGGACAAAGGGATGGTTAGTCCCGTCACTGACTACTAAATAAGTGACAACCATAGACATCCATAGACGTTCATCGACCACTGGTGCTAATCAGTGGGATTCGGAATGGTAAGTCCCACCGAATTATCCCATTGAACTGGGGTAGGAAAGATAATTTACACAGTAAATACTAATAAATCATCCTCGTAGTTCTAAGTACAAGTATCCAGGTAAGTAAATACAGGATAATGCACCTAAGTAATAGTCTTCCTGTATGGTGTTCATGTAAGTGTGTTCATGTAATAGGTAAGTATATGTAAACATATTCATGTATCAGGTAATCCTAAGTAAGTGTACTCATGTATCATGTAAGGTATTGGTATAGACTCATGAATGAACTGACTCTTGTGTGATTCCTTGTAATAGTAATAATGTTTGATATCTTCTGACTATCCCTATGATAGCTAACTGGAAGGTAATTGGTTGTTTACGTAGGTTTATGCACTCTTGCTACCCAAGAGTATTGGAAACTAAATGAAGGGTGAAAACTATAATCTCTAACATATATATGAACATATGCGCATAAGTATAGTTTGATTCAAGAAGGTAAAATAATGGTTTTGCAAGATATCTAGGAGTTTTGAACAATAATTAAAAATGACTTGATGTCATTTTTATAAACATTTCAAAACTAATACTTTTGTTATCAAGGTATTTTAAGATAGAAAACCATTTCATGTAACACCTTTTGACATATGTGAAATCTACTGAGTGAAAACACAGTTATAAAATACATAAGATTGATTTAATAACATATTGTTTTCTACTTGTATTCCCCCCCCCCCCCATTAAGGCATTTAAAATCATTTAAAACATTGATTAAGGGGTATGAACTCACCTGTAGTTGGTGATTGGGATGAACTGAGCGGTATAGGATTGCTAGGTGTCAAGCGAGGCCTTATACACACACTACGATCCTAATGGACATATAATCACACATATATGCATTCAATTAGTCTTAAATTACTAATTGATAAGGTTAAGACATCCTAGACATAATAAACACTTTATATAAGTGTTTTAAGCCCTAAGGATTGCATCTAAGCTATTGTGGGACAAGGTATTTGTGTTTAGGGTTCCAAAGGACCCCATATATGAGTTTACTCCTCATATACTAACACACATGGAGTTTACGGTTGTAAACTCTTGAGTTTACGGCCGTAAACTCCCAACCATGGGGTATTTGTGTGTTTTGAAGTCCCAAATGCTTTCTAGAATTATTCTAACTTGGTGGTTCCATCCTTGAAGGGGTTTAAGGTCTAGAAATACTCCAATTAGGAGTTTACGGCCCCAAGGCCATTCCCCTTGGAGTTTACGGCCGTAAAATCCCTTGGGGTGTTGCTTTTGTTGTTTTCAAGCCTCATGCATTTGAAGGATAGGTTCTAGTCAATTGTTTAAAGCTAATGAGGACCCTAGGCACACTTTGGTGCATTTGTTTGGTGTTTACGGCCTAGGAGCATTACCAAGCCCATAAACTCACTTCAAGAGGTGATTTTGATGCTTCCAAGTCTCTTGTACATGTGGTATAGGTTCTAGGCTTTTATTCCAAGCATATGAAGGCATTAGGCACACTTTGGTGCCCCTTTAGTGAGTTTACGGCCCATGAACCATGGGAAACAATTCTATGTAAAGGTCTAGGGCTTTAGGTGTATTAATAACACCCTTTGGTCCATTTTCATGGAGTTTACGGCCTAAGATTGCTCTTGGGCCGTGAACTCCCATGTGTTTGTGTTCTTTGATTGTTTTCTTGTCCTTAGTACACCTACAATTGAGTCTAAGGCAGTAGCATAACATAAGGAACAAGCTAGGCTCAGTTTCGGGAGTTTACCGCCCAAGAATACCTTGGGGAGTAAACTCCTAGATCTAATGATTTAGCCATCTAAATCATGTTATAAGCACCTAATAAGCATTCTAACATTACTAGAAAGAGTTACTCACGTTTTGGTATAAAAACCCGAAGATCCGTGAGAGAGAAAATGGCTTTTCTCTAGTTGGAAATGTGAATAATTAATAAATTTGGTTCATAAATCTATTTATAGTCCTGAGATATTTTTGGCAGAAAATATTTTTATTCCTGAAATGATCTCTAATATAACAGAGTGTTGGAATAACAGTGTTGCACAAAGCCCTAGTGCACCCACTCTCCTGATATTTCCTGAAGTGTAAACCCTGAATTACTCAAACTTACTCGAAAAGTCTGAAGATTAACTGTGACTGCTTTAACTTCTATTGAAGTGATATAGTTTGTACAGAATGGAAATTTCGAATTGTCACAGGCAATCCCTCGCAATATGCCCCTCCTTCCCGCACTTGTAGCATACTCCTGCCCGGCACGACCCCTCGTGACTCTTGCCGCACTTCCCACAAGTGTGGCCCTTCGCGCTCCCAGATCTCGAATCAGCGGGTCTGGCCCGCTTGGCTGTCGGTTGAGACTGAGCCGGCCGCCGATCCATCCTCTGTGACTCGGCCTCCTACCTGGCCTGAGTCTCCAATTTAATCTCCCTCTTCCGGGCATTTACCTGGAGCTCAGCAAATGTCCGGTAAGTCGAGTTCACCACGAACTCCCGAATATCTCTCCTCAGAACACTCAGATACCGGCTCATGCGAGCCTGCTCAGAAGACACCTGCTCAGGGCAAAACATCGCCCTCTCATGAAACTTCCTGGTAATAACTGTAACAAAATCAGTACCCTGCTTGAGGGTCAAGAACTCCTGAATCAAACGTTCCCTCTCCACCGGGGGAACATACTCGTCTCTGAACATGGCGGTGAATCTCTCCCAGGTCACCTCAGAAATCTCTGCCAGAGTGAAGCTCGTCGTCACGAACTTCCACCAAGCCTTCGCTCCCAAGCGGAACTGGTTCAAAGCGAACCGCACCCTCAAGTGCTCTGGACAAGAACACGTATAGAAACATTCCTCGATGTCAGAGATCCATCTCATCGTAGCAATCGGGTCTTGCGTCCCATCGAACTCTGGGGGCTTCGTGTTGCTGAACTCCCGAAACAACAACGAGTCACCTCCCTGAGGTCTGGCAATAGCAACAACAGCAGTAGCTGCAGCATCCGCAGCCTCAGTCACTGCTGCATATCGCTCGTCAAAGGTCTCAATCAATGTGGTCTTGATATCCCCGAACATCTCTGGAATCTCAGCCCGGATGGCAGCAGCCACCTCCTCATGAATCAATCGACGGATCTCCTCATCGCTGACACCACTGCTCTCAGGTGTGTGTCGTGTCCCAACCATGATGCCTCTGAAATACAACATATAAACATCAGAGACTCGATAGAGCATACTCGCACTCGATAACGCAACCCTACTCATCCTCCAATATCCAAAGGATTCTTACTTGGACTGCTCACTGATCTGGTGTCTTCAATAGTACGTACCCTATACTACTGACCACACCGCATCAGCATTCACCCCAAGTCCTCCTCCTTGGATCCCGGATCACAAGTACTCTACTCTCACTATGCATTGGCTACCCTCTGATAGACCTCTCATGAGCTCCTATCTGCTACCTACTTGCTCTCAAGGCATCTCATAGCAGAAGAAATCTCCTAGGCTAAGGCATCACAAATCAGGCCACTCTAGTCCTAATATGAATACCAAGCCTACTCTAGCATACATAACATAACATAGCATATCTCATAACACATAATGTAAGGGTATTTTGGGGATTCACCGTTCGGGCGCTAGCTGATAGTACACACTGCTCTGCTTTGGTGGTCTCAAAACTCCTTGCTCTTTTAGAAAATTTAGTTTTTATCGTTGAAAATTTCTCAAATCCTCGGTTTGAGTTCAGATACGCCCAAAGGTGCATCCGAGTCCCTCAAACCAAGGCTCTGATACCAACTTGTAACAACGTAATTTCCAAAACAAATTTTTCATTTTTCAACAACCAAATTTATATAAAAATATTCTCACAAGTATTCAACAATAGTTATCGAAACATAACATTTCCCGAGATCACAAAATCAAATCCCTTCTCTAGTGTGTACGGGTCATGTCGGCGCCTTTCCACAGTCCTCGCTAGTACCTGAAACACATAACACAACAACTGTAAGCATAAATGCTTAGTGAGTTCCCCAAAATACTGCATACAACACATATGCCACTCGAGGCTATAGCATGACCCTCCGGTCGATGTGTCTCAGCGGGACCCTCCAAACCCCTAGCTCGTTGGACCCTCTGGACCGGTCATAGCTCGTTGGACCCTCCGGCCCGGTCTGTATCATTGGACCCTCCGGTCCGGTCTATAAAATCATACAACATACATATAACACATAGCACATAATCTCATACATAACACATAAGACCCTCTGGTCAACACATAATACCACTCTAGGTAACGTATAGTGAGAAGACTCACGTCGTGTAACTCGGTAACTCGGAAATCTCGGACTTAGTGAAGTAAGACCTAGCCTCCGCCTAATCATATGAAATAAACACTAGTCAACAACATATTTCCCAAGGCTAGACCATTCCCTCTGATCACTCTCAGGAAAGGTAAAAGACCATTTTACCCCTTACTTGGCTCAAATACACTAAAGTTGACCAAACCCTAAAAGTCAACAAAAGTCAACCCTCTGGGTTACGCTACGCATACCAAACGTGTACGTTGGGCGTACCCGGAGCCTTCACAGAATCGGGGTATGCGGCCCCTTACGCCGCGCGTACCGGGATTACGCCCAGCGTAATACCCTGTTTCCTTATCCATCTCATTCAGGTCTTAATCGGTTAAGACTTGCATCCAAAATTCAGATCTGACTCCTCTAATATTACTTAATCCATAAATTTGAAACATTTAAGCCTTTGCATGGCTGTAAAGGTCACTTTGTTCTCAAAACACCTTTCCTCTTTCCATAATGAGACTATAACTCATCCATGACACAAGATCCACGTCCAAGACTAGATTTTTATGAATCCTCAACACCATATACACTAGAAAAGGTCATATCTAAGCTCATGGAGACTCTTTGCACACAAAGTCTCCAACTTTTAACCAAAAACCCTAAAAATGGTCCAAAAAGAAAAACTTATGAACAACAAGGAAAGCTTTGAGCTTTTTACCTCAGAAGGGATCTTCAGCCACTGTAGAACTTGGATCTACACTTGTTCTTCAACTTCTAGCTCCAACAATGGCTCCTCCTTCTCCTTCTTCACCTTGAAAGGATAACTTCAAGCTCAAAAACACACACACAAGCTAAAGCACGGATCTCAGCTCTCAAAGGACTCACTCAAGGGGATATGGTGGCTAGGGCAAAGGACTACATGTTCCTTTATAGTGCACAAGCTAAAAATTAGGGATTGCATATGGGCTCACTACGCCCAGCGTAACCCCTGGGTACGCCCAGCGTACCCGGGTGAGTTCGCGTTCAATTTAAGCGCGTGAGTACGCGCGGCGTACACCTCAGTACGCCCAGCGTACTCACCAATCCAACATACAACTTTAAGGGACTAATTTGCCAACTCTCCAAAATAGAAGGATCATAAAGTTTACCTGGATTTCGGGCTGTTACAAGACGCATCTTCACAGTACCTATATATATATATATATATATATATATATATATATATATATATATATATATATATATATATATATATATAATATTGTACGCTTTAAGTTCTATAAGAGTTATAACCACAGTCTCCTGGAGGGGGGGAGCGAGAATTTGTGTATAGATCTATACGGGGTTGACACCCCGCACCTTCGTTGTTTGCTACAGCTAGACCATCCAGTCTAGGGTGACAAATGTCTTAAACGAAACTGATTCCTAAAGAACGTTAGAACAGGCACTCCATAATATTAGTATGGTTATAACGACTCACTAAGAATATAAAGTTACTATTTAGTACTTTACACAAGTTACACCTTTCGATTATAAACAACTATTGTCTGGATACATCAAACGAAGCTTTTACCACACAAGTCCTAGGGTTTTAGTACTACCATTTTTATACATCAGAAAATATAGGATTTTCTGGGGAAACGTTTTTATATGATTACGAAAAATGATAAACTAGAACACACATGCAACTATACTTGATTGGAAACAATACTTATAACCATTTGATAAGAAAATAAAGGATTTTCAGGTTTTCAAACTAACACAAATTTTTATACAAAATGCTTATGAACTCACCAACATATATTATGTTGATGCTTTTCAAATGACTTGTATTCTCATGAAATCAATAAGCAGGTCAGTGACATGGGGATTCAAGAATATTTTGATGTAGTTTGGAATTTATTCAATGTTGTCTCTTTTGTGTATTTCAAGAACATAAACAAGATGTAAAACAATGTAAGTTTGTTATATTGATGTATGATGTTTGGATTTGTTATGTTTCATTTATATGGAATTGTTATGATATTGCACAATGACGTTACCCGCCTCCGGACATTTCCGCCGTTCTGATCCGGGGGTGTGACAGATTGGTATCAAAGCATTGTTTATAGTGAACAAGTATATCTAGCCATACAAAATATATAACTATAAATACAATGGGACTAAAACACTCTAACTATAAGTATACATACTTGATAGGGTCGTATCATAATAGGAACAAAACAAAAAGAACTTAAAGGTTGAACACTACAGTCAAACCTGGATAGTTATGTAATCATATCTGGGATAAATATAGCCTAATCAACTATATTTATTTGAGATATGACCAACATGTGTTTGGGAGTGGTAGTGGTGTTGCGACAAGTCTAAAACTTCCCAACTCGATATCCAAAAGTTTTAAGAGCCAATCCTAAACAAGTAAAATATTATAGGAGTATTTTGGAACCTATTTACACACACTCTCCTTACACGTTTCTCACCCCTCGTGTAGACACTATGGTTGGATTTCATCATCCTGGAGATCCTTATTTCCCAACCAGGGGAATGGCGGATGGTTAGAGCCCGAGGAAGAACCTGAGGAGGAGCCAGAGAAAGAACTCGAAGAGGAACTATAAGAGAAGCCCAAGGAGGAGGAGCCTATGGGAGGACTGGCAGAACCGGTAGCCGACTCGAACGAGGAGGCGGATGGCAGCGACGCTGATGACTCGGACGTTGAGTCCGAAGTTATCAATCCTCCCTATATGGCAAGGGTTCCCGCATACAGGATGGACCTCAATGGTCCTACGCCTCCATGGGTGCACGAGATCTGGAGGTGGAGTCGTCAACAAGGAGTACGACCTCCATTTGGTATGAACCGGGACTACTACGACTTGAGTCACGGTGGACCTGCAGTTCGAGCCCTGCCTGTGATGGTAAGGAAGACACGCGACATTGGTGAGCAGACACAGGCAACCGCTGGCAAATTGGTGGCCATGAGGGCTTCGGTTGAGCGCGCGGAGAAGATGACACAGGAGGTAGTCAGGGACTACCAAGCACGCCAGGCAGCATTAGAAGCGCGGCTTCAGGACGCCGAGCACCACCTGGCTAGACTTCAGGGCGCATCTACCTCTTTGTTAGCACCACCAGACTCTACTCGTCACGGCTAATACCGTTTACTCACCACCGTATCGATTTTACTTTATGCACTGCTCTATGTATTATCGACTACATGATTAAGTGATTGCACTACTCATGGAGTCGTTAGTATGTTAGATTTTATTTCACTTCATGTATTGTATGACTTATAAAGGCAAATTTTCATGTACTCAAGAAACTATTATCAATGGAAAACGGATATATATATTTTTCTCATGATATGTAACCCTTTATGTGCTCTATTACTATTATTACATGTTGATTTTATGCACACACTTGCTTGTATGCAACCGAATCACCGATACTATTCTATAATCAAGAAATCGTGAAACAAAATACATTTGATACTCATTGTCCTTCTGATCCATGACAGAAAGATGCCAAGGAGACCGATCCGTAAGAATAACAACACAACACCACCACCGCCGCCCTTGCCGGGGATGAACTCTGCGGCCTTTCAAGGGGCAGTTTCAGCTGCAGTAACAGCAGCTCTAGCTCACATTCAAAACGGAAATAATGGTGGTGGAAATGGCCAAGGGACGGGAAGTTCCCACCAAGGGATGAATCAAGGACCTGTAAAGGCCTGTACCTATAAGGACTTTTCCAACGCAAGACCCCACACTTTCAACGGGACTGGAGGAGTCACAGCTTTGAAACGATGGATCGAGAAGGTTGAGTCAGTGTTTGAGATATGCGAATGTCCGAAGGGGAGTATAGTCAAATTTGCGGCTTGCACCTTCATCGACCAGGCATTGTCTTGGTGGAACGATCACCTTGATGCCATGACACTCCCCGTTGCAAATGCCATGTACTAGGAGGAACTCAAGGAAATGTTAATCGCCGAGTACTGTCCCCGAGGGGAGGTACAAAAACTCAAGCAAGAACTGTGGAACCTTACGGTGTAGAACTCGGACATTGATGCATACATCTTGAGGTTTAATGAACTAGCCCTTTTGTTTCCTGGTATGATCACGTCCGAGGGAAAGAAGGTTGAACGATTCATCTGGGGGTTGACGCCTCCCATTCAAGGTAATGTGATTGCCTCGAAACCCGAGACCTATGATAATGCAAAGTGCCTAGCCAAAAAGCTTTGTGATCACAGCGACAAGAAAAGTACCAAAGCGATCGAGGGAGAAAGCAAACAAGAAGGAGGGAACAAGAAGAACTGGTAGAACAAGTGTAAAGGATGACAAAATTCAGGGCCATCCAAAAAACCACAGACAGTTGCAGTCCATTCTGCTACCGCTCCAGCCCCAGCCTCAACCACAACAGCGCTAACAAAGTCATACGCGGGTTCCAATCCCAAATGTGACAAGTGTAACTATCACCACTACGGGGAATGCAAGGACTTCCAATGCACCAACTGCAATTGAAAAGGACACACTATCTGCTATTGCAAGATGCCTCCCACAACAAAACAAGCAGCCCAATGTCAACAACGCCGGAGCCAGCCGTGCATGTTACGGATGCGGGGAAACTTTCCATTTTAAACGTAACTGCCCCAAGAACTACAATCAGAATGAAGGAAGGGTCCTAACGATGGTGCAAGGAGAGGCGATGCAAGATCCAACAGTGGTGACTGGTACGTTTCCCCTCAACAACTCTTATGCGTGCGTTTTATTTGATAGTGGTGTTGAGCGAAGCTTCGTAAGTCATGGATTCAAACACCTACTCAGTCAAAATCCCCACAAATTGAACGAAACTTTTACAGTTGAAATGGCCAATGGTAAAGCAGAATCAACCAATGATATCTACATAGGGTGCACACTAACGTTAAATAATCACTCCTTCCTAATCAGTTTGATGTATGTTAATAATAGGAGCTTTGATGTGATTGTTGGCATGGATTGGTTAAGCCCCCACCATGCTGAAATTATGTGTCACGAGAAGGCCGTTCGCCATCATCTACCCAATGATGAAACCCTAATAGTTTATGGAGATAAACCCGGCGCAAACCTCTGACTCATTTATTGCATCCAAGCACAAAAGTGCTTGCATAAAAAGAATCACTCCTTTCTTGCTCATGTTGTGGATAAAACAAAGGAGGATAAAAACATTAACGATATTCCTGAAGTACGTGACTTTCCCGACGTATTTCCCGAGGAGTTGCCAGGAGTCCTCCCAAGCATCAGGTCGAGTTTCGAATCGATCCTGTACCTGGAGCCACTTCAATCGTCAAATCACCCTACAGGTTAGCTCCTTCCGAGATGCAAGAGTTATCTAGTCAATTAAGTGAACTTCTCGACAAAGGATTCATCAGGCCGAGCTTTTCACCTTGGGGAGCTCCGGTCCTGTTTGTCAAAAGAAAGACGGATCTTTCAGAATGTGCATCGATTATCGAGAATTAAACAAGCTCACCGTCAAGAATCGATACCCACTCCCTCGAATCGATGATCTATTCGACCATCTCCAAGGAGCCAGTTACTTTTCCAAGATAGATCTGAGGTCCGGATACCACCAACTATGAGTCCGAGAGGAGGATATCCCAAAGACCACTTTCCGAACCCGTTATGGGCATTTCGAATTTGTAGTCATGCCTTTTGGTCTCAAAAATGCACCAGCAACCTTTATGGACCTGATGAACCGAGTCTGTCGGCCGTTTCACGACAACTTCGTGATTGTTTTCATCGATGATATACTCGTTTACTCTAAGAGTAAGGAAGAGCACAGTCGGCACTTACGACAAATTTTAGGAACACTGAGAGCAGAGAAGTTGTACGCAAAGTTCTCCAAATGCGAGTTCTGGATTCGTAGAGTGGAATTTTTGGGCCATGTAGTCTGTGAAGAGGGAATACATGTGGACCCTACCAAGATCAAAGCTATCGAGGTTTGGGCAACCTCAAAAACCCCAACAGAAATCCAACAATTTTTAGGCCTTGTTGGATATTACTGAAGGTTCATCCAAAATTTTTCCAAAATCACCAAGCCTCTCACCACTCTCACCCAAAAGGGTGTACCTTTCCATTGGAATGAAAAACAAGAATCTTCCTTCCAAACACTAAAACAAGCCCTTTGCAATGCTCCATTGATGTCCTTGCCAGAAGGATCGCAGGACGTCGTAGTATACTGTGATGCTTCAAATCAAGGGTTAGGTTGTGTGCTTATGCAACGCGGAAAGGTGATAGCCTACGCATCTAGGCAACTAAAGACCCATGAAGTAAACTACACCACCCACGATCTTGAGTTGGGGGTTGTAGTCTTCGCCTTAAAGATTTGGAGGCACTACCTATATGGTACAAGGTGCACCATTTTCACAAACCACAAGAGCCTTCAGCACATCCTGAATCAAAAGGAATTGAACATGAGACAATGAAGGTGGGTCGAACTGCTAAACGACTATGAGTGCGAAATCAAGTACCATCTAGGCAAAGAGAATGTGGTAGCTGTAACGCCCGTAGATCCAGGCTAGTTAATTTAGAGATAATAGGGGTCGAAAACGACTTTTCGACAAAAGATTATTTAGAATAAATAATCTTAACCAATTTGTATAATATGTCTCAAGGGTTCCGTACATATAAAGAGCACCGAAATCCGAGTTATAACGAAGAAGTTATGACTCGTCGAAGTTTCACGACGGAACCGACACGGCACCGGGAAGACGTAAATAGTGAATTTATGATAGAACGACTTTTTACCTTAGTTATCTAAATGAAAGTTGTAGAATATGTTAACTTGATAGCGTCCACAAAAAGAACGCCCAAATCTGACTTCGTATGAGGAAGTTATGATTTTTCGAAGTTTCGGCTTAGTAGTGTACGACCCGAAACTCGAATTCTAGTTCGAGCGGTTTTTGGCCTATGCGACCTAAATGAGAGTTGAATATCTCATTAATAGGAACTCAACGGTAAAAAGAAAGATGAAAATGGAGTTCGTATGAAGGAGTTATGAATTCTTCGCGGTCATTTGATAGTCTAATCTCCTCATAAATATAAGATTGGTCGAGAATTAGCCGACGGAGTCTAAATGAAAGTTGTAGATCTTGTTTTTACCTACGTGTGGATATAAAGAACGTCAAAAACGGAGTTCTTATGTGAAATTTATGAATTTTTTGAAAATCGGTTGATTTTCACCCTGTGTGTGATGCCACGTGTCAGCACCAGGTTGTGCCTGGCTATAGCCAGCCTGGCTCACGACGTGAGCACCTTAAAACTCATGACGTGAGTTACCCTCCAGCCTCCTATAAATAAGAGGTGAGGCCCTCTTCATTCCTCACACCTCCCCTCACTTCCCCCTCTCTCTAGAACTTCTCTCTAGCCCCAAAATCCCCCGAAAATCCTAGGGAACCTCCCTAGCACGAGGCGGAAGCCGCGGAGTGCCCGAAGGCTCTGAGAAAAAGAGCCTTTCGGCTCGAGAACGCAGCTCCAACGGTGCCCGGTTTTGTGAAAAACCCGCTATAAGTGAGCTACGCCTACGCTATTTTTAATATAACTTTTATTTAATTATAGTAACGTTATTAGAAACTTATAATAAATACTTGGGATATTATTATGGGTTATATAAGTATTGTTTAATGCTTATATAATAGTAATAATAGCTAAACTATTAATTAGTCTCGGTGAATAATATACTAAACTCTAATGGTAATGATACTGGTTTTGTCAAAGGAAAATTGTGTTAAGGGTAACGAAGTGCTGTCCGAGTGCCGAGTCATCACCGTATCAGGTGAGTGCATAGTCCTTTTCATCTTATACATAGATATGAAGTATTTAATATAAATTACGTGCTATGTGTGCATATTGTCTGTTACTTGTTGTCTATGTTGGGTGAAAGATTTTTCTACATGCTTTAAATGATTTAAATTGTATATATATATATATATATATATATATATATATATATATATATATATATATATATATATATATATATATTATCTACAAATATGTTGGGTAAAACATGGGTAGATGAAATATGATTCGAATGATGAGGTGAGAGGTGAAATAGACCATGAGGTAAGGGTGAAAGGTGGACGATGTGAGAAGCCTTGTACCCAAATGTTGGCCCCGTCATCTAGCAGAGTGTAGATGACAACTACAGACTATTCTAGACAGTCCAGTGGAACACTAGCAGGCTCGCAAACTGTAGGTGTTGTGAACGATGTGTTCACCAGTGTACTCTAAAAACCCATTGACATGTATTGTGAGTGAATTCTCGGAAACAATATTGTCGATAAACGAAATAGCCCTGGCAGCTATGGATTTAGTGCCCGTTGAGCAAATCCTGGCAGCTATGGATTTAGTACCCGTTGAGCAAACCCTGGCAGCTATGGATTTAGTGCCCGTTGAGCAAACCCTGGCAACTATGGATTTAGTGCCCGTTGAGTAAACCCTGGCAACGATGGATTTTGTGCCAATTCCTTAGGAATGAATGAACGAGGAGTAGCTGATTCTTAAGGTAGATCCTTAAGAGTAAAGAAGATAATGGGGATGGGTAATTGGGTTGATTGATTGTTTGATTGTTTAAACATAATAATTATATTATTGTGGGTTGAAAACCCTATGTACTCACCAGGTTTCCCAACCCGACCCACTCAGTTTATTTATATCATAGGTGTTGATATGAAGTCACATTACACTGAGAGATTAAAGAGGTGTAGACCACTAGTGTAAATGAATGTAAGTTCTATTTATGCTTATGTTTATGTATTGACAATGACATCCCAAATGTTTTAAAATGAATAAAAATACATTCCTTCGGAAATGCTTTGATAACGTATTTATCATGTTTTACTAGGAACCAATTTCGCAACATTTTTATCAAAAGAAGTACTCTGATTTTTATAAAGCATAAACAAAATCGGTATTTTCTGGCCGTGAAAATGGGGATGTCACAGTAGCCGATGCCTTAAGTCGAAAGGAATACTCGAGTCGCCGAGTAAAGACGTTAACAATGACCATCCATTCCCATATATCCTCACAAATCAAGGAGGCTCAGCAGGAAGCCTTGAAGCCAGAAAACGTCACCAATGAGGTATTGCGCGGAATGTAAAAGAATCTGATGGTCAAAGAAGACGGAGCCTATTATCTTATGGACCGAATCTAGACACCGAGGTTCGGTGGATTTCGGGACGTGATAATGAATGAGGCTCACAAAACAAGTTACTCTATCCATCCGGGTTCCGACAAGATGTACCTGGATATCTAACGATTATTGGTGGCCGAATATGAAAGCGGAGATTGCCACATATGTTGGCAAGTGTCTCACTTGTGCCAAAGTTAAAGTGGAGTATCAGAAGCCTTCGGGTCTACTTCAGCAACCCTAAATACCCGAGTGGAAATAAGAGAGGATAACAATGGATTTTATAACCAAATTACCCAAGACGGCAAACGGTATGGATACTATCTGGGTGATCGTTGACCGATTAACAAAATCCGCCCATTTCCTGCCAATAAAGGAGACGTACAAAATGCAAAGGCTAATGCAAATATACCTGAAAGAGGTGGTGAGACTTCATGCAGTCCCTATATCTGTTATCTCAGATCGGGATAGTATATTCACCTCTCGTTTTTGGCAGTCGCTCCAGAAAGCATTGGGAACCCGACTAGATATGGGCACTGCCTACCACCCTCAGACTGATGACTAAAGCGAGCAAATTATTCAGACTCTAGAAGACATGCTCCGAGCATGTGTAATAGATTTTGGTAAAGCCTGGGATACCCACCTGCCCCTAGTTGAATTTTCATATAACGACAACTATCACACGAGCATAGTAGTCGCTCCCTTTGAGGCCTTGTATGGACGGAAGTGCAGATCGCCCCTTCGTTGGGCTGAAGTGGGTAACATGCATCTGGTCAAAGGGAAATTGTCGAACAACACCCTCATAGGACCAGAAATCATCTGAGAAACTACAAAGAAGATAATCCAAATCAAAGCCCGACTCCAAGCATCGAGTGACCGACAAAAGAGTTACGCTGACAAACGACGAAAACCTTTGGAGTTCCAAGTCGGAGATCAAGTGCTATTAAAGGTCTCTCCCTGAAAAGGGATGTTCTGTTTTGGGAAACGAGGAAAGTTAAACCCACGATACATTGGACCATTCGAGATACTTGCCCGAATTGGTCTGGTGGCCTATAAGTTGCAGCTACCTTCGAAGCTCAGCAACATACACCCCGTGTTCCACATATCAAATTTGAAGAAGTGCTTATCAGATGAAACCCTTATTATTCCTCTAGAAGAGATTGAGATAAATAAGAATCTCCTATTTGTCGAAGAACCAGTCGAGATAATGGATAAGTAAGTGAAGTGCATGAAACAGAGTCGCATTCCGATTGTGAAGGTTCGATGGAACGCTAAGTGTGGACCGGAATTCACTTGAGAATGCGAAGACCAGATGAAGCAGAAGTACCCTCACTTATTCTCGCGTTCATGATCCTACCTTTCAGAAGAATTTTGGGACAAAATTCCCTCTAACAGGGGGATGATGTCACAACTAGCATTTTTAGCTAGGAAATTTTGTCCTCAAGTAAAACATCAACTATTGTAAGGATTGTATCAATGCATTTAAAGTTTACATTATGATTCCTAATGAACCGTGTGTTATAATGCAAAGCATATATGTCTCTCAATCTCTCCCAAATATCTCTATGTATCTCAAATCTCTCTCAAAACTCTCTATGTATCTCAAATCTCTCCCAAATCTCTTTATGTCCCTCAAATCTCTCTCAAATCTTCCTATGAAGTTTTCTTAGTCGAAACCAACTCAAAATGAAAGGAGAAAACTTGAAGGAACTAGCCCAGTTCGGAACCCTTTGGAGGCTTCGAACCCTCCCACCTGGACAATCTTGCTCCGGAACCCCCCCCCCCCTTATTTCGGAACCTCCTGTTTTGCTCTGGAAGATCTCGCATGCTCCGGACCGAAAGTCTTTGCTACTTCGGAAGCCTTCACTGCCTTGGAAGGAAACGACTCTGAATCTACAAGAGGGACTTCGGAACAAAGGCTTGACTCCGAAATGGAGGATTTGCTCTGGAACCTCTTGAATCCACTCCGGAAATTGAGAACTGACTCCGGAACTTGAGATGAACTCCGGAACTCACTATTTGGCTCCGAATTTTAGACCATCTCGGAAATTTTCTTCATTTTAAGGCATTTTGACGTTAGGAATTCCACCAAACTTGTATTTTTCATAACTTAGACCCCTTAAACCCTTATTTTATGCCAAATTTGAATATTTAAAACGTATTTACATAAAAGAATAACTGATATTTATAAAAGTATTATATTAAATCATAAAGGGATAAGGGGGTTTGACTTTATGATTTGATGTGATCCCCCATTTCCTATGCAAATCCCAGTAAAACACAAAACAACCATGGATAACAAAGCTTTATCCACCAGTACTCCAAGAAAGTGTCAATTCACTCCTTATCCTCCGTATTAGAAAACGTGAACTACTCTTCCTCATATCCCACTTCTCATATCCACAATCTGTGATGTAACAGCCCAGAATTCCAGGTATTGTTATAATTATGATTTTGGGTGTTTTAAGAGGGGACTCGGCGAGTTGGAGCTCAGACTCGCCGAGTAGGATCGCAGACTTGGTCACGGGTTCGCGACTGGACTCGGCGAGTCTGCGTTGTTTAGCGAAAACCCTAACCGTTCAGGTTTGGGACATATAAGAGGCACTTATTGGCCGTCATTGTTCATTTTAGCCTTCTGGGAAGAACCCTAAATCGATTGGGTGCATCTGGAGCAAAGTTCAAGGGCCATTGTTGATCTTGGAAGTGTTGTTGTGCAAGGAAGAGAAGGGCTTGGCTAAAGGAACAGCAAGGGAGTCACGTTCTGAGGATTTGGGGACACAGATAATACATTATTCAGGTAAGAATTCGAGTTATGCTCTGCTATGTTGATGTGTTTATGGAATTAGGGTTTGTGGAACCCTTTTGTGATTAGATTGAATGCTACCCTAGTCCCCCAAACGATTGTGACTTTGTATTGGGACCTTTGGAGGTCCAGAATGTCCCATGCCTGTACATTTCGGGAATTGATGAAGGTTTTGGATTGGAATCCTTATGCCTTAGGTCAATATGTATGTTATGAATCATGGGGTGTATCATGAGCACCAAAATGAGGACCTTACGTGATGGACCAGTCTAGGAAGGCCAGGCCTATGAATGGTCGGAGCAGTTCTGCCATTAGAAATCAGTTTGAGCGGTTGCATGGCATGGACTCGCCGAGTCCGATGAACAGACTCGGCGAGTAGCTTGAAGAATAACTGGGACTCGTCGAGTTGTTCTTCAGACTCGGCGAGTTGAGTCGGGGTGGCCCCGCGATTCTTCCAGGAGGAACTCGTCGAGTTAAGGGGGATACTCGACGAGTAGAAAGGGAATCTTAGAGAATCGGTGAGTTGAGGGCAAGTGGACTCAGAGTTGTTGAACTCTGCGAGTCTCGGGGTGACTCGGCGAGTTAGATCGCGGATTGAGTGAAGTTCTGAGTATGGGGACTCGGCGAGTCATAGGGTTGACTCGGCGAGTAGGGTCAGTCAGGGGTTGACTTTGACCTTGTCTTTGACCAAGGGTTGACCAGTGGTTCCAGGGGTATTTTGGTAATTGTTGATTATTGTTTGAGTTCAGTGCATTGGTGGCTGTCCAGAGGTGGAGATCGTATCAGTGATCGGAGCAGCTTGAGCTATCTGTTCAGTCGGCAGTTTCAAGGTGAGTTATCCTCACTATATCGCTAGGGTTTATGGCACCAATGCCAACCCTTTAATCGGATGGAAATCCGGGTAGTTGTCAGTTGTTATATGTTATGGGCCGGAAGGCAATACATGTTATGGGCCGGAAGGCATTACTATGTGGACCGGAAGGTCATGGCCTGGAAAGGCGTATGTGTGTAATTAGTATATTGACTGATTCCTATGATTATGTTATGCTAGTGACGGGTTAGTCCGGTATCTTGATTAGAGTAATGCTACGTTATGTGATCTGTTGATCAACTGCTAACTGTGAACTGTTATATGATTATGTGTTATGCGTATGATTGCTAGATCTGGGGTGTGACCCGGTATGCAGGGTCGTTCTATGATTTGTTATGTTATGTATGCGTAATATGTTATGGGCCGGAAGGCAATATGTTATGGGCCGGAAGGCGATATGTATGGACCAGAAGGTCGTGGCCTGGAAGGGCGTATATGTGGTTGGTATATTGGGGGTATCTCACTAAGCTTTCGGGCTTACAGTTGTGGTTTTATGTTTCAGGTTCTCAAGAGTTTGTGGCAAGGCAAAGACGTGATCGTACCGTTCCATGCGTTGGTGTTTTATGATATGAACCTGGGAAATTACTCTGTTTAATAATGTATTGAAAACCTTTTTGCAATAATGTTAATAAAATGGGTGATTTTGAAAAGATTTAATTGTTTTGAAATTTTGGATGTTACAAGTTGGTATCAGAGCCTTGGTTTGAGTGAATTGGGGAAACATTCGTGTGACTCCAGTCTCAAATCGAGGAGGATTTTAAAACGAGAAATTAAAATGGTTTTCAAATTTGGTAAAAGGAGGACGCGGAGGTACGATCAGCCAGAGCCAGTAAGTAACCCCAAGATACCATACATGATATTTGTTTATTTGAGCTTGATAGTACAGCATGCTAGAGTTAGGCTAGGGATCTTCAGGAATTCATGATAATGTTGCCTGATATGTGATGCCTGTAGCCTAGGGTCCCCTATGGGATGTTCTCAGAGTTCCTCTAGTGGTGAGGGTTGATAGTTGTTATGCATGTTCCCTAGGGTATTGTGGTAGTACTTCATACAAATATGGGTAGGTGTGGAATGTAGTATGGGCCCGTACTACTGAAAGCATAGGACCCATACGCGTATCAGGGAAACCATGGTCTCTGGGGTAGGGTTGCGAGAGTTGGATCCCAGGATTTTGGGAAGTGTCTGAGATTGGTAGGGTGTCTTCATTATGGGGATCTCGAGGCATGATGATAGTGGATCCGGATCAGGATCGGGAGCTGGAGAGCGAGTTCCGGGTGGATCGGTGCCGGTCGAAGGTTATCGATCGGACGAGCACGAGCGAGTGGGATGCGAGGATTCGTGAGATCCTGCGTGATGAGGTTGCTGCATTGTTCCGGGCTGAGTTGCCGGAGTTGTTTGGGTCGATCAAGACCGCCATGATTGAGTATTTCGATGAGCGATATGCGTCTCTCGCAGAGACGGTTGCCGCGGCGGTTACAGCGGCTGTAGCAGCGGAAAGGGGAGGAGCTAGTCGGGGTTTTCAGTATCGGGACTTCTATTATACGAAGCCTCCCACATTCGATAGGGTTCAGGACCCGATTGTTGCTATGAGATGGTTATCAGGCGTGGAGGGGTGTTTCTCCACGAATTTATGCTCTGCTGATCAGAGGGTGAGGTGTGCTCTGAACCTATTGAGGCTCGGAGCGAAGGATTGGTGGAGATTGACTGCGGGGTCATTTTCCGATGTGCAAAGGGCTTCGGTTTCATGGGATCAATTCAGAGAGATGTTCAGTACTCGCTATGTTCCGCGGGATGAAAAGGAGAGATTGGCTCGGGAGTTCCTTGAGCTGAAGCAGGATTTGGAGTCGGTGACTGAGATCACCAGGATGTTTATTGAGAGGGCGATGCTTTGCCCTGAGTTCGCTTCGGAGCAGGCTCAGATGTCCCGATATCTAAGTATGCTCAAGGGGGATATCAGACAGTTCGTGTCTGCGCAGAGGTGCGAGACCTTGTAGGTGTTGCAGGAGGCCGCCATGCGGCGTGAGTTAGAGGTGGAGTTGCAGTTGTGTGGGCTGAGGCAGGCTCCGATGCAGTCGCAGCCAGCGCCGAAACGGTCCAGTACCGTTGATGTTAGAGTGGGGGATCGGAGCGGCCACACTTGTGGGAAGTGTGGGAGGGGTCACACCGGAGTTGCTGGTCCGGTGGTGCATGCCGCAAGGGCGGAAAAGAGGGGCACTATACGCGGGACCGTCGGCAGTCAGTGCCAATTGGATTCGAGGATTTGTTATCATTGTCAGCAGGCTGGACATTTGAGGGTCAACTGTCCACAGCTTTCTGCAGGACCGGTGCAGGCTCTAGCATCGGCCACCTTGAGGAGTTCAGGAGGAGGACAGGATGGAGCAGAGCCCCAAGGGCTCAGGGTCGTGCTTATCGGCTTGCGACAGAGGGAGACGGAGCAGTGCCGGAGGCAGCTGCGGGTATGATGCTTTCTTGATGTCTTGATTGTCTTGCATTGATTGTGGCGTATTGTTTATGCTGGTATCTTGTGTGGATTTCGATGCGGTATTCGTTGTTTCGCGGGTTTGGAATGGTTATGGATTGGTGCTTCAGGTTTTCGCTTTGGCATTCGTTGTTCCCTGATGGTTTGGTATGGTTATAGTTTGGTGTTTTGGTGCCGGTAGCCTTGTGCGGTTTTCGATGCGGTATTCATCCTTGGGCAGGTTCTGGGTTTGGTTACGGGTTATTGTTGGGAATTCCGTTGATTATCGTTCGTGAGGGTTGTTAGTGGAGATGCGGCACTGGGTTGAATGTCGGGTAGCATCTACAGTCGTAGAGTGGATAATTGAAAGATCGGATTCTTTTGAGTGGATTGATCAGGGAGGAGATGTGTTTTGCTGAGGGTTGCTTATGCTTGTGGGAAGCAGTCAGTGGGTAAATGTTCTCTTTGTGCAGGATTGTTCTGAAAGGTCGTTAAGGACGATCGGTGGCAGTTAGTCAGTGCTTTAGTGGGGGAGAATTGGAGAATTCTTCGGGAGATCGATGAGTATGTGAGGGTGCTTAGCTGTTGGGATTCAGCAGTGTTTGTCAGCGCAGAGTATAGGCCGACGAGAGCGAGTGTCGGGTATGCGGGGCGGGATACAGACCTAGGGCATTTGATTGTGGAGGCCTGAGAGAAGGCCTGGATCAAGCTTGAGTAAGTAACCGGGGTTATGCGATCAGAGTATTGGTATGTTTGAGGTACGTGATGGGTTGTACTGCATTAATCCCACGGGATTATGTTGTGCATGTTTCTAGAGCTGGAACCGGAAGGTTCCCAGAGTTAGAACCTGAGGGTTCGCAGAGTTGGGTGTACGGACCCACAGAGATATAGCCTCGAGTGGCTAGTATGTGTTATGAGAGTCGGTCCAGTCATGCTGGAGACTCTGTTGGTATTGCTGGATCAGTTTGAGATTGCGGATCGTGTATGTTGCAGTGTGATTGCATTGGAAGGTCTGGCCCCGGGTTAGTGATCTTGTTTAGCTGAGGCAGTGATTTTGATGAGTGGAGAGAGTGCATGGGATTGAGAGCCCCTGCAATGAGAACCAGAGTATGTGAATAGCGGTTACGCAAAAAGGGTGGTGTCGCTTGGGGCGAGCACCGTAGCACCGGTTGGAGTGGCATTATGGCCAAGAGGGTCCCTTGGAAGGAAAAGAGAAAGGTGTGTAACTCCAAAGGGGAGTGCAAGTTCACGAGAATGAAAGCTGCAGAGCAGAGTTATGGTTAGAGTATTTCGAGTATGCCTTCGAGCATCGTGTTCGCGGCAGCGAAGTAGGAACCCATCCGGTTTGGGATGTCTGTTGAGGCTCAGAAGGGATGCAGGGAGAGGGAGAATCTTGAATTCTCAGTGTGATTCGGATCAGGGTATAGGGTGGATATTAGTGGTTCATCCTGGGAGATGTTCGAGGATATCATCAGTGTATCGGGCCTTCCAACCTGCGGGCGTTGGGGCTAGTTCAGCATGTGTATGTGATTGCAAGAGGAGAACTCGTGAGAGTTGCTCTGAGAGTGAGAATGGGTCTCTCAGTCGGTCCGGAATGGACAAAGTGGGCCTTGGATTGGGGATTCGATGGTTCAGGGTTTTCTAACTCTATGGGTCGAGTGATCGTTGCGATTTAGAGCAGAGTTGCATCTTGGGTAATTCTCGGTTATTGAGAGTGATGATCAGAGGTACAGTCGATGCCCGGTTCGAGATGGTGATCAGGACACCGTGAAGGAGGGGAATGTATGTACGAGTTTCGATATTTATGCCTTGAGAGACCTGGGCCGGTTAAGGCCCGGTGGAGCGTTGTGGAAATGTCCTGGGAGTTGAGTTGTTGTAGGCTTCAAGGGCGAAGCCTAATAAAAGTGGGGGAGAATTGTAACAGCCCAGAATTCCAGGTATTGTTATAATTATGATTTTGGGTGTTTTAAGAGGGGACTCGGCGAGTTGGAGCTCAAACTCGCCGAGTAGGATCGCAGACTTGGTCACGGGTTCGCGACTGGACTCGACGAGTCCAGATATGGACTCGGCGAGTCTGCGCTGTTTAGCGAAAACCCTAACCGTTCAGGTTTGGGACGTATAAGAGGCACTTATTGGCCGTCATTGTTCATTTTAGCCTTCTGGGAAGAACCCTAAATCGATTGGGTGCATCTGGAGCAAAGTTCAAGGGCCATTGTTGATCTTGGAAGTGTTGTTGTGCAAGGAAGAGAAGGGCTTGGCTAAAGGAACAGCAAGGGAGTCACGTTCTGAGGATTTGGGGACATAGAGAATACATTATTCAGGTAAGAATTCGAGTTATGCTCTGCTATGTTGATGTGTTTATGGAATTAGGGTTTGTGGAACCCTTTTGTGATTAGATTGAATGCTACCCTAGTCCCCCAAACGATTGTGACTCTGTATTGGGACCTTTGGAGGTCCAGAATGTCCCATGCCTGTACATTTCGGGAATTGATGAAGGTTTTGGATTGGAATCCTTATGCCTTAGGTCAATATGTATGTTATGAATCATGGGGTGTATCATGAGCACCAAAATGAGGACCTTACGTGATGGACCAGTCTAGGAAGGCCAGGCCTATGAATGGTCGGAGCAGTTCTGCCATTAGAAAGCAGTTTGAGCGGTTTCATGGCATGGACTCGCCGAGTTCGATGAACAGACTCGGCGAGTAGCTTGAAGAATAACTGGGACTCGTCGAGTTGTTCTTCAGACTCGGCGAGTTGAGTCGGGGTGGCCCCGCGATTCTTCCAGGAGGAACTCGTCGAGTCAAGGGGGATACTCGACGAGTAGAAAGGGAATCTTAGAGAATCGGTGAGTTGAGGGCAAGTGGACTCAGAGTTGTTGAACTCGGCGAGTCTCGGGGTGACTCGGCGAGTTAGATCGCGGATTGAGTGAAGTTCTGAGTATGGGGACTCGGCGAGTCATAGGGTTGACTCGGCGAGTAGGGTCAGTCAGGGGTTGACTTTGACCTTGTCTTTGACCAAGGGTTGACCAGTGGTTCCAGGGGTATTTTGGTAATTTTTGATTATTGTTTGAGTTCAGTGCATTGGTGGCTGTCCAGAGGTGGAGATCGTATCAGTGATCGGAGCAGCTTGAGCTATCTGTTCAGTCGGCAGTTTCGAGGTGAGTTATCCTCACTATATCGCTAGGGTTTATGGCACCAATGCCAACCCTTTAATCGGATGGAAATCCGGGTAGTTGTCAGTTGTTATATGTTATGGGCCGGAAGGCAATACATGTTATGGGCCGGAAGGCATTACTATGTGGACCGGAAGGTCATGGCCTGGAAAGGCGTATGTGTGTAATTAGTATATTGACTGATTCCTATGATTATGTTATGCTAGTGACGGGTTAGTCCGGTATCTTGATTAGAGTAATGCTACGTTATGTGATCTGTTGATCAACTGCTAACTGTGAACTGTTATATGATTATGTGTTATGCATATGATTGCTAGATCTGGGGTGTGACCCGGTATGCAGGGTCGTTCTATGATTTGTTATGTTATGTATGCGTAATATGTTATGGGCCGGAAGGCAATATGTTATGGGCCGGAAGGCGATATGTATGGACCGGAAGGTCGTGGCCTGGAAGGGCGTATATGTGGTTGGTATATTGGGGGTATCTCACTAAGCTTTCGGGCTTACAGTTGTGGTTTTATGTTTCAGGTTCTCAAGAGTTTGTGGCAAGGCAAAGGTGTGATCGTACCGTTCCATGCGTTGGTGTTTTATGATATGAACCTGGGAAATTACTCTGTTTAATAATGTATTGAAAACCTTTTTGCAATAATGTTAATAAAATGGGTGATTTTGAAAAGTTTTAATTGTTTTGAAATTTTGGATGTTACATGTGAACTCCTGAGTGTGCTCTCAATTTATTCAAGCTTCAAGTCATATTCCTTCAAAGCAATTCCTAGAACTTTTTTGATATTCTAAAGTTCAAAGAGTTATCAAATATCTTAAGTGTTAGAACTTGGAAACTCCTTAACACCTCTTCAAATCATCCAACAAGCTAAACCAATGTGAGCTTCATACCCCAACTTTTTCGAGTTTTTATTGTTTTTGGGGGAGAATACAAGTCAAAACCTTGTTTTAAACCGTTATTTATTTGCTTGTTATACTTGTATGCTAAATTATACGTGCTAAAGTTATGAAAACTCCAAGAACTCACAATCTTGGGCAAGTCTCAACTTTTTTAATTTTTTTCACAAATTATACAAAGAAGCAAGAACTAGTATGTTACAAAATATAAGTCACAAGTTTTATGACAAAAACCATAAGTATTTACGTCAAAAATTGCTTAAACAGGTATTTTGGAGGAAATTGACCACTTTCAATAATTCACATAGCTTTGAGCCACCTTTTGACAAATATGAGTCTTATTTGACAAATTATAAAATGAAGGACCATTTTGCCAACATCAAGAATATTGGGCCATTTTGACAAACCTGATTTAAAAAGGAATATTTTCTACAAACGAAAATGAAATATCTAGTCAACGAGTACACCGTTGTTATTTATGTAATAAATAACGGATTACAACGATTTTTGATACAAAAACTTGTTAGTATTCTAGTCAGACGCATCTTCACGGTACATATATATATATATATATATATATATATATATATATATATATATATATATATATATATATATAATAGTGTACGTTTTAAGTCCTGTAAGAGTTATAACCATAGTCTCCAGGAGGGGGCAGTGGGAATTTGTGTATAGATCTATATGGGGTTGACACCTCGCACCTTCGTTGTTCGCTACAACTAGACCGGCCAATCGAGGGTGACAAATGTCTTAAACGAAACCGACGCCTGAAGAACGTCAGAACAGGCACTAAGAATATAAGAACTCACTAAGAATATAACAGTTAATTTTTAGTACTTGACACGAGTTACACCTTTCGATTATAAACAACTATTGTCTGGATACATCAAACGAAGCTTTAACCACACAAGTCCTAGGGTTTTAGTACTACCATTTTTATACATTAGAAAATATAGGGTTTTTTGGGAAACGATTTTATATGATTACGAAAAACGATAAACTTGAACACACATGCAACACTTGATTGGAAACAAGACTTATAACCATTTGATAAGAAAATATGGGATTTTCTGGTTTTCCAACTAACACAGATTTTTATACAAAATGCTTATGAACTCACCAACATATCTTATGTTGACGCTTTTCAAACGACTTGTATTCTCAGGAAATCAATAAGCAGGTCAGTGAGATGGGGATTCAAGATTATTTTGATCACGTAATTTGGAATTTATTCAATGTTGTCTCTTTTGTGTATTTCAAGAACATAAACAAGATGTGAAACAATGTAAGTTTGTTATATTGATGTATGATTTTTGGATTTTCTATGTTTCATTTATATGCAATTGTTATGATATTGCACAATGATGTCACCTGCCTCCGAACGTTTCCGCCGTTCTGGTCTGGGGGTGTGACAGAAATGAACGAGGAATTGTAAGGTCGCACCTTATGATCTGATGAGTCAAACACAATTACACACTGACTTCCAGTGCCAACGTCAGCACTATCTCCAGCGTTAGTTCCAGAATGATCAAAGTCAACATGATCCCATGATCTTAGTGATCTTTGTATATTATTAAGATATCATTTAGGAAGATATCATCTAGGAATATTTCATTTATATATATTGGGAATATATTTTTGTATACTAGGTACTTATACTCTATAAATACATAATAGATAACATATATGATATCTTGCTGATAATGATATGTTGATATATAGATTAGATAAAATCCCTTTTTTAAAGGGATTCTCGAGAATAGATTAGTATATATATAACGTTAGGGTGAAACCTTTGATGGGTTATGGTCATAAGGCATCCTATGTGCTCATACAAACCCTAATGCTTGGATCTAGGTTTCTCTATTGTACATGCTTTGAATCCAAGACTATAAACCCTAATTCTAGCATATGGAAATCAATATTAACATATAACTAGGTTTATGATATTACCTTGATTGTTATGTAGCAATAACAATCCCAATTCCTCCTTGAATTGACTTTGGAAGGCTTAAAGTCACAAGTGTCACTCCTCTAATGGCTTACAAACACCAAGAGCAAATGGAGAAGGTATAAAGAGAGAGGAGAGAGGTAGGAATTCGTCCTTAGGACTTCTTGGGAAGGCTTGGACGAATTCATGAGCCTTAGGGGGTTTATATAGGTGTAAAGATTAGGGTTTTAGTCCTTATCCTTATCTAGTTGCTTGCCCACCAAGCAACCATAAGATAAGTCTTAGAAACCCTTATCCTAGTCGAATTCTAAGGCATTATCTCTTTTAATTCGTTCACCCTATATATAAGATAATCCTTACCTTATTTTGTAACTATCACATAATTACAATTCAGCCCCTCTAGTTTAATTAATTACACTTGATCACAAAATTAATTCTTAATTAATTTTTGACCAATATTAATTAAACAAATATGATTTCTCCTTTAATATATTATTCTTATAACATATTAATAAATCATAATAACCTCTCTCTCTCTCTCTATTTATTTCTCCAATCAAGTTGCTTTGGTGAAGGCAACCCAAAAGGACCATGCACCATCGGGTCAAGTACATACCAAAATAGTTATGGACTTAGACACTAATCCAACAACCTTAAGGTGAACAACTTGGTGTCATAATCGTCTTAGTGACCATCTTTATGACAACCCGTTTTCTTGGTGAAAACAAACCCTTTCTTGGTGAAAGACAACTTGATGAATATTTTGTGTTCTTTACTTGTTTAGTTAGTTTGTTCTTGTTTATTATACTTGAAGGGTATCCGATCAATACAAACTTTCAATTGGTATCAGATCGGTTTCTTGATACATTCTAGTTATCGTAGTTGGTTAGAATTTTTTTTCTAAGATTTGTTCATAAAAGGTTAGAAATTGTTTCTCTTGTAACCATGAAAAAAAAGGAAGAAACTTTCGTTATTCAATCATTCACCAGATTTGATGGCTATTACAAATATGTTGATGATGATGAAGAAGAAGAAGAAGAAAAGAGTTCATTCTACTTAAGATAAATTTGATCATAAATTTTTAAAGTGAGGAGAAGAAGAGAAGGGTTCAAAAATCTTGAAGCAAAAGTCTTTCTTTCATATCAGAAATCTTAAGAGAAAGTGAGATTTAGATGGATCTCTTCAAGATTTGTTCAAATACTAAAACATTGTGTTTGATATTCTAATGTTCAGAGATACCACCAGGTAAGTGTTTTTAAAATTTTTTTTGGTCTCTAAAAATCATTTGCTAAAATCTGAAGATGTTAGGAAGAACTTAAATATTTCAAAGTTCTGGTTGGATGTCACTCTTCCTCACTCTCTCTGGGAAAAAGTAAGATTTGTTGTATATTGTTTGTGCAAAGTTTTTTTTTAATGACTTTTATTAGATTTTTCTTTTTAAGTTTTGTGTACATTTTTTATCTTTGAAATCATTGTGTGATGGTTTCAAGTCAAAAAGGAAAATGTAGAAAAGATGAATGGAGCTTGTTGGTCTGTAATAACCTGCTGTTCTAGGAATTTTGTTTGAAGCTGATGAGACGTTTACACTTATAGTTTTCATGCTGATGTGCTTTTTGTTTGGATTCACACGCTAGATGAAGGATGATCAAAGTGATGCGGGTCCTTATATTTCTCTTTCTTGAAAGAAACATGTGTCTGATCAGGGCTGGTCCATTGATTTTTGATACCCGGGACGAGATAATAATTTTATGCCCTTATATATGTACCGTACGATAAACAAAACATATATATATATATATATATATATATATATATATAATTTTTATAAAATACAAGTACAATAAATTTTATAATCAAACAAATAATACAAAAAAACCCTACAAAAATCACAAAAAAAGTTATCTTTATATTTTTTGAAACAAAATCATTTTTCATTTTACAGTAATCAAAATTTTATAAAAAAACAACTTTTGATACTTAAAATTACTAATCCATCTTATCTTTATTGAGTCATGATACTTCAAAGGCTTTAAAGACCTTGTATACGATTAGCCTCTTCGTGTTTTTTTTTTCATTTTGTATTTTGAGCACCTGATGGTTTTTTCAAGGAAACATATTTAAAACTCAAGAATATAGATATTAAAGCTAAACAAAGAAAGATCCAACCTAACAAAAGTTTATGTTTTTGTTTTCACTTTCAAGATGTCAAATGATCCTAAAAATGAATCTTAGAATCAGAAATAGGAATCCATTTTTCAAAACTATTGTCTAATAGCAACAATTAAGTAATTATTAACCTTCTAGTGCTCTACATCAATCATACTCACCTAAATTATATGGTATGCCTCCTGAAATAAAAAAAAGAACATAAATCAGAAATTGGAATGAGAAAATGATATCATAAATATGAGAAATAAGAATCCAAAAATCAAACTAATCCAATCCAAAAATCGAAAACCTCACAAATCTTCATATTTTCGGTGTTAGCTTCAGAAAAATTAAATAGAACTCAGAACACATCAAACATAAAACTGAAATTGGAATGAGAAAAAGGGAATCCGAATAAGAGAAAAAAATTTAGAAATCAAACTCACCCAGTCCAGAAATCGAGTATGTTTACTCCAGAAAAATATATATAGAATTCAGAATATAATGAACATAAATCGGAACTTGGAATGAGAAAAAGAGAATCAGAATAAGAGAAATAATAAATCACAAATAAAACTCACCCAATCCACAAATCGAAAACCTCACAAATCTTCAGGTTTTTGGTGTTTGCTTCAGAAAAAGAAATCGAAATCAGAATACAATGAAGACAAATCAGAAATTGAAATGAGAAAAACGGAATCAAATTAAGAGAAATAAGAATCCACAAATTATACTCAACCAATCCATAAATCAAAAACCTCACAAATCTTCAGATTTATGGTGTTTGATTCAGAAAAAAAAAATCGAACTTAGCATACAAGAACTCAAGATGTAACGCCCCGATTATCAGGTATTGCTTAAATAAGAATTATTGGGTTAAGCTCTACTCGACGAATTGGTTGACCTACTCGTCGAGTAGCAGCTGGATGAGATCGCGTTTTAAGTGACCTACTCGACGAGTCCATGTTGGGACTCGGCGAGTAGGAGCTGGCAATGGAAACCCTAAATCTCGGGGTTTACACCTCTATTTAAAGGAGCCTTAGCCTCCTTTGGCCTCTTTATAGTATTTGAGAGCCCCTTAAAACCCTAATTCGTGTGTGTGTGCCTTGGTGTGGTGTTTGAAGCTTGGAGAAGAGAATCTTGGAGGAAGAAAGCTAAGAGTGCAAAGGAAATTGAAGCAAGGAATCGAAGGAGTGGGAAGCAGGAACTACCTCAGCTAGCATCCTTTGGAGGTATCAAAGTGACATCCTTATTTCCCTTTTTCCCTTTTGTTGGGTTTCTAGGGCTTTTTAAGGATTTTTAAGTTGGTATGATGAGTTATGGGCTAGATCTGAAGTTGTAGCTTCAGATCTGGACCCTCCTTGGATTCTAGAAGCATAAAGTCACAGTCTTGGTTGTGATTAAGGTCCCTATTGAGCATGAAGTTCCATTAAGAACGTAAAATAGACATTTAGAGCCTTTATAGCCATGCATGCACGTAAAGTTTACAACTTTACGTGATAAGCATGCCCCAGAAGCTTGGATCTATGAGTTAGAGTCGTTGCATGGCTTAAAATATGTTTGTATGGAAAAGAAGGACTGAATGGACTCGACGAGTCGCAAAGTGACTCAGCGAGTCACATGAAGATGGCCGTGAACTCGACGAGTTGGATGAACAACTCGGCGAGTCCGATGAAGATTGCTATAAACTCGACGAGTTGAAGAACAACTCGGCGAGTCGGATGAGTTTTCTCTTGTATATGTATGAGTGTGCATCCGTTGAGTTGCAAGGAGGGAACTCGACGGGTAGCCTTTAAGTTTGATCGAGAATCAAAGGAACTCGACAAGTCACTCCGATGACTCGACGAGCTGGAATGTACTTCAGGGAACTCGACGAGTAGCCAAGGGTACTCGGCGAGTTAAGGTCAACATGGACTGTTGACCTTGACTGAGGACTTTGAATTTGACCAGGGATTTACTAGTGGGTTATGGAGTACCTTATAAGGTTAAGGACTTATGAGTATGTTGTACTATGACGATAGGTGGTGGAGCCTGTGTCAAGTGATCCTAGAGTTGGAGTTTGCCTTTCGAGTCGACATCTGCGAGGTGAGTTATCCTCACTATATCGATAGGGTCTATGGCACCAAGGTTAGCCCTTTAGTTTTTATTGTTATGGTATGCTACATGTGGTTATGATCTGTTGGATCAGAATCGGGGTAGACAGTATGTTATGCTCTTATGATTCGTAGGGATTGGTATGTTAGTGACCTGCTAGGTCGGTACTCTAGTTACAAGAGAATTCTATGATTTATGATCAGCGTGACAGATATTTTTGATGTTTGTATATGCCTGTATGTGATAGTATGCGCACATGGTATTTGCTGGTGGTTGGCTTGAGGCAGTCCTGCTTTGTGCTGAAGGCCAATATACCCTATGAGCGGTCCGGGGAGACTGTTGGCTAACGTGGCGGACCAGTCATGCCGAAGGCTCGAGATAGATTCAGACGGTCTGTAGGCCCGGTAGGGCGGTCCAGTCAGGCCGACGGCCCAGTATGCATGATGATTGATTGATTATTACTGATATGGTATTGTCAATGTGGTATTGGTATTTTGGGGGTAGCTAACTAAGCCTCAGGCTTACAGTTTTCATTTTATTGTTTCAGGTACTTCAGGATATCATGGAAAGGCGAAGGCGTGACCGTACCGCTCCTCATCCTTATGTTATGATTTTTGGGACACTCTGATGGAAAATGATTTGAAAACATTTTGTAAACAATACTATTTGGTTTTTATCTATGATTGAAAAAGTTTAAATTTGGCGTAAAATTTATGGATGTTACAAGTTGGTATCAAAGCCTTGGTTTGAGTGAGTTGGAGGAACACTCGTGTGAATCCAGTCTCAAATCAAGGAGATTTTCGGAAAATAAGTTTTAAAATGGTTTTCAAAATAAAGGATGGAGGATGTAGAGGATACGATCAGCCGGAGCCTGTAAGTAAACCCAAAATACAATGCCGTTATTTGATATTCTGATATGTTAGAATGGCATGCTAGTGCTAGGCTAGGGATCTTCAGGAATCACATGATAGATTTGCCTGATTGCATGATGCCTATTAGCCTAGGGTTTCTTGTATGTGGAATTGACATCATAACTGTAGATGTTTAGTGTATGCATCACGGTTGTGCATAATAAAGACCTTATAGCCTGAGAGTGTTGATCCGGCCTTCAGGTAGGATTGGATATTCGAAAGTCTATTGGGTCCAGCATTATGTGCAGCTAGCACACACTAGCGCCGCAGAGGATGATGGAAGTTTCATGGATGTGCGAGTCGTGATAAGTGGTGAGACTAGATGCGAGATATTTGGTATTCCCCTAGAAGTGAGGGTTGGGCGCATTTCTATGTTAATGATATTGTTAGGGCGTTGTGGTGATATTTGAGACAAATATGGGTAGGTGTGGAAGGTAGTATGGGCCCGTACTACTGAAAGCACAGGACCCATACGTGTAGCAAGGAAATCACAACCCCTGGGCTATTTGGGGCTTTGGTATCCCGAAATTATGTTATTTATCTAATGACTTGTATATATTCCAGTATGGTGGTGACGAGACGTGTTGCTTCGGGATCCGGATCAGGATCAGGATCGGGGTCAGGAGACGGAGGGTTGGAGGTGTCGGTAGCACCTGAGCCCGTGGTTCAGATATGGACCGAGGAGTTGGATGCTAGGATCAGGGAGATCATGCATGACAAGATTGTTTCTGCGTTCCGAGCGCAGCTGCCAGAGATGTTTGGGTCGATTAAGACCGCGATGGTTGAGTATTTTGATGAGCGATATGCAGCTCTAGCAGAGACAGCTGCCCCTGCAGCCACTTTGGCTGTAACTGCGACATGGGTTGGAGGAGGAGCCGGCAGGGCTTTCCAGTACCGGGACTTCGATAATACGAAGCCCCCGACGTTTGATGTACACAGGATGCGATTAGGGCTATGAGGTGGTTATCTGACGTGGAAGGTTGTTTCTTCACGTGCTCATGTCCTGCTGACCAAAAGGTCAGGTGTGCCCTGAACCTGCTGAGGCTTAGGGCAAAGGACTGGTGGAGGCTGACGACTGGGTCGTATACTGATGATCAGCGGGCTGCTGTTACTTGGGAGCAGTTCAGAGATATGTTCCGCACCCGCTACGTTCCACGCGTTGAGCGGGAGCGGCTTGCGCATGAGTTTTTGACATTGAGACATGATGGGGAGTCTGTGATGGAGATTACCCGTATGTTCACGGAGAGGGCTATGTTTTGCCCGGAGTTTGTGTCACACCCCAAAACCATGAACGGAGGAAACATTCTGGGGCGGAGGACGTCATGTTCAGTATCACAAAAATGCAAAGTAGTAAACAAGCAACTACATCATCCATTGCATTAATAATATAGTTTCATACAAGCGTGTTCTGTCAAGTTATATAGACACCAAAAATATATATATATCAAAATAAAAGATGAGTCTTGAACGAGCTCCATCTTCTCAAACCTGGCACCTGTACCTGTCTACTAGTGACTTGAGAATACAAGTTATTTTGAAAGAGAGTATCAGCTTTAAAGCTAGTGAGATCATAAGTATATTAGTGTATATATTTGTATGAAAGTATTTGTAAGATGTTTTGAACTCTCCTAGAAAACCCTATGTTTTCTACTAAAAGTAGCCTTCTACCAAGGCATCTAGTATCTGTGTGTGTCTCTTTTAAGAGTGTGTATTTTCCCAAGTCCAACTATCATTAACCAAAAATATAGTTTTTACATTACCGTGCATCGTGTGAATGTTCACGAAGTGAATGTAATGGGAAAATATTATAGTACTGTAGTATTGTAATAAGTAACTACTGTTGTACTAACTACCTTAAACCAATTGTAATTTAAAGTAACACGTGATCGACCTGTATCCTGCTACCGACTCTAGTAAAACGACGATGTAAGACGCCGTAAGAAATGACATTTGGCACCCGTAGACTTGCAAGTCCCACTGTAGCGAGCAGCAAGGTGTAGGATAGTCAATCCAGTATAGATATATACGCAAACTCATACGCTCCCCAATTAAGGAGATTCTGGATACAAAAACGGTCATGACAGGTAGTGCCATGCCCCGTTTAGTGGCTCACATAACTGCATGAATGTATATGTAATGTATGTGCTAGTTGTATTGTGTGTTCTTTCTCTGTCTAGCCTGTATGTATTGTAATGTTCTGCGTGTACTAGCTGTAATGTGTGTTCTCTCTCTATCTAGCAAGTATTGAAATGTACTGTGTGTACTAGCTGTATTGTATGTTCTCTCTCTATCTAGAAAGTATTGAATCATGAATGAACTGACTCTTTGTATGATTCTTTGTTCTAGTAATAGTATTAGTAACTTCCTAAACTACGCCTATCGTAGTTTACTAGTAATATGACTTGTACGTATGAATGTATACCCTTGCTACCCAAGGGTATTGAATTGACTGATAACACTTTTATGTCTATATATGTATACATAATATATAACTAATATTTAGACGACCTTCAGACGACTAACCGATGCCCTAAAGCCACATCCAAACAAGGAAAAGGAGGTAAAACGAGCTAGCCTTCCTAAGTCCTTTAAACATTTCTTATATAACTATCACATAATTATTATTCAGCCCCTCTAGTTTAATTAATTACAATTGATCACAAAATTAATTCTTATTTAATTATTGACCAATATTAATTAAACAAATATGATTTCTCCTTTAATATTATTCTTATAACATATTAATAAATCATAATAACCTCTCTCTCTATTTATTTCTCCAATCAAGTTGCTTTGGTGAAGGCAACCCAAAAGGACCATGCACCATCGGGTCAAGTACATACCAAAATAGTTATGGACTTAGACACTAATCCAACAGTCTCCCACTTGGATAAGTCTAACAACTATTCTGCGTATGACTTCGGATCCCGATCTGCAATCGTAGCTTTCCAAAGCCGCTATCAACTCTGATCATATCAGATACGCATGTCCTTAGATAAGGGATCATATATTCCTCCATTCTAGATATCATATGAGACATGATTTCAAATCATTCTCTTTGTACTATATCTCGATTTCCGATTTATGACGACTGACTAATTGAACAAATCAAATTAGCCCTAGCCTGGCCGAGCATTTACGTTTGTCATCACTAAACCATCGAGGGGCCCAAAGATATCGCTTTTATCCTACCTTGGATAAAAGGAATGGATAAACTTTGATACAATGCTCGCTTGCACTCACTAACCAAATCACACACAACAATATGTTTTATAACACCAAGTTACTAGTGCGTTTACATATTATCAATGTGCAACCGATTTGCAAGATACAACTCACACATCTCGGTTTCAAGAATATAAGATGTTATCGTCTCACCAATCACTCGTGATACAATTCATGGAGTGATCTAAGTGAGTGTGGGTTTAATCAAATGCTCAAATTCTCATTCATAAGCACTCATGAACGTTGCAGCAAACATTTGCTTATGTCTAATACCTTATAGACAATCCACATACCAATTCATGACAGTTTTCATTCATATCTACTTCCAACATATGAACGACTGTGGCCCATTTGAATAATTCGATTATTCTTAATAAACTCAATTATTCTGGAAGTCAAAACATGCAAATGTGAAACACAAGAATAATACTAATCCCATATGGCCTCAAACCTTTGAGTATAAATAAAACCCCTTTTATTTATCACCATATCAATTACTCATTATTTGTCGTTTCGGGTAATCAACTTCTTACTTGAATTATTACACTTGTCCCATGCTCCTAGCATGCACACAATGTTTACCTATGGTTCTTACTTTGTGAAATAGACCAAATTGAGCACATTCCCAATCATTCTCATTTCACAACTCCAAATCCTTTTCCATAAGTGAAAGAATATCAAATTCTTGCTACTTATAGAATATGCTAGATTCTAACATTTTATGCAATTGTCCTTTCGTAATGTCACTGCACTAAAGTCACAAAGACTATTGCCAATGATATTACAAAGTCCTCTATCGGAGATTGTTACAAGACAATTCCATAGATGTGATGTCTCTCACTCAAAGTACTTTCTTTGAACATCCTTTTGCATAGAAGTTTCTAATCTAGTCATAGATTTCTCAATATTCAATTCCCAATATGGACACACTTCCATATGTTCCATATGACAACTCATTCTTAATAGAATCTTTTCTATTCATGATGAAGTTGATATGGTCCATCCAATATGGAAACATTTCCATAATTTCCATATGACAACTCATTCTTAATAGAATCTTTTCTATTCATAATAATGTCGATATGGTCCATACCATGCTTCTAACTACTCACAAGCGACCAATCCTCGTCAAACTTTGGATTGTCCTTTGATAGTTGTTTAATTGTTTTAGTCAAAACCAATTCTAGTCCATTTTCCCTCTAAATGCGCTCGACATTTGGAAAATTTTAGAATGGTCAAACATTAAAGCATCTGCAATCGATCCTATATCCGAAGCGTATGGGACACGACGTACAATGTTTTATTTGCTATGTTCTCAAAATTCGAATTGTGAAGAGGAATGCCGTAATCATAATCGAAATTTTAAGAACACACTATGTACCTTTGACTAAATTTATTAACATTTCTCAACCTAATCCTTTAGATTTGAAATGAAGCATAATATTCTCTCCCTTAATTATAGAAAAACAACTTTATAACCCTTACTACTTTGCAAGGTATAACTCTTGTTTTCTATAATTAATATTGCCAACTTGCAATACATGCCTTAATAATCATACAATCATAACATTTATGCTCCCACTATCATGATGATTATTATAAAAACATAACACTTATGCTCCTACTAGCTTCGATATGTATTCATAAACATCTTAACTTTTAGAAAAAAAACAATGCTTATTGAATTTCTTAAGTTCATGTTTCTAATACTTAGTGTTTTGATAATCCTTTATCAAGGTTTCTTGAACTTATACACCTTTGCCTTCGATAGTTCATATGTGTGTCTAAACAATTAAGACTAATTGCCAAACCTCACAATTCAAATTATGGAAAGGGATACCGTAACCATAATCGAATTCGAGAATGCAATTTTACAATCACTATCTTCTTAAATCTTTCTTAGTGAAATCATTTCTTCACAATCATTTTCATGAAGGAGGAAATCTTATGACACTTAGATTTGAGCGGTGTATGTGTTCCTATCCATGTGAATTTGTTGAAACTAAGGTTTACGACAAATTCAAACTCATATGGACCGAACTTTCTTAATCTTGATTTCTTGCCTTATGGTAGCACAGCTGCCCACCATGTCTTCCAAGTAGTTAAGCAGCTCACCCTTTCCTATCAATGTACCTTTCATTGATTAAGGTGCTTTGCCTTTTATGCGTTCAAAATGATAACTCATAGGACTCATATGCATAATTAACTCAAGTGGAACGGCACAGAAACAAAATAATGTCAACACGATAGGTTGTAAACCTCAACTCGTGTGCTAGTGATGATCGGTAAGGTTTATTTGATTTGTTCTTGAAACCTTTCAAGACCATTAAGACTCCCACTGACTCCTTGACATATAAGATTCTCTTGTCAAAACATTTCTTGACAAACAAATATTCAAGAGTTAATGTAGCTTTAATCAAAACTCTTCATAAATTGGTCCTAGTTGGTCTTTGTCTTATCCAAGACATCACAACTTTCCACATTTGATGAATGTTACAAACATTCTTAATACTTTTCACTCAATGTCACAATCTTAACTTTAAGACTTGTCATTGGAACGAAGTATGATTGACTTCTTGATTTAACCATTTCTTCAATTCTTGATTCCTCTTCTTAGACATACAATTGTACTAAGACTCATTTAGAGGATCAATTGAGATATGGTTCTTAATCATTAAGACCTATCATAAATCATAAAAGGTACTCTCCCTTCTTCTTAGAATGGAGAAACTTTTATCTTTCTGCCTACTTGATTCTTCTTATTCGTTCTGCTATTGATCTAAACCCTTTAATCAATTCAGAATTACACTTAATCTTGTAAGTATAATCATATTTACTAAACCTTTAGTAAATCATGATGAATATCTTTGTTACTCTTATGGTGGACTTGATCAACACGCAACTTTGTGTATTCGATCTCCAAGTCCTTCACTTGACACTTTGTCAATGAATTAGTCTAATTTCCAAATATGAGATTTCTCATTCATCGTGCAACCAAGTTGCATGATTCCAAATTTATGTCCAATTAAAACTTTGGCGATGAGAAACTTTCCCTATTTGGTAAATTCTCGACTTTTCCATAAACACCATAAATAAGAATCATATCCATTTGTTGTAGAAATATGCAAACACCAATTTTCATAACGATTTCATTGCAAGGAAATAAACAAATAAATAAATAAGTCAAACGAAAATTTATTTTATTTATAAAAGCAGCGGAAAACATTTGTCCTTACAATGCAAAATCCATTGGAAACAATCTATTTCAAAAGAAAAATTTCTAACAACTCTATCATAACCATCTAAGCTCAAAATCTAATCTTCAAGTCCATGCGATCAAGATCCATTCCTTGTGATTAGATTCATCTTGCTCTTTCACCAAGCTTCCTTTCTTTTCATCGATCCTGTAAAACATTCAAATGCAATCTTATTACATTATGTATTAAGAATTAATGAATAGGAACTTAATGGAGTTAGTGGATTTTACCTGAAGCGCAGTCATACTCTTTGACTCTCCCATCTTCTGGACTCTTCAGGCTCTTTGGGCAGACTTGTATCCAACGCCCTTTCTTTTGCCAGCAAACGCAGGTCGGTTCTCCTAGAACATCCTCGGAAGAATGGTCGGTTGACTTTCCCAACAAATACGCTCCATTGCTTCGCCAAATCATTTCTGATTCAGCAGCAATGAGCATGTAAGTTAGGTCAATGAGGTTGTCGTCATGATCCATCATATAATACTTTCTTTTGAACTCATTATCTGATTCAGGAAGTGACTGCAAAACCCAATTCACAGCCAACTCATCTGAGAATGACACACCCAACATTATCAACCTATCAATGTGTGATTTCATTCCTAGAACGTGCGCACACACGGGTTTACCATCTTCATGTTTCATTTCCAATAGGGCTTTAGTGATATTGATGATGGGTTTTGAGCATTCTAACACTTCCTAAGTGTACATGCAACCCTAATAACCTTGGATCTATTTTTGTCTAATTATCATGCTAAGTTGAATTCCAAGGCTATATTCCTATCTAGCATACATGGGGAACAATTTTAACTTGAATAATAGATAGAATAACTTACCTTGTTGTTGCTTGTGTTCCTTGAAACCTTGTGAGCCTAGCACCCCAAATGTGATGCCTCAAATGCTTCACACAACACCAAATGCTCTTGGAAAAACTTATGAGAGAACACACACTTCTTGAAATCGGCCAAGCCCTCTTTTTCCTTAGTGTAGCCGATTTTGGTGGAGAATATGATTCTTATATAGTGTTGACACATCTAGGGTTACACCATCTAAACCCTAATGTGTCATGACTCTTCATTTCCATGACCCATGGGTTTGTAAATCCCATGGAGCATCCATGGAGCATCCTATGGGTAGAACCCAACTTGATAATCCATGGAGCCTCTTAGCCCACTATACAAGATATGGATGATTTACATAATCAACCCATATATTTAATTAGTTCTCTTTTGACCACATAATTAATTCTAAATTAATTATTGATCAAACTAATCAAATAATATTATTAATATATTAGAACTTATAATAATATTAATAATCTCCAAGTGTTATTTCTCTCATTTAGTCTATCCAATTGCATGGTGCCATGCAACCCAAATGGACCATGCTGGGTCGGGTCAAGTACATACCAGAAATAGTTATGGACTTAGACACCTTATCCAACAGTCTCCCACTTGGATAAGTCTAATAACTATTACTGCAAGTATGACTTCAGGAACCGATCGGCAATCGTAGCTCTTTTCAAGGTTTCTCGAAACTGAGAAGATGATGGTACGCCATTTAAGATAAGTGATCATATAATCCTCTGTTCTAGATATCAGCCGGACAAATACATGGAACATTGTCTTGCTTATTGTCCAGCATTTGTTTCCCGATTTCCGATTTGTTTGACAAAGAACTTAATTGAACACATCAACTTAGTTCTGACCGGGCCCGATACATAGGTCAAAACAAAATCATCGAGGGGCCTAGATATCAGATTCTAATCCAAGAAGGAACAATTAAACTTCGACTCATATGTTTGTTCTACCACTCATTGAATTACACACAAGAGCACGATTTATAACATCGAGTTACCAATGTGTTTTCATACAATCAATACATAACCAACTTGTAAGTAACAAATTATATCTCTAGGTTTGAAGACTTATACGATATTACCGTCTCACGATCACTCGAGATAGAATTCCATGAAGTGATTCCAGTGAGCGTGGGTTGAGTCCAATGCTCAGAACTTATGAGCACTCATGATTGCTGTAGCCTTGTCCAAGACCTCTACAACCAAACATGACAGTCTTGATTCATACCTACTTCCAACATATGACTGACTGTGGAGGTTTGAATAATATGTTATACCAAACAAAAATTATTCTGGAAGTCAAAACATGCAAAAGAAATATAGTAAACGATCGACAAGAGATAGCAACACCTTACTCATAAATAAAACAATTTTTTATTCATCATCAAATGTCAATTACACTTTACAAATTTCGAGGTTATCTAACTACTAAAACTAATATCATCCTTCAGCCCTATGCTCCGAGCATGCTGAAGATGCTTAACCCGAGTCAGTCCCTTTGTGAGGGGATCTGTCGGATTCTCATCTGATGATACCCTCTTTGCCACGAGGAGTCCCTCTTCGATCCGATGTCTGATGAAATGGTATTTTCTGTCGATGTGTCTGGATCTCCCGTGATCCCTTGGTTCCTTGGCTAAGGCAACAACACTTTCACTATCACAGAAAATTTCCATTGGCTCTTTAATAGCTGGTACAACTCCAAGGTCTCCAATGAAGTTCTTCAGCCATATCGCCTCCTTTGCTGCCTCGCTAGCTGCAATATACTCTGATTCACAAGTAGAATATGCCACTGTCTCTTGCTTGGAACTCTTCCAAGAAATTGCTCCTCCGTTTAGGGTAAAGACCCAGCCTGACTGAGAGCGGAAATTATCCCTATCAGTCTGGAAGCTAGCATCACTATACCCTACTACTCTCAAGTCATCACTCCCACCGGGACCCAGTCCTTAGTCCTTCGTAGGTACTTGAGAATATTCTTTACCGCAGTCCAGTGTGCCTTGCCAGGGTTCGCCTGATACCTGCTAACCATGCTCAGGGCAAAGGCTACATCGGGTCGAGTACACGTCATAGCATACATGATCGATCCTACAGCCGAAGCATAAGGTGTTCGACTCATTTCTGCTATCTCAGCCTCAGTGCTAGGGCTTTGTGTCTTACTCAACCTGGTGTTACTCTGGATGGGTAACTCTCCTTTCTTGGAATCCTGCATGCTGAATCTCTTCAGCACCTTATCCAAGTAGGTACTCTGACTAAGTCCAATTAGTCTTTTACTCCGATCTCTCAAGATCCTTATCCCTAGAATATAGGCAGCTTCACCAAGGTCCTTCATAGCGAAACACTTCCCAAGCCAGGACTTTACTTCCTGCAGGCTTGGAATGTCGTTTCCTATGAGTAGTATGTCATCCACAACCAATACCAAAAAGCTAACTATACTCCCACTAGCCTTGACATACACACAAGATTCATCTTCACTCCTAGTAAAGCCAAATTCCTTGACCTTCTCATCAAAGCAAAGATTCCATCTGCGAGGTGCTTGCTTTAATCCATAAATGGATTTCTCGAGTTTACACACTCTATTAGGGTACTCGTTGCTGACAAAACCTTCTGGCTGACTCATGTAAACATCTTCAGCCAACTTTCCATTAAGGAAAGCGGTTTTGACATCCATCTGCCATATTTCATAGTCATGAAATGCAGTTATGGCTAACAGAACCCGAATAGACTTAATCTTGGCTACCGGAGAAAAGGTCTCATCATAATCCACTCCATGAATTTGAAAGAAGCCCTTTGCAACCAGTCTAGCCTTATAAGTGTGTACTTTACCATCCATGTCGGTCTTCTTCTTGAAGACCCATTTGCACCCTACTGTCTTACGACCTGGTGCATTTTCAACCAAGTTCCAAACTTGATTGTCATACATGGATTGTATCTCGCTATCCATAGCCTCTTTCCATTTAGCAGACTCGGGGCCTGCCATGGCTTCCTCGTAGCTGTTAGGGTCATCTTGACTTACTAGTGTCCCATCACTAATAAGTGTCTCACCTTCTGCAGTAATATGGAATCCATAGTAATGCTCAGGTGCACTCCTAACTCTCGCGGAACGCCTCAGAGGTACAGGTTTGTCAATTGGCTCAACAGGAGTTTCCTCCTCAAGTTGAGGGCTAGAGTTTGAAGTTCCTTCACCACTTGATTCTTGAATTTCTTCAAGATCAATTTGCCTCCCACTGTCTCCTTGGCTTAT
Organism: Lactuca sativa; assembly: GCF_002870075.4. Lineage (NCBI taxonomy): Eukaryota > Viridiplantae > Streptophyta > Magnoliopsida > Asterales > Asteraceae > Lactuca > Lactuca sativa. The sequence goes on along the minus strand of NC_056627.2, from coordinate 127,204,405 downwards.
AAACTCTCTTTCTCGAAAGACTCATCTTCTTGCTACAAAGACCACATTGTCACTGGGTCTGTAGAAGAGGTAACCAAAGGATTGATGTGGGTAACCGATGAAAATACACCTCTCGCTTCGAGGTTCGAGCTTATCATGAGTCTCACGTCTCACGAAAGCCTCGCAACCCCAAATCTTGATGTGGTCTAGTTTAGGTACTTTACCAGTCCACATCTCGTGAGGAGTTTTGGCAACTTTCTTTGTAGGGACTAGATTAAGAATATGGGCAGCAGTCTCTAAGGCATACCCCCAGAATGAGATTGGTAGCGAAGCTCGACTCATCATGGAACGAACCATATCTAACAAGGTTCGATTACGCCTCTCAGCCACACCATTCAACTATGGTGTCCTGGGAGGTGTCAATTGTGAGACAATCCCACATTCCCTAAGATAGTCAAGGAACTCTGAACTAAGATACTCACCACCACGATCGGATCGAAGCTTCTTAATGTTCCTGCCCAATTGATTCTCGACTTCTTGTTTAAATTCCTTAAACCTCTCGAAAGTATCTGACTTATGCTTGATTAAGTAGACATATCCATATCTACTGTAATCATCAGTAAAAGTCAAATAATAACGATTAGCATCCCTTGTGGCATGTTTGAATGGTCCACACACATCCGTGTGTATAAGGTCCAACAAACCTTCACCCCTTTCACACGAGCCTGTGAAGGGTGACTTAGTCATTTTTTCAAGTAAGCATGATTCGCAACTATCATCTGACTTTAGGTCAAACGACTCCAAGACTCCATCCTTTTGGAGTTGGCCTATGCGTTTCTTGCTTATATGTCCAAGGCGACAATGCCATAATGATGCTTTATCCAAGTTATTATTAGTAGTAGAATCAATACACAAAACATTATTTCCTAAGTTATCTACAACAGACACAGCTTCATACACACCATCACAAGGTAATGCTTTAAAATAAAGAACATTATTAAAGAAAGCATCAATAGAACCAACTTCATTATTAAACGAAAAGGTAAACCCTTGTTTGTACAAAGCATGAAAGGAAATAATATTTCTTGCCATTCCTGGCGAGTAACAACATTTATTCAAATCTAAACTAAACCCACTACTTAGCGATAAAGTATAAACTCCAATCTTGGTGACAGGTAAAGCTTTCCTATTCCTCATGATCAAGTTTATTCTTCCTTGCTCCACATCCTCACTTCTTCTTAGTCCCTGCAAGTCACAACAAATATCAATACCACAACCGGTATCAAGGACCCAAGAATTAGAATGGGGTGAGTTATTAGAAATGATAGTGTAAATACCTACATGGTTGGGTTTGACTTTCCCATCCTTCACATCCTGTTGGTACTTTGGGCAGTTCCGCTTCCAATGAGCCTTTTCATGGCAATAGAAGCATTCAGCCTCTTTTGGGTCAGAAGAAGGAGTAATGAAACCTTTCTTGGTTCCACTTGAAGAAGAGCCATCAAGGGTCCGAGCCTTGGTACCCTTCGAAGATCTCTTTCTCTTCCTCCCTCGACTTTTCCCGATTGCCAAAACCGGAGTTGAGTTTGGAGTAGGAGTGATAGCAACCGACTTCCCCTTAAGACCTGTTTCTGCGGTCTTGAGAAGTCCCTGAAGTTTGCTGAGGGTGACTTCTTCCTTGTTCATGTGATATGTCATGCGGAATTGATCATAGCACGATGGTAAGGAGTGCAAAATGATATCTATTGCAAGATCCTCCGGGAAGTTCACATTAAGCTTCAGCAAATGATCCACATACCTTTGCATTTTCTGCATGTGGCTCGTGACGGATTCCCCGTCCTTCATCATGGTTGTTATCATGGAGCAGATGATTTCATACCTCTCTTGTCTTGCACTTTGATGGTATCTTTCCATCAAATCTTGGTGCATTTCATAAGGGTAGAAATCCTCATAAGACTTTTGGAGTTCCGCTGTCATCGTGGCCATCATGATGCAATCCACTTTCGTAGCATCCCTTTCATGTGCCCGAAAGTCAGCGATCTCCTGAGGAGTTGCAGTGGTCTCATCAATCTCCTTAAGCTCCTTGTCAAGGACATATTCTTTGTCCTCGTAGCGGGTAATCATTCTGATGTTTCTGATCCATTCATTGAAGTTGGATCCATCAAAGGTAACTTTCCCACACAAGTTCATAAGGGTAAAGGAGCCATTAGGATTAGAGCCAGAAGCATTGTTGAAAGACATCTGAAGAAAAGAGAACAAGGTTAGTTTAGATATAAGAGAGTCCTTAATAAAACACCCAAATGTAATATTAAGGCTAGGATCCAATCACAATATAATATAACTTAGAAGAGGTATGCCGTAATCTAAGCTATATCATATTTGAAAGGTAGGTGAATGACGATTCACCAATTTCCACCACGAAAACCACAATATTTTAGTATTAGGTTTTTGAATGGTTCTTAGAAATTCCTAGATTCTTTGAGATTCAATGAACTTTTCAAAGGCATGTTTCAATCTCGAGTGTGCCCTCCAAGTTTTGTGACTGGGATACCGAGGATCACAAAACGAGGTGTGAAGTAACCATGCAAATCACTTGGTACCCTTAAAGTTTATCACTCAATCGATGTGCCGGTAAACCACACACGCTCCATCGATACTATAATAAACCCTAAGTCACCCTTTACCTACCTTGTTAAGTCCAAGTTAGTGTGCCGGTTAACCACACACGCTCCACCAACGACTTAATCAAAGTGTAAAGTGTAATTTCATGGAATAGCACCTTATTCACATTTTTCCTAAAGTAACTAAGATTGGGAATTTTAATAAAACATTTAGTTACTTTATAATATTCATCATACTTTGAATGAGAATTTGTAAGTCCTTGTCTTACCCGTTCGGCTAACGACCCTCCACCGGTCAAGCAAGCGGTGGGTGAGAGTGGACACCCATTAAGTCACCATTTTATAGGCAACAACCTTATACCCACCTTATAGACCGGCTTCGTGAATGAGGCATACTAGCGGTAAGACGACTTTGTTCTTATACATATATATATATATATATATATATATATATATATATATATATATATATATATATATATATATATATATATATATATATATATATATATATATATATATATATAATTATTAAATCATAATAATATAAGTATAAGGGTTGAATTTTAACTTTTAAAATTCTAAGGGTTGGAACTAAAGTTTTAACTTAACTTTACTTGTTCCTAAACTTGAGGGCAAGTTTTGTAAACTTTCAAAACTTTTCATTTCTTGTAACTTATGAGTTTAATAGAGTAATAAAATGAGGACTTTTCATTTTTCCTAACTCTTGTGTTCTTTTAATGGTTTTTAATCCAAGAGACTTTTGGTTTTCCATAACTTGAGGACAAGTTATGGACTCCATTAAAACACATTATGATCAAGAATTAAACTACCACATAGGTTACAAATAATTCCTATGATCATCTAAACATCATAAGAACAAGAATATGAATATGAACACCTTCAAGAATCAAAATCACATTTAATCTTTGTAATTTTGATAACTAGTAGTTGTAAATGAGTTAGAAAAGACATTACACCTTCTAAAACAAGTTTTCAAGTACCAAAACAATTTAGGGTAATGTTTCTAATCCATTTCCAGCAACTGAAGTCGAAATTCTGCACTCTGTCGACTCTACTCGCCGAGTGCATAAATCTACTCGCCGAGTAGGTTGAAGATACAAGTGAACTCGACGAGTCCCCCCATGGACTCGACGAGTCCAGCAGTCAGACAGCAAGTTTTTCGACTTTCTTCAACTTTTAAGCACAAATAACAAACAAACAAGCCTAGGCTCTGATACCACTGATGGGTTTTGAGCATTCTAACACTTCCTAAGTGTACATGCAACCCTAATAACCTTGGATCTATGTTTGTCTAATTATCATGCTAAGTTGAATTCCAAGGCTATATTCCTATCTAGCATACATGGGGAACAATTTTAACTTGAATAATAGATAGAATAACTTACCTTGTTGTTGCTTGTGTTTCTTGAAACCTTGTGAGCCTAGCACCCCAAATGTGATGCCTCAAATGCTTCACACAACACCAAATGCTCTTGGAAAAACTTATGAGAGAACACACACTTCTTGAAATCGGCCAAGCCCTCTTTTTCCTTAGTGTAGCCGATTTTGGTGGAGAATATGATTCTTATATAGTGTTGACACATCTAGGGTTACACCATGTAAACCCTAATGTGTCATGACTCTTCATTTCCATGACCCATGGGTTTGTAACTCCCATGGAGCATCCATGGAGCATCCTATGGGTAGAACCCAACTTGATAATCCATGGAGCCTCTTAGCCCACTATACAAGATATGGATGATTTACATAATCAACCCATATATTTAATTAGTTCTCTTTTGACCACATAATTAATTCTAAATTAATTATTGATCAAACTAATCAAATAATATTATTAATATATTAGAACTTATAATATATTAATAATCTCCAAGTGTTATTTCTCTCATTTAGTCTATCCAATTGCATGGTGCCATGCAACCCAAATGGACCATGCCGGGTCGGGTCAAGTACATACCAGAAATAGTTATGGACTTAGACACCTTATCCAACAATTGAACCTTTCAATTCTTCGATCTTGTGGGTTAGGGAGAACAATAGGAGGAGGAGGAGGAAGTGAAGCATGATTTCTTGTTCCTCGATTGAATTGTGGAATACCATCTTCATGTGGAAAGCTTGTTCCACAGGATTTGGGAAAACCATAGTTGTCGAACTTTGACATCTACAAAACGGGAGAAAAATAAATTAAAGTTAGTTGATAGATTGAGTCCTTAGTAAATCACCCAAATGAGATACTAAGGCTAGAACCCAACACAATATTCTACAACTCGGGAGAGGGATGTCGTAACCCTAATTGCAGAATATTTGAAGGTAAGTGAATGACGATTCACTAATTTCCACCACGAAAAACGAAAAAGAAATTTAAGTTTTAAATCTATGAAAACTCCTAGATCCTTTGAGATTCATTGAACTTTCAATGGCATGTTTAAATCTCGATATGCCCCTCTTGTTTGTGACTGGGATGCCGAGGATCACAAAGCGGGTGTGAATAACCATGTAAACTTACATGGTGCCCTCACATGTTACAGTCACCTATTCGATGTGCCGGTAAACCACATACGCTCCACCGAACTATGACAAACATTGAGTCACCCTTTGCTACCTTTGCTTAGAACCATTTAGTGTGCCGGTAAACCACACACGCTCCACTAACGTCTTCGCAAGGGCACAAAGTGTAATTTCACGGAATTGCATCAATTCACTTTTGCCTAAGTAACTAAGATTGGGAATTTTATGAAAACATTTAGTTACTTTAATAACTCATTATACTTATAATGGAAGGTTTCGTCCTATCCTACCCGTTCGGCTAACGACCCTCCACTAGTCAAGAGTGCGGTGGATAAGAGTGGATACCCATTCAATCGCCATTTTATAGGCAATTTCCTTAAACACCCCTTATAGACTAGCTTCGTGAATGAGGCCTACTAACGGTAAGACTGACTTTTACTCATACATATATATAATGTTAGACTTTTAATGTTATATATATAGTATAGGGTATATTTTACACTTTTAAAATACTATGTGGTTAATTTTAACAATTACACTTTTAATTCAATTAAATGGTTAACCTTAACTTTTATGGATTTATTAAATCTCTTTTAATTATACACCTTAATTAATTAATAAAACCATAAGGGAGTGATTTGAACCTTTTCAAAACTATACTAGGGTTTTAGAATTTAACATTCCTAATTAAACTTTTAATCAACTTTTAAATTCCAAAACTTGAGGGCAAGTTTTGAAACATTTCAAAACATTAGGGTTTAGAATTTAAATATACATCAAAATTAAACTATTTAATCAAAATTTAAATTACAAAAGTTGAGGGCAAGTTTTGAAACCTTTTTTCAAAACATAAGGGTTTCAACTATTTAAATTTCAAAACAACAAAACTTTTGGGTTCAAATTTAAACTATAAAAACTAAGGGGAAAATATGAAACTTTTCATAACAACAAGGATCAAATAATTTAAATTAACATTTAATCACATAATTATCCATATTTGATTTGTTTAATGATTTTTTGCAAAACGATTTATCAATTTAGTCAAAAATAATTAATCAATTATCTTATAAGGAAACAATTATCTTATTAATTGATAAATATCTTTTATTAGATCAAAATTATAGTCAAATATATCATATAATCGGATTAATATTGATCTAACATGATAAGGTAACTATGCCAATGCAAAAACAGCAAGAAATCCCGAGATTATCCTCATCTGACGAGTTGACTCGTCTAGTCAGGCTTGGACTCGTCGAGTCACCTTGGACTCGGCGAGTTCAGCTATGTACTCGGCGAGTCCAGCCTCTAGAAACCCAAAAAACGAATTTTCAAGATATCTAATGCATCAATACAATTGAAACCAAGCTAGGCTCTTATACCACTGATGGGTTATGGTTATAAGACATCCTATGTGCTCATACAAACCCTAATGCTTGGATCTAGGTTTCTCTATTGTACATGCTTTGAATCCAAGACTATAAACCCTAATTCTAGCATATGGAAATCAATATTAACATATAACTAGGTTTATGATATTACCTTGATTGTTATGTAGCAATAACAATCCCAATTCCTCCTTGAATTGACTTTGGAAGGCTTAGAGTCACAAGTGTCACTCCTCTAATGGCTTACAAACACCAAGAGCAAATGGAGAAGGTATAAAGAGAGAGGAGAGAGGTAGGAATTCGTCCTTAGGACTTCTTGGGAAGGCTTGGACGAATTCATGAGCCTTAGGGGGTTTATATAGGTGTAAAGATTAGGGTTTTAGTCCTTATCCTTATCTAGTTGCTTGCCCACCAAGCAACCATAAGATAAGTCTTAGAAACCCTTATCCTAGTCGAATTCTAAGGCATTATCTCTTTAAATTCGTTCACCCTATATATAAGATAATCCTTACCTTATTTTTTAACTATCACATAATTACAATTCAGCCCCTCTAGTTTAATTAATTACACTTGATCACAAAATTAATTCTTAATTAATTTTTGACCAATATTAATTAAACAAATATGATTTCTCCTTTAATATATTATTCTTATAACATATTAATAAATCATAATAACCTCTCTCTCTCTCTATTTATTTCTCCAATCAAGTTGCTTTGGTGAAGGCAACCCAAAAGGACCATGCACCATCGGGTCAAGTACATACCAAAATAGTTATGGACTTAGACACTAATCCAACAACCTTAAGGTGAACAACTTGGTGTCATAATCGTCTTAGTGACCATCTTTATGACAACCCGTTTTCTTGGTGAAAACAAACCCTTTTCTTGGTGAAAGACAACTTGATGAATATTTTGTGTTCTTTACTTGTTTAGTTAGTTTGTTCTTGTTTATTATACTTGAAGGGTATCCGATCAATACAAACTTTCAATTGGTATCAGATCGGTTTCTTGATACATTCTAGTTATCGTAGTTGGTTAGAATTTTTTTTCTAAGATTTGTTCATAAAAGGTTAGAAATTGTTTCTCTTGTAACCATGAAAAAAAGGAAGAAACTTTCGTTATTCAATCATTCACCAGATTTGATGGCTATTACAAATATGTTGATGATGATGAAGAAGAAGAAGAAGAAAAGAGTTCATTCAACTTAAGATAAATTTGATCATAAATTTTTAAAGTGAGGAGAAGAAGAGAAGGGTTCAAAAATCTTGAAGCAAAAGTCTTTCTTTCATATCAGAAATCTTAAGAGAAAGTGAGATTTAGATGGATCTCTTCAAGATTTGTTCAAATACTAAAACATTGTGTTTGATATTCTAATGTTCAGAGATACCACCAGGTAAGTGTTTTTAAAATTTTTTTTGGTCTCTAAAAATCATTTGCTAAAATCTGAAGATGTTAGGAAGAACTTAAATATTTCAAAGTTCTGGTTGGATGTCACTCTTCCTCACTCTCTCTGGGAAAAAGTAAGATTTGTTGTATATTGTTTGTGCAAAGTTTTTTTTAATGACTTTTATTAGATTTTTCTTTTTAAGTTTTGTGTACATTTTTTATCTTTGAAATCATTGTGTGATGGTTTCAAGTCAAAAAGGAAAATGTAGAAAAGATGAATGGAGCTTGTTGGTCTGTAATAACCTGCTGTTCTAGGAATTTTGTTTGAAGCTGATGAGACGTTTACACTTATAGTTTTCATGCTGATGTGCTTTTTGTTTGGATTCACACGCTAGATGAAGGATGATCAAAGTGATGCGGGTCCTTATATTTCTCTTTCTTGAAAGAAACATGTGTCTGATCAGGGCTGGTCCATTGATTTTTGATACCCGGGACGAGATAATAATTTTATGCCCTTATATATGTACCGTACGATAAACAAAACATATATATATATATATATATATATATATATATATATATATATATATATATATAATTTTTATAAAATACAAGTACAATAAATTTTATAATCAAACAAATAATACAAAAAAACCCTACAAAAATCACAAAAAAAGTTATCTTTATATTTTTTGAAACAAAATCATTTTTCATTTTACAGTAATCAAAATTTTATAAAAAAACAACTTTTGATACTTAAAATTACTAATCCATCTTATCTTTATTGAGTCATGATACTTCAAAGGCTTTAAAGACCTTGTATACGATTAGCCTCTTCGTGTTTTTTTTTTCATTTTGTATTTTGAGCACCTGATGGTTTTTTCAAGGAAACATATTTAAAACTCAAGAAATATAGATATTAAAGCTAAACAAAGAAAGATCCAACCTAACAAAAGTTTATGTTTTTGTTTTCACTTTCAAGATGTCAAATGATCCTAAAAATGAATCTTAGAATCAGAAATAGGAATCCATTTTTCAAAACTATTGTCTAATAGCAACAATTAAGTAATTATTAACCTTCTAGTGCTCTACATCAATCATACTCACCTAAATTATATGGTATGCCTCCTGAAATAAAAAAAAGAACATAAATCAGAAATTGGAATGAGAAAATGATATCATAAATATGAGAAATAAGAATCCAAAAATCAAACTAATCCAATCCAAAAATCGAAAACCTCACAAATCTTCATATTTTCGGTGTTAGCTTCAGAAAAATTAAATAGAACTCAGAACACATCAAACATAAAACTGAAATTGGAATGAGAAAAAGGGAATCCGAATAAGAGAAAAAAATTTAGAAATCAAACTCACCCAGTCCAGAAATCGAGTATGTTTACTCCAGAAAAATATATATAGAATTCAGAATATAATGAACATAAATCGGAACTTGGAATGAGAAAAAGAGAATCAGAATAAGAGAAATAATAAATCACAAATAAAACTCACCCAATCCACAAATCGAAAACCTCACAAATCTTCAGGTTTTTGGTGTTTGCTTCAGAAAAAGAAATCGAAATCAGAATACAATGAAGACAAATCAGAAATTGAAATGAGAAAAACGGAATCAAATTAAGAGAAATAAGAATCCACAAATTATACTCAACCAATCCATAAATCAAAAACCTCACAAATCTTCAGATTTATGGTGTTTGATTCAGAAAAAAAAAAATCGAACTTAGCATACAAGAACTCAAGATGTAACGCCCCGATTATCAGGTATTGCTTAAATAAGAATTATTGGGTTAAGCTCTACTCGACGAATTGGTTGACCTACTCGTCGAGTAGCAGCTAGATGAGATCGCGTTTTAAGTGACCTACTCGACGAGTCCATGTTGGGACTCGGCGAGTAGGAGCTGGCAATGGAAACCCTAAATCTCGGGGTTTACACCTCTATTTAAAGGAGCCTTAGCCTCCTTTGGCCTCTTTATAGTATTTGAGAGCCCCTTAAAACCCTAATTCGTGTGTGTGTGCCTTGGTGTGGTGTTTGAAGCTTGGAGAAGAGAATCTTGGAGGAAGAAAGCTAAGAGTGCAAAGGAAATTGAAGCAAGGAATCGAAGGAGTGGGAAGCAGGAACTACCTCAGCTAGCATCCTTTGGAGGTATCAAAGTGACATCCTTATTTCCCTTTTTCCCTTTTGTTGGGTTTCTAGGGCTTTTTAAGGATTTTTAAGTTGGTATGATGAGTTATGGGCTAGATCTGAAGTTGTAGCTTCAGATCTGGACCCTCCTTGGATTCTAGAAGCATAAAGTCACAGTCTTGGTTGTGATTAAGGTCCCTATTGAGCATGAAGTTCCATTAAGAACGTAAAATAGACATTTAGAGCCTTTATAGCCATGCATGCACGTAAAGTTTACAACTTTACGTGATAAGCATGCCCCAGAAGCTTGGATCTATGAGTTAGAGTCGTTGCATGGCTTAAAATATGTTTGTATGGAAAAGAAGGACTGAATGGACTCGACGAGTCGCAAAGTGACTCAGCGAGTCACATGAAGATGGCCGTGAACTCGACGAGTTGGATGAACAACTCGGCGAGTCCGATGAAGATTGCTATAAACTCGACGAGTTGAAGAACAACTCGGCGAGTCGGATGAGTTTTCTCTTGTATATGTATGAGTGTGCATCCGTTGAGTTGCAAGGAGGGAACTCGACGGGTAGCCTTTAAGTTTGATCGAGAATCAAAGGAACTCGACAAGTCACTCCGATGACTCGACGAGCTGGAATGTACTTCAGGGAACTCGACGAGTAGCCAAGGGTACTCGGCGAGTTAAGGTCAACATGGACTGTTGACCTTGACTGAGGACTTTGAATTTGACCAGGGATTTACTAGTGGGTTATGGAGTACCTTATAAGGTTAAGGACTTATGAGTATGTTGTACTATGACGATAGGTGGTGGAGCCTGTGTCAAGTGATCCTAGAGTTGGAGTTTGCCTTTCGAGTCGACATCTGCGAGGTGAGTTATCCTCACTATATCGATAGGGTCTATGGCACCAAGGTTAGCCCTTTAGTTTTTATTGTTATGGTATGCTACATGTGGTTATGATCTGTTGGATCAGAATCGGGGTAGACAGTATGTTATGCTCTTATGATTCGTAGGGATTGGTATGTTAGTGACCTGCTAGGTCGGTACTCTAGTTACAAGAGAATTCTATGATTTATGATCAGCGTGACAGATATTTTTGATGTTTGTATATGCCTGTATGTGATAGTATGCGCACATGGTATTTGCTGGTGGTTGGCTTGAGGCAGTCCTGCTTTGTGCTGAAGGCCAATATACCCTATGAGCGGTCCGGGGAGACTGTTGGCTAACGTGGCGGACCAGTCATGCCGAAGGCTCGAGATAGATTCAGACGGTCTGTAGGCCCGGTAGGGCGGTCCAGTCAGGCCGACGGCCCAGTATGCATGATGATTGATTGATTATTACTGATATGGTATTGTCAATGTGGTATTGGTATTTTGGGGGTAGCTAACTAAGCCTCGGGCTTACAGTTTTCATTTTATTGTTTCAGGTACTTCAGGATATCATGGAAAGGCGAAGGCGTGACCGTACCGCTCCTCATCCTTATGTTATGATTTTTGGGACACTCTGATGGAAAATGATTTGAAAACATTTTGTAAACAATACTATTTGGTTTTTATCTATGATTGAAAAAGTTTAAATTTGGCGTAAAATTTATGGATGTTACAAGTTGGTATCAAAGCCTTGGTTTGAGTGAGTTGGAGGAACACTCGTGTGAATCCAGTCTCAAATCAAGGAGATTTTCGGAAAATAAGTTTTAAAATGGTTTTCAAAATAAAGGATGGAGGATGTAGAGGATACGATCAGCCGGAGCCTGTAAGTAAACCCAAAATACAATGCCGTTATTTGATATTCTGATATGTTAGAATGGCATGCTAGTGCTAGGCTAGGGATCTTCAGGAATCACATGATAGATTTGCCTGATTGCATGATGCCTATTAGCCTAGGGTTTCTTGTATGTGGAATTGACATCATAACTGTAGATGTTTAGTGTATGCATCACGGTTGTGCATAATAAAGACCTTATAGCCTGAGAGTGTTGATCCGGCCTTCAGGTAGGATTGGATATTCGAAAGTCTATTGGGTCCAGCATTATGTGCAGCTAGCACACACTAGCGCCGCAGAGGATGATGGAAGTTTCATGGATGTGCGAGTCGTGATAAGTGGTGAGACTAGATGCGAGATATTTGGTATTCCCCTAGAAGTGAGGGTTGGGCGCATTTCTATGTTAATGATATTGTTAGGGCGTTGTGGTGATATTTGAGACAAATATGGGTAGGTGTGGAAGGTAGTATGGGCCCGTACTACTGAAAGCACAGGACCCATACGTGTAGCAAGGAAATCACAACCCCTGGGCTATTTGGGGCTTTGGTATCCCGAAATTATGTTATTTATCTAATGACTTGTATATATTCCAGTATGGTGGTGACGAGACGTGTTGCTTCGGGATCCGGATCAGGATCAGGATCGGGGTCAGGAGACGGAGGGTTGGAGGTGTCGGTAGCACCTGAGCCCGTGGTTCAGATATGGACCGAGGAGTTGGATGCTAGGATCAGGGAGATCATGCATGACAAGATTGTTTCTGCGTTCCGAGCGCAGCTGCCAGAGATGTTTGGGTCGATTAAGACCGCGATGGTTGAGTATTTTGATGAGCGATATGCAGCTCTAGCAGAGACAGCTGCCCCTGCAGCCACTTTGGCTGTAACTGCGACATGGGTTGGAGGAGGAGCCGGCAGGGCTTTCCAGTACCGGGACTTCGATAATACGAAGCCCCCGACGTTTGATGTACACAGGATGCGATTAGGGCTATGAGGTGGTTATCTGACGTGGAAGGTTGTTTCTTCACGTGCTCATGTCCTGCTGACCAAAAGGTCAGGTGTGCCCTGAACCTGCTGAGGCTTAGGGCAAAGGACTGGTGGAGGCTGACGACTGGGTCGTATACTGATGATCAGCGGGCTGCTGTTACTTGGGAGCAATTCAGAGATATGTTCCGCACCCGCTACGTTCCACGCGTTGAGCGGGAGCGGCTTGCGCATGAGTTTTTGACATTGAGACATGATGGGGAGTCTGTGATGGAGATTACCCGTATGTTCACGGAGAGGGCTATGTTTTGCCCGGAGTTTGTGTCACACCCCAAAACCATGAACGGAGGAAACATTCTGGGGCGGAGGACGTCATGTTCAGTATCACAAAAATGCAAAGTAGTAAACAAGCAACTACATCATCCATTGCATTAATAATATAATTTCATACAAGCGTGTTCTGTCAAGTTATATAGACACCAAAAATATATATATATCAAAATAAAATATGAGTCTTGAACGAGCTCCATCTTCTCAAACCTGGCACCTGTACCTGTCTACTAGTGACTTGAGAATACAAGTTATTTTGAAAGAGAGTATCAGCTTTAAAGCTAGTGAGATCATAAGTATATTAGTGTATATATTTGTATGAAAGTATTTGTAAGATGTTTTGAACTCTCCTAGAAAACCCTATGTTTTCTACTAAAAGTAGCCTTCTACCAAGGCATCTAGTATCTGTGTGTGTATCTTTTAAGAGTGTGTATTTTCCCAAGTCCAACTATCATTAACCAAAAATATAGTTTTTACATTACCGTGCATCGTGTGAATGTTCACGAAGTGAATGTAATGGGAAAATATTATAGTACTGTAGTATTGTAATAAGTAACTACTGTTGTACTAACTACCTTAAACCAATTGTAATTTAAAGTAACACGTGATCGACCTGTATCCTGCTACCGACTCTAGTAAAACGACGATGTAAGACGCCGTAAGAAATGACATTTGGCACCCGTAGACTTGCAAGTCCCACTGTAGCGAGCAGCAAGGTGTAGGATAGTCAATCCAGTATAGATATATACGCAAACTCATACGCTCCCCAATTAAGGAGATTCTGGATACAAAAACGGTCATGACAGGTAGTGCCATGCCCCGTTTAGTGGCTCACATAACTGCATGAATGTATATGTAATGTATGTGCTAGTTGTATTGTGTGTTCTTTCTCTGTCTAGCCTGTATGTATTGTAATGTTCTGCGTGTACTAGCTGTAATGTGTGTTCTCTCTCTATCTAGCAAGTATTGAAATGTACTGTGTGTACTAGCTGTATTGTATGTTCTCTCTCTATCTAGAAAGTATTGAATCATGAATGAACTGACTCTTTGTATGATTCTTTGTTCTAGTAATAGTATTAGTAACTTCCTAAACTACGCCTATCGTAGTTTACTAGTAATATGACTTGTACGTATGAATGTATACCCTTGCTACCCAAGGGTATTGAATTGACTGATAACACTTTTATGTCTATATATGTATACATAATATATAACTAATATTTAGACGACCTTCAGACGACTAACCGATGCCCTAAAGCCACATCCAAACAAGGAAAAGGAGGTAAAACGAGCTAGCCTTCCTAAGTCCTTTAAACATTTCTTATATAACTATACATACATAGGAATGCATTTGACAATATAAAAGTATAAAAAGAGTTTAAGTAAAAGTATTTGACAAGCAAAAGAGTTTGTAAAATAGTTTGAAGCAAAACAGTTTGATAACACAGTTTGAAAAGTATGAAAACCACTTGTTTGGTAGTTATTAATCACATGTTATTGATATAATAACTATAATTATTCAACTTGTAACCCCCCCCCCCCCCCCATAAAAGCATTTAAAAACATTTAAAAGGTAGATTTAAGGGGTATGAACTCACCTATAGTGAGTGGTATGGATGAACTGATGAAACATGATTGCTAGGTGTCAAGTGAAGTCTTGAACACACATAAGGATCCTAGTTAACATATGATACCACATATATGTATCCAATTAGTCTTTAAACAACTAATCAACAAAGTTAAGACATCCTAGGACATGCTAAACACCTTATATAAGTGTTATAAGTCCCAAGGATTGCATCTAAGTGTTGTAGGACATTGCTATTGAGTTTAGGGTTCAAGGGAAACCCCTAATATGAGTTTATGGTTTTGTGACCATCACTCATTGATTTTACGGTCGTAAACTCATGCTCCTTTGACCATGAGTTGCTTTGAAGCTCTACAAGTCCTTAGAAGCATGTCCACTTGAAGTGCAAGCCTATGGAAGGGATTAGGGCACCATTTCACTCCTAAATGGAGTTTACGATCCTTGGACCATTTTCATTTGGGTTTACGGTCGTAAACCCCTATGGTTTATGGTATTTTGATGTTTTCAAGCCCTTAACTCATCAAGGAATGGATCTATGCAAGTTTCCAAGGCTTAGGAGGGACTAGGGCACACTTTGGCACCCTTTTTAGGGTTTACGGTTCAAGAACATCTTGAACCGTAAACACCTTTGATCCTAGGTTTCTTGGGTGATTTCTTGATGTTTAGAAGTGTAACAAGCGTTAAGATACTCTAGGATATAAGTACTTACTAGATAGAGGCTTGAAAAGGTGCTAAAAGTCCAAGAACACTAGTGTATGTTCTTGGTATTCTTGGTGAAACTTGAAGATCTAACCTTTTGGAATGATTTCACGGATGGAAGTGTGTTAGATCACTAGATTAAGTAATATACCAACTTAATAGGGTTAGAAACACTTACAAGTTGAAGATCTAGGAGGAAAAGTCGGATGCTACTTGAGAGGATTTGAGTTCTAACTTTGAAATGGTGAAAAAGTGTGAAAAATAGTTAAGTGGCATATATATAGTCACTAGGGTTTACGGTCCAAATACCATTTGGGTCGTAAACTCCAAACTCTTGAAGTTTTTGGAACTCTATTGTTGTACAATAAACCCTAGGGCATCCTCTCTCCTGAAATCTCCCGAAGTACTAACTTAAAAAGACTCAAACTTAATCCAAAAAGCTTGAAAGTTAGTAGAAATTGTTCTGAATTCTATTGAATTGAAATGTTGTATGGAATAGAAATTTCAGGTTGTCACAGTTTGCTTCAGAGCAGTCTCAGATGACTCGTTATCTGAGTATGCTCAAGACTGATATTCGACAGTTTGTGTCTACACAACGATGTGATACCCTCCCGGACCTTCAGAAAGTCGCGCGGCGGCGTGCGCTAGAGATAGAGCTGCAGCTGAAGGAGCAGCGTCAGGCACCGGCACAATCTCAGCCGACACCTAAGCGGTCTAAGACCGCTGATACACGGTCCGGGGGTCATCAAAGCCGCACTTTTAGAAAGTGTGGCAAGGCTCATTCGAGGGTTTGTCGAGCAGGAGGTAGGTGCCACAAATGTGGAAAGGAGGGAACTATGCCAGGGACTGCCGTCAGTCCGCCCCTCCAGCACATATGAGGATTTGTTACCATTGTCATCAGGTTGGTCATGTGAAGACCGACTGTTCGCAACTCGCCGCCAAGCCGGCGCAGGGTTCCGCGCCAGTTGCTGTGAGGATTGGAGATGGGAGGCCAGTTAAGGCGGAGCCTCCGAAGGCTCAGGGTTGCGCCTTCTAGCTCACGGCCGAGGAGGCCAAGTCAGCACCCGATGTGGTTGCTGGTACGTTTTCTATTCTCTGTCTCAGTTATTGTATTCGTGTTATGCTTATTAATTGTACATGTGATTAGGTACGTTTTTAGTGAATTCTTTGCCCGCTTTGGTATTATTTGACTCGGGGGCGAGTCGATCATTTGTATCTCAGACCTTCTCTAGAGGATTCAGTGTGCCGATAGATAATCTTGAGTGTCCGTTGTGAGTTTCGATCGCCAACGAGCACGGGGTCTTTGCTTCTTCGGTCTTCCGGGGATGCGAGTTGGAGATTTTCGGAGTGCCCTTCTCGATAGATTTGATTCCTATTCCCATGAGGGATGTATGCGTGATTATAGGGATGGATTGGCTTAGCCGTTTTGGCGCCATGATCGACTGTGAGGGGCAGCGGGCGGTGGTTCGAACCCTAAGTGGGGGAGAACTTGTAGTATATGGTGAGGGTACCAAGTTGGGATCAGGGTTTTGTTCGGCAGCTAGGGCTCGACAGTATATTCAGCACGGGTGTGCCGGTTATTTGGCGTATGTTGTAGATACGCGGGTTAGAGAGCAACTCTCAGTTTCTGAGGTCCCAGTGGTGAGGGGGTTTGCTGATGTGTTTCCGGAGGAGTTACCCGGAGTGCCTCCGGAGAGGCAGGTTGAGTTCAGGATTGACCTAGTGCCAGGTGCCGCCCCTATCGCTAAGGCGTCGTACCGACTGGCACCGCCAGAGATGCAGGAGTTGTCATCCCTGTTGTAGGAACTGCTGGGTAAGCAGTTTATTCGTCCGAGTAGTTCACCCTGGGGAGCAGCGGTCCTTTTCGTCAGGAAGAAGGACGGTTCGCACAGGATGTGCATTAACTATAAGGAGCTGAACAAGTTAACGGTGAAGAACCGTTATCTGCTTTCGAGGATAGGCGATCTTTTCGATCAGCTGCAAGGTGCATCTTCGTTTTCCAAGATTGATTTTGAGATCAGGATATCACCAGGTTAAGGTGAGGGAGGAAGACGTGGAGAAGATCGCGTTTCGGACTTGTTATTGTCATTACGAGTTTGTGGTGATGCCGTTTGGACTCACCAATACGCCAGCAGTGTTCATGGATCTGATGAACCGGGTATGCAGACCGATGCTTGATCGCTCCGTCATTGTGTTTAAAGAAGATATTTTGTTGTACTCCAAGACTCGAGAGCAGCATGAGGAGCATCTCAGGGAGCTACTGGAAGTTCTGAGGCGAGAACGGTTGTATGCCAAGTTCTCGAAATGCGAGTTTTGGTTATGGGAGGTCCAATTCCTCGGACACCTCGTTAACCAGGAGGGGATTCTAGTCGATCCGGCCAAGGTGGAGGCGATTATGCAGTGGGGACCCCGAAATCTCCCTCTGACATCAGGAGTTTCTTGGGTTTAGCAAGGTATTATCGAAGATTCATTCGTGATTTCTCCAAGATTGTCGTACCCCTCACTCGTCTAACGAGAAAGGGGTGGATTTTCGGTGGGGCCCTGAGCAACAGAGGGCGTTTGAGACCCTCCGGTAGTGTTTATGCGAGGCGCCGGTGTTAACACTCCACGAGGGAGTGGAGGATTTTGTGGTATTTTGCGATGCATCCATCACTGGCTTGGGGGCAGTCCTCATGCAGAGAGGACAGGTGGTAGCCTACGCATCGCGGCAGCTGAAGCCGCATGAGACGAGGTACCCCACACACAATCTTGAGTTGGGAGTAGTGGTTTTCGCTCTCAAGATTTGGAGGCACTATCTGTATGGGGTCCATTGCACTATATACACGGATCACAAGAGTTTGAGACACATCATGGATCAGGCGAACCTGAACATGAGGCAGCGCAGGTGGCTGGATGTGGTAAAGGACTATGATTACGAGATCCTTTACCATCCTGGTAAATTGAATGTGGTTGCGGATGCTCTGAGCCGCAAGTCAGCTGGGTCGTCGACCCCAGCCAGGTGTATGAAGATAGCGGTGGATTCCACACTGGTGGGTTTGATAAGGGATGCTTAGATTGAGGGCATGAGACTAGAGAACTGGAAGTTGGAGAGGATTAAGGGCGAAAGCGCCCGGTTTGTTCAGGATAGCCGCGGATTGTTGACCCGTTACGGTCGGGTTTGGGTTCCGATGTCCGAAGGGGTCCGGCAGACAGTGATGGAGGAGGCTCATAAGTCTCGTTTTTCGATTCACCTGGGAGCCACCAAGATGTACCGTGATTTGAGTTCGAGTTATTGGTAGCCTGGCATGAAGCGAGATATCGCTTGGTTTGTTGAGAGATGCTTGACCTGTAGGATGGTCGCATCAGAGATCGCATGGTAAGTTGCAGCCTCTGGAGATTCCCATGTGGAAATGGGAACGGATCGCGATGGATTTCATCACGAAGTTGCCGAAGACGGCAAGGGGGTTCGATGCTATATGGGTCATCGTGGATCGATTGACCAAGAGTGCCCATTTCCTAGCCATACGGGAGAGTTCGTCGGCAGAGAAGTTGGCTGACCTGTACGTTAGAGAGGTTTTCTCTCGTCATGGGGTTCCGGTTTCTATCGTTTCCGATCGAGATATCAGGTTTACTTCTTGTTTTTGGCAGAAGTTCCATGAGGAACTGGGTACACGACTGCATTTCAGTACAGTGTTCCATCCGCAGACTGATGGGCAGAGTGAGCGGACCATTCAGACCCTCGAGGATATGTTGAGGGCGTGTGTCATTGATTTTGGTGGGAGTTGGGATTCCCACCTACCGCTTGCAGAATTTGCCTACGACAACAGCTATCATTCCAGTATCGGCGCCCCGCCTTTCGAGCTGTTGTATGGGCGGAGATGTAGGACCCCAGTCTGCTGGGGTGAGGTTGGGCACAGGGTGATGGGTCGGACTGAGGTAGTTCTGCAAACTACCAAGATGATACAACAGATTAGACAACGACTGCAGACCGCTCAGAGTTTGCTCTTGAGTTGCACAAATTTATTTAGGAGGAACTAGTTCCGCCTTTTCTAACATTTCACTCAATTTCGTCATATTCAAAGATTTCGCACACCCACATACCTACAACCATAAATCATATAACAACAACTTCATCAGGTGATAGCAATGGAGGATTTTGAATGAAGATTAGAAGGGTTGATGAAAAAGGAAGAGACGTCATGATGTTTTTTTTTTTTAATTATCAAGGGTATTTTAAGGATATGGAATTAAATTAGATGAGATAGAAGAATGGAAACACATGTCAAAATTTTAATGGAAAAAATTTATCGACACAAGAAAGCAATTTAATTTCAAGGACACAATAACATTACAAAACAATGAAACAAAGTCCAGACTCCAGAATTATAAAATGATTCATTTTTACCAAAAAAAAAAATAAATAAAAAATAAGTTATCAGGTGAAGACCACCCTCCGTAGTCAACCGCCAATCCACCGAGTGACCCCAAAAGTTCCGTAGTCCCAATCCATCTTCACTCTCTCTCTCTCTCTCTCTCTCTCTCTCTCTCTGAATACAATGAGGGGGCACGATTGGATAAATTCAATGTTACCAGATGAGTTGATCCTGGAGATCTTCCGCAACCTCGATTCGAAGTCGAGCCGGGATGCGTGCTCTCTCGTTTGCCGGCGTTGGTTGACGCTCGAACGTTTCAGCCGCGACACGATCCGAATCGGTGCCTCTGGTAGCCCGGATGCACTCGTTGACCTTCTCGCTCGTCGTTTTCCTAATGTCACCAACGTTTACATCGACGAACGCCTCTCTGTCTCTCTCCCCGTTGATTTCGTGAGTTCTCTTTTCCCTAAATTGATCTGCTTTTTAGGTTATTATCTATATGTTAGGTCAAATTATTGATTTTGGTGTATTGAGATTCCTGCATAAGCGTGTAGTGGGATTGGGTTTGTCTATATGAAAAAAAAAAGTAATCTCCATCGGTTTATGTTATAGTTTTCATACACTAAAATGGTGCGATATAAGTTGAATTCCTACACACCGAGGAGTGGATGTTGAAATAATTTAAACCGGTTAGGAGAATTATTGAAGATCTTATGATTTTTTTTTTCTCTTCGTTTTGGAACAAGCAGATTAGGAGTAATAATCTTGTAAAACGATACATAACAATTAATTACATATTGCATCTTAATCTTACTTAATCAGGTCTAACAGCCCCAGATCCGTATTATTGAACAAACCATGTCTTTCTTGCTTTAAATTACATTGTCTTGGAGGTGATTTAGATCGGAATAAACTCAATTCTGCATTAAGAAATGATTCTATCTTACTCGGTTACTTACTTGTGACTAATGAAATCAGGGAAGAAGGCGCAATCCTAGTCACTCTGCTCTTTCATGGCTCAGGCTTCATTTTGTATCTGAGAGAAGTGAGCCTGGAGGTAGTGAATCAGATTCATATTGTATATCAGATGCTGGTTTGACAGCTGTTGCAGATGGATTTATGAAACTTGAGAAACTGAGCCTCATATGGTGCTCCAATGCCACAAGTGCAGGCCTCAGATCTGTAGCTGAGAAGTGTAGATTTTTAAAATCTTTAGATTTACAGGTAAATATCTCTTTTCACTGTGAAGTATGAGAATCACTTTGGTTGTGTTTTTAAGTCTGAATTGGAGGCCTTAATGAGTATCATGTTAAAAAAACGTGTGACTTTATAAACTCTATACATCATCTGTCCCTAAATGTACATTCTTGGAATAAATTGCTTGTTTATCACAAGAAATAACAACATACTTTCATTATTTGTTTATTAAATCTCCCACTTTCGTTTCTTCCTATTTAAAAATTGTACTTTGAGAAATCTACCCAATTATGGCAATGTTGTACATATACATAGCATTTTAAGTAGAATGTTGTAATAGAAAGAAATGGAAGTAGAATATGCTATTGCTAAATGTACTTTCTTGGAAAAGATCTTGGATTAAATTTAAGAAATAGAAATCTAATGTGACTTATAGTTTTTTTTTTTTCTTTTGAAAGGGTTGCTATGTTGGAGATCAAGGTCTAGTGGCTATTGGCAAGTGTTGCAGACAACTAGAAATTCTAAATTTAAGATTTTGTGAAGGTTTAACCGACACTGGTCTGGTTGAGTTAGCCTTAGGATGTGGGAATACTCTGAAATGGCTGGGTGTTGCTGCATGTGCTAAAATAACAGACATTTCATTAGAAGCTGTTGGATCTCATTGCAGTTCTCTTGAGACATTATCTTTAGACTCTGAGTTTGTTCACAACAAAGGAGTCCTTGCTGTTGCAAAAGGGTGTTCTCTTTTGAAGAATCTGAGTCTTCAATGCATTAATGTCACAGATGAGGCTTTAACTGCTGTTGGTGTCTTTTGTTTGTCACTGGAGTCTTTGGCTCTCTACAGTTTCCAGAGATTTACTGATAAGTTAGTTTCTCTATTGATAGATTTATATCATATCTTGTTTTTATACTTGTTCATCCATATTTGTTGTTGAAACTTGAAATGTCCTATCTTAAAGAATTTGAGCTAGTTTTAATTCTGTTTTGATAATTTGAAGTTATACACTTATTGTTCCACTTGAAGTTGAATATTTTAGGTGTTGTAATGTAATTATGTATATTTATTGTCTTATTAGGAGTCTTTGTGCCATTGGGAAAGGATGTAAAAAGTTAAAGAGTTTGATGCTTAGTGACTGCTATTTCCTGAGTGACAAGGGATTAGAAGCAGTTGCAGCTGGTTGCCTTGAGCTTGCACATCTTGAAGTTAATGGTTGCCACAATATTGGCACATATGGGCTTGAAAGCATCGGAAGATCTTGCATGTAAGTTTTGTGAACAATGACAATGATACCCCCAACAATAAGAGGACACAATATTAGTTTTCTCTTTTCCTCTGTTATATTTAAGAGTCATTACTTGTGTCACCCTCTTTTCCTCTTCCTTATTGATTATGGATCTATCATGTGCACATCAAATGACATAAATGCCCTCCTCATCCTTATCATCAAAACTAGCCCTAGAAAACTTTCCCCATCCCAAGTAAGAAACACAACCGAAATCCTAGATATTTTAATAAGAAAAAAATAAAAAAAAATGGAAGTGTAGCTAATGCTTTAATAGAAAGAAATGAAAGTACAATGTTATTTCTTGCATTTTAATCTGTACAAATACGTTTGCAGGCGTCTTACAGAGTTAGCTTTGCTATATTGTCAAAAAGTAGGAGATGAAGCCTTATCTGAGGTTGGAAAAGGATGCAAGTATTTGGAAGCTCTTCACTTGGTGGATTGCTCAATCATTGGTAATGAGGCCATATACAGTATAGCTATGGGATGTAGGAATTTGAAAAGGCTTCATATACGCAGATGTTACGAGGTATTTTGCATTTTTTTTTTTTAAATTTCATTATGTTTTTGCTTATTCACCCCTTCTGACTTTTTGAGAAATCCAGTTACTACAATATTGTACTATCATTAATATATGTGTGTGTGTGTGTGACTTTTTTCATAGGTTGGGAGCAAAGGAATTATAGCTGTTGGTGAAAACTGTAAATACCTTACAGATCTCAGCATTCGGTTTTGCGATAGGTAAATTTTTTACAATTTCTGTTACAACATCCTGCTTTCATTTTTTTCACTCTACCTAGTTATAACAGTGAAAATATAATCAACAAATAAATGAAAGTACATTGCTATTTCTTGCATTTAACATATGTAAAATGAATAATACACTGGCAGGGTAGGGGATGAAGCTCTGGTTGCCATTGGGAAAGGCTGCCCTTCTTTACGTCATTTAAATGTCAGTGGGTGCCACCAAATTGGAGACAATGGAATAATTGCCATTGCCAGAGGTTGCCCTCAACTAAGTTATTTGGATGTCAGCGTGCTTCAGGTCACATCAAAATGAATGACTATTTTGCCCTCCTCATCTTTCCGTATATATATTAATTAATTTTAATTATTAAACTTAAAACTGATCATAACGTAACCAATTATATCTGTTCAGAATTTGCGTGACATGGCTTTGGCGGAGGTAGGTGAAGGGTGCCCTTTACTAAAAGACATAGTCCTCTCACATTGTCGTCAAATTACGGATGTGGGTCTCTCCCATCTTGTCAAAAGGTGCAAACTCCTCGAATCCTGCCACATGGTGTACTGCCCGGGTATCACTGCAGCCGGGGTCGCAACCGTAATTTCCACCTGCACCAATATGAAAAAGGTTCTAATCGAGAAGGCAAAGGTCAGCGACCGCACTCAAAGGCGGGCAGGCTCCGTCATCTCCTATCTTTGTGTTGATCTCTAGTTCGGGCAGGTACTCATGTTACTTTGACCGCTTTTACATGTATACCTTCTCTGTTCTTTTTTTTTTTTTTTTTTTTTTTTCAGACTGTTTATTTATTATATACATGGAGCATGTGTTAAGTAGTTGGAAGAGTGTTGCCATTTTATTTCGTATTTTTGTCTAGTGTGTTGTAATAAGGTGATCCCAGTGTATTTGTTTTTACGTATGATTTATTCGTGTTGTCTGATATTTGTATGGCATTGTTTGTTATATTATAGTATTATATATTATATTGGATAAGAAGATAGGATAGGACTCGGCTTGATACTACTTACCTGTTGGACAACTTTTCTGGGCTTGTTTTTTATGAATGAGGAAAAGGCATTCGTATTATTTGTTAAATTTGTAAACAAATTGATTGTCCAAGACTTCATTATTTGATTTCTAAGTACTCGGTGACCCAACTAATAAAAAAATCGAGCAATGTATATAAAAGACTATAATTTGACCTTTTTTTTTTTTTTTGCAAATTAACTATTATACTGTTTTTCTGTCGATAAAAGCCTTTCATTTTATAAAGATATTTCCATTCCGACCGGGTTGACCTACTATTTGCTGATTAAAAGTTTAATAGCATGTGTTCCTGTTGGTTTCAACGCCCCCTACAAAACACCTTTAGTTTGTTTATCTTTGGAAGAGGTTTAAAAATATAATATAAAAAGGTGAGGTTGCTACTCACCTAAAATCGCAAATTGTAATTCACTATACATGTGAAGTGGAATTCAAGCTCATAACGCCCTTTTGTTAAAATCTAGGCACTACGTTTATTTGGATGTGATGAAGAAATGAATGCGTTGTATAATGGGCTAAAAAAAGGGTGTGGCCGAGGATTTAACTTTCTTAGTAGAGGTCAAAATGGACTTTGTCATTGCTTTTATAAATATAGAAATCGAGTAAACTGACAAATACAGGTAGTGTTTATATAAATATGAACATTTTTCTTAGTATTTGCAAAATGACCACCAACTATGGAATGCAACATTTCGGAGTTAACGGTGGTTCGCATGATATGAGGTTTGAAATCTAACACTTGTACATTCCGAACTGAAAAGTTCATTCCAGATTTCAGTTCTGACATTTCGGAGTACTGTTCCAGAGTGTCAATAATATGGTATTTATATTGCCCTTTTTGCTCACGTTTGAGAAAATCTTTATATCTAGACCGCATACAACTTTATGGTACTAAAAAATTGAGTTCGTATAATCAATATTTTAGAGTTCATGTTTCTAACGGAGGGAACATGAGCGAATCAACGGATAAGTATATTGCTTCAGACTACACATGTTATGATGTAAATTTAACTAGTGATATCAACTTTTCTTGGTTTATTATGTTGGTTGATTCGACGTCCGGGTTACATACTAATCAAATATATAAATTAAACGTAGTTATGTAGATTATTGATGATGGTGATTTCAAATATTGCATTTGTTTTATTAGTAGTCTGCCCCCTAACACAGTATAATTGTTTGCTGTTTAATCATGTTATGGAAAGTGACATGAATCAATTTTCATGGGAAAAACGTTCTGGTAACAATAGGTCTTCCGGTGTTGGAAGTAACCAAATTTATTATTTATTAGCTATGGCATTGAATCAGGTTCCTTCTTACAATGAGTTTGTAGAAGTAGGTGACGTTAAGTAGAAAGGTAAGGTTGTTACTGATATTAGTCCAACATTTGATACTGATGAGTCAACAATTGATCATGCAAAATTGATGATGTTGCTTCTCTGAATTTTTTGGAGATGAGATTGAATCTAATGAAAAGGAAACTGGGCCTAAGGATGAAAGTGAGTCCAACCCCGACCCGGAAAACCCGGAAATCGGTTCACGATTTTTTAGGACTGAAAACCAGACCAGTATAAAAGAACTGGTTCTGGTTCGGTTCTAGGTAAAGTGGGTTTAGAACCGGAAAACCCTGAAATATCAAAGTGGGTCGGGTGGTGTCGGGTAAAGTGAGTTTAGAACCGGAAAACTAGAATTTTTTTGGTAATTACTTAATCGGTTGAACTTTGTAAATTTTCAATTTTGATATCCCAACTTCGGGGGACTATAAGTCATTGAAAATTAAACCAAAAATAACAAAATTATTGGATTGGGTGCCTAAGCCAATAACTAAATTGGTATATACTTGAATTGAAAGCAAAATCCTTTTTGAGCTGCCCTCAAAACTAATAATTGGCAAAATGACTTTTTGGAGAGAAATGTTGATTTATTGGTTTATTATATTATTAATAAATAACAATAAATAAATTGTTAATATATAACGAGATTAATATATTAATTAGAAATAATATTATTTAATTAATAAATAATCATAAATTAATTTGAATTAATTTTGGGATTAATTGGATTAATTAAAAGTGCAATGACTTAAGCTTTAAGTGTTCAATTGAACAATTGAAGGATTCTAGATACTTCCTAGGGGAAATAAATTTAGGAGCCTCCTAGAGTTTCTAGAATGTCCCATGTGAATAATAAGGAAACTAAATAAAGCTATATTTGAAATAATATTATATTATTTCAAATTAGGGTTTCTAGGATTTTCCTATCAGCTATAAATAAGGCCCCTTGGATTCCTTATTTTCGTCCCATGCATACTAATAACTAGAAGAGCTGAGATTTTGCTTCCGTCTCCTATCTCATCTCAAGTCTTCCATTTCTAGGGTTTTGGTACAAACTATTAGAGACATCATAATTTTGGTGTTGGCTTTCCAAGCAAATTGAAGAAAGGAATTCTTGATTATTTACAACAATAATCAGAATTTATGTAAACCCTAATCCTTGTAATTTAGATTATAGTAGGTTTGCCTTAGGGTTTATGATGTTCAATAATTTATTGCTTTCAATAGAAAAAACTTAGATACAAAGTAGGTTGCATGTGAACTTAAGGGTTAATTTGTTTTCACCACATGTATTAATTATTACCTATAAAACCTATCAGTGGTATCAGAACCATAGTTTTCAATTGATTATGCATAATGTTGAATAGATCAAAATTAGGGTTTATAGAAATTAAACCTTAAGAGCTTGAAATTTCGAAAATGGCTAGGGTTCTTGAAACCCTAGCCTCCACCCCTTAAATCTCAAAAATAGTTAGGGTTCTTAGGTTTTATCCACTTTGCTTAATTATTGTTTTAAAAGCCTTAAAATAGAATAAGTAAAAATTGGATAAACAATACCTTAAATTTCGAAAATTAGATAGGGTAATGGATTAGGATTAATTTTCAATTATTTAATTAATTGTTTAATAGTAAATAATTATTTAATCCATAAATGATTTAAATTAATTTAATTATTAGTTAATTAAAAGATAAAGATTAGATCATAACTGGTTTAAATTTAATTAAATTAAAAAGTTTAATTTAGACAATTAAAAGTTTAAATTGTATTTTGAAATGTTTTAAAATACACCTTATATATATATTAGTAAAAGTTAATTACTATATATATAAGAAAATTCAGTCAAATCAATAGGGGCCTCATTTACGAAATCATGCTATAAAGAAGGTATAAAGAAGCGACCTATAAAATGGTCGTTAAATGAGTGTCTATTCTCACTCACCGCTCTCCCGTGTAGTGGAGGGTCGTTAGCCAAACGGGTTTGATATGACATAATCTCATTAAAAGTATAATGATATAAAAGTATTAGAACCTTCTTTAAAAATCACACTCTAGTTACTTTAGAAAACAAATGTGAAAAGTATGCTAATCCATAAAAACACACATCATGCTTTATATGTCGTTAGTAGAACATATGTCGTTAATCGGCACACTGTAACACCCCGAATCTCAAGTATTAATTTCAGTCTTAATCTTTCATATTGAAAAGCATACTCGACGACTTGGATGCTCTGACTCGTCGAGTAGTAACGCGGTTGGACCACAAACATAAGTGACTAACTCAGCGAGTCGGAGGACAGACTCGACGAGTTGGAGCTGGAATGAGAAAACCCTAATTTCGAGGTTTTGCACCCTATTTAAAGGACCTTAAGTCCCTTCTTTCAGCCTCCTTATATCTAGTTGACGGCTAAAAGGAAACCCTAATCGATTTATACTCCATTCTTGAGTGTATGAGGAACTAAAGTGTGTTTTGGTGCTTTCATTAAGAGAACTGAAAGCTTTAGAGGCTTGGATTGAAGAAGAGGAAGTGGATCTGCCATCTACATCGTTTTGGGTGCTAGCCTGAGGTAAAAAGCTTGTAACTTGACCTTTTCATACTTAGATCTCTTTATGCTAAAATTAAGGCCATTTTAACTTGTCTGGTGCTCATTTCGGGTAATGGTCATGATCTGAAGTAACAACTTCAGATCTAGACTCATCTTGGTTCTTATGGTCATAAAGTTCCAGCCTTTAGCAAGATAATGCCTTATCCTCACTTAGAACATCTTCTCTAGCTTGATTTTGGTGTAACATCCTTAAAATTCGAGCCAATTTAAAACTTTTTAAATCATTTAAAACCGTTTAGTTATTACATTTTGCTTTCAAAATAGTTTAAACATCGGAGTTCCCAGAAATCAAAATCATCAATCGAATAAAAGTGTACGGTCACGCCTTCCCCTTCCCGCGGTCATCCGCTGAACCTGAAACAATAAACTGAAACTGGCCCTAAAGCTTAGTGAGTCACCCCCAAAATACCCATACACACAACAATACACATACAATAACAAACATCATACTATGGGTCCAATCATCCATCAGGATGGAATACCCCAAGCCCTCAACCATTGGGTTGGAATGCCAACATACCGATACACTTCACATAACACATATACAACTAACAACATGTATTGGGTCCACAGTTGTACAGACTGGATTACCCCTGGGCCCACAGTGTGAGTTTGGATTGCCTTCCGGGCCCAAAGCTCACAACTGGATTGCCATCGAGCCCACAATACGAGTCTCCATCAGCTCGTATCTGGAATGCTCTCGGGTTTGTTGGTTACCGCACGAAGCAGTTTCACCTCAACCCATCCCACATAATATGTCGACGTATAACACAACTAATGCACATACATATAATCACATAATACTACAGGTAGTCCTACAGATCTACCTAACTGACATAGCAACTAACATGAAACACTAAATCATACTCAACATAATACCAACTGCTAGGATATCATATCCAATGGGCCGACCTTGGTGCCTTAGACCCCTTAGTATAGTGAGGATAACTCACCTTGCAACTGACGCACTGAAGTGATAAGCTCCACTCTCGGATCATTGTCACAACTGCAACACCTATATTCACCATAGAACCATACTTATAATTTCCAATTTCCCAAAATGCTCCCAGAAGTCAACTAGTCAACCCTTGGTCAAAGTCCAAGTCAATGGTCAAGGTCTGTAACGACCAAAAATTTTGAGCAAATTTAAAACATTTTATTTCATTCAAAAACCATTAAGTTCATACATCTTATTTTTCAAAATATTTTAAACATCAGAGTATCCCCCAGAACCATATCACATGAATCATAAAACATGAGGAGCGGTACGATCACACCTTCGCTTTGCCACAATCTCCTGAGTACCTGAAACAATACACTGAACTGTAAGCCCGAAAGCTTAGTGAGTTACCCCCAAAATACCAACCACATACAACCATAATCATAACATATTGTATCACAATACAGAACATCCATGCCTCTCAAGTCTTCAGCGTGACTGGTCCGCCCTCAACATGCCTTCAGTTCACCTGGTCCACTCTCTGAGTCTACAATATGACTGGATCGCCCGCACCGGGCCTTCAATCTATCTGGATCTATCCGAGCCTTCAGTATGACTGGACCGCCATACGGGCCTACAATCTATCTCGACCGCTCGTAGGGTATGTTGGCCTTCAGCACAAAGCAGGACCGCCTCAACCCAAACATCAAGCAAATAACCATGTGTACATATAACAGGAAATCACATAACAGTCCATAGGAAAACAAATAGATCTAGCAGATCATAAAGCATAACATCATCCTTACCAAGATATCGACCTAACCGGTCACTAACATAGCATCATCCTATATACCAGGATACTGACCTAAACCAGGTCACTAACATAGCATCATCCTATATACCAGGATACCGACCTAAACCAGGTCACTGACATAACATCATCCTATATACCAGGATACCTACCTAAACCAGGTCACTGACATAACATCATCCAATATACCAAGATACCGACCTAAACCAGGTCACTGACATAATATTGTCCCAATTACCAGGACGCCGACCTAACAGATCAATAAGCACATCAACAATATGAGTACATATATCAGATATAACTATCTCACAGATCATCGATCATAGAAATCTCTCATGACCAAGGCATCGACCTAACCAGGTCACGAACATACCAATCCTAACGGATCACATGAGCATAACAACATACTGTCTATTCTGATTCCAATCTAACAGATCATAACCACATGTAGCATACTGTAACCAAGATAACAACTAAAAGGGCCGACCTTGGTACCTTAGACCATATTGATATAGTAAGGATAACTCACCTGAAATTGCTGACTGAAGAGATAAGACCAAGCTCCTCCGACCTCCAACACGATCGCCGCCACTGAACACTACCAAAGTACCAATTCCATAAATACCAATATTACCAAAGTACCCTTGGAAGTCAACTGGTCAACTCTTGGTCAAGGTCAACGTGACAACCCGAAATTTATTCCATCGTTGTAACCCACTTTCCGCTAATAAAATAATTTTTATTATTATTCCAATAAAATTTTGGGGTTAAACAAATAAAATAATGTTTTATTTTATATTCATATTCATTGAAATAAATAAAACACATGTAATATCTTTAATTTTGTTTGGGAAAAATCTAGTTTACAACGCAAGCCGGGCTATGACTGCTTAATCGGGTAAAACTTTAAACCTCGTTTAACATAAGTATCGGGTAGTAGTACACCGGGTACAACACTCAAGCCCTATATAAGGGTGAGTGGACATTCTTTTGGACCTTTTACCACCCTATACATACTCTCTCTCTCTCTCTCTACTCTCTCTCCTCAAGGTCGATTTTCTCCAAAAACCGCAAGTTTCCGCTCCAAATCGTAAGTTCTCTCATCCTAGCTTGTTCTAAAAATCATTACATGTTGATATGGCTTGAAAATCATCCAAGAAGGCCAAGGATAAGGATTTTATGGCCTAAGAACACTCTTAGGCCGTAAACCCCTAAAAGTGAGCCAAATATGCCCCAAATCTCCTCCTTAGGCTTAAAAATTAGCTTAGAACTTAGCCTTGAAGTATTTTAGACATTAAACACCAAGTTTAGGGGCTTGAAAGAGGGTTTACAGCCCAAGAACATTCTTAGGCCGTAAACTCCCTCAACCCATGCAAATCAAGCCTTAAACCCCATTTTAGCCTTATACCTTCACTTAGAAATTGTTAGGAATGAGCAAAGGACCTCAAAAACGAAGTTTAAGGGCTGTCCAAGAGTTTACTACCGTAAACCATGGGGTTTACGGCCGTAAACTCCCAAGGAGTGGTCCTAGGACCGTAAACTCCAAGGGAGTACCCTCCTTTAACCCTAAACACCCCTTAAGCGTCGGATTAAGCCCTAGAACTACCCCTAGTAGTGTATGAACCCTTTAAGCACTCAAACCCACTCCTTCCATGAGTTTACGACCGTAAACTCATGGAGGAAATGGTCCCTCAGCCGTAAACTCACTCAAGGTGAGTTTTAGAAGAGTAAACTCCATGGTGAGGTCTTATACTCTTTCATTGCAACCCAATAGCCTCCTAACACTTAACCAAAGCGTTTTCCTTCACATTAGGATGTCTATATGTGCTAAATTAGTTTTTCATCCACTAATTATTTGAAAACATGTGTCTTCATATGTCACTAGGTTTATAAAGTGTGTTCAAGTCCTCACTTGACACCAAACACACAACCGAGACTCCTATCCGATCCACTCGCTTCAGGTGAGTTCATACCCCTTAATTAACCTTTTTAAATGTTTTTACATGTTTTAGGGGGGGGGGATACAAGTAAATGCAGTAAGCTCTAGTTCCTAATCATATGTGATTTATAGCTTACAACCAAGAAGGATCTCTCTATACTTTTATCTATTTGTCAATAAAACTGTTTTAAATATTCATCAAACGTATTTTCTAAATTAAATTGTTGTTAAACTATTTTCAAATTGTATTTAAATTACTTTTATTTTAAACTATATCAACATCCATATATTTATATAAATAAGACTTGAAGGACTTAGGACCGATAGCTCACCTTATTTTCTGTTCTTGTTTGATTGTGGTCTTAGGGTATATTGTTATCCGTCCGACTGTCGTTGATTTCTTACTTATATATCATATATATTGTGTTAGATATGAAAGTCTTCATCTTATATAATACCTTTGTAAATCAAAGGCATGCGACTCTACACTCTATATAACTATAATAGGTATAGTTAACACTCCTGTTTGACGCCTCTATCACTAGGATACCCGTTATAACTACTACTATCACGAGTTTAGACACGTTTAAGAGAACACTCTCTATACTATAACTAAAAGTTACTATACTATAATTCAAGAGAATACACTAATCCAGAATATAACATACTATTCCTCTATATGACACTCTACTACGTAAATACCATGTAACCAGGGCTTCCCGAAAGGAAAGCAACACTACATGTATAGATCTATACAGGACGGAAGCTATTACATCCCGACTATTAAATTACAGTCCGAGCCGACTAGGCCCAGGGATGGCACTACAACACTACACTGTGGATGACCGGGAAGGTTATCGGAACCTCTATAATCATTCAGTTCGGTTACATAAGAAATCTCATCTATATTCAAATTAACACACTGAGAATTAAAGTCTAATCTAAATTCCCGAAGCAAATAAATATATATTGAAGTTGCAACACTACTACAGTCAACCAGCAATACTTTTACTCATCTACGCTACTTGTATGAAACTTACTACCTTATTTTTAGCACTGATAGTTTCAATGAAAATACTTTTACAAACTCAAAGGATTTAACTTACAAATATCTAAATCTAGAAAATATAGGATTTTCTAGGGATTTCTACTACTCTCAACATTCATTTCAACTCATATATTAATTGATTGTAAACACTTTTATGCAAGAAATGACACTAAAATCTTATGAACTCACCAGCTTTATGCTGATACTCGTTTTCAAAATAACTCGTATCCTCAGGTCAAAGATAGACAGGTACTAGTGCAGCTTTTGAGAAGATGGAGCATATGCAAGACCCATCTTTTAGTTTTGTTATACTTTTGGTGTCTATTAACTGTACAAAACATGCTTGTATTTAAATCACTATATTAATGCAATGGTTGTTGTCGCTTGTTTTTTACTATTATGCAATTGTTGTGATACTGTGCATGACGTCCTCCATCCCAGAACGTTTTCTGCCATTCTCAGTTTTGGGGTGTGACAGGTTGGTATCAGAGCATTGTTTATAGTGAATCAAGTATATCAACCCATAAAAGATATACAAACTATAAACACTTTGGGACTAAAACACTCTGACCAAGAATATATACTTCTAAATGCTAAAATATTTAATTAAGTATATATATATATATATATATATATATATATATATATATATACATTCACCAATACAAAGGGACAATATCATACTAGAATGGAACAAAAGTATTAAGATTGTTGAACAACACAATTAAGCTTAGAGACATATAGTCACATCTGGGTGGATGTAGCCTGATCAACTACATTTTTCCAGGAGTGACTAGCATGTGCCTAAGAGTGATTGTGGTGTTGCGACAAGTCTAAAAACTTACCAACACTACCACCAGAACATTAGAACAAGAATACTATAGGAGTATTCTGTATTCTACTAACTACATATGTGATAACAAAAAGGGTCGTTACTAGTAGGGCAATAGTTGCTAAGTGGATACACCACAGTTACATGTAACTAGGGCGCTATAGACTTAGAATCTATGACCTTTGCTTCATTTCGTGTTCTTGTTTGATTGGGGATCTGAAGTTAGGGTCACTTATTCGAAGGACTATCTTGCTTCAGTTACATGTAATTGGTATGCACTATGCAAGTATTGGGTCGACTAATAACGACCATCTCATAAGTATCCTAGATTAGTACGTCTATTAACCTTTCTTTCCCCATTCTCGCGTAGATAGCATGGTTGGCTTCCACCATCCCGGCTATCCGTACTACCCAAACCAAGGCAATGGGGGATGGCTCGATGAGGAGTTAGAAGATGACCACCCGATCCCTTTGGATGATCATCAGGCAGAAGGCTTTTCGGATAGCTCCAGCTCCGAGCCAGAAGTTAACATCCTACCCCCTGTAGCTCCAAACCCCAATCCCCATCCGACATTTCAAGGTCCTACTCCCATGTGGGCAATAACCTTGAACCTATGGAGCGATGAGCAGGGTCAGCCTTTACCTTTCAATGGAGATCGAAGCTTCTACAACATAAGCGAAGGAGGATCAGCGGACCGAGTTTTTCCCATCATGGTCCGAAGGATTGCCAGGAACGTCAAGCAAGGTCAAGTAGCCATTGGCCGAGTTGTAGAAGTGGATGCCAACTCTAACCTCAACACTGTTCGCATTCGCCAACTGGAAGAAGCTATGGATAGGACGAGGAGGACCAATGAGGCACTGCAGCAACAGCTAGCTGCATCCCGAGCCGAAGTCAGGGAACTCCGGGCGCGTCAAATAGCACAAGAAATACATATTTAAGAAGTTATGCGCCAACTAGCTGATATAAGGGTTCGCCCAATGGGTACCCTTCGCAAGTAGAAGATGTCAAAACGTCTCAGTCTTTTGTTTAAGGACTAGCCCTTTCTTTTCTATGCTCGGTAGAGCACTTGTCTGTAAACATCTCTAACTTTGAAATTACTCTAATTACGCCTCTGGACTGCCACATTTTTCCTTATGGTTTGATGTAAGGCCTACTGTTAGGCCACTTTTCCCGAACTTATATGACATCATTAATACCAGTAAAATTGGCAGTTACCTACTCTATTGCTATGACTCTCTCTCTCTGATTATTGAGCTATGTTGATTTAGTCCATAAAACCCTCTTATCATACTTGCAATAGACTCTTAATATTGTCAACATCTCTATGAACTTTCAGTAAAAGATGCCTCCTCGCAAGCGCCCGAACAGAGGCAAACCAGCGACTCAAACTCCACCTCCACCACCTCCTCCTCCGCAGTTCGATCCGGTGTTGTTTCATAGAGCTGTGATCGCGGATGTGACAACAGCCATGGCCCAAATGAATTCTGGCGATGCTAGTGGAGCCGGAATGGGCACCTACTCCAAACATGGTGAAATCTATCCACATGCACAGGGGTGTACTTATAAAGATTTCATGAACTGTAAACCAACATTTTTCAATGGGACCGGAGGAATCCTTGCTCTGTCCCAATGGATCGAAAGAGCCGAAGCCGTTTTCGAAATGTGCTCATGCCCCGAAGAAAGCAAAATCAAGTTCGCTGCTGCCACCTTCACTGAAAGGGCCCTGACATGGTGGAATGGCCATGTCAATTCACTTTCTTTAGTAACAGCCAATGCCATGGGATGAGACACACTAAAGGACCTACTGAGAAAGGAATACTACCCTAGAGGTGAGGTCCAGAAGCTTGAGGAGGAACTCTGGAACCTTAAGATGAAGGGAACAGACATAGTGGCTTATACGGCCAGGTTCTGCGACCTGGTAGCTATGTGACCTAACATGATCCCTTCTGAGAGCAAGAAAATCGAACGATACATCTAGGGTTTAGTGCCCCCGTATCAAGGAAACGTTCTATCTTCACATCCTGCAACCTTTGACAGCGCCAAGGAGCTGGCCCACAGGTTGATTGATCATGAAACTCCTTTCACTCCAGCAACAACAACAACAACTGCCACTGCACTGCCCAAGGCATCCGACAACAAGAAGAAGCGGTGGGACAAAAAGAAGGACAAGAAAGCTCAATCCTCTTCTAAAAACCAACAAATAGTGGCTGTCCATGCCGCCACCACTCCTGCTACCCCTGTACCAACAAAAACCTATGTTGGGAACCTGCCCAAGTGCCCCAAGTGCCCCTTCCATCACAACGACCGCTGCCATGAATTGCACTGCACCAACTGTGGCCAGACGGGCCATACCGTCCGGTTTTGCAGATCCCAACCCAAACCCATTTCTCAAGTCTCCGGCTCGGGAGTGAGCCAGGCCTGCTATGGCCGCGGTGAAGTTGGCCATTTCAAGAAAAACTGTCCGAAGGCCGGGAATGCAGGGGGAACAGGAAGACTACTCGCTATTGGCCACAATGAAGCAGTAGCGGACCCCACAGTAGTCACGGGTATGTTCCTTCTCAACAACTCTTATTCTTGTGTTTTATTCGATAGTGGTGCAGAAAGAAGCTTCATAAACCAAAACTTCAAACACTTACTTAAGCAATCCCCTCAACCACTAAAAGAAACATTCGTCGTAGAAATGGCTAACGGAAAGACAGAAAACTCTAACAAAATCTACATAGGTTGCACCCTCACATTAGATGATCACTCCTTCCCAATCGACCTCATACCAGTTTCAATCAAGAGTTTCGATGTCATTGTGGGCATGGACTGGTTGAGCCTCCATCACGCAGATATCTTGTGTTTCAACAAAGCAATCCGTTTAAATCTATCGAATAACAAAACTCTGTTAATCTACGGAGACAAACTCGGTACGAGCCTTCGTATCATCTCAAGTATTCAAGCCAAGAAGTACTTGCGTAAGGAATATCGCGCATCCTTGCACACGTCGTCGACACGAGCCAGAAAACAAAAGATCTAAAAGACATTCCCGTGGTATGCGATTTCCCATACGTCTTTCCAGAAGAACTCCCGGGTTTACCTCCCAAACGTCAGGTTGAGTTCAGAATCGACCTAGTCCCAGGAGCTACCCCTGTAGCTAAATCGCCCTATCGTTTAGCGCCTGCAAAGATACAAGAACTGTCCGGCCAACTTAACGAGCTGCTTAGCAAGGGCTTTATAAGACCGAGCTTCTCACCTTGGGGAGCTCCGGTCTTGTTTGTGAAGAAGAAAGACAGATCATTCCATATGTGCATCGATTATAGGGAGCTCAACAAACTCACGGTCAAAAATCGCTACCCTCTTCCCCGTATAGACAACCTATTCAACCAACTGCAAGGGGCGAGTTACTTTTCCAAGATTGATCTTAGGTCTGGATATCACCAGTTACGAGTGCTTGAGGAGGATGTTTCGAAAACAGCCTTCCGAACTCGTTACGGACACTACGAGTTCGTAGTGATGCCCTTTGGACTGACTAACGCACCCGCAGTATTTATGGACCTGATGAATAGGGTGTGTCGTCCTTACTTAGATCAGTTCGTCATCGTCTTTATTGATGACATGCTTGTCCACTCTCGGAGTGAGGAAGAACATAGCAATCATCTACGAAGAATCCTAGAAACCCTACGATCAGAGAAGTTATACGGGAAGTTCTCTAAGTGCGAATTTTGGATCTGAAGAGTCAAATTCTTAGGATACGTGGTTAGCGAGGAAGGAATCCACGTGGACCCATCTAAGATTAGAGCTATCGAGAACTATTCATCACCGAAGACGCCTACAAAAATTCGTCAATTTCTAGGCCTCGCTGGCTACTACCGCAGATTCATTCAGAACTTCTCTCGGATTGCGAAACCCCTCACTACATTGACTCAGAAAGGCATGACATTTGACTGGGGGAGAGAAACAGGAGAAGGCATTCCAAACCCTGAAGCGAGCCCTATGCACCATACCGATATTGTCCCTTCCTGAAGGGACATATGATTTCGTGGTGTACTGTGATGCACCAAACCAAGGGCTCGGTTGTGTCCTGATGCAACGAGGTAAGGTCATTGCCTATGCCTTCGAGACAACTGAAGACACACGAGATAAACTACACCACGCACGACCTTGAGTTATGTGACAACCCGTAAATTGTTTCATCGTTGTAACCCATTCCCGTCGGTAAAACCCGTTTGTCTTTCAATTTTTCCGTTAACATTTTGGATTAGGTTATTAAATTTAATACTTTTTAGAACGACCTCGTAAGTATCCAAACGCATTAGAAACTCATGATAACACCCCAATTTAATAATTGGAAGATTTTTAGATTCGACCATATCGGGTAACGACAACTTAATCGGGTGCGACCAAAAGCCTCGTTTAAAGTCAGTATCGGGTAGAATTCCACCGTGTCCCAAACTTGAACCATATATAAAGTTGAAATCACTTCATTTTGAAGCTTTTCAACCTCTCTCTACTCTCTCTCTCTCCTCTCTATCCAAGTTCTAGATCCCAAATCACTCAATTCAAGCTTCAAATGGATAAGGTAACTACCCTAACTCATAGATTAGCATCCTTAGCTTTTAAATCCGTGTTCAATCTATGAAATAGGACCATAAACATGTGTTTACGGCCCTACAACACCCATAGTCCATAAACACACATATAAGGGGTTTTTGAGCCCCAAAACCCTCCCAAATCACTCTTGGAGCTTGGAATCGACTTAAGGACATATTGGAATGGAGTTAGAACACCTTGAACTCAAAATTTAGGTATTAAACATGAGTTTATGGCCCAAGAGCATTCTTGGACCATAAACACCATTTCATGGGCAGTAAACTCATTCTAGGGTGTTAAGATGCCCCTTAAACACCTCATAAGCCTTGGAATAAAGTCTAGAAGCAACCAGAAATGAGTTAAGGGCCTTAAACTTGATGAAAACCACCCCCATAGGAGCTTACAGCCATAAAGCCCCCAAGGATGGGTTCCTAGGCCGTAAACTCCTATATCTTGGTCAAAGTGTGCCCTAAATTCACCTCATGACTTGTAAAATAAGTTTAAATCACACGTGATTAACCTAGGACCATCAAAGCACATAAGGATTGAGTGGGTGAGAGTTTACGGCCGTAAACTCCTAGTTTACTACCGTAAACTCATCAAATGGTTAATATGATTGATCAAATCCCTTTCTAATGCCCTAGAACCAAACCTAGCATCATTCCTCAAATGTTATAAGGCTATTTAGCACTCAATAGCACCACCCATGAGTTTACGGCCGTAAACTCATGGGGATGTGGTTTTTAGGGCTGAAAACTCTTCTAAGAGTTTACTCTTGAAGAGTAAACTCCATTCCTAAGCCATACACCCCCTTAGATGCCACCCGGGTCACTCCAAACACTTGAATTGAAGTGTTTTCGCGTCTAGAAGTGTTTATTCTTATTTAATTAATAGACCAAGGTCTAATTAGATACAATTTATGTATCTCCTCATATTACATAGGAACCTCGCGTGTTTTCAATTCCCGAATTGACAGTTAGCATCCAACCGGCACACTTCTCGACCGGTGAGTTCATACCCCTACGCCTTTTCTGTGTTTTTCAATGTTTTCAGGAGGGAATACAAGCAAAATTATAAATGTTTTCTAAACTTAAAACTGATGAAATTCTATAAATATCTGGCAAACTTTTAGATATCGTTACCCCTTTTGTATCATGCGGAGCATAAGGGATGTTTTACTGAATATAACTAAGTAGATTTCAACTACAATAAAGGAAACAATCAAACCAATCAAATTATTATGGGAATAATTTGGAATCTTGAGTTCTTGTTTTACGGACACAGATTTTATGCATAGTTAATAGATAAACTATGTATAATTCAGTTTATCCCTGTTTAATTTAGAGTATTATGCCAGATAATTTCATTGTATTAAACTGTTTTTACTGTATTATGTTTCGGAATGGTTAGTATGTTTGATAACGAACGAGGACACCATGAATAATTTAATACTAGCTTGTGAGATTATCTTCATTAAACCCTTCGGGTCATCAGTAAATCCTCCTCGGAAGTGTAACCAGAGTCTCCTAGAGGGAGAGCGTAGAATTTGTGAATAGATCTATTCGGGACTGACAATCCCACACCTAAACTGCTAGCTACAGTTAGGCGGGCACGCCTGGGGTGACAAATTCCGGATATCGTCTGACGCCTGAAGAACGTCAAGGAGGTCTCGTTGTCATATTAGCATGGTTACCCGACTCACAATACGTATTAATATAGTTTATTCATGGATTTAATATCTAGTGCGAGATAGAATTCCCATGGTTTTTAATCTATAGTTTTACTGGATGGTATTCCCAGTGGTTTTGAATATATATCTTATCTTAATCTATAGTTTTACTGGATGGTATTCCTAGTGGTTTTGAATCTATATCTTCTCTTAATCTATAGTTTTACTGGATGGTATTCCTAGTGGTTTTGAATCTATATCTTCTTTAATCTATAGTTTTATATATTAAAACTACCTACTGTTGTACTGGATGGTATTCCCAGTGGATCTTTCAATTTATAGTTTTATGTATTAAACTATCTACTGTTGTATTTAACAGACATGCAGAACTTCAACTAAACTGTCTTTATAAGAAAATATGGGATTTTCTTGGATAACAACTTTTCAGAAAACCAAAGGAAACATGATCTTTTTATATAAACGAACAGCTTATGAACTCACTAGCTTTATGCTGATTTTTTAAACTGGTTGTATTCTCAGGTTCTCCTTAGACAGGTATCCCGCGTTCTTTTGCAGAAGACGGAGCGTATGGAAGTTACATCTTACTTTTGTTTAATATAATGTATCTATAAAACTTGTATTACTTTACTTTCAAACAAATGTAATGAATCTATGTAATGTAATGTTTTGTGTTTACTATGCTTACTATGTACATTGGTTGCGATACTTCATGACGTCCTCCGCCCCGGAACGTTTCCGCCTTCGATTTCGGGGTGTGACAAGTTAGGAGCGGTCGTATTCGCTCTAAAGATCTAGAGACATTACCTGTATGGTACGAAGAGCACAATATACACTGACCACAAAAGCCTCCAACACATACTGAACCAGAAGGAGCTCAATATGAGACAACGACGATGGGTCGAACTACTCAATGATTAAGACTGCGAGATTCGTTGTCACCCGGGAAAAGCCAATGTAGTAGCAGACGCCCTAAGTAGAAAAGAGTATTCTGGTCGAAGGGTCAAGTCATTAACAATGAATATCCATTCGCATCTATCCGCACAGATTAAGGAGGCTCAACTCGAAGCTTTAAAGCCTGAGAATGTGGCGGGTGAATCCTTACGTGGAATGGATAAGAAATTGGAGGTCAAGGGTGATGGGGCCTATTATCTCATGGACCGAATCTGGACGCCGCGTCACGGTGGTTTCAGAGACTTGGTCATGAAGGAAGCACACAACACTCGATATTCCATTCACCCATGTTCGGATAAGATGTATCTGGATCTCAAAAAGCTATACTGGTGGCCAAACATGAAAGCAGAGATTGCTACCTTTGTGAGTAAATGCCTTACTTGCACGAAGGTCAAGGTCGAGTACCAGAAGCCATCAGGTCTTCTTCAACAACCGGAGATACCAGAGTGGAAGTGGGAGCGGATCAGTATGGATTTCATAACTAAGCTACCCAAGACAACGGGTGGGTTGGATACCATATGGGTCATCGTCGACAGATTGACCAAGTCCGCACACTTCTTACCCATCAAAGAAACAGACAAGATGGAGAAACTCACAAGAACATACATTACGGAAATAGTATGGCTGCATGGTGTCCCTATATCTATTATCTATGATAGAGATAGTAGGTTTACTTCGATATTTTGGCAATCGCTGAAAAACGCATTAGGGACGAGGCTGGACATGCGTACAACCTACCATCCGCAGACTGATGGACAAAGTGAGAGGACGATCCAAACCCTAGAAGATTTGCTGCGAGCCTGTGTAATAGAATTTGGTAAGGCATGGGATACCCACTTACCCCTTGTCGAGTTTTCCTACAACAACAGTTATCACACGAGCATTAAGGCAGCCCCATTCGAAGCCCTCTATGGCCGAAAATGTAGATACCCTCTATGTTGGGATGAGGTGGGTGACACTCAGTTAGCTAAAGGATGCATTCCTGACAACTCTCTCACGGGTCTGGAGATCATTCAAGAAACGACCGAGAAGATTGTACAGATTCGCGAACGATTAAAAGCTGCTAGGGATCGACAGAAAAGCTACGCAGACAAACGAAGAAAACATTTGGAATTCCAGATGGGAGACCGAGTCCTTTTGAAAGTCTCACCCTGGAAAGGCACAATACGCTTTGGAAAGCATGGAAAGCTGAATCCAAGGTACATAGGGCCTTTCGAGATTCTCACAAGAATCGGCCCCGTAGCTTATAAACTCAACCTACCTCGCGAGCTCAGTAACATACACCCTACCTTCCATGTCTCAAACCTGAAGAAATGCCTATCCGACGAGACTCTTGTAATCCCACTCGACGAGATTGAGGTCAACGAGGGCCACAACTTTGTGGAAGAGGCTGCCGAGATTATGGACCGAGAAGTCAAACGAACGAAACAAAGTCGCATCCCAATTGTGAAGGTTCGCTGGAACGCCAAACGAGGACCGAAGTTCACTTGGGAGCGCGAGGATCAAATGAAACTCAAGTATCCCCATCTCTTTGCTTAGTTATATTGTGATAATTCAGCTACCTAAATTCTAAATTTCGGGTCGAAATTTCCTCTAACGGGCGGATGATGTGACAACCCGAAATTTATTCCATCGTTGTAACCCACTTTCCGCTAATAAAATAATTTTTATTATTATTCCAATAAATTTTTGGGGTTAAAAAAATAAAATAATGTTTTATTTTATATTCATATTTATTGAAATAAATAAAACACGTGTAATATCTTTAATTTTGTTTGGGAAAAATCTAGTTTACAACGCAAGCCGAGTTACGACCGCTTAATCAGGTAAAACTTTAAACCTCGTTTAACTTAAGTATCAGGTAGTAGTAGACCGGGTACAACACTCAAGCCCTATATAAGGGTGGGTGGACATTCTTTTGGACCTTTTACCACCCTAGACACTCTCTCTCCTCAAGGCCGATTTTCTCCAAAAACCGGAAGTTTCCGCTCCAAGTCGTATGTTCTCTCATCCTAGCTTGTTCTAAAAATCATTACATGTTGATATGGCTTGAAAATCATCCAAGAATGCCAAGGATAAGGAGTTTACGGCCTAAGAACACTCTTGGGCCATAAACCCCTAAAAGTGAGCCAAATATGCCCCAAATCTCCTCCTTAGGCTTAAAAATTAGCTTAGAACTTAGCCTTGAAGTATTTTAGACATTAAACACCAAGTTTTGGGGCTTGAAAGAGGGTTTACAGCCCAAGAACATTCTTAGGCCGTAAACTCCCTCAACCCATGCAAATCAAGCCTTAAACCCCATTTTAGCCTTATACCTTCACTTAGAAATTGTTAGGAATGAGCAAAGGACCTCAAAAATGAAGTTTAACGGCTGTCCAACATTTTACTACCGTAAACCATGGGGTTTACGGCCGTAAACTCCCAAGGAGTGGTCCTAGGACCGCAAACTCCAAGGAACTACCCTCCTTTAACCCTAAACACCCCTTAAGCCTCGGATTAAGCCCTAGAACTACCCCTAGTAGTGTATGAACCCTTTAAGCACTCAAACCCACTCCTTCCATGAGTTTACGGCCGTAAACTCACTCAAGGTGAGTTTTAGAAGAGTAAACTCCATGGTGAGGTCTTATACTCTTTCATTGCAACCCAATAGCCTCCTAACACTTAACCAAAGCGTTTTCCTTCACATTAGGATGTCTATATGTGTTAAATTAGTATTTCATCCACTAATTATATGAAAACATGTGTCTTCATATGTCACTAGGTTTATAAAGTGTGTTCAAGTCCTCACTTGACACCAAACACACAACCGAGACTCCTATCCGATCCACTCGCTTCGGGTGAGTTCATACCCCTTAATTAACCTTTTTAAATGTTTTTACATGTTTTAGGGGGGGATAAATGTAAATGCAATAAGTTCTAGTTCCTAATCATATGTGATTTATAGCTTACAACCAAGAAGGATCTCTCTATACTTTTATTTATTTGTCAATAAAACTGTTTTAAATATTCATCAAACGCATTTTCTAAATTAAATTGTTGTTAAACTATTTTCAAATTGTATTTAAATTACTTTTCTTTTTAACTATATCGACATCCATATATTTATATAAATAAGACTTGAAGGACTTAGGACCGATAGCTCACCTTATTTTCTGTTCTTGTTTGATTGTGGTCTTAGGGTATATTGTTATCCGTCCGACTGTCGTTGATTTCTTACTTATATATCATATATATTGTGTTAGATATGAAAGTCTTCATCTTATATAATACCTTTGTAAATCAAAGGCATGCGACTCTACACTCTATATAACTATAATAGGTATAGTTACCACTACTGCTTGATGCCTCTATCACTAGGATACCCGTTATAACTACTACTATCACGAGTTTAGACACGTTTAAGAGAACACTCTCTATACTATAACTAAAATTTACTATACTATAATTCAAGAGAATACACTAATCCAGAATATAACATACTATTCCTCTATACGACACTCTACTACGTAAATACCATGTAACCAGGGCTTCTCGAAAGGAAAGTAACACTACATGTATAGATCTATACAGGACGGACGCTATTACATCCCGACTGTTAAATTACAGTCCGAGCCGACTAGGCCCAGGGATGGCACTACAACACTACACTGTGGATGACCGGGAAGGTTATCGGAACCTCTATAATCATTCAGTTCGGTTACATAAGAAATCTCATCTCTATTCAAATTAACACACTGAGAATTAAAGTCTAATCTAAATTCCCGAAGCAAATAAATATATATTGAAGTTGCAACACTACTACAGTCAACCAGCAATACTTTTACTCATCTACGCTACTTGTATGAAACTTACTACCTTATTTTTAGCACTGATAGTTTCAATGAAAATACTT
This sequence comes from Lactuca sativa, assembly GCF_002870075.4. Classification (NCBI taxonomy): domain Eukaryota; kingdom Viridiplantae; phylum Streptophyta; class Magnoliopsida; order Asterales; family Asteraceae; genus Lactuca; species Lactuca sativa. The sequence goes on along the minus strand of NC_056627.2, from coordinate 127,159,766 downwards.
TTACACACTCAAAGGATTTAACTTACAAATATCTAAATCTGGAAAATATAGGATTTTCTAGGGATTTCTACTACTCTCAACATTCATTTCAACTCATATATTAATTGATTGTAAACACTTTTATGCAAGAAATGACACTAAAATCTTATGAACTCACCAGCTTTATGCTGATACTCGTTTTCAAAATAACTTGTATCCTTAGGTGAAAGATAGACAGGTACTGGTGCAGCTTTTGAGAAGATGGAGCATATGCAAGACCCATCTTTTATTTTTGTTATACTTTTGGTGTCTATTAACTGTACATAACACGTTTGTATTTAAATCACTATATTAATGCAATGGTTGTTGTCGCTTGTTTTTACTATTATGCAATTGTTATGATACTATGCATGACGTCCTCCACCCCAGAATGTTTTCTGCCGTTCTCGGTTTTGGGGTGTGACAGTCAAAGTCCTCAGTTAAAGTCAACCTTCCTGGTTGACTCTACTCGCCGAGTCTCCCCGTCGATTTGCCGAGTTCCCTTACCCAGAAAACTCTCATGACACAACTTAACTCGCCGAGTCGCCCCAAGACTCGCCGATTCCAACGATCTCTGAGTCCCATCCTGTCCAACTCACTGAGTCGCCAACCGACTCACTAATCCAAGGCTTAACCAAAAGAGGTTGGAGTTCTGCGACCTGACTCGCCGAGTCCAAGGCAATCTTCATTAGACTCGCCGAGTTGTTCTTCCAACTCATCGAGTCCATGCACGTGTTCATACAAATCGTCGAGTACACCCATGTGACTCGCCGAGTCTCTCCAGTTCTCAATCCATTCAGAGGCTTTTCGAGCCATGCTGAGGCTCCAATACGTAAATCCACCCTTCTACAATCTATCCCTCACATAAAGTTGCAAACTTTACATGAAACCAAAGAGATATAGGCCCAAAACACACTAAGGCGTGGGTGTTAGACAAAAGGGCTTCACCAACAATCCAATAACTGATGCTTTATGACTTTCTGGACCAATACAAGTCTAGATCTGAAGTAGCAACCTCAGATCTGGACTCCAAACCCGAAGTGGATCTCAATCATACCAAAATGGCCCCAAATCTCATTCAAGAATAAATCTAAAAGCAACAAAGGAAAGGTAACAACTCATTACCTCCAAGATGTGCCCAAAACTGCAGTAGATTCTGGATCTACACTACTTTCTTGATGCAAACCCTTTTTATCTTCAAGTTTCTTCCACTAGAACACCTCTCAAAGCTTCAATCTCCCTGCAATGGCCTTATACACATGAGCTAGGGTTTACTGCATCTCAAAGGGGGCTAAGGGAGCTGAGGGGAGGACATTAAGTCCATTAAATAGGGTGCAAACCCTAAGATTAGGGTTTTTCTCATCCCAGTACCAACTCGTCGAGTCCAGCTTCCGACTCGGCGAGTTGGTCACTTAATTCACGACCCAAACCCACTCCGACTCGGTGAGTAAGCATACCTACTCGTTGAGTCCCTTCTTCGAAATTACACTTTAAACTCTTAAATCGTACTTCTGAAATTCGGGATGTTACAAGGTCAAGAGTCCATGTTGACATCAACTTTCCGAGTACAACCAGCCACTCGTCGAGTTCCTTGCATAACTCGTCAACTCGCTGAGTTCCTAATGTTTTCGGCCGTAAACTTCTTGGCCAACTCATTGAGTTCATGCGTGCCAAAAGTTGGGAAAACCCTAACTGACTCGCCGAGTTCACGACAATCTTCATCGGACTCGCCGAGTTGACCATGCAACTCGTTGAGTCCCATCAGTCCATTATCCATTCAGATGCTTTTTAAGCCATGATAAGGTCCCATATTGCAGATCCAGCTTCCCAACGCATGTTGACCACGTAAAGTTCCAAACTTTACATGCATGCAAGGCTCTAAAGCCTTATAATGACAAAACCAAGCTTTGCAATGGAGTTTTACACTTAAGGAGAGGTTCACACTTGCTAAAGTTGATAGCTTTATAGGCTTAGAGGCCAAAGAGAGTTCAGATCTGAAGTTACAACTTCAGATCTTAGCTCATACCCAAGAATAGCTTCTTATTATGCTAGAAAAGCCCAAAACTTCACCCAAATGAGATTTAGAAGGAAAAGAGGCCAAGATAACGAATTGATACCTTCCAGGAGATGCAAACTGAGGTAGATATCAGATCCTCACATGTTCTTTGCTCCTAGCCACTTGCTCTCCAAGTTCTTCTCACCAAGAATCCCCTTCCAAAACTTGAAATACACAATTGGAGCACTCTCACATGAATTAGGGTTTTTGGACTATCAAGAGGTTGTAAGGGGAGGCTGAGGAGGCCAATGATCCTTTAAATAGGGTGCAAAACCCCGAAAATTAGGGTTTCATCCTCCAACTCCTACTTGTCGAGTCCCTACTTGGACTTGGCGAGTAGGTCACTTAAACACGTGGACCAACCCGCTGCTACTCGACGAGTCAGACAACCAACTCGTCAAGTAGACCTTGAAATCATGAGAATTTATAACCATAAATTGATACTCAAGAATCAGGGCGTTACATTTGGCCATTTACACCTTGCATGTACGTAAAGTTTGCAACTTTACGTAAGAAGTATGCCTTAGGAGCTTAGATCTACGTTATGGAGCTTTAGAATAGCTTAAAAAGCATCTGAATGGAGAAAAGACTGAAGGGACTCGACAAGTTGCATGGTCAACTCGGCGAGTCCGATGAAGATTGTCTGCAAGGTTTCTGCATGGACTCGACAAGTCCGTAGGAAGACTCGGCGAGTCAGCTGGGGTTTTCCCGAATTTTTAACATGCATGAACTCGATGAGTTGATGGGGGATTTCACGACTTCTCGAGTTTAGGAAGGACTCGACGATTCGGGTCAACATGGACTGTTGACCTTGACTATTGACTTGGACTTTGACCAAGGGTTGACTAGTTGACTTCTAGGGCGTTTTGGGAAACTGGGAATTTATGGATATGGTTCTACGGTGAATACAAGTAGTGGAGTTTGTGGAGGTGATCTGAGAGTTGAGCTTATCACTTCAGCGCGACAATTGTGAGGCGAGTTCTCCTCACTACATCTAACGGGTCTAAGGCACCAATGACGGCCCTTATCGGATTTGTATCTGGGTTTATTGCATGGTATGTGTAGGGTCCATTAGGTGTTGCGTCTTGGGCTCGGTTCGTAGTCCAGTTTTGTATCTGGATTGGGCCTGTCCATCCATGATTAATTTATTAGGGTTTAGTATTTATAGATGCTTGCATGCATCTTTGTACGTAAGATTTCGAAGTCGATCATTCACAGCGCATACTTTTAATCGATTGTAACCCTAAACAGCCTCTACAGCGGAAGTTCTTAGTCGAGCTCTGTTGAGGCGTGAATCTATTGAATCATTCAGCATATTTTGATTCATTCCAGTGTTTGATACTTCTGTTCGTATTATTGTGATTAACCTGTTTAAAGATCTAAACGATCAAAGAGTTTTTCAACTCATCAATTGGTATCAGAGTAGAAGACTGTGTAATTCATACACATCTCTTCTGTGAAAGAAGTGATTAGGGTTTATTCCGCATTCATTGATATTTATTGATCCGTCACTCCATAATTGACGTATCTCATTAATTATTCATCTTGCCCTAATATTACGTATTACAAAGTCTGATCTTATAACAGGTTACACGATCAAGCATGGACGATTCTCAATCCAATCCCATCAACATCTCTAATAGCATCGGATCAACCACCAAGATTCCAATCCTCTACACTCAAGACTATGAAGTATGGACGCACCACTTTGAAGATTACGTTATTGGATCTGAAGATAACGGGTATCTGATATGGGAAGCTATCACATCTGGCCCTTTCGCTCATTCAAGCACTTCTAGAATCATTAAAACACAAAAGGAGTATAATGATCTATTAAAAGATGTGAAAGACGTCACTCAGGACGAAAAGGAGAAGTTCCAATGCAACATTAAGGCATTGAGACTAATTCGATTCGCTCTTCAATCCGACAGGTTTCGATTAGTAAGTTCTTGCGGTACAACAAAAGAAATCTGGGATCGGATGCGAGAGCTGTACTCCACAGATGAAGATATAGAGCACTCAATCCAGACCCTACTTCTCTCTGAATTTGGAGAATTGAAGCAGATGCCATAGGAGGTTGTTACACAAACATTTGATCGGTTCAATCATCTTCTCAGCAAGATGATCAAGCATGACATCGAAAGAAAGCTCATCGAACAGAAGGTCACCTTCTTAAATGGCCTAAGAGCCGAATGGAGGGCAGTTGTGTCGACGATTAAAGCGCATGAGCAGTTCAAATCGTATTCCTTGGCAAAACTGGTGGGGATTCTAAAATCCCAGGAAAAGATTGTGTTACAAGAGAAAAGCGTGGTTTCAAACTTGGGGTCTTTGGCGCTTCTGTCCAAAGGTAAGAATGCAGAAGAAGAAGAAGAAGATTTGAATCTGGGAGATTATGATTTAATAGCTGAAGACTATGCTATGATGGTATCAAATCCCAGAAGGTTCATTAAGAAGAAGTTCCCTACCAACAAGAACCGAAATTGGCAGGGAAGCTACAGCTCTGAAAAAGTGAAAGAGGAGCCGAAGGTTGAAGAATCAAAGAAGGAAGCGAAGGGTGAAGCTAACTCTGGTGTCAGTTGCTTCTACTGTGGTGGGAAAAATCACTACGCAAAAGATTGCGTGTTGAAGAAGATGGCAGAGAAAGATGAGGAGAAAGATGTAGAAGAAAGTCTCCTGAAAAGACTGGAGGAGATTAAGAGGAATAAAGCTGCTACTAATCCCTCTATGAATGCTCTTATTGTGCAGGATTCGGTAGATGATGATGAGTTCGGTGGCGTACAGGTGTGGTCAATCGACTTAGAAGATGATGAAGTGAGAAAGCCCTCTCATGGAAAGGCATATGTGGCGAAGAATGGTGATGCTGGTGGAAGATTTCTGATGGTATCAGATGTATCCCAGATGAGGGGATACAAAACTGATGGTGGAAACAAAGAGGCTAAGGAGCGAGAGGACGTGTGCTTCACAACGAAGCCTCTCAGTGTGCAGATCAGTGAGCTAGATGAACTGATCAAGAAGGTACAATCCATTTTTATTTCATTTAAAATTCCACGAACATCATATGAAAAGGAATTAAATAACTTAAATTCAAGAATTTCAAATCTAGATAGTTGTTTAACTCAAACATGTGTCACGAATTCTAATCTAACTGACCAAATAAGCAGGGTATCATCGAAGAGTGAGGAGCGAAGGATATGGATAGAGCAGAAGGAGTTGGAGTTGGTTATGTCTAGGGATGAGAACATTTATTTGCAAAGAGACAATCTTAAATTATTAAAACAGAGGAATGTTTTTTGTTTAATTGCAAAAAGACTTTATACTAACATTACTCAGCTACATTTAAACTGTGAAATAGGTCAGAAGATACATCGCATGATTTTGCCCTTCCTTGAGTTAAAGGAGGATGAAATCGATGCCGAAGCATATAACTGCGAAAGTGTTGTATCTTCAGATGATGTGAATCCCACCTATATGTATGGTCTGGACAAAATTGAATCTTTTATAAAGTCCAAAGACCATAAGGACATGCTTAAGAATCTTTTGGATGAAAATGATAAGTTGAAACTCAGGGCCGAAACTATACAAAAATTTGACTCATTGAGTACCAAATTAAGTTCAGAAAATAAAATTGATGTTGAAAATGCATCTGAACCTAATGAGGACGATGACATGAGTGAAATTTCTGTAGAGGATGAGGTTGACTATTCTGAGTTCATTAGGAGCGAAACTGAAAACTACAAAAACTTGATTTCTGAAAATTCTGTGGAATTCGCTCGTTTGTCCAAACATAAGTCCCCAATCCTTAAAGAAAAGGTCGTTGTATACCAAAAGGTTCGAACCACTCCCAATCAGGTTTATAAGGTCACAGGAGTTACCGAACATCAGACAGCCGAACTCACTGCCATAGTGAATGAAGATAATGCAGATGGTTGTGATGAGTTTTTCTGGTCTGCACCGATAGACAACGCAGATGAAACAGTTAGTTTGTCGGAGCGAACATCATTGAAGGCCAAAGGTAGATACGTGGCAGAACCACTAAATAAACCTACCAACTTTGACGTGCCCAGTTCCAGCGGCACAAAAGAGGTTCCAGTGGAATATGTCTCCTCAACTAACGAAACCACTTCCATGAAAAGTGAACCTGTTGCTAAGAAGCTGAAACAGAAGGCAAATATTCACAGACAACCGAAACAGGTGAAAAACCAAAAGCAGTAGAGAAATCTGAGATACAAGAAAAATCTCAGAGCGAAAGCAATTTTGGCGCTCCCAAAATCCCCACTATACTCACTTTGACAGAAATTCCAAGCCAAAAGGAGAAGAAAATAATAGTAAAAGGAGCTTCGTTCCATCAGATCAAAAGAACCAGAAGAAGACTTTTGGGCCACAGGAAGAACAAAACCGGAAGGATAGGTTCGGTCCCGAAAGTAACAACAACCGAAAGGCTGGTTTTGGTCCCCCAAACAACAACAGACAAAGACCAGATTTCAGCCCTTCAAGCTTTTACAGTAGAAGACCCAGCTTCGGTCCAGCTACTCACAACAACCGGAAAAACAGTTTCGTTCCATCATCAAACGACAACCGAAGGTCCAGGTTCGGTCCCTCAAATGATCTCAACCGAAAGGGTCATTTCGAAACTCAAGTCAGGAAAGATTCTCATTCTAATTTCTTTTCTTCTAATTCTCATTCTTCTTCTAAGCCTAATTCTCTTCATACACCAAATTCGCAATCATCGAAGGATTTGAAAGGAAAAAGGAAGATTTCCTCAGCAAATGAAGACCGAAAGCAGGCTAAAGTCCAAACGCCCGAACCTGAATCCAAAATACCTGCATCTAACTCCAATAAAATCAAAGTATTTACCATTAAGAGGAAAGATGAACCAACCTTAATAAAACGAACATATCTGGTTGATGTTTCTCTTACTATTCCTGTTTCTGTAAAAGGCTCATGAGGACCCAAGAAACTTTGGGTTCCTAAATCTGCTTAATTTTTGCAGGTTATAAGTGACGAGCAGTTTGACGAAGAATGGTACATAGACAGTGGGTGCTCGTGTCACATGACAGGAAGGAAGGAAGAGCTAAGGGAGTTTCGGTCACTTCAAAACGATGGCAATGCCAAGTTTGGTAACAACTCTTATGGAACGATAAAGGGTTATGGGATGATAACCAATGGAGATTTTTTACAATAAGGAAGGTGGCGTATGTAGAGGGGTTGCAACATAACCTCATCAGTGTGTCTCAACTGGTGGGAGGAACAGGTCTCAAAGTCTCATTCGATGACGAAGGTTCAGAGATAATAGAGAAGAAATCCAACAAAGTCATTCTCAAGTCTGAACGAAAATGTGAAATGTTCCCTTTGAATCTCATACCAATCAAAGGGAATCCAGCAATATGTCTTTTGTCCAAAGCTCATTCAGACAAAAGTTGGTTGTGGCACCGAAGGCTCTCACATCTCAACTTCAAAGACATCAACAAGCTAGTCACCGGTGGTCATGTTCGGGGACTTCCATTGCTCAAGTTCGATCGTGAACACTTATGTGATGCATGTGAAATGGGGAAACAAAGTCGCGAATGTCACCCAACAATCATAAACACCAAAGTTGTTGAACCACTTGAGTTGCTTCATATCGACTTATGTGGTCCATTATCAAGCGAGAGCATTGGCGGTAACAAGTACATCCTTGTTATTGTTGATGAATTCTCACGATTTACTTGGGTATTCTTTCTGAAGCACAAATCTGAGGCGACTCCCAAACTGAAGATCTTTATCAAGCAAGTCGAAGTGCAACTAAGAAAAGTTGTTCGAAATATTAGGAGCGACAATGGACTGGAATTCAAGAACAAAGAATTCGAAGACTTCTTAGCAGAAAAAGGCACTAGTCACAACTTCTCAGCCCCTTATACACCTCAACATAACGGAATTGTCGAAAGGCGAAACCGATCCCTGTGTGAGGCGGCCCGAAACATGATAAGTTTTGCTTCCCTTCCTTTATATTTATGGGCTGACACCATTGCTGCAGCGTGTTTTACTTAGAACAGGTCTTATCTCAACAAGCATTTCTCTCTCACTCCTTATGAGATAATTAACAACAGGAAGCCGAATGTCAAGTTCTTTCACGTGTTCAGTTCCAGGTTGTCACACCCCCAAACCTGAACGGCGGAAACATTCGGGGGCGGATGACTTCATGTGGTAACGTAACAGATGAATACATAGTAAAGAAAGCAATACAACCATCATATATATAATTGAAAGTTTACATTTGTCAAAATTTACATGTTCAAAACCAATTACAATATGATGTCAAAATATGAGATTAAACTGGCGCCGCAACATCCCTTCATCAAAAGCATAATGATACCTGAAATTACTGATTTCCTGGGACATACAAGTAATTTTGAAAGAGTAGATCAGCATTTAAGCTGGTGAGTTTCATAAGTATTTAAATGACAATGTTTGTATGAAATGAAATGTTTTGTCTTGGTTTGTTTGTGTTTAGAAAATCCTATATTTTCTACTAGTATAAAAGTAGCCTTCACTCAAGACCAATGTTTGTTTCTAAAATGTATGTAAGTGTAAAATAACAAATGTGTTTGAAAACCTTGTAAATCAATGCATTTTTAATACCCCATGTGAGTTTTATAACCATACTATTGACTCGGAATGCCTATACACAACGTTCTTCAGGCGTTGGAATGTTATGACGTTTGTCACCCCAAACGGTGGACTGCAGCTAACAGTCAGGGCGCAGGTTGTCAAGCCCGTATAGATCTATACACAAACACCATGCTCCCCCTCCAAGAGATTCTGGTATATAATACATGACTTGAAATGTGTACTCGAACGTACGTGAAGTTAGTGTCTCACAAAACCCGGTGTATAAAAACAGATCTACTTGTTAAAATGTTTCGTTTGTTTTTGTATATGAAAGTGACTTCTTGAAATTCATTTTTCTAGTACATAAGAGTTAGGAATTTGTTCGTAAAACTATACCTATTATAGTTTTCTAAAAGTGTGTCACGTTTGTTTAGAAATACCTAGAAAAGAAATCATTTGTTATGAAAGCATAGATTTTTGTGTAGAGCCTGAGATAGGCAAGTATACATAATCTATGAAAATGTTTAGTTTATACATGCATTAGAACAATTTATATTCCAAAAGATAGAACGCTCTTGTAACATATTTTATATATGAAAGTTCCCTATAAAGTTTGTAAATCGCATGTGATTTGGATATATAAAAGCATATAAAATAGTTCTTTATGTAACACACGATAATACTCGTGTGTTTTACTTGTAATCCCCCCCTTGAAAGCATATAAAAGAATTTATAGAACATTTAAAAGGTAAATTAAGGGGTATGAACTCACTTGAAAGTTTGAAGATAGCGAGATGGAAAACCGGGCAGAGTTTCGTCTCAGGAAACGGATTTTTCTCGGGATTCTCGGGAGTGAAATCGACCCTCGGGACTTGAGCAAAAAGACCAGAGCTTCGGGTTTGAACGGGCACGGAAAATGAGGCAAGATCGTGAGAGAAAGGAGAGAAATGAGCATTTTTTTCGGAAGCCTTCGCATGCTATTTATAGGGGGGTCTGAGAAGCCTCGTACGCGGGGCGTACGCTCGTACGCAACGCGTACGCGTACGTCATGCATGACCGAAACCTCGACTGCCTCGGCTTCGGATGGGACGGCGGGTCGGACGGGCGGGTCGGACGGGTCGGTAGCCTCGCATAGGGCGACGTGGACGATCCGAGGCCAAGGCCCTCGGGTCCATAGGGCGTACAGGGTTACGCGGCGCGTACCTCGGATGAGGACGCTGACTCCTCTTCGGATAATCCGGATTTTTGAATTAAATAAATATATAATTTATTTAATAAACTTCAAAAAATCATATCTTCTTCATACGAACTCCGTTTTCGATGGTCTTTATATCCACGCGTAGGTGAGACTACGCTCTACAACTTTCGTTTAGATTCCGTTGGCAAATTCCAAAGTTATTTTTATTATTTATTTATTAAAATGATGTGATTAAGGAATTTCTTTAAAAATTCATAACTTCTTTATCTGACGTCGGTTTTTGCCAGACTTTTTACCGCTGAAATACCATTGTCGAGACCTTCGATTCTCGTTTAGGTCATTCCGGCCAAAAGTCGCTCGATCTTCGATTCGAGTTTTTAGTTGTATGTTGCTAAGCCGAACTTGAAAGATCATAACTTCAATATACGAAGTCGGATTTGGGCGTTCTTTTTACGTACGATCATGGATTAAAGACATTTAAACATAGAAAGAGTTTAAATAGAACTTTTTGGGCATTTTATTATCAAAGTTAATTTTATTAACTCAAAAGTGGTTACAATACTTGACTTTTTAGGTCATTACAAAGAATAGAAATATCGGGTTGTCACACAGGTGCTTCATCTTCAACTCCAAAGAACATCGCAACAAGTTTGATGTCAAAGCTGATGAAGGTATCTTTCTGGGATATTCTCTTACTTCAAAGGCATACAGAGTTTTGAATAAGCGTTCTAAAAGAATTGAAGAAACCTATTATGTGACGTTCGATGACAATTACGCCAAGAAGTTGAAGTCTACCGAAGAAGCAATTTGAGAGATTTTCTCTCAAACAGGTCAAGTCATAGCCTCAATCGCCAATCTCTTTGACCAGTTCATGGATCTATTTGATGAACCTGAGAAAGCTGCTCACTCTGAGGCCACATAAACAAACAACAAGATTGATCACCTTAAGAAGATTGTCGAAGATGCAGCCAAACAAATGGGAGCAAAAGAACCAGTTCGAAAAGAACCTCCCCAGAGCGGTACTTCGGTTGAGGGGGAGAATATTTTTTTCTTCAAATCAACATGACTCACATATTCAGGGGGAGAATCCAATATTTGACGGACCAGAAAGTCCTATAGCACCCGAAAGGCCTGTAGCACCCGAAAGTCCTGTAGCACCCGAAAACCCGGTTGCACCAGAAAGTCCTGTAGCACCCGAAAGTCCAGTGACAACCGAAAGTCCGGATCAACCCGAAAGCTCGGTTGAAGAAAGACTTCTTGGTTCATCATCTGTCGAGGGGGAGAACTCAGATATGCTCTATGATGATGACATTCAATCAGAGTTGGAAGAAATGGTAAATGCTGAATTGGATCCATCCTATGATCCAAATTATTCTCCTCTCACCAAATGGACCAGAGATCATCCTGTATCTCAAATAGTGGGTGATGCATCTGAAAAGGTTCTAACTCGATCTCAACTAAAGGCGAAGCAAACTTCCTTATTCTCCAAAGTAGAATTTTGCATGTTTAATTCTTTCATCTCCAAAATAGAGCCGAATACCGTCAATATTGCTCTCGATCATTCTAATTGGGTTCAGGCAATGCAAGACGAACTCAATGAGTATGAAAGAAATAAGGTCTGGAGACTCATTCCAACTCCAAAAGATGCCTTGGTCATAGGTCTCAAATGGGTGTTCAGAAACAAAATGGACAAGGAGGGTAATGTGATTCGAAATAAGGCTTGGCTAGTGGTGAAAGGTTATTGCCAGGAAGAAGGAATTGATTACGAAGAGACATTCGCTCCGGTGGCAAGGCTGGAATCCGTTCGTATATTTCTTGCCTATGCTGCACACAAGAACTTTGAGGTATACCAGATGGATGTAAAATGCGCCTTTCTGAATGGGGAACTTGAAGAAACCGTGTATGTGGAGCAACCTCCTGGCTTTGTAAATGAAAAGCATCCAGATCCTTGCTACATCTTGGATAAAGTTGTTTATGGTCTGAAACAATCACCTAGGGCATGGTATGAAACATTAACTAAGTTTTTAAAGATGTCTAAATTCAAACAAGGTTCGGTTGACCCAACCTTCTTTCGTAAAAAGGAAGGTAACCACCTTATGATCGTTCAAATCTATGTCGATGATATCATCTTCGGCTCAACGAATCCTAGCCTAACAGCTGAATTCAGAAAGCTGATGGAGACAAAATTTGAAATGAGCTCAATGGGTCCAATTAACTTTTTCCTAGTTTTAAATATTAGACAGGGACCCGAAGGCATCTTTATCAACCAGGAAGCATATACCAAGACTCATCTTGCAAAGTTCAGCATGATGGGAGACTCAAAGGTCAAAGTCCCTATGGCGTTCGGTACCAAGCTCACACCATCTTTGGAAAAACCGGCAGTCGACATAACACTTTATCACCAAATGATTGGTTCCCTGATGTACCTCACAGCTACCAGGCCCGATATAATGTTTTCAGTCTGCTATTGTGCCAGGTTTCAAGCAAATCCTCGTGAACCACACATGCTGGCAGTGAAGAATATATTCCGGTATTTGAAGCAAACCACCTCTCTCGGTCTTTGGTATCCCTCAAACTCAGGTTTCTTCGTTCAAGCCTACTCAGATGCCGACCTAGGAGGATGTGGTCTAGACCGAAAAAGCACTACAGGAGGCTGTCAATTCCTCGACGGGAAGTTGGTGAGCTGGCAATCCAACTGGCCGATATCTTTACCAAAGCCCTTCCTGAAGCAAGTTTTAATAAAATCCTACACGGCCTAGGTATGATGGAATCGGAGTCAGTACCAAAAACACCTTAAAACTAAAAGTTGGAAGCGAAATGAACCGAACGCTCGGTCTATTTCGGGCTCGGTTCACATGTGAACCGAAATGAACCGAACGCTCGGTCTATTTTGGGTTCGGTCCCATTGCACTTATTTTCGCTTATCTCAAAAAGGTGATATCTTTGGTTGTATACTCTTGTATAATAGTTTATGGAATATCGATGGGGCAGGTATCATTCTCACACTTTTTACTAGCTAAGTGTCCCTAGAAGCATGCTGCTGCATGTTGTCCAAAGCCTCAACTGATTTTGATTAAAGCCTTATTGACTTGGTATATACAAACCTTGTCTTCCCAATTAGGCTGCTACATTTATTCTAATCATGAGCTACCTTACTCCTTTCTCATATGAGTTAAGAGTTTTCTGCTTAGTCACTAATTTTATAGTAGAGGTACTTTGGTTTCCTTACACCATCTCAAATATTTTTCTCCATCATATTCGCTTCATACAAGTAACCCTTGAGACTCTCAGAAATTACCACTGAGGTTTATGGTTACACAATTTCCGTGTTTGTGATCTTAGCTTCGTGTCACTACATGCTAAGTGAAACCCACAATTCAATACCTTCTATGCATTAACGGTGAACAATTAAATTTGCTCTAGCTTTCACTTATGAATTAACGAATCCACCCACGTGGTTGTACCATGAAATCTCTATTTTCCTTTTGTGTGATTCTTATGAAATTGTTACATACCATAACATTTCTTCCCATAGAATCCAGCTTTAAATTTTCTTGAGATTTCACACCAAGCTTTCCAACAAGTCACTAAAATACAATCCAAACTTACTTGTTCAACAGACCACATTGGTCTCACAAGTACTTCATTCAGTTTCTATCTTATTTCAAGATCTAGAATTCTGAACTGAAGTGAAAGCCACCCCTTTAAGCCTCATTAAAAGATGCCTTTCAACACTTCTTAACAAGTGCTTGATTGTAATTTAACGGGAAACCATACAAACACTTTAAAAGTTTCTCTTGACTTTGAAGGAAGAGATTCGTGCCCGGGATCCACTGTTTCGTGTCTTTATTGACATCATGATTTCCCACATATATGTTACTTTATTTCTTTATCTTTGAAACTCTATGCATGAAAATCTCTTTGATTTTCCAAAAGTCCGGTTTCGTTCACTACAAGCTATTTTTTTTATAGCTCTGGTATTTAATGTTATATTTTCAACGGGATGTTGTGGCTTATTTACGTGATTGCTTTTATTTAGTGAAGACAGCTCATTTTAAGGATAAGTTGATGACTCATCTGGGAGACGAATGGGTTTTAGGAATTCAAAAAGGCATTTGATGGGAAGCGTGCAAAATGGAAACGGTCTTCTCTCTCATGCGTAATCATAGGGGTTGCTACCTGTCACGCGTCAATCAACTCCGGAACCGATTCGTTTTTCAAGAAGATTTGGGGGCGGATTTTTTTCTCTCTTCTACACACGGTATAAAGGGTAAACCCTAAGTTCTTTTACCTCTTTACTACACCTAATTTTCTGAGCGCAAACAAAGATACTTCTCTACCACTGTTCATCATCTTCTTCGAAGCACTCATCAATGGCGGATTCCTCCTCTATTCACGAAACCTCCCATATTCTCCCTATCCGACCCCAGCAAAGCTTGGTCATTGATCTCACCCCATACTCGTATGATGGCTTCATGTGCCCCATAGTAGAGTGTCTTAAACACTCTCCACTGGTTCTCGCTCTGACCAAGGTCGAAATCGTACCTATGGAGTGTTTATCCCAGATTTTCTCTACTGCCCACTTCGACAAGTATGTTGATCGAATTTTCTTCGATATTCTTGATACCAAAACCTCCATCTCCAAACAGCGATTCTGCTCACTTCTAGGGTTTGAACCTGATGAATGGAGGGTTAACCCTGAGTCGATTTCTGTGGGACAGTTGTTCTCCATGTTTTACAACATGGGTTACACTGAGATTCTTACCACAGTCACAAAGTTCAAGAAATCATGTCTTCCTCCTCAGTGGAATGGCTTCTTCACGATACTGTTCAAGGGTCTATTAGAGAGAAGTGCAGGTTCTAATGGGGCTAGTCGTCTGTTCATGACGATTCTCTACGGGTTATACACTGGCGTCAATCTCGATTATGGCTCTGTTTTATGGCAGCAGTTAATCCAAAGCCTTGCCTCTACCTCTCGACATTCTGAAGTTTCATATGCAAGGTTCTGGACGCTCATCACCAAATGGGCAATGGACAAGTACCATGTTCCCATTGTGGCAACATCTCCACTCTCCTTTATTGGCACTTTCCACACTACGAAGATATTGTGACGGATCCTTCCAAGTTTCAGTTCGTTGGCTCAATTCCTGAGTCAATGTATGCATGTGTACCAGGGGCGAGTCGCATCATCAAAACCTACAAGGAGTTTCTTCCTTCGGGTCCCAGAGAGCTCACTCCAGATATGATTCAGTCTATCCATGAAGCTGACAAGCCTGCTCCCAGGGGCAAGAAACCAGACAAGAAGGTGGTCAAAGGGGCGAAAGGCCCTTCTCCTAAGAAGCGAAAACCTACGAAGGCAGCCCAATCACCTCCACCAAAGAAGAGGAAAAACCAGCCCAGTCGGAAACTCATTCTTGCCTCTTCCTCCAGTGAATCAGAGGATGAGGGTTCAGACTCAGAGGAGTCGTTTCGTGGTGACACTCCTCCTCGCTCGCCTTCACCTGAGGTACCAGTTTCAACCAAACCTGTCTCTCCTCCCCCAATCACTATCTCTATTTCCATTCCCCCCATAACCTCCACTACTCACATTCCACCCACTTCTATTCCCATACCACCTCCTATTTTCTCATACGCTACAACAACAACAACCACTGAAGTTCGAACCAACGTATCTGATACGGGGGCTCGCACTTCAGCACCCAAACACACACCAGCTACTGAACCCACCTCCAAACCCGAACCTACTACCACAACCGAACCTCCACCTTCACCTTCATCTCCAAATCACTCAGCAGATACCGAGACCTTTCTTGGAGGGGAAGACATGACCTTCGATTCTGTCTACTACAGTCCCTACCAGGTTCAAAGCGATGATGACGATGATGCTCCTATCACTAAAAAGCACATCAAGGAACTTAACAAGAAACTTGATAATTTCATCGCTTCCTCCTCCTCCTCTCGGTCCAATATCTCAGAGGTTGCTATTCAGGGGTTAATTGATTCTTTCACCAAGGCGCATGAAGCCTCTATCAACTCCGCCACTGCGGCTGTAGAAGCATCTACAAAGGCTTGTGCTGCTACGACCAAAAAAGTCGAAAAACTATTTCACGATGCTAACAATCTGTTACAGTCTTTACAGGGGACCGCTAAATCCTATGCAGCGAAGGTCGATTCTGTTGTCGAGAAGTTGGCTACTTCATTCACATCAGAACAACAATCCTTTGCGAGTCTTCATCAATCTCTTGAAGCTGACAATAAATCCTTCCAGACGACTGTTGAGGAGCGCTTGACCAAACTCCAAGAAGATCTCGTTTCGGAGAACTCAGTGATGGATGCGCTTGCTCGTAAAACCACTGCTCTCAAGGTTAAGAGTCTTCATCTTTCCCAATCAGAAAAGGAGGTTGCGTCTCTCCGTTCTAAGCGAGCGGTCATTTCCACTTGTGTTTCGGATGTCCACGCCGCCCTCTCCAACATTATTGAAGCACACGACCCTATTTTGAACTACTCCGTGAGGCGGACTCTAGCCGAGAAGCTTGCTCCCTCTCTTGACCTGCTCAGCAAAATTGAGGGGCTTCCTGAGTTCGTGGCCCATCCAAAACAAGGGGGAGAAGGGGTTTCAAAGGGTGGAAATCAATCTCAACCGCCTCCTACTTCTACATTAGCTTCAACTAAAGCAACCGAACCTCCAACAACTGGTCAGGCTTCAGGTTCGGGTGCTCAAGATAAAGGGAAAAAGCCTATGGTTGACAGTGATGGTGATGATGACAAAGAGACCATTGTTGATCTCTTCAAGAAACAAGCCAGGGATAAGAATTCAGACATGAGTGCTCGTATTGCTAGAGAGGCAGAAGCGAACGAAAGGAAGATGAAGGAGGCTCATGATCTCCTTGAAAGTCGGAAAACCCTATTCCCTCCATGGACTCTCGAGAAGCTTATCGAAGAAGCTATCGACTCCCCCAGCATCCTCTGGCTCGAACCGGTGATTTCCTTGGACCGGGTTAATTCTATCGACTCTCAGTCCGACATGCCCTTGACCCGAAAGGTCTTCGTATTTCATGCATTTTCCCATGTTGTTGATGTCCCTCATCCTCAACCAAAGGTCGATAGGGAGCTTTTTGATTTCTATCTGAGGTCTGCTCAGCCTCAGTATCAGACATGGAATCCGCAGAAGATCATAAACATTCGGGTCCTTAAACCCTTTCGGGCGGGTAACTTCACAAATGTCAGGTTCAAAGTTTTGAGGGGGTCAGCTAAAACCGAACATGCCATTTCACTCGCTGATCTTCCTAACCTAAATCCACATGATTGGATCATTTTGCATAACATCCTCTTCACCAATGAAGTTGAATATGGACCAATCATAGATCGCTTCAAAAGGATGTTGGTTTGCTACATCAACATCATGGAGGTCGCCAAGATGGATCAGGAGATTGCAAGTGTCTTCAAGAAGAAGCCCACCATCTCTCATGTTGGTTCTGCAAGTGATTTGAATATGATGCAGATGGGGAGAATCGATCCAAAGCGAAACTCAGTCATGTTCACCAGGAATGAAGGCCAAAAATGCCTGTTCGCCTTGGCAGACAAACATCTATATACCACTTCGTGCTTGGAGCATGTTCTGGGGATCATCAATTGATGCAAGCAGAATTCAGAAGATGACAAGAAGTATTTTGATGATATGATCCAGTGGTACATTCGTTTCAGACAAACCATCCTTGCTATCATTCCTCGTCTGTTCGACACCACGAAGGAAGTTCCTGCAGCTGGAACTAGCAAGCCGAAGTAAAGTCTCGCTCCAATTGACGCAAATGGGGAGATTGTAGGGTCCATTAGGTGTTGCGTCTTGGGCTCGGTTCTTAGTCCAATTTTGTATCCGGATTGGGCCTTTCCATCCGTGATTAATTTATTAGGGTTTAGTATTTATAGATGCTTGCATGCATCTTTGTACGTAAGACTTCGAAGTCGATCATTCATAGCGCATACTTTTAATCGATTGTAACCCTAAACAACCTCTACAGCGGAAGTTCTTAGTCGAGCTCTGCTGAGGCGTGAATCTATTGAATCATTCAGCATATTTTGATTCATTCCAGTGTTTGATACTTCTGTTCATATTATTGTGATTAACCTGTTTAAAGATCTAAACGATCAAAGAGTTTTTCAACTCATTAGTATGCTTATTAGTTCACATCCTGGTAGTTAGGATGGTGATATGCTTAGTGACTTGGGTAGGTCGGTATCCTGGTATATATGATGATGCTATGTTAGTGACCGGTTAAGTCTGTATCCTGGTAATAGGATGTTGCTATGATTAGTGATCTGTTAGATCAGATTGAGTGTTATACATGCTAGCGTATGATATGTATGTGCACATGTTTGTTCATTGGGGGTTGGGTTAAGGCGGTCCTGCTTTGTGCTGAAGGCCAAAAGACCCATGGCGGTCCGGATAAACTGAAGGGCCTGCATAGGGGATCAGTTAGGCCGAAAGCCCAGCGAGTGGTCCGGATAGGTTGTAGGCCCTCCGATGTGTTCAAGAAGTGTCGAAGGCTTGGAGAGCGGTCCAGATAGACTGAAGGCCTGCTAGGCAGTCCAGTCAGGCTGAAGGCTCATTATGCATGCTATTTGCTTATATGTTTATATGATATCGGTATATCGGTATGGTGTTGGTATTTTTTTTTGGGGGGGGGGGGGGGGGGGGGGTAACTCACTAAGCCTTCGAGCTTACATTTATCGATTATTGTTTCAGTTACTTCAGATGATTTCGGGAAGGCGAAGGCATGACCGTACACTTCCTCGATTTATAATTGTGATTTCTGGGAACTCTGATATGATATTATTCTGAAAACAGATTGTAATAACTTAATGGTCTTTAAGTGTTTTTAAAAAGTTCAAATTTGGCATGATTTTTATGGATGTTACAAGTTGGTATCAGAGCCTTGGTTTGAGTGAATTGGAGGAACACTCGTGTGACTCCAGTCTCAAATCTAGGAAAATATTTTCAAAATAATAAAGGAGGATGCAAGTGTACGATCAGCCGGAGCTAGTAAGTACACCCCAAAATACTATGCAATTATTTGATTATGTGATATGTTAGAACAACATGCTATTACTAGGCTAGGGATCTTCAAGAATCACATGATAGAATTGCCTGATTATATGATGCCTGATAGCCTAGGGTTTTCCTTATATGAGATTGGCATCATTACTGTAGTTGCTTAGCGTATGCATTATGGTCGTACATAATTAAGATCTTATAGCCTGAGAATGTTTGGTTTGGCCTTATTTCTTATTCTTGTTTGATGAGGGGCTTAGGGTAGGATCAGATATTCGAAGTCTGTGGGGTCCAGCCTTATGTATGACTAGCATACACTAGTGATGCAGGGTTAGTGGGAGTTTCATGGATAGGTGGTTGTGTGAGGCCGTTAGGTCAGTTGTGAGACAGTTAGCCTTCCTCTAGGAGTGAGGATTGAGCGACCGCCATGTATATGTATATTGTTAGCGTTTTGTGGTGATTGTAACGCCCATAGATCAGGGCTACTCAATTAAGAGACAATAAGTGTCGAGAATGACTTTTTGATAGAAGATTATTTAGAATGAATAGTCTTCATAAAAGTTGTAGTATATGTTACAAGGATTCCGGATATATAAAGAATGCTGAAATCCAGGTTATAACGAAGAAGTTATGACCTGTCGAAGTTTCACGACAGATTCAACACAACGTTGTAGGACGTAAATAGTGAATTTATGATAGAGCAATTTTTAGCCGACGGAGTCTAAACGAGAGTTGTAGAGAATAATCTCACCTACGTGTGCATATAAAGAACGTCGAAAAAAGAGCTCGTATGCGAAAGATATGAATTTCTAAAGTTCGGGGCATGAACCCCGACACTGTGTCAGAGTTCACGACGAGAACAAAGGGTTCACTACGTGAACTCAGAGATGACGTCTCCTGGAGCCTGACAGACCCAAGCTGCGATGACGCATCTGATGATGACTAAACTTACGACGTGAATATTTGAGATTCATGACGTGAATCCAGAAAATCAGCCCTATAAATAGGAATCGAAGGGCAACCGATTTTGGTTGCTAATTCCTTCATTCTCTCACTCCCTATACCCTCTCTAGCTATCTTGAAGTACCCCCGAAGCCCCGGTATCACCCCGACACCCGAAGCAAGTCCTGAAGCCTCGAAGATCCCGAGAAAAAGAGTTTTCGAGCTGAAACTCTGCCCGTGTGAAGCCCAGTTTTTGAAGATATCCCGGTTTCATCGAAGAATATTACTTTATAGAGCCGTAGTGCTGTCCGATCATCGTTTTATCAAGTGAGTGCATATTCCCTTTCATGAACATGATTTTAATACAAGTATTGTTTGAATGTATTAAATGTATGTTTGTGTCAGTTATTTTGTGATGTCTGAATTAAGTGTTAAAGAACATACCTGATTGATTATGATAATTTAGGTTAAAGAGTAAACCTAAGGTTTGTTATAATGGTTATGGGGTAGTGTCTCTTTATGAGTACGAGCGAGATATATACGGAGAATAGAACTTTAAAATATGTCATTGATCCGGAAACATGGATTAGACGTAGTTATTCGTCCCTAGTCTGAGAGTATGGATTGGACCTAGTTAGTTTTCATTAATCCGGGAGTATGGATTAAGACATAGTCAGTTGTCCTTAGTCCGGGAGTATGGACAGGACATAGAATCTGTCATTAGTCTGGGAGTATGGATTTAGACATAGGCCAATTGTCCCTTATCCGGGAGTATGGAATGGGCACAATCATGGACTCGAGAATAAAGATTAGATCCGGGAGTAAGAGTTAAAATTTAAGGTCTAAGGGTATGGATAGTCTCGTTGAGAGGATTGACGAGGTGGGGGTAAGAGTTGGTTTTATATATATATATATATATATATATATATATATATATATATATATATATATATATATATATATATATATATATATAGAGAGAGAGAGAGAGAGAGAGAAAATTTTATATTGTGTTGATTCTAAATTATATATATGTTATAAGATTGTGGGATTGAAATCCTTATGTACTCACCAGGTTTTCCAAACCTGACCCACTCAATATTTTTGTATCACAGGTATCGATACAAAGACACATTACACCGAGAGATTAAAGAGATGTATATCATTAGTGTAGATGAATGTAAGTTCGATTTATGCTTATGTGTTTGTACTGACAAGGACATCCCAATGTTTTAAAACGAATAAAATACATCTCTTCGGAGATGCTTGGATAAAGTATTTATCATGTTTTCTGGGAACAAATTACGCAATAGTTTTCTTTAAAAGATTACTTTGATTTTAAAACAAAGCATAAACAAATCGGTCTTTTCTGGCCGTGAAATTTAGGGATGTCACAGTGATACTTGAGAAAAATATGGGTAGGCGTGGAAGGTAGTATGGGCCTATACTACTGAAAGCACAAGACCCATACGGGTAGCAAGGAAGTCACAACCCCTAACGTTTAGTTGGGAGTTGGTTCCCTGTTATTCATGTGGATTATCTGATATATTCCTGTTATATTTTCAGTATGGTGGTTACGAGTCGTTTCGTTACTGGATCCGGAATGGGATTAGGGCAGGGCGATTAGGAGGCCCCAATAACGCCCGAGGTTATCGGCCAAGATGGGCCAATGTTGATAGAGGATCGTGTTAGGGAGATCATCCGCGAGGAGGTGGTCAAGATTATCCGGGGTGAGATTCCGGAGATGTTTGGGTCTATTAAGACTGTTATGATGGAGTTTTTCGATGACAGATACGCAACCCTTGCTGAGACGGTTGCCGCAGCAGCTACAACAGCAGGGGGAGGAGATAGTAGGGCATTCCAGTACTGGGACTTCAATAACACGAAGCCCCTTCTTTTGATGGGACTCAGGATCCCATCAAGGCCATGAGGTGGTTATATGATGTGGAGGGGTGTTTCTTCACATGTTCATGTCCTACTGACCAGAAGGTTAGATGTGCCCTAAACCTGTTGAGATCTGGGGCAAAGGACTGGTGGAGGTTGATGACTGGGTCTTATTTGGATGACTAGAGAGTTGCAGTTACTTGGGAGCAGTTTTGGGATATGTTCCGCTCCCGCTACATTCCACGGGTCGAGGGGGAACGGTTGGCTCAGGAGTTTTTGGAGTTGAGACAAGATAGTGAGTCGGTGACGAAGATCACCCACATGTTCACTGAGAGGGCTATGTTTTTCCCGGAGTTTGCCTCTGAGCAGGCTTAGATGACTCGTTATCTGAGCATGCTCAAGACTGACATCCGTCAGTTTGTTGCTACTCAGCGGTGTGATACCCTGCTAGAGTTACAGGAGGCCCCTAGGCGGCGTGAGTTGGAGATTGAGTTGCAGTTGAGGGAACATCGGAGGGTCCCGACATAGTCACAGTCGGCGCCGAAGCGGTCTGAGACCGCTGATTCTAGGTCTGGAGGGCAACAGGACCGCACTTGTGGGAAGTGCGGGAAGGTTCATTCAAGAGTGTGTCGATCGGGTAGTGGGTACCACAAATGTGGCAAGGAGGGCGAGGGACTGCCGCCAGACCGCCCTAGCCTCGGATATGAGGATATGTTATCATTGTCATCAGGTTGGTCACGTGAACACCAACTGTTCGCAGTTCGCTGCTAGGCCGGCGTACTCTCCAATGTCGGCTACACTGAGGATTACCAATGGGAGGCAGGGTAGAGCAGAGCCCCCGAGGGCTCTAGGACACGCCTTCCAGCTTACAGCCGAGGAGGACAGAGCAGCATCGGATGTGGTTGCTAGTATGTTTCTATCCCTTATCTTATTTATTATATCTGTCTTATGCTTATCTGTTGTACCTGTGATTAGGTACGCTTTTAGCGAACTCCTTGCCTACGATGGTTTTATTTGACTCGGGGGCAAGTCGGTCGTTTGTATCACAAACGTTTAGTAGGGAGTTCAGTGTGCCGGTAGGAGAGCTAAAGTGTCCGTTGCGAGTCTCTATCGCTATCGAACACGGGGTTTCTGCTTCTTCAATCTACCGAGAATGTGAGTTGGAGATCTTTGGGATGTCTTTCCCGATTGATTTGGTTCCGATTCCCATGGGGGATGTGTGTGTGATTGTGGGTATGGACTGGCTTAGTCGATTAGGTGCTATGATCAACTGCGAGAGTCAGCGAGTGGTGGTTTGAACCCTAAATGGAGGAGAACTGATCGTCTATGGTGAGGGTACCAGGCAGGGATCAGGGTTTTGTTCAGCATGGGTGTGCGGGTTATCTAGCATATGTGTTGGATACGCGGGTCTGAGATCAGATTTCAGTATCAGAGGTTCCAGTGGTCAGGGAGTTTGCTGATGTATTTCCGGAGGAGTTACCCGGAGTGCCTTCAGAGAGGCAGGTTGAGTTTAGGATCGACCTAGTGCCAAGTGCGGCTCCCAACGCCAAGACGTCGTACCGTTTGGCACCACCAGAAGGATGGTTCACACTGGATGTGCATCGACTATTGGGAGTTGAACAAGTTGATAATGAAGAACCGTTATCCGCTCCCAAGGATAGACGATTTTTTATCAGTTGCAGGGTGCGTCTTGGTTTTCCAAGATAAACTTGAGGTCTGGGTATCATCAGGTCAGGGTCAGATAGGAGGATGTGGAGAAGACCGCGTTCCGAACTCGTTATGGACATTACGAGTTTGTGGTGATGTCGTTTGGGCTCACCAACACGCTAGCAGTATTTATGGACCTGATGAATCGGGTCTGCAGACCGACGCTCGATCGCTCGGTCATAGTATTCGTCGACGATATCCTAGTGTATTCCAAGACCCGAGAGCAGCATGAGGAGCATCTGCGGGAGTTATTGGGAGTTCTGAGGTGAGAATGGATTTATGCCAAGTTCTCAAAGTGCAAGTTTTGGTTACGAGAGGTGCAGTTCTTAGGACACCTCGTTAACCAAGGAGGGATTTTGGTCGATCCGGCCAAAATCAAGGCGGTCATGCAGTGGGAGGTTCTGAAATCTCCCTCTGACACCAGGAGCTTTCTGGGATTTCCAGGGTACTACCGGAGATTCATACAGGATTTCTCCAAGATTGCAACACCCCTCACTCGTCTAACGAGGAAGGGGTGGATTTCCAGTAGGGCCCCGAGCAGCAGAGGTCGTTTGAGACCCTCTGACAACGTTTATGAGAGGCTCCAGTGTTGACTCTTCCAGAGGGAGTCGAGGATTTTGTAGTGTTCTGTGATGCATCCATCACGGGACTAGGAGCAGTCCTCATGCAGAGAGGACGGGTGATAGCCTACGCATCGCGGCAGCTGAAGCTGCATGAGACGAGATACCATACTCATGATTTGGAGTTGGGAGCGGTGGTATTCGCTCTTAAGATTTGGAGGCATTATCTCTATGGGGTCCGATGTACCATCTACACGGACCACAAGAGCCTAAGACACATTATGGATCAGTCAAACCTGAACATGAGACAACGCAGGTGGTTGGATGTAGTCAAGGACTACGACTGAGAGATCCTTTACCACCCAGGTAAAGTGAACGTGGTGGCGGACGCTCTGAGCCACAAGTCAGCTGGGTCTTCCACACCAGTGACATGTATGACGATATCAGTGGATTCTCCACTTGTGAGTTTGATTAGAGATGCTCAAGCTGAGGGTATGCGACCCGAGAACTGGGAACTGGAGAGGATCAAGGGCGAGAACGCCCGATTTGTGCAGGATAGTCGGGGATTGTTGACTCGATGCGGTCGGGTATGGGTTCCGATGTCTGGTGGGGTCAGGCAGACGGTTATGGAGGAGACTCATAAGTCTCACTTCTCTATTCAACCAAGGGCCACAAAGATGTACCGGGATTTGAGTCTGAGCTACTGGTGGTCGTGCATGAAGCGAGAAATCGCTTGGTACGTTGAGAGGTGGTTGACCTACAGGATGGTCAAGGCCGAGCATCAGAGGCCGCATGGCAAACTGCAACCTCTAGAGATTCCCCTGTGGAAATGGGAACATATCACGATAGACTTCATTACCAAGTTGCTGAGGACGGCGAATGGATTTGATGCTATATGGGTCAATATAGATAGATTAACCAAGAGTGCCCATTTCCTGGCCATACGGGAGAGTTCATCAGCCGAGAAGTTAGACGACGTGTATGTCCGCGAGATTGTTGCTCGCCACGGAGTTCCGGTCTTTATTGTTTTCAACTGAGATGTTAGATTCACCTCCCGCTTTTGGCAGAAGTTCCACGAGGAGCTGGGCATACAGCTGCATTTTAGCACAACATATCATCCGCAGACTGACATCTAGAGCGAGCGGACTATACAGACCCTCGAGGACATGCTGAGGTCTTGTGTCATCGATTTTGGTGGGAGTTGGGATTCCCACCAACCCCTTGCAGAGTTCGCCTACAACAATAGCTATCATTCTAGTATTGGTGCCCTACCTTTTGAGCTATTGTACGAGCGGAGATGTCGCATCCCGGTCTGCTGGGGTGAGGTGGGTCATAGAGTGATGGGGCAGACAGAGGTAGTTTTACAAGCTACCAATACGATTCAACAGATTAGACAGCGATTGCAGACCGCACAGAGTACACAGAAGAGCTACGCCGACCAACACCAATCAGAGTTAGAGTTCCAGGTCGATGGCATGGTACTCCTGAAGGTCTCGCCCTGGAAGGTTGTGATCCGCTTCAGGAAGAGGGGGAAATTGGGCCCCCGATACATTGGGCCGTTCAGGATCATTGCTAGCTTGGCAAGGTGGCATATAGACTAGACCTTCCTAAGGAACTCATTCAGATCCATAACACATTCCACGTTTTGCAGTTGCGAAAGTGCATCCTGGATGAGCAGGCGGTGTTATCACTGGATGATATTTAGATTGATGAGCGCCTAAATTATGTGGAGAGGCCTGTGGCTATTCTGAAGAGGAAAGCGGAGATTCTACGAAACAAGAAGATACCTTTGGTAAAGGTACAGTGGGAGTACCGTAGAAGGTCTGAGTGGACGTGGGAGTCGAAGGCTGAGATGCAGGAGCACTATGCAGAGATGTTCACCGCAGCGGACTTCGAGGACGAAGTCTAGTTCAACCGAGGGAGAATTGTAACGCCCTGACTCTCAGGTATTAATTTCAGTCTTAATCTTTCATATTGAAAACTCTACTCGACGAGTTGGATGCCCTGACTTGTCGAGTAGGAACGCAATTGGACCGCAAACTTAAGTGACCAACTCGATGAGTCGAAGGACAGACTCGACGTGTAACATCCCAAATTTCGAGTCCAAAAATTTCATTTTTAATTAAGTAACTTATAAAACCATTTACAGAAAAACATTTTCAATATCATAGTAATCCATAAAACCATAATAAACATGTCTCGAAATCATAACATCGAACAGTAATAAAATTAGAGTACATTCCCATGAATCTCAAAATGTGGAACCCTGTGTGTGTATGTGATGCGCTGCACGCCGGCTCCTTCCCCTTCGACGAAGAGGTACCTAAAACTAAAATTGAAAACTGTAAGCACGAAGCTTAGCGAGTTCCCCCATCATACCACATACCATACAATCCTATAACATACATACTACCATGCAATTCTAGGGTGCCCGACCTACCATGTCTGGCCATTCTGGGGTGCCGACCTACCCTGTCGAGCAGTTCTGGGGCGCTGACCAACCCATGTCAAGCAGTTCTGGGGTGCTGACCTACCCTTCGGTCCTAACAACCGAACTCCAGGGACTATTTCACCCCTACTGCTACTACCACATATATCATATCATAATCATACTGTCAGGCATATCTGGGATGCCAGGCCTACCATGAGGTCCTACAACCGACTTTGGGACTATTTCCCTCCTAGGCTCCTACTACCACTATCACATATCATGCTAACACATAAACATACCAGGTAGTAGCAAATCAAACAATTATCACAAAGACAATCAACTCAGCTATAATAAACTACTAGTGGGTCGGCCTTGGTGTCTTAGACCTACTTCTACTGAAAGGTAACTCACCTCGTAAACTGTGTGTCGAATCTTGCAGAAAGTAGTCTCTAACAGCTGCTCCGATGACTCCCCGCTATCATAATCACATTAATACTCAATCAGAGTCTATAACACTACTTAGGGTAAAATGACCATTTTATGCCTTGGTCCAATTGGAACATTCATAAGTCCCAATTCTAGCTTATTAAGCCCGGTCCTTCTATGGCCCATTGAGGACTCCCTAAGGGTCCACTAATTACCCAATTTCTGAATTGGGCCTTATCCTCCCAAATGGGCCCAAAAGTTCCAAGTCCAAATATAATAATTCAAAAGGTTCCAATCTCGACCCAATAGGCCTAATACTCTAGTTCCAGATTCCTAAGTCCAAAATTATACTTTACAGTGGGCCACGAAGCCCAAAAGTCCAGGACCATTCTCTTAAGGCCCAAAAGCCCAAAACATCCACTCTGCATGCGTACGCACGACGTACTTGGCACGTACACCCAACGTACGTTGGCCTTGACCAAAATGGGGAGTTGACCCAGTACGCGCTGCGTACCAGGGAGTACGCCCAGCGTACTGGCCAACTTCCTTGGGACTTCATTCATGACTTAATCCGGTAAGTCCTTTCGTCCAAACTGTAGATCTAGGTCCTTTAAGACCTCCTAAGCCATAAAGTCACAAACTTTATGTGTGTGCATGTATGGTTGGGGTCAAAACATGATATTGGTCGTCCTATCAAGCGTTAAGACCACAAACACTTGCATGGTTGTGGCTTAACCATCAAGGTCCGATTTTTATGACTCTTAGTGCCTCTAAGAGCCCAAAAGGACAACTATAATGGTCTGAAATCATTAAGATGCAAGAAGCCTTAACAATGGAGTCCAAAAGTAACCTTAAACACCCCCAAAACAAATCTAAGCATACAATGGCCAAGTTTGGAACTTGATACCTCAAAAGAGTTAGAAATGATGCCATTCCTCTGGATCTACAAGCTCTTTGTGGATCCTTGCTTCTTCTTCAAGCTTCTTTCTTCCCTTCACACTAACACAACCCACAATCACTCTCAAATGGCTTCAAAAACACAAGGGCACACAAATATGAGCTAGGGTTTTCGTGGTGGCTGGCTATGGGTGAAGGGAGGCTGAACAAATAGGGGTAGTGTTCTTTATATAGGGAGTAAACCCTAAATTTTAGTGTTTAAGGAGCTTCACACGTACGTTGGGCATACTCCTGGTACGCTGGTCATACGTGCATGACCTTCGCGGTCCATTCACATGAGTACGATGAGCGTACATGACATTGTATGCCCCGAGTACGATGCTTCTTCAGCCCACATGCAAGGCCTAAAGGACAAGGTCCAACCAAACAATCCTATATTTTAATTAAGATAGTTAATCATAATACCTGGAAAATCCCAGATGTTACACGACGAGTTGGAGCTGGAATGAGAAAACCCTAATTTCGGGGTTTGTACCCTATTTAAAGGACATTGAGTCCCTTCTTTCAGCCTCCTTGTCTCTAGTTGACGACTAAAAGGAAACCCTAATCGATTTAGACTCAATTCTTGAGTGTGTGAGGAACTAAAGTGTGCTTTGGTGCTTTCATTAAGAGAACTCAAAGCTTTAGAGGCTTGGATTGAAGAAGAGGAAGTGGATCTGCCATCTACATCGTTTTGGGAGCTAGCCTGAGGTAAAAAGCTTGTAACTTGACCTTTTCATACTTAGATCTCTTTATGTTAAGATTAGGGCCATTTTAGCTTGTTTGGTGCTCATTTTGGGTAATGGTCATGATCTGAAGTAGCAACTTTAGATCTAGACTCATCTTGGTTTTTATGGTCATAAAGTTCCATCCTTTAGCAAGATATTGCCTTATCCTCACTTAGAACCTCTTCTCTAGCTTGATTTTGGCCATTTAAACCTTGCATGTACGTAAAGTTTGCAACTTTACGTAAGAAGTATGCCTTAAGATCTTACATCTACGTTATGGAGCTTTGGAATAGCTTAAAAAGCATCTAAATGGAGAAAAAACTTAAGGGGCTCGGCGAGTTGCATGGTTAAATCGGTGAGTCCGATGAAGATTGTCGTGCAAGGTTTCTGCATGGACTCGGCGAGTCTGTAGGAAGACTCGACGAGTCAGCTAGGGTTTTCCCGACTTTTGAACATGCATAAACTTAGAGAGTTGCAGGGAAACTCGACGAGTTGATGAGGGATTTCACAACTTCTCGAGTTCAGGAAGGACTCGACGAGTCAGTGGACTGCACTCAACGAGTCGGGTCAACATGGACTGTTGACCTTGACCATTGACTTGGACTTTGACCAAGGGTTGATTAGTTGACTTCTAGGGCATTTTGGGAAACTGGAAATTTATGGATATGGTTCTATGGTGAATACAGGTGGTGGAGTTTGTGGAGGTGATCTGAGAGTTGAGCTTATCACTTCAGCGCAACAATTGTGAGGTGAGTTATCCTCAGTACATCTAATGGGTCTAATGCACTAATGTCGGCCATTGTCGGATTTGTATATGGGTTTATTTCATGGTATGCTTATTGGTTTACATCCTGGTAGTTAGGATGGTGATATGCTTAGTGACCTGGCTAGGTCGGTATCCTGGTATATAGGATGATGCTATGTTAGTGACCGGTTTGGTTTGTATCTTGGTAATAGGATGTTGCTATGATTAGTGATCTGTTAGATCGGTTTGAGTGTTATACATGCTAGCGTATGATATGTATGTGCACATGTTTGTTCATTGGGGGTTGGGTTAAGGTGGTCCTACTTTGTGCTGAAGGACAACAGACCCATGGCGGTCCGGATAAACTGAAGGGCCTGCAAATGGGATCAGTTAGGCCAAAGGCCCAACGAGTGGTCTGGATAGGTTGTTGCCCTACGATGCGTTCAAGAAGTGACGAAGGCTCGGAGAGCGGTCCAGATAGGCTGAAGGCCTACGAGGTGGTCTAGTCAGGCTGAAGGCTCATTATGCATGCTATTTGCTTATATGTTTGTATGTTATGGTTATATCGGTATGGTGATGATTTTTTTTTTGGGGGGGGGGGGGGGGGGGGTGTAACTCACTAAGCCTTCGAGCTTACATTTATCGACTATTGTTTCAGGTACTTCGGATGATCGCGGGTAGGCGAAGGCGTGACCGTACACTTCCTCGATTTATGATTTTGATTTCTGGGAACTCTGATATGATACTATTTTGAAAATAAATTGTAATAAGTTAATGGTCTTTAAGTGTTTTTAAAAAGTTCAAATTTGGCATGATTTTTATGGATGTTACACACACTAATAGGGACTTTAAAGAGATATGATGGACATCTCGAAAGTTATCATTGTTAATGGAGCGGGTGTGGTTAACCGACACATTAATTAGAGATGTAAATGACATCGAGGTTGCCAAGCGTGTTTACATGGTTATTCACAACTTGTTTGTGATCATCAACATCCTAGTCACAAGTAGAATAGCATAATCTGAGATTAAACATGCCATTGATAAGATCAATGAATCTCAAAAAATATAAGAATTTCATATATTGAAATTGGTGAATTTTTTACCTACCTTCATAAATTCACAATAAGATTACGACATCCCTCTTCTTAGTTGTGAATTGTTATATTAGATCATAGCCTTGAATACTTATTATGGGTTAAATATTAAGAAATTCATATCAACTAACTAAAACTTTTCTTCTCCTATAGATGTTTACTTCTAATGGTGATGCTACTATTTCTCAAACCTCCATCACCACTAACAACTTCACTCTACTATTGATCCTCTCTAAAAAGTAATTAGCTGGTCTAAACTACATGGACTGGATGCAAAATCTCAAAATGACTCTTCTATATGAGGGAAAAGAATCGATAAACCTCTACTCAAAATCGATGAGTCAACTGCTACTCCAGAAGAGCTTGCAACCTACAAGAAACACTATGACGACGCAACAAAGGTCGCTGACATAATGGTTGCAACCTTGGTACCTGAGTTGCAAAAGTTCTATGAGGACTATTGGTCATATGAGACGTGCTTGGATCTTGCGGAAAAGTTTCACAAGAAATCGTGACATGAGAGGTACAAGGTCGTCAAGGCATTAATGGATTGGAAAATGAAGAATGGAGAGTCTGTCTACAATCATGTGAAAAGAATGTAGAAATATGTGGAGAGACTGGAAAATCTCAACGTGTCTTTTGACAAAGAATTGGCCATAGTTATGGTCCTTAACTCTTTGCCTCCAAGTTATGATCAGTTCATTTTGACTTATCATTTGAACAACATAGAGACTACGTTGACCCAACTCCATAACTTGTTACAGACAACTAAATTAGGTATGAAAAAGAATCAAGTCCCTTCTGCAACAAGTGCTCCAGTTCCAGCCATTGGGCAAAGTAGGGGAAAGAAGAGGAAGGCAAATCCTCAATCAAACTGGAAGGAAAAGGGTCATGCTGGATCATCTAACCGTAGGTCCAAGCCCAAGCCCAAGCCCAATCCCAGTTCTGATATTCCAGTTATGAGTGATCCCAAAGAGGCCGTTCGCTATTATTGCAATGAGAAAGGCCATTGGAAACGAAGTTATGACTAGTACTTGTAGGACATAAAGTATGGATAATGGGGTTTAAATACGAAGGAAATCCTAAAAGATCATGGGATTGGGTTGTAGTCTTCCTCACGTTGTAAACCACCTATGTGTCACGTCATAAGCACAACACGGACACACATTCTTCACTTTTGCTTGTCATGTCGTGACCTCTCTATGGTCACGTTGTGACACCCGATTTTAACAAAAACCAAGCTTTTGATTCCTTAATGTCCTAAATCCATCCATCCTGAAAAATGGGTGTTATAAGTGTGTATATATATATTTGGAGCTTAATGGAGCTAAAAACACCTGAGGAAGTTAGAATTTGGGTTAGATTTGCTGAAACTGAAGAGTTCACGTCCGGAACACGCGTTTTTGAGTTTACACGATCATGTTTTTGGGCATGTGATCGTGTTTTTGATCGTGCTTCTCTTATGTAACTTTTTCAAGCCAAAAATCAAGTTTCGGGGCTGTGAATGACTTACACGATTGTGCTTTTTTATAAAACACGATCGTGTTTTTGAGAAAAGTGTCCAAAATAGCATCATACTTCATTAAACGCAAAAAATGTGGATTTTCGAGACTTTTGGGCAAAAACACGATTGTGTTTTCCCAAAAACACAATCATGTTTTTTTTAAGAAATCACGTTTTTTGTTGTTGGTCCTATCCGATCAGTTCAATCCCTAGACATTCCCAAATGACCAAAGATGAATTTTGGAGGTGATTTCTGCACTTTTTCATCAATTCCTGAAGATTTGAAGGCTATGGATCATCTCATTCATTTAGTTTAGTAAGATTAGTAGTTTAATTTATCTTTTCATTGTCTAGATTAAATTTTATTCATGTTTGGCTAAACCCTAGATTTCAGTTCTGTAAAGATTAGTACTTTTTATGTAATCAGACTTGGTTTTTATTGTGTGATTCTATCTAGTTATTTCGGTTTTGTACATAATGAATGTTTGATTTTAGTTCTTTTTAGCCTGATCGCCTAATTTAGGATTAAATCAATCAAGTTAACTAGTTGTTGAAATCCGTAACTGTTTTGATAAACTGGTATTAAGTAACAAGTAATAGATCGGATATGCATTGGGATTTGACTCTGTTACAGACTAAAATTTCATATTTTTGTGCTTCCGATCTTGTGAGAAGTATTGAATATTGCTGACAATTTTACACATATCATAATGCTTCTTTTCTAACTTGATTAAGAGCTTGTTTAATTAAGTTAGTAGAACGTTAGGATTAAATGATTAATTAAAGAGTTTGTTTTGATTAATTAACTAGGTAAAAAAGAACTTAATAAAGCTTGTTAGTATTTCTCAATACCAGTTTAGATATAACACATTTTAAATAACCAGGTCTAGGTTAATTGCATGATTAGGACAATTGTAACAAAACTGAATTCACTTTTTATTACTGAATTTTCTTAAGTTTATTTAACTGCAATTTCTAACTTTAATTAATAATCTAACCCCCTTTTATATTTTCTATTTTATGACTAGAGTGTGATTTACGCAAAGAGACATTGACCATTAGACTTTGTCCCTAAGAATTCGACCTTGCTTCCCTGTGCTACTTATTAGTGCAACCAAGCAGCGAATTTATTATTTGTTTAAGACGTCCATGACAACATTTTAACATTATACCAAGGCAGCAACCATGCTTGAAAATCTAACCAAGATTGGTGTTTTTAAGTCATTTACCGGATAAATATTATATAATAATCTCCACTATATTTATGTACATCGATTATGTGTTAAATCTTGATTTTTTTTAACATTTGACAAAAGCTTCCAAACAACCCTTTTGGTCAATTTTAATTTGGTTTTAGATATGACCAAATAAAGGAAAGTAAATTGTTATGTTAATCGGTAAAAATTGAAATACAAAAAGTAAATGAATAATTGAAAAAACTAAAACCATGAAAACACATAATGTGATCAAATAATGGGTTGCAAATAGAAAATATAGATAAACTTATCATTTTCATCATTTAACACAATCAATCATACATATAATCAAACAAACAACAAGACTTTAATCAAACTTTAGACCTAATAATAATAAGGTCTCTAACTTAATCACACCTACGTTAATAATAACTATCAAAACAACTATAATTGAAATGGGCAGGTAAAATTTTCCATTTTTTTAATCTTATTAATGTATTAGCCCTACTATGTTATAAGAAAATCTACTATAATAAATGAAGATCCATTTTGCCACATGTCAATCTCTCATGAGTTTTGACACTTGTCATTTTGTGACATTTTTAAAATAAATAATATCCACATGTCAATTTTATGGGTTTTTTTTTTCAATTTTAAAAATTAAAAAACCATATAATATTTATAGTTAGTAAATTGCTATAAAAATTCTTTTTCTTTTTCTATTTTGAATATTTATTTTAAAACATATTAAAGGTTTACATTTTAATTTTTTTTTTGAATCAACCCGTTTAGAGTAAACTACACGAATGGTCCCTATGATTTACAATAATTTACGTGTTTGGTACCTAACTTATTTTTTTAACTCGGAAGATCCCTACTGTTTGTTTTTGTTACGCGCTGGGTCCCTAGTGTTTGTTTTTGTTACGTGTTAGATCCCTGTCTTACCTAAACAGACTATTATTTAAAAAAAATTGTGGGGTAGGTAAGGTAATGTAAGGGTGTGAGGTTGGGGTGTGTTTATTTAAATAAATTAAAAAAAATCAAGGGAAAAATAGTACTTTTAGGTAAGACAGGGACCAAACGTGTAACAAAAATAAACAGTAGGGACCTTCCGAGTTAAAAAAAATAAGTTAGGGACTAAACACGTAAATTACTGTAAACCATAGGGACCATTCGTGTAATTTACTCACCCGTTTAAGGTGCTGTTTGTTTTTTTTGAGAAAAAATGTTTGCAGTCTGCGGACCACATCTGTAGACCTCTACAGTAGAAGAGGTGGACCAAACGTCTGCTGTAACGTCCACAGATCCGGGCTAGTCAAATTAGAGGCAATAAGGGTCGAAAATGACTTTTCGGCAAAATATTATTTTGTAACATCCCAAAATACGGGCTAAAAATTCCATTTTGTATTTAAGTGATTTGCAAAACGTTTGTAACAAAATGCCATATGATCATATCATTTAATGAATCTCGTAACTGTAACCCAAAACGTAAAACATAATATTGTCAGAGTACAAATCCCAGAATATCTCATAGTGCGGAAAAAAAAGAGTGTGTGTGATATGTCGCTATCACGCCAGCTCCTTCCCCTTGGCTGAAGAGGCACCTGAAACAACAACTGGAAACCGTAAGCACGAAGCTTAGTGAGTTCCTCCACTGTACCACATACCATATAACCACATAACATATATATATATTGTCAGGCATATCTGGGTGCCCGACCTACCCCTTCAGTCCTCTCGACCGGATACTAACTAGAATATATGGGTGCTGGTCTCCTCTTCGTTCCTCTCGACCGGATACTGGGAACTATTTCACCCCCTACTACTACCACATATCATATATCACATAATCTATCTATCATGGTTGGGCATGACTGCCCCTTCGGCCCTATTGACCGGTAATCTGGGGACTATCTCCCCTACTGTCACTAGCATATAACATCATATCATACTAGCACATAAACATATCGTAAGTAGTAGCAACCCTAGATGAATATCACAGAGACAACCATCTAATCATACAACTCCTACTGGTGGGCCGACATTATGGCCGTAGACCCACCGCTACTGGACGGTAACTCACCTCGAAAGTAGCTGTTGAAAGTCTGCTTGCTAAGCGCCTGACTGCTGAACCGGTAATCCTCCGGCTATAAATCATGAACATGGATTAGACACTCATAAATACCCTTAGGTCAACGACCAACTCATCCCTGGTCCAAGGTCAACTCCCTGGTCAAAGTCAACTTCCAATTGACTAGATGTGACAACCCGATATTTCAAATCTTTGTAATGACCTAAAAAGTCAAGTATTGTAACCACTTTTGAATTAATAAAATTAACTTTGATAATAAAATGTCCAAAAAGTTCTATTTAAATTCCCTCTATGTTTAAATGTCATTAAACCGGGATCGTACGTAAAAAGAACGCTCAAATCCGACTTCGTATATTGAAGTTAAGATTTTTCCAAGTTCGACTTAGCAACAGACATCTAAAAACTCGAATCGGAGATCGAGCGACTTTTGGTCGGAATGACCTAAACGAGAATCGAAGGTCTCGACAACGGTATTTCAGCGGTGAAAAGTCTGGCAAAAACCGACGTCAGATAAAGAAGTTATGAATTTTTAAAGAAATTCCTTAATCACGTCATTTTATAATTAAATAATAAAAATAATTTCGGAATTTGCCAACGGAGTCTAAACGAAAGTTGTAGAGTGTAGTCTCACCTTCGCGTGGATATAAAGACCATCGAAAACGGAGTTCGTATGAAGGAGATATGATAGTTTATTAAATAATTTATATATATATATATATATATAAATCAAAAATCCGGTAATATCCGAAGGAAGAGTCAGCGTCCTCATCCGAGTTACGCGCTGCGTAACCTCGTACGCCCCTTGTACCCGAAGGCCTTGGTCTCGGTTCGTCCACGTCGCCCCTATGCGAAGCTACCGACTCGCCCGTCCGACCCGTCCCATCCGACCCGATCCGTCCCATCCGAAGCCGAGGCAGTCGAGGACTCGGTCATGCATGACGTACGTGTACGCGCTGCGTACGCCCCGCGTACCGAGGCTTCTCAGACCCCTATAAATAGAATGCGAGGGTTTCCGGAAAAATTGCTCATTTCTTCTCATTTCTCTTGCGTTTCACCTCGTTTTCCGTGCCCGTTCAAACCCAAAGCCCTGGTCTTTTTGCTCAAGTCCCGAAGGTCGATTTTACTCCCGAGATTCCCGAGAATCCCGAGAAAAATCCGTTTCCCGAGACGAAACTCTGCCCGGTTTTCCATCTCGTTATCTTCAAACTTTCAAGTGAGTTCATACCCCTAATCAATATTTTAAATGATTTTAAATGCTTTAGTGGGGGGGGGGGAATACAAGTAGAAACAAACATGTTATTTAATCATTGATATGTATTTTATAACCGTGTTTGTCATTTAACATATTTCACATGCTACAAAATGTGATGCATGAAATGGTTTTACATCTTAAAAACACATTGTTACCAAATGTTTTACCTTTGAAATATTTATTAAAATGACATCAAGTCATTGTTAATTATTGTTCAAAACCCATAGATGTCTTACAAAAACCATTTTTCATTCTTGAACTAAACTATGCATATACACTTATATTCTTATATATGTATTGATGTTATAGTGTACATCTTTCATTTAGTTTCCCACACTCTTGAGTAGTAAGAGTGTACAAACCTAC
Organism: Lactuca sativa; assembly: GCF_002870075.4. Classification (NCBI taxonomy): domain Eukaryota; kingdom Viridiplantae; phylum Streptophyta; class Magnoliopsida; order Asterales; family Asteraceae; genus Lactuca; species Lactuca sativa. Next base: position 127,122,992 of record NC_056627.2, on the reverse strand, counting down.
ATGATCATCCAGTTATATTATAGTAGATTATCATAGGGATAGTTTGAAGATATCAAACATTACTTCTATTACAAGGAATCACACAAGAGTCAGTTCATTCATGAGTTCTTACTAGAACCTTACCTGATACATGAGTACCTTTACATATGCTTACATGATACATGAACACATTACAAGAGTACCTGTACGCAGATACCTTTACCTGTGTATACATTGTTTATAGTGAATATTTGTATCTCAAATTGCGAGGATGATTTATTAGTACCTTCTGTGTAAATCTTCCTGCCTATCCCACAGTACCTCGGGATATCTAAGACAGGACCCTATCCCACAGTACCTTAGGATACCTAGATGGGCCTCTATCCCATAGTACCTCGGGATATACGTACAGGACTAACCATTCCGGAACCCATCTGTTAGCAACAGTGGGTGATGAACATCTACGGATGCCTACGGTTATTACTTATACTAGGAGTACCTTTACGAGGAATAACCCTTCCCTCGCCCTGCTGCTGCTACAGAGGACAATTGGACAATCTTCGGATGTTCATTAGGTTATATAAGTACATGTTAGCACCAGTACCTCCGGCTAACATTTACTTTATTACGTATTTCCTATTACTTTATTTTGTGATACCTTTCACATAAACGATGAGTTAGACTAAGCACTTTTAGTACTAGTCAATACAAAAACTACACTTCATACTTACAAAACATTCGGGTCTTGGTAGAAGACTACACTTCATACATACAGAACATTCGGGTCTTGGTAGAAGACTACATTTCATACTTATAGAAAATAAGGGTTTTTCTAGGGATTTCATACTTACCTCAACATTTTCATTTAAAGGTTTACATGGCTTTCATAACAGATTTTCACAAACAAGGCAATGGCACTTATATACTTATGAATTCACCAGCTTAAAGCTGATACTCGCTTTCAAAATAACTTGTATTCTCAGGTCATCAGTAGACAGGTCCGGAGGCCAGGTTTTGAGAAGTCGGAGCAGACAAGTCTCGTCTTTTATTTTGATTGTATAATTTTTGGTGTCTTATTACAATGAAAGAACACACATGTATTAAACTTTACTTATAATGCAATGGATGATGTTGTTGCTTGTTTATTATATTACACTGTTGTGATACTGTACATGACGTCCTCCACCCCTGAACGTTTCCGTCGTTCGTGGTTTTGGGGTGTGACACTGGACTCGCCGAGTCATGGCACAGACTCGTCGAGTCCCTCTCCTACTAACCCGGTCCTACGCGTCAAGTCCCTCTTCCCACTCACTGAGTCACCCTTAACTCACTGCTTGGGACAATTGGACCAACCCGCGATCCGACTTGCCGAGTCCGAGAACAACCCACTGAGTTCCCACGAGCAGATCTCTTACTCGCTTCCAAATCCTCATTAGAGCATCCTTTATCAGGATTTGGGTTTCTGGGACCATTGCTACACGTTAAATTGCTAATTTCGCGTGCAGATACGAGGGGTTGGACCTTCCACACTTAAACCCCTGTTATTCAGTAACAGTTCATATGACTCGACGAGTTTGAAGAACAACTCGTCGAGTTCTAGGAAATCTTCATAGGACTCGCCGAGTTGTCCATCCAACTCGCCGAGTCTAAGACCATCTTCATAGAACTCGCCGAGTTCCACTTTGGGACTCGTCGAGTCCCTTCGACCCATTTCCCATACAGACCAAATCTGAGACATGCAACGCTTCTAAACCATAGATCTATGTTCCTAGGGCATGCTTATCACGTAAAGTTGCAAACTTTACGTGCATGCATGGCCCTATAAGCTCCAAAAGGCAAATCCAAGCTCTTTATGAGGTCATACACTCAATAGGGACCTCAATCACTTCAACCACAAAGACTTTATACTTCTAATACGTCCATAAGGTCTAAATCTGAAGTCCTTTCAGATCATAGAGCACAAATACATGAAGTATGGTGTTTTAGGGCTTGAAAACCACCAATTAGGGACAAAATGGTATCTAATGAACTAGTGATCAAGGTAGGAACTTTTCTACCTGAATGGAAGCCTCTTGTAGGGTAGATATCGGATCTACTTCTCTTCCTTGCACTCTTCCACCTCCTTCTTCTTCTCTTGAGCTTAAAACTTCCTTAATAAGGCCAAAATCACTTACAAGGACAAAAAGGGGCTAGGGTTTCGCTCTACAACTCTCCTGGAAGTGTTAGGGACAAGGGAGGCCGAGTTAGTGTGCTTAAATAGGGTGCAAACACCCGTGTTAGGGTTTTTGCCCAAACAGGGCCTACTTGCTGAGTTCGGGAACCGACTCGCCGAGTCCGAGGCTCAGACCCCGCGTCTCATCCCACTTCTACTCGGCGAGTTGGTCCTTCAACTCGCCGAGTCCTAGGCAAAATTGCAAAAATTACGAAATATTAATTACAAGGAGTACGTACCCAGAACCAGGTGCTACATATTTAGAACAAATAATCTTAACCAAGTTGTAGTATATGTTACAAGGTCTCCGTACATATAAAGAACGCCGAAATCCGAGTTATAACGAAGAAGTTATGACCCGTCGAAGTTTCGCGACAAAACCGACACGATACCGAGAAACATAAATAGTGAATTTACGATAGAGCGAGTTTTAGCCTTAGCGATCTAAACAAAAGTCATAGAATACGTTAAAACGAGAGCGTCCATAAAAAGAACGCCCAAATTTGACTTCGTATGAGGAAGTTATGATTTTTCGAAGTTTCGGCTTAGCTGTGTACAACCCGAAATTCGAATATTAGATCGAGCGATTTTTAGCCGACACGACCTAAACGAGAATTGAAGATCTCGTTAAGAGTAGTGTAACAATAAAAAGATGGGTGAAAACAGATGTCGGATGAAGAAGTTATGAGAATTTAACAGACCAATCATGTCCCGGCCTGTTAAAAATATAAAATTTAAAATAGAGTCAAAATTAGTCAACGGAGTCTAAACGAAAGTTGTAGAGTATGTTCCCGCCTTCGCCTGAATATAAAGAACGTAAAAAACGGAGCTCGTATGCGAGAGTTATGATTTTCAGAAGTCGGAGTGTGAATTCGCGAAGCTGATTGCAAAGTTGCTGACGTGGCCGAATCTCAGCCGTCCTTTGTTGCCCACACCTCGCTTCGAATGGGTGACACCTGTCCTCGCATACGCCCCACGTAATCCAAAGATGCCTAGCGTCCGAGTACGCCTCGCGTGCGAAGTCCCTACGCTCCGCGTTCTAGCCTTCCTCGGTCCACAAGCAGCCACGTCGCACCAAGCCTGTTCGGACGCGTGTTGTACGATGCGAGCCTTACGCCCAGCGTACCTCGGCTACGCCCAGCGTAGTCCGAGGCCTCGTAGGGTATAAAAAGGGGGCGAGGGTCTCCGACTTTTTCACACCATTTTCCTTCTCTCTTTAGATTTCTTTCTCTCTCTAAGGGTTTTAACCCTCCCCTAAGCCTAGGTGATCCCCTAGCACCCTAAGGAAGCCCTGAGGCTCCCGGAGTCCCGAGAAAAAGGGTCTTTCGGTTTCGGAAACGCTGCTCCGAGCAAAGCCCGATTTTCTTTAAAATCCATTGTAAGTGAGCTACGTTTAGGCAATTTTTAATATAGCTTCCAAATAATTATAGTAATGTTATTAGGTCCTTAAAGTAATTATTTGGGCTATTATTATGAGTTATATTGAGTGTTATTTAACGTTTATATAATAATAATAATAATAGTCAGACTATTAATTTGTCGCGGTTATCGTGAGACTAAACCCTAGTGATATTGATACTAGGTTTTATCAAAGGAAATTGTTTTGAGAGTATCGAAGCGTTGTCCAAGTGCTGAGTCACCACCTTTCAAGTGAGTGCATGGTCCCTTTCATCTTACACATAGATATGAAGTATTTTATATAAATTACGTGTTATGTGTGCATACTATCTGAATACTTGCTGTCTATGCTGGATGAACGATTTTATACATGTTTTAAATAATTTAAACTATAGATGTATTTTATATCTACGGTAATGTTGGGGTAAAACATGGGTAGATGTAATAGATGGAGTATGAGTTGGATGATGAGTTGAGAGGTGAAATAGACCGTGAGGTGAGGGTGAGAGGTGGACGATGTGAGAAGCCTTTTTCCCAGACGATGGCCCCGTCATTCAGCAAAGTATGAATGACAACCACAGACTATTCTAGACAGTCCAGTGGAACACTAGCAGGCTCGCAACCTGTAAGTGTTGTGAACGATGTGTTCACTCGGTGTACTCTAAACCATGGTGATCATGCAGACTTGATGCCTAAACCCTGGTGATCATGCAGACTTGGTGCCAAAACCCTGGCGACTGTGCAGACTTAGTGCCTAAACCCTGGTGACGATGGACTTCGTGCCGATTCCTTAAGATGATCCTTAGGAATGTATGAATGAGGAATGGTTGATTCTTAGGTTAGATCCTTCGGAGTAAAGAAGATAATGGGGATGAGTAATTGGGTTGATTGTTTGATTGTTTGAACATAATAATTATATTATTGTGGGTTGAAAACCCTATGTACTCACCAGGTTTCCCAACCTGACCCACTCAGTTTATTTATATCACAGGTGTCGATATGAAGTGACATTACACTGAGAGATTAAAGAGATGTAGATCACTAGTGTAAATAAATGTAAGTTCTGTTTATGCTTATGTTTCTGTATTGACGATGACAACCCAAATGTTTTAAAACGAATTAAAAATACTTTTCTTCGGAAATGCTTTGATAACGTACTTATCATGTTTTACTGGGAACAAATTCCGCAACATTTTTATTAAAAGAGGCACTCTGATTTTTATAAAGCATAAACAAAATCAGTCTTTTCTGGCCGTGAAAATGGGGATGTCACATCTGCAGTCTGAAAAAAGAAGACTGTTTGTTTTTTTAACATCTGCAGGCTACTAAAATAAACTGAAATCTAAATAAACTGATTTTTTTAAACTTCAAAGTGTTTTTTTTTTTAAATATTTTTATGACTTTGTTATAAATAATTAACGAATATAGATCAACTTTTATGTATTATTGTATAAAAAATAAAAATAAAAATGGTATGAATTAACGTATATATTTGATAAAAACCAACAACTTTGGTTGCAAAGTTATAACTAAACATTATAATTAATGATCAAAAAATTTGATACATAAATGGATGGAAATAAACTTCGATTTTTTCAATTAAATCTATTAAAAACGTACCATAAATATTTTCTCGAGAAATTGAGGATACTGTATTAAATAATGTTTTACAAAATTTGGCAAAAAAAAAAAAACATAAGAATATATTATGATTTTTTTTTCATATTTATATAAACAACTTCAACGATTATTATTGCAATAAATCTTTATTTATAAATGTGTTAAAAATATCAAGTTTGTATCGTGAAACGTTTTTTTTTTAAGTTTTATATTTTTTTTCCAAATTGTTTATCATTAATAAAGTTGGAAAAAATATAAATTAAAAATAAACTTGAAAAAATACAGATATATATGATTTTTTAGGATAGAAGATGTTAGAAGACTCTGATCTATATCTGCGTTAAGAAAAGGACGCGAATCTATAAAAACTAATATTTGCGCATGCTTGGCACAAACAGAATAACCATACAGAACTCCAAACAAAAAAAAAACCAAAAACTACAACACACCACTCTAGCAATTTATAATTGGATAAGTCACAGCCGAGGACGGTATCTTTCAATTGGGCCAACGGTCCTACCGTCAACGCAAAGAACACACCCAAAAAAAAAAAGGACCGTACTTCCCCCTATACTTCGTATCGAGAGATACAGAGAGAGATTATGCTGAGGCACTGAGCTGAATTCAATCTGGTTCGATTTCTACACATCTACAGTTTATCGGTCGATTTCCAAGTTTCTTCCGATCAAATCGACTAAGGGGATGTGTGGAGTTTGTTCCTATTTCCTTCGTCTCTTGAATTCTTCTCCCGCCATAAATAGGAGTCACCATCATTGATGCTCGAGTTTTTTTTCCTAGCAGTTGAACGATTATGCTATTGCACGAGATGAGGCTACTGTTTTTCACATCGCTAAAACCCTAATCGAAGTAGTCAGTACGAGTATGTCGAGGTAAGAAAACCCTAATTTTTGATGATTTTGCAAAATTGCTGTATTAGGTATACGATTGGCTGCTTCTAGATTTCTATGCGTTTCCCACCTGTCTTTCACTATCAGTATCTCGGCTTTGTTTTTTTGTTAGACTTCGATTTTTACGAAGGAAATAGATTTCTAATGCAAAATTGATATGTTTGTGATTGTAACTTTACGCCAACTTCATTTCATATGTAGTACTTGTTGCATGTTAACCGATTTGTCTAAATTTTTTGAGTCCATATGGATGCTAAAGTTGAAAAGTGAACGCCATTGCACATTGAGTCAAAACTTACACTTTTTTGGAACGGGTTGAACACATGTCAGTTATGATTAGAAAGTAGAAACATCTGTCACTATGATTTGTGCATGGACCTACTGTACAGTGATATTACTAATTTTACTTTGTTTAATTGTTCTTTTGTTTGTATTTTTCTTTTGGGGCATTTTATCTCCAGCTGCCATAAGTCATGGTTTAGGATATATTAGGACATGATAGCTTAGTCATGTACTCATGTTAAGTGTTGGATATTGTGAAAAAGTTTTATTGCATGAACAAAGGGGGCCTAGCCCCTGTGTTTCTTAGATATGGCTTCATAGAATCAATAAATGATGCGAACGACTCAATATTTGATTATTTTATTGCATTTGCATTGGTGATTTGACAATCAAGATCGATAATTTGCAAAATAAGCTTTGTGTAAGTAAATCTTTGATCTTCGACTTGAAGGTCTTAGGTTTCTATCACAGGGACAATATTAGGAACCTAAGTGGTTACTTTTTAATATTTTGAATCTCAAAGTAGAAATTTTGCATCAAAAGTTATGATGAATGGTGTTTTAAACAATATTTTCAGGATGCCTCAAGATGATGCAACAGTTCATTTTTATTTCAATCCTACAATGTTTTTATGTGCATTATAATACTATTAGATATTGATTACATTACATTTAACTGTTACTATCGCTAGGCATCTTAGACATTTGACTAGTAGTCATATATTCTTATTTAATAATGTATCTTGTCTATTTCTGCATTCATTTTTCTATAGAGGGAGTTACGTGTTGTAGTTTTAAACTACTTTTGGGTTATAACAATTGCACGACAGTTTGATACTAAAGTTTATCAGCAAATCGTACTATTTGGGAAAAGAGTTTTAGATTTCCATTTCACTTTACAATCTTATGTTGGTTTCCTTCAAATTCAATAGAGAAAACTTGTCTTGTATCATATTAGTTTACAAAGGGTAATCTCTTGATCTCTCTTTTTCTGCCTCTCCAACTACCCGTTCTTCTTTTATATCATTCATCTTGGTAGAAAAAAAGGTATTATGGACTTGAATGATAGTCTTAAATGGAATGATTTTGTACTTTTATGAGTTTTTAACGTACAATGTCTTAATACAAAAAAATATGAAAGTATAATGCTATAATACAATGGATATTCCAAAGTACAATGTCTTAACAAGAGAAAAATGGAATGTTCAATCACATGAATCTAATAGACTTTGAGTTCCTCATAACCTGTGTAATGGTATGGAGTTCCAAAACATGCAGGCAAAGATTAAGGCCTTAATTTATTTATATATTTATATTATTTGAGCTCTGTCTGCATAGTTGATAGCTAAAATGAATTAGAAAAAATGACAGCACAATTGGACTCATATTAATTAAGGCTCAATCCAGAAAATAGCAATGCAGAATCATCTATTTGTTTATTACAGCATCGTACTTGTACATCTTTCTTACAGCAATACACTTTCCATTTTTTCTTATTAAGATATTTTACTTTGAGATATTAAACCAAGTTATCATTGTACTTTCAGTTTCTTTCTTATTAGGACATTGTTCTCTGATAAATCTACTTAATTATAGCAGTAAAAGTTACTTTGAAACATATTCCCTTTTATATTCACCTTTCAGGAACTGACATGAAACATATATTTTCATTTATGATTTATTTGTTTATTAGCATTGTATTTGTTTATCTTTCTTGTACTTTCCTTGTTTTCATATTACTTTCAAAATTTTCTTCTGTACTCTTAAAAAATTGCTTAAGAACTGATGTGAATCATACTTTTATTTCTTTCAATTACAGCACTGTGGTTTCCATTATTTTTTTTCTTATTTAGACATCATACTTTGAAAAATCGACTCAATTATAGCATTATATTTTCAAGTATTTTTCTTATCAGGATATTCTACATTTCTACCTTGACAATGTATATGTAAAAAATGAGTGAAATAAACGAAAGTACACTGCTATTTCATGCATCTAACCGTTTGATTTCCACTTCCTTTCAGGAACTGATACGAATTGTGAAACAACAGTATGAACTTAAGATCAAAACTGGGTGCAACAGTTTTCAAAACCAATGGTCAAAGGGAGGACGAAGGAGAGTCAAAAGTCGAACCCTACGTAGGGTTAGAATTCGATACACCAGAAGCCGCACAAGAATTCTACAACACTTACGCAACTCAAACCGGATTCAAAATCAGAATCGGTCAACTCTACAGGTCAAGAGTCGATGGCTCAGTTATTTCTAGAAGATACGTCTGTTCAAAAGAAGGCTTCCAAACCACTTCAAGAACCGGTTGTCCCGCCTTCATCAGAGTCCAAAAGGGCGATTCTGGAAAATGGGTTTTAGCCAACATCAAAAAAGAACACAACCATGATATGGACGTCTCCGGTGATGTTGATGGCGGCGATGTCTCCGGTGGTGAAGTCCAGACGCCTGTCACACAAAAAAAAGCTCCCCCGCCTCCGAAACCGACCGCAACCCCGAGGAGCGGAATCCGGTCGGCGGACGGTGACGGTTCGTCAGGAATTCTTGATTTGAAACGGCTCAAACGCGGGGAAATGGAACCGGAATCGGAATCACAACCGCTAGGTGACCCGTTTAAAGGTTTGGAATTCAATTCCGCTAACGAAGCGTACAAATTTTACAACAATTATGCCGCGAATCTCGGTTTCAAAGTCCGAATCGGTCAACTATTCCGGTCAAAAAACGACGGATCGATTACATCGAGACGATTTGTATGCTCAAAAGAAGGCCACCAACATCCTTCACGAGTCGGATGTGGGGCCTTCATGAGAATCCAACACGACGATTCCGGTAGATGGGTGGTTGACCGGTTGTCAAAAGAACACAATCACGAACTTGACTCGCCGGAAACCACCACCCGCCGGAAAAACTCCAAGTCGTCTAAGGAGGAGTTAGCCGCCGGATTAGACAATTTGGATTTACTCGAAACAAACGGTGGTCTTAGTCTTGTGGAACGGGACCGGGGTAGCGGGATCGGGTCCCGCTGGTATAACGTTCTTCTTGAATATTTTCAATCCCGTCAAGCGGAAGATACCGGATTCTTCTACGCGTTAGAAGTCGATAACAGCCGTCTGATGTCTGTGTTTTGGGCAGATGGACGGTCCAGATTTTCTTGTACACAATTCGGTGATGTGGTGATTTTCGACACGTCATACCGGAGTGGAAGTTACTCCGTTCCGTTCGCGTCATTTTACGGCATCAACCACCACCGACAACCGGTGCTCCTAGCCTGTGCTTTAATCTCCGATGAGTCCGAAGACTCGTTCACATGGGTCTTCAAGACGTGGGTCCGGGCAATGTCCGGCCGCCGCCCGGTCTCCATCATCGCTGACCAAGATAAACCGATCCAAAACGCGATCTCAACTGTTTTTCCGGCGACCCACCACCGGTTCTCCGCCTGGCAAATCCTCCAGAAAGAACGCGAAAACCTAGGGGCGTTATGGTCAATCGACGAGTTTAAATTCGAATACGAAGCTTGCATTTCACAAACGCAAACCGCTTCCGAATTCGATTCCGCATGGAACCTTCTTACCACAAAGTACAATCTTAAAGACAACGTGTGGCTAAAAGAAATGTACATCACGCGAAAAAGCTGGGTCCCGCTTTACTTAAAGTCAACTTTCTTTGCGGGAATTCCGGTCAACGGGTCAACAAAACCCTACTTCGATCCGTTTTTAACCCCGCAAGTCCCGCTAAACGAGTTTTTAATCCGGTACGAAAAAGCAATCGAACATCATCGCGAAGAGGAACGAAAAGAGGATTTTAGTTCGTTTAATTCACAAATTGTTCTGCACACAAAAGATCCTCTAGAAGAACAATGTCGACGGCTGTACACGATAACTGTTTTTAAAGTCTTCCAGAAGGAGCTTCTAGAAAGCTACACTTACGTTGGGATAAAAATCAACATCGAGGGAGCCATCAGCCGTTATCTGGTCCAAAGATGTGGGAATGGCGACGAGAGAAACACGGTTGCGTTTAACGGCTCTAACCTTAACATCACTTGCAGTTGTCGGATGTTTGAGTTCGAAGGGGTTTTATGTCGGCATGCTTTGAAGGTTTTTCAGATTATGAATATAAGGGAAATCCCGTCTAGATACATTTTGCATAGGTGGACGAAAAATGCGAAATATGGGATTTTAAGGGATGTGGATTCTGGGGGTGGAGGACAGGATTTTAAGGCGTTGATGGTGTGGAGTTTGAGGGAAGAGGCGCATAGTTATATTGATGCAGGGGCGGCTTCTATTGAAAGATATAAGCTTGCGTTTGAGATTTTGCAGGAAGGCCGAAGGAATTTGTGTTGGCAGAATTGATCAGGAATGTCTTTTCTACTTTTACTTTTGGTATTTTTGGATTTTTAAACTTGGTTTAGGGTTTAAGATTGTTAATGTTATGTATGGTGGGGGGTTTTTTATTTGCTAAGTAGGATGATCGAAAACCATGTCATCCTTTTGTGATTTGCACTTTGGATTTTCTGCATCTTAAGTGGCGACTGTTAACCTATGACCTTTTAGTTTGATGTGTTGTTGCTTCTTCTTCTTTTTTTTTTAATGGATTAAATATGGACATTATTTTATTATTTTGGTAAACTATATATATGAGTGTTTCTCCTTTATTTTATGTTGCAAGAACATGATATAGAAAATTAGAGAATTGAAGATTTCCCTGTTAAGTTACAACTTTCGTATAAATTTTGTAAAATTTATTTTCTTTGCTGTTACTTTTCCTATATGTTTTTTGATCCTTTATTTGGACATCTCACTTTATCGGACAATACACTTGATAGGAAAAAAAAGGAAAAAGTACCTAAGTCATTGACAGCTTTTTTTTTTTTTTTTTGTGTGTGTGTGTGTTTTTTTGGGTGTGCTTAACAAATATCCACGAGTTTTTTGTATAGTTTTTCTTAAAATTATGTGAGTATTTTTGTATTAACAAATTCAAATAAAATCGTATTACAAATTTACATGGTAGAAAAACAACAAAATACATTGTTCGGATGATATCCAAAAACTACTTATAGAACACCACATTTGTAAGTTACATAAAACATTATCAAGCCGTTGGACCCTGTCCATCTTTGTGGGTGCGGAGAATAAAGAACACATGCCTATGTTAAAAGGTGAAAGAAGATGAAATGTTTTATGTTTGAAATGGTTTATATATACCAAAAGAACCGTTGGTGCTTATTAGTACTAGAAAATAGAAACCGCCTCTTTCCCGTTGCGTGGGAATGCAGGTTGGGAGTTTACTTATGTCCGTTTTGCGGGGGCATGAAGATCTTTTCTGTAAATTACAAGAATGGTTTTGCTATAAAAAAAATACATGACCATTTGCTTCCGTTTTGTCCGTTTCTATTAAGAAGGGGCCATTTTTCTAGTTCTTTTAAATACATGACCATTTGCTATAAAAAAAATTCTGCATGAAGATCTTTTCTGTAAATTACAAGAATAGTTTTGTAATTTATTTTCTGTACATGGACTAAACTTATCAACATATGAGAGTCTTGCGACCAAAGTCTTAAACCCAAAAACGTACTATTTAAACACATGGACAATTTCTGTAAAAAAATACACATATACTTATCTATAAATTATAAGGACAACTTTTGTAATATATTTTCTATATAGAGACCAAACCTGCCAATACAAAAATATCGTAACCCAAAATCTAAAACCCAAACGTAAAAAAAATATATAGGGACATTTTCTGTAAATTACATAGACAATTTTCGTAATTTATTTTCTACATAGGAACTAAACTTGCCAACATACAAAACTATTGTATTTATTAATAATAAAATACAAAGTCCCAAAATAACATTTTTTTTATCTCCTCAACTCTGATGTATACAACCTAATCCCTTTATTAATTTCCCTAAAACCGTCTCCCACCTTCCACCTTCCTCCTTTCTCTTTGTCGCTAGAGCTTCCTTAAGAGCCGGTGATGTTGCCGACATTTGTTACTCGTCATCTATTTTTGTCAAAACTAACACCACCGCTGTAATCAACCTTCACCATTCATGCCTCCTTAAACCATGTCCGTCCATCGATGCCTTTTTCGGTGAAAAGGTCGGGTTGTGACCAAACACGTAACAAAATTACATCTTAGGGATTATCCGAGTTAAAAAAAATTAGGGACCAAACGCATAGATTACCCCAAACCACATGGACCATTCGCACAATTTATTTTATTATATATAATAATTAGGGTAAATTACACCAGTCGTTCCTTCATGGCTGTCCCAAGACGATTTGAGGCTCGATGCAAAACCAAAAAATGTGGCTCCTTAAAATTTAGTAATAAAAAACGATAATACGAGTACAAGAGGACTTGTTATTAAATTATATGTATATATATATATATATATATATATATATATATATATATATATATATATATATATATATATATATATATATATATATATATATATATATATATATAGAGAGAGAGAGAGAGAGAGAGAGAGAGAGAGAGAGAGAGAGAATTGGATTGTATTTGAAGGGCATGAGTTTAAAAAAACCAATGATAAAACAAAATCAAAAATCCAAAAAATCGAACAACCGAACCATTTTGAAAAACGACAAGATGTTTGGAAAAAAACAAAAATGTGTATTTGGAAAAAAAAATCTTATGTTGGTGAAAACTAAAAAAAAATGATGAATGACCTTTCTAACCGGTTGGTTAATATGATTTTCGCTAAAAAAACCTATAAATAATAGTTATAAAGACACTGCTAAATAGAAATTTATGTATGATAATTGGTCATAAAAAAAGTAAAGTTTTAAATGAAATAAGTGTTTGGGTGGTTTGTTAAAAATCAAAAACGTCAACAAAGTATTTCTATAATTTGGATGATTTATGTATAATGAAAAAAAGGAAGAATAATCCGTCTAACGGGTTGGTTAATATGATTCTCGTTAAAAAAACATATAAATAATAGTTTTTATATGTTAAAAGACAATGAAACTAAAAAATCTCATATATATAAACATGAAAATTATGCATGATAATTGGCCATAAAAACACTAAAGTTTTAAATGAAACAAGTGTTTGGGTGGTTTGTCAAAAATCCAAAAGAGTAAAAAATAATATTCGTATGATTTGGATGATTTATTTATAATGAAAAAAAATATAAGGTTCATTTTTGTAATTTGGATTCCAATTCACCAAGTTAGCACATGGACACCTAATTAAAATGGTATGATTACAATAAGAAAAAGAAATAATACTCCGTACTCGTAGAACAAAATGGGGCCCTCTAAAGTAATTGCATAAAAACTGAAAATAAGAAGACTCGAACCTTGGTATTAATCACAAATTGTGCGTAAAAAATTGTACCATAACCAGCTACACTACTAGAATTTTTATAAATAAATTAACAAAACGTGTATATATTTATAAAAACTAAAACATAATTAATTTTGGGGCCCCAAACTGTAGTGAGGCCCGGGGCCGTCACCCAGCTTGCCCATCCTATTGGGCCGGGCCTGCGTTCCTTGTGCAAGTGCCAAAATGCATGTTCAGTCTCTATTTTCAAAAATTAACTCGGACCGTTACTCGTTTGCTTAAAACCTGTACGCTTCGTCCGTGATATCATTTTTGTTGTGAATGTAGTCCACACCACATTTGAAATGATCATAATGCCTGTGGATATTTATTTTTTAATTAATCTAATATTAGTTATTATGATTTATAACTAAAAAAAGAAAATAAAAAACAACTCTCTCTAATCTCTATCTCTTAGGATAATACCACCACCACCTACGATGTCTCTATTTCTCGCCATTCTTCTTCAACACATGCTCCTAGTTTCCCCAACCCATTTATCCCATTCACTTCCAAATCCTCACACTATTGTTACCGATCGAAGACAACATAGTAACCCAAAACACACACACACGCATATATGTGTGTGTGTGTGTTTTGATGTGATATCGGGATAGAGGAAAGTGAGATAGAGATGTAGCACTATACTGAGAAAGAAATAGGTTAAGGGTGACAAAATCGATGAAAGGGAAAAAGTAGAGGAAACAATTGAAGGTTTCTTCTCCGACCGCTATCCTTACCAACTGTTTCTCTGAGTAACTTATCTCCCTTCCCTCGTTCCCTCCTTCTTCATCCTTCTCAAATCTAAAAATTGAAACTAATTCAGGTTTTGGTTTTGATTTTGATTTTGAGTTTCAGGTCAGGTTAGGTTTGATTTTATTTCGATGGATTCGTCCTGGACTGGATTTCAATCGGTTAGTTGTTGCGACTTTGAAGATGAAGATAAGTTGAGACTTCGATTGTAGTGATATCTCATGAACATATGATTTCGATTGCTTCTGGGTGTCATTTGTGTTGATTGAATCTCGTTGGTATTTCAAGTTTTCGAAGATTGAATTGTTGTTTCGATGGTGATGATGGTTTGGGAATAGGGGATAAGAGGGAGATGAAGGTAGAAGAAAACTTAGGAAAGGGAAGGGGATGATGTTTGTGGTGATAAGTGGTGGTTTCGGAGGTGCTGACACTGGTATGTCGTGGTGTCGGAGGAGCTAGCGGTGATAGGTGGTGGCGTTGTCGAATCTTGTTGTAGATGGGGAAGTGGAAGGGGGAGGGAGATCGGTGGGGATATTTGTTTTTATTTTTTTGTTTTGTTTTTCCTAATTTAAACCGGTAAAGAAATCAAAAAAATGAAAAAATAAATTATTAAGGACAAAAAAGTCATTTCATGTAAATAGGGATGAAGACCAAAAGAAAAAACAAACACAAGAGTTAATTTTTGAAAACAGGGACTAAACATACGATTTGATATATGCACGAGAGACGATTGGTATAATTTATGTTAGGTCATAAATTGTGGTTTATACTTTTCTTTTCATAAGTTATTAGAGTTCTTGGTCTAGGACCGAAAACACCATGTTTTGGTGTTGTTTGGACCGAACGTCTCTCACCCTTTCAACGCTTAAATAACACTATATATACCTAGACCTAATAACAAAGACCCAACCCAAAATCCAAACAAGACAACATTAAGCCTAACCGAATCTTATGTACCTGACTATTCATCTATAATAGTGTGCATTGAAGGTTAATCATCTTGTTCTTATTCCTTATTACATCTTGCATCATTCACTAGATTGGGATTCCGCACCATCATAGTGAAATCCGATTGATACATGTAACATCCGGACTTTCAAATGCATTAATGTGTGTTTATCTTTGAGATTTATGGAGTGACTCGACGAGTTGTGTGTCCAACTCGCCGAGTAGGGTCGGGTTGGCCACGTGGAATTAATGAGTCGACTCGATGAGGAGGTGATCGAGTTTGTTCAGAGATAACGATTGTGCCATATATATATATATATATATATATATATATATATATATATATATATATATATATATATATATATATATATATATATATATTTTGGTTTAAGAAATGAGCTTCAGTGGTATAGAAGGCTCTTCGAAAAATCAGAGTTCCGATTTTCAAAAAGCAACCACTATGGCTCTGATACCAATTGTTGAGAGAAAAACTTTGAGACGCACTTGAACAAACGTTAGAACAAGTATATTGCGGAATAGTTAATCTCAACTCAAGGATCTAAAAGCTCAACAATAATATTTAGAGTTAGATGGTTAGATAGTTAGTTGTGGAAAAGTAAAGAAATAAAAATGACAACAATTGTTATATCAAGTATACACTTAAGCTGATTCATAATGAGGGATGCATTCAAGTCAAGTTAATAAGTGAGTGTAAGAAGTGTGAGTAAGAAAGATATTGTAACATCCCGAAATATCAAGAGTAGAGTTGAAGGGCTAAAAGAGTAAATTGGGAAAGAGCGACTCGGCGAGTCCATGTGCGGACTCGGCGAGTAGAGTCGCGACTTGGTCGCGTGTTAAGTGGCCGACTCTGTCACACCCCCGAACCAGACGGCGGAAACGTCCGGGGGCTGTTGTGACTCAATTGAATACCATAACATTGAATATATGTGAAACATAACAACATTCGTCACCATGCATTAATATAGTACAACCAGTAGCGTTTACATGAAATACATTGTTTAAACATTACATTCCCAAAAATAAATTGTTCGACTTGTACATAAATAAACTGCAGGCCACCACTGAATATTATTTCCCTTGTATCACTGGTTCCCTGAGAATACAAGTATTTTGAAAAACGTCAACATATAAAATATTGGTGAGTTCATAAGCGGTATTTGAAGAAAAACAATGTTCGTATCGTTTGAAAACCACCAGAAAATCCGATATTTTCTGAAATGAAAAGCTTTCGAAAATGTTTGTGAAGATCCATAGGTATGCTTGTTTGTTTCTATACTTATAAAAATCATTCATTAAAGTTGTGTGCGTTTCGAGTCCGTATGTATTGAAAAACCCTAGGAAAACCCGATGTTTTCCTAATCCTTTGAATTCCATGAAGTTACGTTGAAACCATTGCAAAAAGAGTAGTCTCATTCCCAGGCGACGTTGGATTATTTTTGAGCATGATTAATTGCTACAAACACGCATTACACAAACGACCAGTTTTTAGCTATACTAACGATCCCGAAGGCGTCGTCCGTACTAATCACGTTATCCAACCGCCCTGACTACGTGTAGTCCCACATCCGAAGAGAAAGAGGACACGAAGACCTCGATGACTCCATTAACCGGTTGGGGATAAAAAAAATGTGTACGAGGGGTCCCCGACCCGCCTCGCATAAAATGTAGACTTTACTAGCAATACCAAAGGACCCTTGGGGACCAGTAGTATACAAGCCATTGAAAGTCCCTCTACGTTGTGCCAAGTCGGTGAAACCCAACACTTCGTAGAATAAAGGTCTTCGGGCCTTAAGATCAGGTCATTGGGCTAGCTAGGCCCAACAAGCAAGATTTTACACTTTTGGGGCCCAAAGATGGTGCGTAGACGTCTGTGCACACTCGCATGTATATTGAATTCCCAAACGTTATTTGTATGAATCGTAGTGTCGTCGTGTTAGTCGTTTCGGATTTTCATTGGTTCGAGACCGAACCAATTCGTTTCACAACGATTTTGGTATTGTAGTGTATTGTATTTCGTCGATAGTCGCGGTACCATTGTTTGATCAAATTGCATGTATTGAATTAGCCTTGAAAGTTTTCTGTTTTCAGTCCCTCATTGTTTGGAAAAATTTACTTTTTCAACCCTTTAATTAAATACTTTCCGGTTTGGTCCTTAAATCGATTTTCTTGACATTTTAACACCAAAAATTATTGAAATTGATATTTTTCAGCATATTTTTCAATGAAAACAGTTTAAGTCCCTGAAATTTCAGTTTTCTCGGTTATAACCCTTCTTTTTCGCAACTTTGACAATTTTGGCCCAAATTGTAAAATTTTTGCAACTTTGGTCCTTTTTAAATTTAAAAAGCATTTTAAACCTTTGAAAAGGATTTGGAACACTTATAGTCCACTGTTTTACAGAAAAGTACAGTTTTGGCCCTCCAAAACAGAAATTCTCGCATAATGGGCCTCATTGGGCCGAAAATGTCATTTTTAGCCCATTAAGCTTGAAATTTATGTTTTTAATCCTCTAAATGAGTAAATTTCCAGAAATTGTTTTATTGAAACTGTTTTGGCACACCTCATCCACCAGAATTCGTGATATGTCAATTTGGGCCCTTAATTTTGTATTTTTCACATTTTAGGCCCAAAATTTGTGTTTTTAGCCCAAAGAAAATTGTTACTAAACCACTTAGCTATTTTTCTTGAAACACCTTGTATGTAGAAATATATTTAATGCTAAAATCATTTAACATAAGATATATCTCGATTTTGAGGGGTTTTATGGCTAGATCCAACATTTTAGCACACAAAAGCATACAAGTAAGCATGGAAATCATACAAGGCATACAAAACACATATAGATCTACACTTTCACTTGTATTCCCCCCCCCCCCCCCCACACACACAAAACTCATAAAAACAGAAAATAGGGGGTATGAAACTCACCTTGGTGTGTGATTTCGGTTTTTGAAGAAAAGATGGAAGAAAACTTGGTGATTTTTGGCCTTAGCACCCTTTTCTTGAAGATCTCGAGTTTCAGATGGTTCTAGGATGCAAGATCACGATTTTTGCATAGATTAGGAAAGGATTTTGATAAAACAAAGAATTTAATTCATAGATCCAAGCATAGCCTTACCTTGGATGAAGAGTTGGTGGAAATATCCTCTTGAAAGCCTCCTAATTTTCGAGATTTTGAGTGGAGAGGGAGGGATGTTCTTGAGAGTGTTTGAGAGATTTTTGTGAGTGTGTGTGGGTGTATGGCCGAGAGTGAGAGAGATAGGAAGAAGAGATGTGATCTTTGAAGTGATATGCTCCTAGAAGTATGAGTTGTGCATGGAAACATGTTGGGTATTAATGAGGTGGCAAGCAAATAGTCAACTCTTCCATTTCTTCTTGGACTTGGGCCTTGGGCCGAGAATTTGAAAGGGAAAAGGAAGAATTTGGGCCTTTGTCCCTAAGCCCAATATTAGAGTTAATTTGGGTATGTTTTAAGTCTAAAGGAATGTGGTAGGATTTTTTTATATTTTTATTGGACTAGTTTAGGTTATTCATGTATCAAGGCTTTTAATTCATTTCATTCTAGGCCCAATATGGCCCAAAATGTTAAAATAAATTAGTGTGGGTCCAATTAGAGCCCAATTAGGGTTCTAAGCCCATGATATTCTAATTGGAAGCTTATTGGTCCATTTGGATCCAATAAGGAAGTCCTAGTCCAAAATGGACTTAAACAAGGACTTCTAGGGTTTCTATTGTTTGATGACTATTTGTAGTACTTGTATAATGTATTTGATTGAAGTTTTTGAAGTCATAATCATAGGTGTCAATCATGTTCTTAAGTTTTTGATTCACATTAGCTTGAATGTATATATTACATGACACAAAATTTCCAGTTGTGACAGACTCGGCGAGTCAGAGTAATGGACTCGGCGAGTAGGCGCTGAGTGGAGAAAACCCTAATTCTCGGGGTTGAGCCCTATATAAAGAACATACCATCCATTCCCCCAGCCTCCTTACTAATCCTCAAGTCCAGAAACCCTAACCCTTGTGTGTGAGTGGATCAAGTGAATTTGGAAGCTTGGAGAAGCAATTGTTGAGGAAATCATGAAGGGTAAGAGGCTTGGAGCAACGGGGCTTTGCTTGGATTCGAGTTTCATTGCAGTTGGGGCGTTCCTTTGAGGTAATATCTCGTTTTTGAGCTGCTATTTCTTAGATGCATCGTTTTGGGGGTGTTAGAGACCATATCCTTGGATGTATTGGAGTTTAGGGGTTAGATCTGAGGTTGCTACCTCAGATCTGGAATGGAGAAGGGTTGGAATGCATGAAAGTCCCTGTTTGTGAGTAGTTGATGGATCTATTTTGTCCCAAACCCAAACCCTAGAGTGAAAATGCATAGATCTCTTTGGATTCACGTAAAGTTTGCCACTTTACGTGATGGATGAGTTGTAGGAGGCTAGATCTATGTTTTGGATCAATTGCATGGCCTGGAATGCTTCTGTATGAGTTCAGACCGGTGGTACTCGGCGAGTCACATGGGTGGACTCGACGAGTTGCTTGATGATGAGCTGGAACTCGACGAGTTGGAAGAACAACTCGGCGAGTTGGATGAAGATGGCCTGGAACTCGGCGAGTTGTATGAACAACTCGGCGAGTAGGTTGAAGATAGCCTTAGACTCGGCGAGTCTGCTGTTGGACTCGGCAAGTCTTGTCGAAGAGTCCCAATATTTTCTGGTTGAGTCTAGAATCGGTGAGTCAAGGGATGACTCGGTGAGTTGTGTGCGAGTGGACTCAGAGTTGTGGGACTCGACGAGTCTCGGGGTGACTCGGTGAGTTGAGTCGCGGATTGGGGAAGTTCTGAGCATGGGGACTCGACGAGTCGACGGGTTGACTCGGCAAGCAGGGTCAACCAGGAGGGTTGACTTTGACTGAGGACTTTGACTTTGACCAAGAGTTGACCGTTGACTTTTAGGGGTTGGTCAACGATGTGGCCTTTGGGCCAAGAGAGGGGTAAAATAGTCTTTTACCCTTAAGAGGGTGCCATGAGAGGGTTGATTCTAGTCTCGAGAGTTATATTCATGAGAGTATATGCCTTACGTGTTAGGCGGCGGCGAGTTCGAGATTCAAGTGTGGGGATATCTGCTTTCTGCTTGCCAGGTGAGTCTTCTCACTATACTTTACCTTGAGTAGGTAACCAAAGTTATGTGACAGAGTATTTGTATGCTATGTATGTTATGTGTTGTACTGCATTATTTCTATGTGATTTATGCTGTGCATGTTTTCAGAGTTGGAACCGGAGGGTTCCTAGAGTTAGAACCGGATGGTTCACAGAGTTAGAAACAGAGGGTTCACAGAGCAGGGTCCACGGACCCACATAGTTATAGCCTCGTGTGGCTAATATGTGTTGTGTGTGGTATTTTGGGGAAACTCACTAAGCTTCGTGCTTACAGTGTTTTGTTTTATGTATGTGTTTCAGGTTTCTTTCAGGACCACGGGATGACACCGGCTTGATTGTACACACCAGAGAAAGAGTCATGTTTTGAGGATCCTGGTTTTCTATACAAGTGAAAATGGAGTCATGTTTTGTAATTCGATTATGAATGAGATTTTAAACAAGTTTTTCTAAGAATTAAACGATTATTTTTAAATGATTTTTTTTTTTGAAATTTTCGGTGTTACAGATATAAAAGATAACTTCAAAGATTTCAATTCAGAATTAGATGCGTAAGTGTTTTTTAAATACAAGTGAATAAGCTCTATTTATAGAGACTTACGAAGTACACTAGATTACATCTCTAAGAGTAGCCATGCAAGGCATACTGGACAATAGAGAGTATTATAATAAAAGACAAGTAAAGTAATCTAGTAAAGAGACTGCGGTTGAGATTGCTGATGAAGAAGCTTGAATGCGGGGACTTGACGGCTACGGGAGCTGAAGTTCAAGAGGGTCACTTTTTATGATTCAACAGTGATGATACGTCTTGAGACGGATCCGGGCCAGGATTGAGAGTTGGCAGCCAAGATAGGCCGATGTTGTCAGAGGATCATGTCAGTGAGATCATCCGGGAGGAGGTGATCGAGTTTGTCCAGGGACAATTACCGGAGACGTTGGGTCTACTTAGACCACCATGGTTGAGTATTTCAATGAGCGCTACGCAACCATTGCTAAGACGGCTGCCGCAACAGTTTCAACAACTGTAACGACTAACGACGACAGGGAGAGGAGCTGGTCAAGTTTTCCAGTATCGAGACTTGTTATTGGTACATATTCTAATGAGCAGAGGGCTGCAGTTATCTGGGATCAGGAAGATGATCTGTACTCGCTATATTTCTGCGGGTCGAGCGGGAGGATAGTACATGAGTTTGTAGATTTGAGGCTCGGGGGTTTTGTTCGAGGCCGGAATGTGAGTCGCGGGGACTCCAGAAAGGAGTGATGATTATGTGCATCTGGGGTTCTGCAGCTGGAAGTAAAAGGACTAATTGAAGGATTTGAATGTTGTTTTCTAGGGCAAGGATTGTGCCCTTTCAGTTTACGAGCTCGAAGGATTGAGCAGGCTTGTGACCCCAGGATCAAGTTGTATTCCAGCTCAGGGACAATTGGTTGTAGGGATTGGGGATATTATTCAGCGCGGATGAGCGCAAACTATGTATTGGGAAGTAGTTGTTGTCGGCTCAGAGCAGAGGTTGTTTTAGCTATGGTAGTTCAGCTGGGATTCAGGGAGTGATCATCTGGCTCGTAGGAGTGTGTGATCAACTGGGATTGGCTAGTAATGGAGTACTAGTGTAGAAGAGTTAGTTGTCATCAGAGCAATCATCAGAAAGTGAGAAGGGTCGGGAATTCTCCAAATTATCATGTATTGTGAAGACTTATTTAAAGCTAAGTGGGGGAGAATCGTCCCGAGATGCAGAAGCAGCAACAATGTTGAAAAAGGATAAGTCTCGCATCGTTGTCAGAAAGGGAGACAACCCAAGTGGCTGTTTGATTTGTGGATTGCGTGAATTGGAAGTTCGGATAGCTTGATAGCAGAATTTGGGGAAAAACATGTGGGAATTCTAATCAAGGATTGAGTTCTATTCGATTTTCGGTCAAGGATTTATGGATTGATAGATTGAGGGATTCTGTTAGCTGCCAGGGTCGGCAGTGCATCTAGTACGAGTGTGCAGGCTATGGAGAGCATGTGGTAGACATGCGGGGCAGGGAATAGACCATGGTTTTTAGAGAAGGTGGACGATTTATATGAGGCTTAGGGTTAGGCCGGGGTTATGGTCCGCGGAATGGAGTCGATGTTCGGAACCCCAAGTGGGTGAGAACAGTTTGCATGGGAAGGGTCACCGAGAAGGGGTGGCCCAGGGTGATGCTCAATAGTTCAGAGCGGTCCGAATAGTCTAAGGGTCGGTGGGGCGTACCAATCAGGCCGAAGGCTCGGTGAACGGTTCAGACAGGCTGAAGGCCCGGAGAGGCGGTCCAGACATGCTAAAGGTTTTGAGAGTGGTCCAGATAGGCTGAAGGCCTGGTAAGGTGGTCTAGTCATACTGAAGACTCTGTATGTGTTGGTAAACCTGTATGCGGTGGTTGAGTATGCTGATATGCTATAGCAATCAGTAGGTCTGGCCCCAAGTATTGATCATGGTAATGGACTTTGCTGAAGCCTATGTATGGGCTTTGTTATTTGTATGATCGGATTCTGAGTATATATGTGTTATGAGGTAGCAACACATTCTGCAAATGGATGGCGTGGGGTGAGGTTTCAACACTATGACACTGGATGGTGTTTGGTTAGGCCTTTTAGGGCAATGGAGGAGGTGAGTACCTCCAGGATGAAGTGCTCTACATCGGGAGTGTCGACATCCGTGTCAATAGGTTATCAGAAGCATTTTAGTCAGGGGCAGTGGGAATTGAGATTATGATAGTCATGTCCCTTTTAGGAGTACATCCGGTTAGATGTCTGTTGAGATTGTGGAAATATTCTCGGTTGTGTCGAATTAGAGGAGTTTGAAGGAGATGCAAGGATAGATCCTTGGATTCCAAATATGGTTGTAGACATGGGTTATGTATGTAGTGGTATTCCAATCTAGGGTATTCCATCATGTGGATGACTGGACCCTATGATTGATTGGACCTGATGTGTTTGGTATTCCAACCCGAGGGTTGATTGGGCCAAACATGCGTGAGGATACGAAGGTATACCATCCTAGGGATGACTGGACCCGCCATAGACGTACCTGGTATTCCAGCCCGAGGCTGATTGGGCTAGGTATGAGGGTTTATGTGATTAAGCTGGTTGTTCATGAGAGCTGTTCGGAAGCTGAAGGATGCGTCATCCTGTCAGCACGGAAAAAGATTAGATTCAGGAGGAGAACTGGATGAGTTTCCAATATTGCAAGTTACCCGAGTTGTTGTCAGTTTTGACAGGAGAAAGATAGCTTAAGGCTATGGTAGAGCCCAGTGGGTTATAGTAGTATTCACCTCTCGCAATTCACAAAAGTATGTGCGTGTCAGGAAGGTGACAGTATCATCGGGTGGTACTTAGATCGAGGCGTGCGGGTATTAAGGAGAAGCGGCCGGTGGACAGTTTGGAGTGATAGGTAGGAATACTGCACAGAAAGGAGTTGCCATAGAAAAGACATGGTAGTAGTTCCTGAAGAGAATTGGGACGGTTGAGAGAGCGGAGGCTGCAATGTAGGAGTGTTATCCGAAATCATGTGCTGCAGCAGGCTTCGAGGACGAAGCCTAATTTAAGAGGGGGAGAATTGTAACATCCCAAGTTTAGAAGAAAGAGTTCAGGGGTGTAAAGTGTAAATGGAAAAGTAGACTCGGCGAGTTGGAGCTTTAACTCGTCGAGTCGGAATATGTGTCGGGCACGTGATACGTGACTTGACTCGCCGAGTCGGCGGGTGGACTCGACGAGTCAGTGCTGGGAAGAGAAACCCTAAATCTTAGGGTTTGCACCCTATTTAAAGGACCTTATGTCCTCCCCTCAGCCTCCTTGTTACCCTTGAGAGTCAGTAAACCCTAAAATCGTGTGAGCTTCCATTGTTGAAGAGATTTGAGTTTTGGAGGAGGAATATAGAGAAGGAAGCTTGTAGATCAAGAGGCTAGCATCAAAGAATCCTTGTAGATCCGTAATCTACTTCATTTTGTGCACGTTTATGAGGTAACACGATGTTACCTTGAGCTTTTCCCTTTTAGATCTATTCATGGTTAAGGTTTTGGGGCTTTTTAGTTTGATTGGGATCCATTTCAGGTGTAGGGACTAGATCTGAGGTTGCAACTTCAGATCTAGGATGGTTTTGGTCCATGGAAGCATAAAGCATCTGCCTTTGTGCATGTATAAGAGCATTCTTGTCTTGAACCTTCTTTTTAGCTTGTGTTGAGCCTATATTGCCTTTCATACATGTAAAGTTGGAAACTTTACGTGTGAAACTAGCCCTAGGAGTCCAAATCTATGACTTGGAAATAGTGAGATGGTCTGAAATCATCTGAATATGGATGATTTAAGTAGACTCAACGAGTTGGGTCGCAAACCCTAACCCAAATGGTTATGATGCAAATTAGTGAGTTAAGTGGTGACTTAGTGAGTTGGACAGGTTAGGACACGGATTAAAGGACTCGACGAGTCATGGGGTGACTCGGCGAGTCCAGTCACGAATTGTGGGGTTCTGAGTTCATGAACTCGGCGAGTCACTAGGATGACTCGGCGAGTAGGGTCAACTAGGAAGTTTGACTTTGACCAGGACTGTGACTTTGACCAAGAGTTGACCAGTTTGACTTCAAAGGGTATTTTGGTAATTTGGGCTCTGATGGTTATGGTTTTAATGAAGTTTGTCACACCCCCGAACCAGACGGCGGAAACGTCCAGGGGCTGTCGTGACTCAATTGAATACCATAACATTGAATATATATGAAACATAACAACATTCGTCACCATGCATTAATATAATACAACCAGTAGCGTTTACATGAAATACCTTGTTTAAATATTACATTCTCAAAAGTAATTGTTCGATGCTAATTAAGCAACAGCGAAACGTCATAGAGTACAATTCATCCTTCACTTAATCTGTTACCTGAGAATACAAGTATTTTGAAAAACGTCAACATATGAAATGTTGGTGAGTTCATAAGCGGTATTTGAAGAAAAACAATGTTCGTATCTTTTGAAAACCACCAGAAAATCCGATATTTTCTGAAATGAAAATCTTTCGAAAATGGTTGTGAAGATCCATAGGTATGCTTGTTTGTTTCTATACTTGTAAAAAAAAAATGTTCATTGAAGTTGTATGCATTTCAAATCTGTATGTATTGAAAACCCTAGGAAAACCCGATGTTCTCCTAGTTCCTTGAATTACATGAAGTTACATTGAAACCATTGCATAGCGTATAGTGTCAGTCCCAGGCGACGTTGGAAGGTTCTCGAGCAGGATTATTTACTACAAACCCGCGTTACACAAACGCCCAGTTTATAGTTATACTAACGAACCCGAAGGCGTCGTCAGTACTAATCGCGTTATCCAATCGCCCTGACTAGGTGTAGTCCCACATCCGAAGAGAAAGAGGTCACGAAGACCCCGGTGACTCCATTAACCGGTTGGGGATAAAAATGTACGAGGGGTCCCAGACCCGCCTCGCAAAAAGGCAGACTCCACTAGCGACACTAAAGGACCCTTGGGGACCAGTAGTCTACAGCCATTGAAAGTCCGGTTACGTCGTGTCGGATTGATAAAACCCAACACTTCGTAAGATAGAGGTCTTCGGGCCTTAAGATCAGGTCATTGGGCTAGCTAGGCTCAACGAACAAGATTTTACACTTGTGGGGCCCAAAGATAGTGCGTAGACGTCTGTGCACACTCGTATGTAAGCAAAGTTCCCAAACGTTATTTGTATGAACCGTAGTGTCGTAGAGTTAGTAGTTGTAGATTTCTATTGGCTCGAGACCGAGCCAATTCGTTTAACAACGACTTTTGGTATTGTAATGTGTTGTATTTCGTCGATAGTCGCGATGATATTATTTAATCAAATTGTGTAAATTGAATTAGCCTTGAAATATTTCTGTTTTCAGCCCCTCATTATTTGTAAAATTTACATTTTTAACCCTTTTATTTAATACTTTCCGGTTTGGTCCTTAAACTATTTTTCTTGACATTTTAACACCAAAAATTATTGAAATTAATATTTTTCAGCATATTTTTTCATAGAAAACAGTTTAAGTCCCTGAAAATGCAATTTTCTCGGTTTTAACCCCTTCTTTTCGCAACTTTGACAATTTTGGCCCAAATTGTGAAACTTTTGCAACTTTGGTCCTTTTTAAATTTAAAAAGCATTTTAAACCTTTGAAAAGGATTTGGGACACTTATAGTCCACTGTTTTACAGAAAATTACAGTTTTGGCCCTCCAAAACAGAAAAATTCGCATAATGGGCCTCATTGGGCCGAAATTTTCATTTTTAGCCCATTAAGCTTGAAATTTATGTTTTTAATCCTCTAATTGAGTATAATTCCAGAAATAGTTTTATGGAAACTGTTTTGGCACACTTCATCCATCAGAATCTGTGAAATGTCAATTTGGGCCCTTAATTTTGTATTTTTCACATTTTTGGCCCAAAATTTGTGTTTTTAGCTTAAAGAAAAGTGTTACTAAACCATTTAGCTATCTTTCTTGAAACACTTGGTATGTAGAAATATATTTGAAGCTAAAATCATAAAACATAAGTTATATCTCGGTTTTGAGGGGTTTTATGGCTAGATCCAACATTAAAACACATAAAAGCATACATATAAGCATGGAAATCATACAAGGCATACAAAACACATATAGATCTACACTTTCACTTGTATTCCCCCCCCCAAAAAAAACTCATAAAAACAGAAAATAGGGGGTATGAAGCTCACCTTGTTTGAAGGTTTCGGTTTTTGATGAAGATGTGAAGAGGTTTTTGGCCCTAGCAAGCTTCTTGAGGAGCTTTACAACTTAGATGGCTCTAAGATGTATGATTCACGAAATGGAAAGGGTTAAGAGGAGATTTTGAAGAAATCAAGAAGCTAAACCATGGATATAAGTAAAAACTTACCTAGGATGATGATTTTTGGTGGAGAATCCTCTTGAAAGCACACACCAACTCGAGATTTTTGATGGAGGAGGGAAGAGGTATTTGAGAGTGTTCAAGAGAGTTTTTGAATGAAAAATGAAGGTGGTGAGAGGGTTGGCCGAGAATATGGAGAGAGAAGGGAGAGAGAGAAGGTGAGGTGACATGCTTGGAAGTATGGGGGTCCTTGCATGGATGTATGGAGGGTAATGCATGGATATATGTTGGACATTATGGAGGTGGCACCTCCTAAGTCAACTCTCATAACATTTCCCTTTTTTTTGTCTTATTTGATCTTGGGCCGAGATTTTGGGCTAGGAAGAAGCGGGGTGAATTAGCTTGGCTCAATCCTTTCTTTGGTTCGAAATTATGAGGCCCATAAAGAAAAATTTTCGGCCCATTGGGCCTTTAGGGTAGTTCTCGGCCCAATAGGTCCATGAGAAAGGTGTGGGTCATTCTAGGCCCATTAAGCACAAAATACTATATCTTAATGAATGTGAGTTCAAACAAGGCCCAACTTAAGACTCTTAGCTTAAAAGAATTAAGTTAAGGGTTTATTGGTCCATTAGGTCCAATGAGAGGATCATAGTCCATATTGAACTTGAGTCGGGATATCTAGCGTTTCCAACCCTTATTTAGACATATGAGATATATTTGAATGAGAGTGGAGCATGATATTCCTTTAGAGTAAAAGTTATTACACTAGGTGAATGATTGCATGAGAGTAGAATTTCCTAGCAAAAATGCTAGTTGTGACATCATCCCCCCGTTAGAGGGAATTTCGTCCCGAAATTCTTTCAAAGGGTAGGTTCATGAAAGAGAGAGTAGGTACTTCCTCTGGTCTTCGCGGTTCCCTTGTGAATTTCGGTCCACGCGTAGCGTTCCACCGAACCTTTACAATGAAAAGGTGGCTTTGCTTTGTATGCTCTACTTCCCTATCTCAAACACCTCGACTAGTTCTTTGACGAACATGAGATTCTTGTTTATTTCGATCCCCCTTATAAAGGTATGGTAAGAGTTTTGCCTGATAGGCACTTTTCAGATTCAAGACACAGAACACAGGGTTCACGTTGTTGAGCCCTACAGGCAGTTACAGCCTATATGTCTTTGGACCAATCCGAGCAAGAATCTCGAACAGTCCAGCGTATCGCGGGTTTGGTTTTCTCGTTTCCTAAAGCGAATCATTCCTTTCCAAGGAGATTCCTTTAATAGCACGCGATCCCTGACCTGACATCCTAATGGCTTACGCCGCTTGTCGGAATATCTCTACTGTCGGTCTCGCGATGCTTGAAGTCAAGCTTTGATTTGGATTATCTTCTCTGTTGTTTCGTAAATGGTTTCTGTTCTCATGAGAGTACTGGCGAGTGATATGCGTTTATGACTATAAAGAGTTTCGAAACGAGCAATCTTGACGCTCGTGCGATAACTGTTATTGTAGGGGAATCCAATCACGGGCAATCAGGTATCCCATGACTTGCTGAATTCGAGCACCTAGACTTGTAGTATGCATTTGAGTGGTCAAATGGTTCGTTCACTTTGGCGATTGGTTTAAAGGTGGTAAGCAACGCTTATGTCTAGTTATGTTCCCATAGCCCTCTGAAATGACTGCTATAGTCTTGAAGAAAATATGTTATCTCGATCTAAGATAGTAGATACCGATATTTTATGGAGTCTCACGACCTCCTGGATATAGATCCAAGCTAATTCTTCCATCTTGTTTGATTTCTGTATTGGCAGGAAATGGGCAGATTGGGTTAACCTATCGATGATCACCCAGATAACGCCCAACTCAACTCTAAAAAAAATTTCGTCTTTCGACTTCGAGAGTTTTATCCCTCCATGTACTGCTTTCATCGCGACATTCCCAGCCTTGATGCTTTCTAGGCTGGTCGTAGATGATGGTAGTGTTTCGTTCTTGCTTTGTGAGCAGATGAGTATGTTATCGATGAAAATAGTGAAAGGGCTAACTAGGAATGGTTGGGAGACTTGGTTCGTAAGGTTCATGAAAACCATGGGAGCATTCGTTAGACCGAAGGGTTTCACAATGAATTTGAAATGGTCGTGACATGTTCGGAGTGCAGATTTGGAATGTCGCCTTCTCGGACTCAGAGTTGATGATAACCGATTCTTAGATCTATTTTAAAGAAGTAACGAGCTTCTTGGAGCTGGCCAAATAGATCGTCAGTCCGTGGAAGTAGGTATCGACTTTTAATAGGGAGATTGTTCAATTTCCTAAAATCAATGTACCCTCGGAAGGATCTGTCTCCTTGAAAAACAAGACCGGAGCTCTCTAGGATAAGAAGCTTGGTCTAATGAATCCCTTGCGCAACAATTCTACTCAGTTGACAGGATAACTTGTGAATTTTTGGCGGGAGTCAACCTATAGGGTGAATTGGCAGTTGATGTGGTTCCCGGTATGAGGTTGATTCGAATTTCAACCCGTCTCTCTAGGGTATTCCCGGAAGTTCCTTAAGAAAACACATTTGGGAGAATCACAAGCTACTGGAATACCCTGCATGTCTACCTCTTCTTTGGTCTTGTCCACAACATGAGTGAGGAAAACTTTGTTCTTCTGGTGCAGGCACTTCTGTGCCTTGATGCACGAGATAGGAAGAGGATTAGCGCCAGGTTTATCACCATGGATTATTAGAGTTTTCGTAATTAGGAAGGTGATGGCAAACGGCCTTCTTGCGGCACATAGTATCAGCACGGTGGGGGCTTACCCAACCATGACGATTATCACATTAAAACTCCTAATATTTACTGGCATGAAATCTATTTGTAATTAATGGTCGTTCAGTGTTAAGGTGTACTCCACATGAGTACCCTAGATTAAATCATTTTTCCCCTTTGGCCATGTCCATTGAAAAGGCTTAGCTTAGCTTTGGGGATGTTGTTTTAGTAAGTGTTTGAAGTTGTTACTAACCAAAACTTCACTCGGATTTACCATTGAATAAAAGATAAGCGAAAGAGTTGTCAAGTGGGAACGTACCAGTAACATCCATTGGGTTTTGGATTGCTTCGCCTTGACCCAAGGTCAGGACCATTTCTGATCCTTTTGCTCCTTCATTGTTATCCCTAGGGCAATTGCGCCTGATGTGACCAGTTCCTCCACACCTATAACAAGTGCGACTGGTTTCATCATTGGTGTTGTTGTTAGGGTTGTTGCGATTGTTGTCATTTTCATTTGGCTGATGATTCTGGCATGGATAAGTTCTACAGAATTTGGCGATGTGATTCTTTCGGTTGCATTTGTTACAATGCATCTCCCTGCAGGCTCCATTATGATGGAATTTGCACTGGTTGCATTTTGGGAGGTTTCCAGCATATGGTCTCCTGATTGCTGGTGTAATAGGGGTCGTGGTCGCATGAACAGCAACAACACGTTGCTCCCTTGAGAACCCTTGAGTGTGTTGCCCCTTTCTCTTACCTCCAGACCTCAGCTTCCTACTCTTAAGCTTAGGGTTTGGAGTTCCTTGACAGGTTGTCACTTGTTGGTTTCCATGTTTGTTCCTTTGGCTGGAGTTGTCAATGCTATTCCTGCCTCCATTAGGGTTGTTGGCATTGATCTGTGCCATGGCAGCGGTTACTGCTGCCATTACAGCAGCTTGGAATGTAGCAGAGTCCATCTGCAGAAGTGGTGTCTTGCGGGTGCGCTTGTTATTCTTGCGGGATGGCATTTTCCTGATGCACATTGATAACCCAGATCGTAAGTGATGATCGTCATTCCTGGTTGTACTCTATAAATTTTCGCATCTTGTTGTATAATTCTTACTGCCTCCATCTACATCCCTATGATGTATTTTGTGGTAATGGGTGGTCACAGATCTGGAACGATTGTTACGTCTATCCTTAGATTATGTGGGTTGTTTTAGTTTCGAGATCCTTAAGTATCTAGTGGTTCTGAGGGTTCGCTTGTGCATGTAATTGAGTCGTTGCAGCAATATGAAATAAATATAACACATAATCGTTTCAGGGGTATGTAACATCTTAGCATACGAAAGAGAGTCATGTCGGATAGTAGGGGAAATTAGAAAAGGCTGATCCTAGTCGTGGCGAGAAGTGTCTGGTGGTGATGCTGATGAAGTGGATGCACCTCGGAGACGAGCTACTTGTTGCTCGGTATATCGTAGGCGTGCCTCCCAAACTAACTGTCTCGCTCGAGAGTCTCCATTCACTTCCCGTGTTTTCCTTTCATCCCTCTTAATAACAAACCACATTGGTTTCGTTTGATTTGGGGTGTCCTGAGCTTGGTTATCGATACCTCGAGTGCGTCGCACCACGACTGGGAGGGCCTGGTCAGCTGGTCCTCTGTGGCTAAAATTAGAGAGACCTCCGCTCTTACCGTGGTGTGGTCGTATTCCTTACTGGTGACTCTATCCCGAAATATCGGGTGCCCGAGGGGGCATGGGGTCACCGGGGCCCACACTATAAGTCGGTGCCCTGGATTTACATGGAGGATTGATGTCATTGGATTCTACATCTGTGTCGTCATCGTCACTGCCCTCCGGCTCTTCCTCTTCGAGGTCCACTATTGACTCAGCGGGTTCACCTGCGAGTTCTACTTCGTGTTCCTCCGGGGGTTCTTCCTCTGGGTCGAGCCACCCGACTATTCCTTGACTAGGGTGAAAGGGTTTCCTGGCTAATGATACTCGTCTATAGTGTATTGCACAATGGGCTATGAATACTAGAAACAAATAGCATACCAATTACTCCTATAGCTCTACGACTATTGCATAGATTTAGTTGAGGTTCCCTTCTGGGAGATTAAGGGGTATGATTTTAGGTTCCTAGCTATCACGATTTCTTCACGACATGTGATGGTTGTACCTTGGAGGGAATGTAGTTGATCAGGCTACATCCGCTCCTTGATACAACTAAGAACAGTCCTGAATTAACCGACATACTAGCATTATCTTGTTTGGTTCGGTGTTAGGTTCCTATTCCTAATGCAAGCAAGGGTGTTTTATTTATTTGTTTTGTTCAGAGTTATGTTAGTCCCTCTTTTGGTTTATAGTTGCATATCAATGTGTGGCTCGACATGCTAGTTCACTATAAACAAAGCTCTGATACCAACCTGTCACACCCCCGAACCAGACGGCGGAAACGTCCAGGGGCTGTCGTGACTCAATTGAATACCATAACATTGAATATATATGAAACATAACAACATTCGTCACCATGCATTAATATAATACAACCAGTAGCGTTTACATGAAATACCTTGTTTAAATATTACATTCTCAAAAGTAATTGTTCGATGCTAATTAAGCAACAGCGAAACGTCATAGAGTACAATTCATCCTTCACTTAATCTGTTACCTGAGAATACAAGTATTTTGAAAAACGTCAACATATGAAATGTTGGTGAGTTCATAAGCAGTATTTGAAGAAAAACAATGTTCGTATCGTTTGAAAACCACCAGAAAATCCGATATTTTCTGAAATGAAAATCTTTCGAAAATGGTTGTGAAGATCCATAGGTATGCTTGTTTGTTTCTATACTTGTAAAAAAAAAATGTTCATTGAAGTTGTATGCATTTCAAATCTGTATGTATTGAAAACCCTAGGAAAACCCGATGTTCTCCTAGTTCCTTGAATTACATGAAGTTACATTGAAACCATTGCATAGCGTATAGTGTCAGTCCCAGGCGACGTTGGAAGGTTCTCGAGCAGGATTATTTACTACAAACCCGCGTTACACAAACGCCCAGTTTATAGTTATACTAACGAACCCGAAGGCGTCGTCAGTACTAATCGCGTTATCCAATCGCCCTGACTAGGTGTAGTCCCACATCCGAAGAGAAAGAGGTCACGAAGACCCCGGTGACTCCATTAACCGGTTGGGGATAAAAATGTACGAGGGGTCCCAGACCCGCCTCGCAAAAAGGCAGACTCCACTAGCGACACTAAAGGACCCTTGGGGACCAGTAGTCTACAGCCATTGAAAGTCCGGTTACGTCGTGTCGGATTGATAAAACCCAACACTTCGTAAGATAGAGGTCTTCGGGCCTTAAGATCAGGTCATTGGGCTAGCTAGGCTCAACGAACAAGATTTTACACTTGTGGGGCCCAAAGATAGTGCGTAGACGTCTGTGCACACTCGTATGTAAGCAAAGTTCCCAAACGTTATTTGTATGAACCGTAGTGTCGTAGAGTTAGTAGTTGTAGATTTCTATTGGCTCGAGACCGAGCCAATTCGTTTAACAACGACTTTTGGTATTGTAATGTGTTGTATTTCGTCGATAGTCGCGATGATATTATTTAATCAAATTGTGTAAATTGAATTAGCCTTGAAATATTTCTGTTTTCAGCCCCTCATTATTTGTAAAATTTACATTTTTAACCCTTTTTATTTAATACTTTCCGGTTTGGTCCTTAAACTATTTTTCTTGACATTTTAACACCAAAAATTATTGAAATTAATATTTTTCAGCATATTTTTTCATAGAAAACAGTTTAAGTCCCTGAAAATGCAATTTTCTCGGTTTTAACCCCTTCTTTTCGCAACTTTGACAATTTTGGCCCAAATTGTGAAACTTTTGCAACTTTGGTCCTTTTTAAATTTAAAAAGCATTTTAAACCTTTGAAAAGGATTTGGGACACTTATAGTCCACTGTTTTACAGAAAATTACAGTTTTGGCCCTCCAAAACAGAAAAATTCGCATAATGGGCCTCATTGGGCCGAAATTTTCATTTTTAGCCCATTAAGCTTGAAATTTATGTTTTTAATCCTCTAATTGAGTATAATTCCAGAAATAGTTTTATGGAAACTGTTTTGGCACACTTCATCCATCAGAATCTGTGAAATGTCAATTTGGGCCCTTAATTTTGTATTTTTCACATTTTTGGCCCAAAATTTGTGTTTTTAGCTTAAAGAAAAGTGTTACTAAACCATTTAGCTATCTTTCTTGAAACACTTGGTATGTAGAAATATATTTGAAGCTAAAATCATAAAACATAAGTTATATCTCGGTTTTGAGGGGTTTTATGGCTAGATCCAACATTAAAACACATAAAAGCATACATATAAGCATGGAAATCATACAAGGCATACAAAACACATATAGATCTACACTTTCACTTGTATTCCCCCCCCAAAAAAAACTCATAAAAACAGAAAATAGGGGGTATGAAGCTCACCTTGTTTGAAGGTTTCGGTTTTTGATGAAGATGTGAAGAGGTTTTTGGCCCTAGCAAGCTTCTTGAGGAGCTTTACAACTTAGATGGCTCTAAGATGTATGATTCACGAAATGGAAAGGGTTAAGAGGAGATTTTGAAGAAATCAAGAAGCTAAACCATGGATATAAGTAAAAACTTACCTAGGATGATGATTTTTGGTGGAGAATCCTCTTGAAAGCACACACCAACTCGAGATTTTTGATGGAGGAGGGAAGAGGTATTTGAGAGTGTTCAAGAGAGTTTTTGAATGAAAAATGAAGGTGGTGAGAGGGTTGGCCGAGAATATGGAGAGAGAAGGGAGAGAGAGAAGGTGAGGTGACATGCTTGGAAGTATGGGGGTCCTTGCATGGATGTATGGAGGGTAATGCATGGATATATGTTGGACATTATGGAGGTGGCACCTCCTAAGTCAACTCTCATAACATTTCCCTTTTTTTTGTCTTATTTGATCTTGGGCCGAGATTTTGGGCTAGGAAGAAGCGGGGTGAATTAGCTTGGCTCAATCCTTTCTTTGGTTCGAAATTATGAGGCCCATAAAGAAAAATTTTCGGCCCATTGGGCCTTTAGGGTAGTTCTCGGCCCAATAGGTCCATGAGAAAGGTGTGGGTCATTCTAGGCCCATTAAGCACAAAATACTATATCTTAATGAATGTGAGTTCAAACAAGGCCCAACTTAAGACTCTTAGCTTAAAAGAATTAAGTTAAGGGTTTATTGGTCCATTAGGTCCAATGAGAGGATCATAGTCCATATTGAACTTGAGTCGGGATATCTAGCGTTTCCAACCCTTATTTAGACATATGAGATATATTTGAATGAGAGTGGAGCATGATATTCCTTTAGAGTAAAAGTTATTACACTAGGTGAATGATTGCATGAGAGTAGAATTTCCTAGCAAAAATGCTAGTTGTGACATCATCCCCCCGTTAGAGGGAATTTCGTCCCGAAATTCTTTCAAAGGGTAGGTTCATGAAAGAGAGAGTAGGTACTTCCTCTGGTCTTCGCGGTTCCCTTGTGAATTTCGGTCCACGCGTAGCGTTCCACCGAACCTTTACAATGAAAAGGTGGCTTTGCTTTGTATGCTCTACTTCCCTATCTCAAACACCTCGACTAGTTCTTTGACGAACATGAGATTCTTGTTTATTTCGATCCCCCTTATAAAGGTATGGTAAGAGTTTTGCCTGATAGGCACTTTTCAGATTCAAGACACAGAACACAGGGTTCACGTTGTTGAGCCCTACAGGCAGTTACAGCCTATATGTCTTTGGACCAATCCGAGCAAGAATCTCGAACAGTCCAGCGTATCGCGGGTTTGGTTTTCTCGTTTCCTAAAGCGAATCATTCCTTTCCAAGGAGATTCCTTTAATAGCACGCGATCCCTGACCTGACATCCTAATGGCTTACGCCGCTTGTCGGAATATCTCTACTGTCGGTCTCGCGATGCTTGAAGTCAAGCTTTGATTTGGATTATCTTCTCTGTTGTTTCGTAAATGGTTTCTGTTCTCATGAGAGTACTGGCGAGTGATATGCGTTTATGACTATAAAGAGTTTCGAAACGAGCAATCTTGACGCTCGTGCGATAACTGTTATTGTAGGGGAATCCAATCACGGGCAATCAGGTATCCCATGACTTGCTGAATTCGAGCACCTAGACTTGTAGTATGCATTTGAGTGGTCAAATGGTTCGTTCACTTTGGCGATTGGTTTAAA
This sequence comes from Lactuca sativa, assembly GCF_002870075.4. Lineage (NCBI taxonomy): Eukaryota > Viridiplantae > Streptophyta > Magnoliopsida > Asterales > Asteraceae > Lactuca > Lactuca sativa. Next base: position 127,086,547 of record NC_056627.2, on the reverse strand, counting down.
GGTGGTAAGCAACGCTTATGTCTAGTTATGTTCCCATAGCCCTCTGAAATGACTGCTATAGTCTTGAAGAAAATATGTTATCTCGATCTAAGATAGTAGATACCGATATTTTATGGAGTCTCACGACCTCCTGGATATAGATCCAAGCTAATTCTTCCATCTTGTTTGATTTCTGTATTGGCAGGAAATGGGCAGATTGGGTTAACCTATCGATGATCACCCAGATAACGCCCAACTCAACTCTAAAAAAAATTTCGTCTTTCGACTTCGAGAGTTTTATCCCTCCATGTACTGCTTTCATCGCGACATTCCCAGCCTTGATGCTTTCTAGGCTGGTCGTAGATGATGGTAGTGTTTCGTTCTTGCTTTGTGAGCAGATGAGTATGTTATCGATGAAAATAGTGAAAGGGCTAACTAGGAATGGTTGGGAGACTTGGTTCGTAAGGTTCATGAAAACCATGGGAGCATTCGTTAGACCGAAGGGTTTCACAATGAATTTGAAATGGTCGTGACATGTTCGGAGTGCAGATTTGGAATGTCGCCTTCTTGGACTCAGAGTTGATGATAACCGATTCTTAGATCTATTTTAAAGAAGTAACGAGCTTCTTGGAGCTGGCCAAATAGATCGTCAGTCCGTGGAAGTAGGTATCGACTTTTAATAGGGAGATTGTTCAATTTCCTAAAATCAATGTACCCTCGGAAGGATCTGTCTCCTTGAAAAACAAGACCGGAGCTCTCTAGGATAAGAAGCTTGGTCTAATGAATCCCTTGCGCAACAATTCTACTCAGTTGACAGGATAACTTGTGAATTTTTGGCGGGAGTCAACCTATAGGGTGAATTGGCAGTTGATGTGGTTCCCGGTATGAGGTTGATTCGAATTTCAACCCGTCTCTCTGGGGTATTCCCGAAAGTTCCTTAAGAAAACACATTTGGGAGAATCACAAGCTACTGGAATACCCTGCATGTCTACCTCTTCTTTGGTCTTGTCCACAACATGAGTGAGGAAAACTTAGTTCTTCTGGTGCAGGCACTTCTGTGCCTTGATGCACGAGATAGGAAGAGGATTAGCACCAGGTTTATCACCATGGATTATTAGAGTTTTCGTAATTAGGAAGGTGATGGCAAACGGCCTTCTTGCGGCACATAGTATCAGCACGGTGGGGGCTTACCCAACCATGACGATTATCACATTAAAACTCCTAATATTTACTGGCATGAAATCTATTTGTAATGAATGGTCGTTCAGTGTTAAGGTGTACTCCACATGAGTACCCTAGATTAAATCATTTTTCCCCTTTGGCCATGTCCATTGAAAAGGCTTAGCTTAGCTTTGGGGATGTTGTTTTAGTAAGTGTTTGAAGTTGTTACTAACCAAAACTTCACTCGGATTTACCATTGAATAAAAGATAAGCGAAAGAGTTGTCAAGTGGGAACGTACCAGTAACATCCATTGGGTTTTGGATTGCTTCGCCTTGACCCAAGGTCAGGACCATTTCTGATCCTTTTGCTCCTTCATTGTTATCCCTAGGGCAATTGCGCCTGATGTGACCAGTTCCTCCACACCTATAGCAAGTGCGACTGGTTTCATCATTGGTGTTGTTGTTAGGGTTGTTGCGATTGTTGTCATTTTCATTTGGCTGATGATTCTGGCATGGATAAGTTCTACAGAATTTGGCGATGTGATTCTTTCGGTTGCATTTGTTACAATGCATCTCCCTGCAGGCTCCATTATGATGGAATTTGCACTGGTTGCATTTTGGGAGGTTTCCAGCATATGGTCTCCTGATTGCTGGTGTAATAGGGGTCGTGGTCGCATGAACAGCAACAACACGTTGCTCCCTTGAGAACCCTTGAGTGTGTTGCCCCTTTCTCTTACCTCCAGACCTCAGCTTCCTACTCTTAAGCTTGGGGTTTGGAGTTCCTTGACAGGTTGTCACTTGTTGGTTTCCATATTTGTTCCTTTGGCTGGAGTTGTCAATGCTATTCCTGCCTCCATTAGGGTTGTTGGCATTGATCTGTGCCATGGCAGCGGTTACTGCTGCCATTACAGCAGCTTGGAATGTAGCAGAGTCCATCTGCAGAAGTGGTGTCTTGCGGGTGCGCTTGTTATTCTTGCGGGATGGCATTTTCCTGATGCACATTGATAACCCAGATCGTAAGTGATGATCGTCATTCCTGGTTGTACTCTATAAATTTTCGCATCTTGTTGTATAATTCTTACTGCCTCCATCTACATCCCTATGATGTATTTTGTGGTAATGGGTGGTCACAGATCTGGAACGATTGTTACGTCTATCCTTAGATTATGTGGGTTGTTTTAGTTTCGAGATCCTTAAGTATCTAGTGGTTCTGAGGGTTCGCTTGTGCATGTAATTGAGTCGTTGCAGCAATATGAAATAAATATAACACATAATCGTTTCAGGGGTATGTAACATCTTAGCATACGAAAGAGAGTCATGTCGGATAGTAGGGGAAATTAGAAAAGGCTGATCCTAGTCGTGGCGAGAAGTGTCTGGTGGTGATGCTGATGAAGTGGATGCACCTCGGAGACGAGCTACTTGTTGCTCGGTATATCGTAGGCGTGCCTCCCAAACTAACTGTCTCGCTCGAGAGTCTCCATTCACTTCCCGTGTTTTCCTTTCATCCCCCTTAATAACAAACCACATGTGGTTATGCTTAGTGACCTATAGTTAGGTCTGACTGTCTGTATGCTGGTAGGAGATTACCTGTTGTATGTGTACTTGCTTGATTGGTAGGGAAGGGTATTCCATCCCGAGGATGATAGGGCCCTAGTATGTTGTCTCTATAGAACGTTATATGGTTATTCGATAGGTGCACATGTTTGTTAGTATGTGGGCATTCCAACCCGTTGGTTGTAGGCCAGGAGTATTCCATCCCGGTAGGATTACTGGACTCATAGTAAGTGGGCATTCCAACCCGATGGTTATGGGCTAGGAGTATTCCATCCTGGTAGGATGATTGGACTTATAGTAGGTTGGCATTCCAACCTGATGGTTGTGGGCCAGGAGTATTCCATCCCGGTAGGATGATTGGGCTCATAGTAGGTGGGCATTCCAACCCGATGGTTGAGGGTCTGTGGTATTCCATCCTGATGGATGATTGGACCCATAGTAGTTATTGTATGTGTAGGAGTGTGGGCATTCCAACCCGATGGTTGTGGGCCAAGAGTATTCCATCCCGAGGATGATTGGACTCGTAGTATATTGGCATTCCAACCCGATGGTTGAGGGCCAGGGGTATTCCAACCCGATGGTTGACTGGACCCATAGTATGCTGTTCATTGCTGTATGTGTATGGGTATTTTGGGGGTAACTCAGTAAGCTTTCGAGCTTACAGTTTTCAGTTATTGTTTCAGGTACATTAGGAGATCGTGGCAAGGCAAAGGCGTGATCGTACCGCTCCTCATTTTTATGATGTTGTTTCTGGGATACTCTGATAATATAATATTTGGAAACCTTTTTGTAATAACTAATGGAACATTGATTATTTTTAAAAAGTTTAAATTGGTTGGAAATTTATGGTTGTTTCAGGAAGAGTTTCGTACAATGGCACCACACGGTGCTCCAACTTACCTTGATAACGACCTTGAAGCACAGAATCCATGGAGATAGAATACTCGACACCTATTAGGCAAAAGGAAAAGGGAAAGCACATAAAAAAGCATAAATAAATGAGTAACCTCCTCCCTCCTTCCCATTTTAAAGAGAAAAGGGGGGTGGGGGAAGAGGAAGGAAAAGAAGAAAGAGGAGGAAAAATAGATGGGAAGATAATAACAACTTACCATCAGAAACAGAGTAGAACATAGGCATTTCTCCCCGGGAACGGCAGCTGGGGCTCACAACGACTCCGACAAGGATAACCTCTGACATAACGTCAACATCCACTTGAAGAGAATGCAGGAGATATGCAGTTTCTTGGTTATGAGGAAACAACTTGGGGATGGTATTAGAGGGCATGACCGCTCGAGGATGGTCACGGCTGAGCAGTTCTTGGTTGACCCACAACCACTTTTCCTGCCAGTTTTTTGGAGGCTTGTTATCAAGAACAAGGTTATGCCCACCGCGGCGAGCAGAGAAGGTATACTTGTCATTAGTGGCGACAAACCAGAAAAAAATACTTAAAAACAAAGTAATCGGGGATGATGACGTTAGCAAGACATATCATCTCAAAAGCGACCACTTTGTGAACGGCGCCGGGAGTTAACATCTGTACACTACACCCACAACGTCGGAGTATTCCTTCTTGAAAGTCGGTCAATGGAAGACGGAGACCAGCATCGAAGGTTTTCAGATAAACACCCACCTTCCCGGCAGGAGGACAGGTGATCAACGAACCTGGAACAGGAAATTCCACTCCATCAGCAGGGGTGAGGCCATAAGCCTCCAGAAGAGTGTCGAATTCGGCAGTAGTAGGGATCAAGCTTGGAGTAGAAGCCATAGCAAAACAAAAAGAAAGAAGAAAAAGGAGAACGAAAAGGCAAGATAGAAATGTGAAACCGTTCAGAGTAATAAAAAGGGAAAAAAGTGTGGGATCTACGAAAATCCTTGACACAACTGACGTAATAGCGGCACACACGTTGAAACGTCACGTCGCCGAAAATGAAGCGTCAACCGAATAAGAGTACGACGCGTGTCAATAGCTAAGTCCAGAACATCATAGGTAGCCAGCATACATTATGACTACTGGACTGGGGGACTTGATGACGTACACCTCAGAGTGGGCCAGAAACAAGTAAGTCGTGGCAAAGCGCCTCTAGCGAAAGAGTCGACCCAGCGACCTGGGTAACTCCAAGCCCCCGCACAACGATCGTGTAGAAAGCTCGACCTCCAATGAGGATGACAAATCCTGTCAGAGCACAATTCCCTGAACCAATTGGAGCCCGGGACACGAATGTGGAGCAGAGCCTCCAATGAGGACGACGAATCCTGTCGGGACCACAATCCCTGTCCTTGTACGGACCGAGGAGGATCCTCACTATAAAAGGACTAACAGTCGGTTCAGCCAAGGTAAGTGAACCCAACTCCAGTCACGTATTACCATATTCTCTCATACTCTTTAGACTAACTTGACCGTCAGAGCGTCTTTCCGGGATCTTCTCCCAGATGACGGCTGACATTCTTTTCTCTTGTGTGACCTCTCAGGTTCCGCAGTGAAGGAGCTTTTCCACAAAGCCGGTGGTTCGGGACCTGGTCACATCAATACCGACGGCCCATCTCCCACTTGATGATGATGATGACGCTTGATGGTGCTGAAATTGACCGTTGATGGCATTGTGAAACAATGATTGCCGTCGTCTGAACTCAACACGCGGATCAGTGACTGGCGTTGGAACCGCCGCACTGGGTCACCAGTATTGAAGGTGGTCCGGTGACTGTGATGGACTGGTTATTGGCATTGGAGTTGTTATCACCAGGTGGTGTTGCAGTTCAGACCAACATCGAAGGTTCAAGAAGTCAAAGGCTGTAATCGTTGTTGGTGCTATTGTCGGCCAGGTAAAGGTGTGTGATGGTTGGCGACCAGGTTCTATTCGTTGGAGCAAGAAATGCTTGGTGGTGCTCAGGAGGTTATGCCAGAGATAATATGATGGTGATGACAAAGGTCAACGGTAAAGCTATTGTTGGGGGGCCGACAACTGACTGGCGATTAGAGGGTGCAATCAGGAGGTCTGGTCTCCCTTAGGAAGAACGATGGGGGTGGCGGGGCCCACCTTCTTTGTCTTTTGGCTGAATGGAGAAGTGGACCGGGTGGGTCCCACTCGGAAATACTTTTTTTCTTTCTATTTATGGTGGATAATGTATACACCCGCAACCCTCCCTTTTTTTCTTCTTTAATGCTTTTGTATACTGTCTTCTTTTATGTATCAGTTCTTCTTGTAGCACTCCCCCCATTCCAGCTGACATATATACTGAATACCCTTTTCCCATTTCTTTTTCCTTGTTTGTAAGCTTAGAAGTGACAACTCATTCTTGTGATATGTGTAAAATTTTGTTGTAAATGTGGGTTGTGAAGATTTTTCTGTCTACACACTAGCTATTCTCTGCATCTTTTTTTTTGAAAACCATTAACTGATGGTAAAACTATGGGGTAAAAATAAACTTTACTAATATTTTGAAATGTACAAAAATTACAACACGACTTAAAAAAATTGTACATTTAGATGCTTTATTGAAATAAACTCTTGATAAAAGATGAACTGAAAGATGGTAAAGACTCATAAAAGCCTTTTATAAAAAAAATTTAAATAAAACCATCAAAATGTGAAAAAAAATAGATCCGAACAATTCCTTTCAAACATGTTCAAAATGAACAAAAATCTCGACGATCCTAGGATCTAAGTTGTGAATAGGTATAAATACTCAAATGAAGAGTAAGCTTTCTGAAAATCTGGAAAGGTAAAAAATTCATAGAAACTTATTTCTTTTTTCAAACTTCTAAACAACTTGAATAATACTTGAGAATCATAAACCAAATGGGATTTTCTGAAAACCCATGAAAAGCTCATCTCATCGTCTTATGTGTTTTGTTTTTGAAGGTTTTGTAAAATGTACAAGCCATACAACTATATGTACAAATAGCTAAAGAAGAGTTTTTAGATAATATATGAATAAAAGATGGAGTAAAAATCATAAAAGACTTCTATTCTTTTCAACTTACTGAAAAAAAACCCAAAAATATAATCAAAAAACGGATCTAACAAGGTTTTCTTCTGATAAAATTTTCTTTTCTCTTCAGCTTGTTCAACAAAACATCACAACATGAACAAGGAACAAAGCTGAAAATTTTTCTTTTTCTTTCTCTAAATTTTTGAAGAAAACACTAAGTAAACAACTTCAAAGAAGTCTTGCAAAGAAAATCATAAACTGAAGGTGATTTCTTTATAACATAAATTGAAAATAAAGTAAATATCTACCAAAATGTTCTTCAACTCTCAAGTTGGCTCCATAAAACACCAAAATATGAACAAAAATGGAGGAAAAGCTTGTCAAAACCTCATTTAGCCCCGAAAATATAAGTAAAAACAGGCCTGAACTGATGTTTTTAAACTTGAGAGGTGATTAAGTGAACAGAAAGCGTCCAGATCTAGAAATATGAGCTAAAAATGAAGTAGATCTACAGGTCTGAATAAAAAGTGCATCAGATCGAAAGATATGAAACATAGCTAATCATATCGGGATAGATCTTTGCCAAGATCCAAACGGATCTAAACTAAGAAATGTAGAAATGAACAAATCTGAGAAAACCTTAGATGAAAACACATCAGATCTAAACAGATCTGGGAAAAAACGAGCTCAAGACCAACTGAGATGGTGGATACTCGTTCAAGTCTAGTATGGTGCCAAATGATGTAACATCAGCTCTGACCACCTTAGCTGAGGATGTGCTTCTATGCTGGAGACAGATCTGTGAGGTCACAATCATAGAGATACGTTAGATCCGCCCCAGGGACTGTGCCCCGGGAGAAGAATCCAACGATCAAGTTAGATCAGTTGATAGATCTGAGATGGTTCTCCATAGCTGGAGAGAACCATCTTGGTGCTGATAGTGGTGTATGGTAGCTGACGGCGGCAGGTGGCGGATGAGCCACCCGGACGGAGTATGGTGTGGCGGCTAAATCAAGGGGATGTCTAGGGTAGCGGCTGAGCCAAAGGAAAGAGTCCTCCTCCATGGAGGAGGCACTATTATATTTATAGTGGACAATTTGGTCAGGCCTTGGGCCAGCCCAATTCAGGCCCAACTAGCAAGGAGTTTGGCAAAGCCGCCCGAAGGCGCCGGGTGGGGTTGGCGGGCGCGCACCAGGAAAGGTTGGCAGGGGAGCGCCAGGCTGGGTTGGCATGAGAGTCCCCAACACGGCTGTCAAGGAGCGCCAGGCGAGACTGGCAAGGGAACACCAGGTAGGGCTGGCAGGAGCGCGCCAAGCCAGACTGGCGCTCTAGAGCAGTCTAGGCCATGCTAACGGACCATATATATATCATCAAATAGCTTCTGTTATTTGACTGTAGGTATGGACATTTGTCCATACCTGCGAGGGAGATGAGTTGTATTAGAGCAACAAAAGCTTTGTTGGTTTGACATGGTAGGTTCCAAATGTTGCGTTACTCATCTCTATTTTTTAGCCGCTCTCATAATATTCAGTTTGAAAGAAGTAAGCATTTTTTTTATTATTGTAGGTACACCTTGGTTATCTTGAATAATCACAACATCCTATTAGGTAAATCAATATCCCCCCATCAATACTCTCTGTCTTTCTCTCATATTTATACTATTTTTTCACAGGCAACAATTCAAGGGTTTGAAGCCAAAGGCTTCTCTGAAGAGGAAACTGAAGCAATGCTAAAAGAATGTAGATATCGCCCTTGAAGAAAGGGATATACATTGTGAAAAATGTGTTGAATCTTGTAGGCCTATCTTAGATGCTGCATCTGTAGGAAGCGATGGGGCATATCTTGCTGATGGGAATACATGTAAAATGCAATGAATCTTGGGAAACTCTATTTTGTTTATGCCTATTGTTGTTGAATATAGTTGATTAATATTAAAACATGAACAACCTTTTGTTGAGAAGCAATGTACATAAGGTTTTGGTTAAAACCTGATGGTTGTGTCCCAATAGCAAAATTGAAAAACAACTTGATGCAAAATTTATTTTTGGCATAGAATTGGTTAAAGCTTCAAACTTTTTCAATATTTAGGAATCTTGAACTGAAAATATGAAAACATACCTCATGATTCTTGGAATCTTGACTCCTTTATTGATCTTTTTTTATAAAACATCTTCAATTAAACATTGGTTTTGCTTTGTTCTGAACATTTCCTCTGTTATAATATGGTCTCAAGCTGTGCAAAGTAAGAGGTAAAGCCATATCTTTTGATAAATGGTACCCTTCTAACTCTTTAGTGCAAAGTAAGAGGTAAAACCAAGAAATAACATCGTTAAAATATTTTCTTACCTCTTTTGAGTGTTATGTAAAAGGTAAGAACCTAAATCTATTTGTGTTTTCGAGCCCTAAGTTAAAATATTTTCTTAAACTTTATTTCTTGATTTTGGGTTCATGCGCATTTCGATTTTTTGTATTTGCTTTGCATTTCATTTGGTTCTTCACACCTAAACTCAAATTTATCTTGCTTTTTTGCTTGCTATCTCATTACAAAAATATCTCTCGATTAGATTAGAAAGGGTAACCGTTGATCATATTGTTCTTTCATAAATCGCCACCAAAGAAGAAAAAAAGAACCAAATGCCCAACACTCTTGGTGAGTATAAAGTACACAAATACAATAAAACTTGACTACATTACACTTGTTCTTATACAATTCCTTAATTCATGCTGTTGTAGTGATCTGCAAGCTTTGTGTGAAGAAGTTGCAATGATGCCAATGAGAGAAATCTGTTCAAACATTCTCATAGTCAAGGCTGATAAGGTAAAATTACCCATTTGCCCATTTTTCAGAAGTGTCAAATACATATTTCTATAACAATATTTCACCTTTTTTTTCTTTTTTCTAAATTATACAGTAAAGTGTTTTTTTATACAAACTATGCAACAACATTTAAGTTTAGGACCAAAAGATGTATTTTATTGGTATCATGTCTAATCAATTAAAACATTATTCCATAAAATTGTTAAAAAATGAAATATTTTTGCATAAATAATTATTTATGGTATGAAATATGGTTGCATATTTGGTCTAAAAACCACTTTGCTGCATAATTGAAAAAAAATTGAAATGTTGCAATTAGGATTCCATTTCATACAAAAATCTTAGGACATGTATGGTTTGTGGATTCTCTGATGGGATCCTAAGGAATTGGAATTCGTGATTCCATTTCATGTTGTATTTGGTTGCCAAATTGACGACTTTCTTCAAATAGAGCAGGGTGGAAGGAATTCATATTCATTTTTCATTTTTTTTAACAAAAGACCAAAAATACCCTCGATATAAAATGCAATATTTACTTGATTACAGTTTCCAACTATTCACATCTTTAAATGGAGATCCTCAAAGGCCGGATTCATTGCATTATATGGATCTTTCTGGTCGCTTAAATGCATATAAGCATGTGAGTAAATGACTGTTTTACCCTTATATGAATGTCCATGTAGTTGGTAATATTAATATAAATATTTAATTATTGTTTGTGATTGATTACATATTATTATGGAGGTTGGGGAAGTGTTACATATTACATATAAATATATAATTAGTTTTTGCTATCATATTTCTTATTTATTTCATTTATGTTGTTTAATTCATTACTTTTGCTCTTGGTATTTTCAGGATTATACACAAACAAACGAACCATTACAGTATGCTTAATCTAATACGACCTCCCACCCATATTTATTGTCAAATTTTGACTTTTGAAGTTATTATTCTTCAACTTTGACCTTAAACATTTTTGTTTTTAATATATAATATTTGATGAAAAATATATGATAGGATTGTGTTTTAAATGTCTTTTCATTATTACAAATTTCATCAAGTAATTTAAAACACAAATAAAAATATTTAAGGTCAAAGTTGAAGAATAAAGACTTGAAAGGTCAAAAGCGGACAATGAGTATGTATTTATGTCTATATGAGTATTTTTTTTATTTGGAGTATACACAAATAGCTAAACCATTCTTGTGATTTGTACATGGTTCCTAAACCTGAAAGGGTTTGAGTGTTATTGTAATCGGACTGGCGGTGGACAGGATGTGACTTTATCTTTTTTGGTGTTCTTTTTATACCCTAATTTTTGGCTACCTCTAATTTATTTGTATTTGTCATGGTTTGATGTGATTTGTAATGAAGAAAAGCTTATGTTAGTTTCTTTAGTGAGTTTGGTTTGGAGGTTTCTACCAACGATTCTTTGGTCGGCTGGTGTGTTAGTTCTAAGTGCTTGGAGTTTTGGATTTGACTATTTTACTCTTGCTGATGCTCTTTATTTGTGGTTATTTTTTATGTTGGTTGGTATTGAAATTATTACCCTTGGTGATTTAATTTGGAATTTTTAGCATTGCAAAAATGTGAGAATACAATGCTATAATATATTTAAGTAGGATGCTATAATACGTAAAGTTATGAAAGTACATTCCTATTTTTGATTTATCTCCGAATTTGTTTTGTCTTACTAACGTTGCTCGCCAAATTCCCATATCTCCTATCTGTTATGTATATTGAAATGCTAACCCATTGCATAACTTCATCCGAACCTATCCAAACCCGAAGGAAATCCATTGCACAAATTTGTCTGGACCCATCCAGTCCCGCGTCAATGGCAGACGGAGGTCTTCCTCTAGTTATAAAAAATTACTAGAATAAATTTTAAATTCATACTGAAATCCTTAAATAAGTTTTTATAATATTAAAAAGTAATTCTTTTAGATATAAAATAATATATCTACATAAAATAATATATGTATGTAAAGCATACCATAGAAAAAAAATTATAATTATGAATGTAAATGTTGTCTTCTAACTCTAAAAAAAGAATATTATCATATTTTGGTGTTTATATATATATATATATATATATATATATATATATATATATATATATATATATATATATATATATATATATATATATATATATAGATTCAAATGTTACTAGTAACTATTGTGTGCATGAATGCACCAATAGGAATTTAGAAAAAAATAAATCATTTAAGGTTATTATAGTAATCTTTGCATAGTTAATTATGGTAGATAATTAGCATTCCTGATATCATGCAAGAAGCAAAGATAAATTTAGAACATTAGCCCTAAATCGAAGTCTCAATCGTTTCTGATCCACCGCTTTTGCTTCTTCTTCTACAATCGATCATCAAGAATCAAATGGTTCGATTATGTTTTAGGCAGTCATGGCCAACACAACTTCCCCTTATATCCTCCAAGTCCTTAATCTCTCTCTCTCTCTCTCTCTCTCTCTCTCTCTCTCTTATAAGTTATCTCATCTACCGGTTGGCTTCTTCTTCTACTTCGCTTCTTCACAACCTAACCCTAAATCACGAAAGTCATCAGATACCACGACCACCACAGCCGCAATAACCCCTAAAATCACCATCTGATTTTGAAGATTCTAAGTTCAAACGATTCTGAAGATTGGATGCTAATGAGAATCATGCATCTCCATCAATGCTAAGATTGGCTGCTAGTCAGAATGAAGGGGATGATGAATAGGTTTCACAAGCGGAATTCCTCTTCAGCATCGTCTGTTGATTTTAAATCAGGCGAAAAAATCGATTTCAAGTTCTCTAGCCTTCAAGCTCTTTAGGTCTATCTCTTTCGTTTTTCATACACGCAACTGTTATCTATTCCTCTTTGTCACTTTAGATGGATTGTCTAAGCTCCAGGAAGATATGTAAGGTTTAGCAGTTTCGTAAAGTTAGTAGTCAAGATTTTGATGTATATCTATGCGGTGTATTTATTTGTTGTGTTTCAGCTTTCAAAGTGTAGAAATATTCGAAATGATAAGTGCTTGATTAGGAAACATGTCTTCTGTAGATAAATTTGTTATATAAATTTCTCAAACCTATTTCCCGATAAAATGATATGATGAATGAAGGGAGTATGTAGTGACATGATGGCTCATGTTAGATATCAAGTAGCTGTCAGTTTTAGTTGTAACCAATACATCTTGTTTGCGAAGGATTCATTTTCAATGTTGTTCTGTATATTCAGGTACCCTCAGGATGGGATAAGCTTTCAATCTCTCTTATCTCCATAGAAACAGATAAAACCGTTGCCAAAACAGGTAAAGCCTCTGTATGAAATGGAAATTGTCGATAGACAGAGACCTTGTCAGAATCCATTTAGCTCTCTCATGATGATGCTTGAAAAGAGCTTCAACAATGCCTATATAAGCTTCTTATTTTAACGGTATGATGCCTATCTTCACACATTTCATTCATGTTTACACATGAGCCATTTATTTGCTATGGTCTACTTATTTCATTACTAATCACTTGTTGTCCTTGACATCCTTGTGCATTCTGTACAATTGAACCTAACGAGGCTACTATTCTTTCAGAATGAAGAAGGGAAATATTCTTCACATGTAATCCTTCAAATTGGATCAGACCTAGACAACCAAAAAAGGCAGGGAAGCTTTTATTTTATTCTTTTAGAATGATTGTTCTCTAAAAATGAACTCGAATTTTATTCTTTATTTTTTTCATATCAAAATGCAAACACATGTTCATTCTCTATTCTTTCAGAATGAAGAAGGGAAATATTCTTCACATGTAATCCTTCAAATTGGATCAGACCTAGACAACCAAAAAATTCAGGAAAGCTTTTATTTTATTCTTTTAGAATGATTGTTCTCTAAAAATGAACTCGAATTTTATTCTTTATTTTTTTCATATCAAAATGCAAACACATGTTCATTCTATGAGAATATAAATATTACATAAAACATGTGTTGCTAGTAATTCTAACATAATACATTTATACATGCTTTATAATGTTTATGCATATCGAAGAAAAGACTATGATTTAAGTGCATTATGTAATGTATTCTTTTAGAATTTATTTATATAAATGCATTATGTTAGAATGTCTTTGAGAATGTTTGTTAACAACAAGTATATTTGTTTAACTGGTAATACTAACAAGTAATGTATCTTATTCTTTCAGAATTGCATGGAGAAGGAATTCAATATTGATCATACAAGAGAAATATTTGGAATGAAGCTCAACAACAAGTATATATGTGAAGATCTAGTTGATTATATGGACCATTGAAGAGGATCAAGTGTATTTGTTGAACAATTGTATATTATAAAATGCTATTTTTTAAGGATTTTATTCATTTTTGATGATATTTTGTTAAAATATGTATAACTATATTAAAATGTATGGATTATGTATATTAAGAATTGTTGGGATTATTATGTTGCGTCATGGGCTCGATCCTTAGCCCAGTTTTGATTGCCGGTATTGGGCCTGTCCAACTGTGCATGTTTTGTTCTAGGGTTTAGTATATAAGCTGCATGCATGCAGTCTTTGCAGTTAACACTTTAATTATTTTCTCATTGAGTTTTTGTAAACCCTAGCTCGCCTCTACAGTGGAAGTTCTTTATTGAGCTCTGTTGAGGCGCGACTTTATTTGAATCATATGCACATCTTTGATTCCATTCTGTGTTCATATCATTATTGTGTTTGTCTTGTTTGATTTTCATATTCTTACATGTGAAAGATCTAAACAATCTAGAGATTAATTCTCATCAATTGGTATCAGAGCAGGAGACTGTGTAATTCATACACATCTCTTCCGTCGAAGAAGTTATTAGGGTTTTTAATTCCACATTGATTGATATTAATTGAGCCGTCATTCCATATTGACGTATCTTATTAATCGGTGATCTAACCCTAACGATATATTACAAGTCTGATCTTAAACAGGGAATCGATTAAAAATCATTACAATGTCCATGGATGATTCTCAAACCAATCCAATCAACATCTCCAACAACATTGGTTCTACGACAGGGATTCTAATCTTGTATACTCAAGATTATGAAGTTTGGACGCATCACTTTGAAGATTATGTGATTGGATCAGAGGATAATAGGTACTTAATCTGGGAAGCAATCACTGTTGGCCCATTTGCTCACTCAAGCACCTCAAAGATTGTCAAAACTCAAAAGGAGTACAATCAGCTTGTTAATGATGTCAAAGATATTCCTCAAGACGAGAAGGAAAAGTTTCAATGCAACATCAAGGCCTTGAGGATGATTAGGTTTGCTTTGCAGTTAGATACGTTTCGTTTGGTAAGTTCTTGTACCACTGCTAAAGAGATTTGGGACAGATTAAAAGAATTGTATTCCACTGATGAAGATCTGGAACTTTCAATTCAAACTCTCCTGCTTTCTGAATTTGGCGATTTCAAGCAGAAGCCAGAAGAGAAACTGGTTCAAGCTTTTGATCGCTTTAATTATCTTTTAAGTAAGATGATAAAGCATGGGATTGAAAGGAAAGTTATTGAACATAATGTTACTTTCATGAATGGTCTTAGACCCGAATGGATGGCTGTTGTATCTACTGTTAAAGCGCATGAACAGTTCAAGTCGTATTCTCTGGCGAAACTTGTGGGTATTTTGGAATCCCATGAAAATGCACTGTCTAAGGAAACGAGTGTGGTTTCCAGTTTGGGTTCTTTAGCCCTTGTCTCTAAAGGAAAAAGATCCATTGAAGAAGAAGAGGAATTGGATCTTGCTGATTATGATCTAACCGGTGAAGAATATGCCATGATGGTTTCCAATCCTCGAAAATTCATTAAAAGGAAATTCCCAGCCAACAAGAACCGAAATTGGCAAAGAAGTTACAGCGCCGAAAAGATCAAGGAGGAACCGAAGATGGGGTCGAAGTCTGAAGAGTCAAAGAAAGAAATGAAAGTTGGTGGAGACTCAGGATTTGATTGCCATTACTGTGGAGGCAAGAACCATTTTGCAAAAGACTATATGCTGAAAAAGAAATCAGAAAAGATAGATGATGACGATGAGGAAGCGAGCCTCTTGAGACGACTGGAGGAAATCAAGAAAAGAAAGTCTTCTGCTAACAATGTCACTATGAATGCTTTGATTGTACAGGATACAGAAAATCGCGATGAATTTGGTGGTGTGGAGGTATGGTCCACAGATTCAAAGGATGAAGAAGTCAGAAAGCCCACTCATGGGAAGGCGATGCTAGTGAAAGAAGAACCTGTAACGGGAAGGTGTTTTATGGTGACCGAAGGTGTGTCTCAAATGAGAGGATATACAACCGATGGTGGGATAGAAGGCGAGAAGGAGCGAGAGGACAGGTGTTTTGCTGCTAAACCTGTTAGCGAACAGATTAACGAATGTGATGAGTTGATCAAGAAGGTACAAAATATTCTTGCTTCTCTAAATATACCTGTTACTAACTATGAAAAGGAATTAAATAACTTAAAATCTAAATTTTCAAGCATAAGTACCAGTCTCACCCAAACCCGTGTCACAAATTCTAACCTAACTGATCAAATCAGCAGGATATCATCGAAGAGTGAGGAAAGGAGGATGTGGATTGAGTAGAAGGAGAAAGAGTTGATTAGGTCTAAGGATGATTCTATTTATTTGCAAAGAGACAATCTTAAACTTCTAAAACAACGAAATGTGTTTTTTTGATTGCTAAAAGACTTTATTTTAATATCACTCAGTTGCATCTTGATTGTGAAATAGGAAAGAAGATACATCGCATGATTTTACCCTTCCTTGAGTTAAAGGAGGATGAAATCGATGCTGAAGCCTACAATTGTTAAAGCGTTGTATCTTCTGACGAGGTCTCTCCTGCATATAAAATTGGTCTTGACAAAATTGAATCCTACATAAAGTCCAAAGACCACAACGACATGCTTAAAAATCTGTTAGATGAGAATGATAGATTGAAGTTAAGAACCGAAACTGTATAGAAATTTGATTCTTTGAATGCCAAATTATGTTCAGAAAATAAAATTGATGTTGAAAATGCATCTGAACTTAATGAGGATGATGATCTGAGTGAAATCTCTGTAGAAGATTTGGTGGACTGTTCAGAATTTGTCAAGAGCGAACCTGAAACACGTAAAAAATTTGATTTCTGAAAATTCTGTTGAGTTCGCTCGCTCGTCAACAGACAAGACCAAAACTCTTAAAGCAAAAGCTGTTGTGTATCAAAAGGTACAAACCACTCCAAATCAAGTTTACACGGTCCCAGGTGTCACTCCACAACAAACTACAGAATTGACAGCTATGGCGGAAGAAGATAATGTTGCCGGATGTGACGAGTTCTTCTGGTCATCACCAATAGACAACGCTGATGAGACGAAGGGCCTATCTCAGAAGACCTCATGGAGAGTGAAAGGTAGATATGTACCCGAACCCCTAAATGAGCCTACAAGATATGATGTGCCAAGCACAAGTGGAACCAAAACATCATTGGGCGAACCTGCGCAAACCACTAGTGAAACATCCTCAGCAAAGAGTGACTACTATGCTCTAGCTTCAAAGAAAAAGGCTAACATCCACAGAAATCCAAAACATGTGGCTGATCGAAAACACCAACGAAATCTGAGATACAAGCAGAATCTCTCAGAAAGAAAACACTTTTGGAGATTGCAAAATCCTCACTTTGTAAGGATCGAAAGGAAGCACAAATCTCAAGAGGAATCAAGGAACCGAAAGGGGAGTTTTGGTCCCTCAACCGAAAGGGGAGTTTCGGTCCTCAGAACAACATCAACCGAAAGAGTAGTTTCGGTCACTCAGCTGAAAGGAACCAAAAGGGTAGTTTCGGTCCCTCGACTAAAAGGAACCGAAAGGAGAGTTTTGGTCCTCGGAGCAATATCAACCGAAAGAGCAGTTTCGGTTCTCCAACCAACAGCAACCGAAAGAGCAGTTTCGGTCCTCATCCCTACAAGTCCGATCATACACACAGAAGAACCAATGCCACTTCTGAACCCTACACTTCACATTCTAATTCTCTTTCTTCAAAAGATTTAAAGGGAAAAGGAAAGCTCTTTCCAGAAGATAACAGACGTCCAAAAGAGATCCAAAAGAATGTTGACGTCAACACCACAAATCCCAACCCTACTAAATCTAAACTAACCAAAATTAAAGTTTTCACTATAAAAAGAAAAGATGAAACAACTTTAATTAAACGTACTAACTTGGTTGATATTTCTCTTACTATTCCCTGCCCTGTAAAAGGCTCACAAGGACCCAAGAAACTTTGGGTTCCTAAATCTGCTTAATATTTTGCAGGTTATACGTGACGAGCAGTTTGACGAAGAATGGTATATTAATAGTAGCTACTCGCGTCACATGACAGGGAGGAAGGAAGAACTGAGGGAGTTTCGGTCTCTCAAGGATGGTGGTATTGTGAAGTACGGCAACAACTCATTTGGCACTATCAAAGGCTATGGAATGATCACTAATGGAGATTTCTCTATAAGAAAAGTGGCTTATGTTGAAGGGCTCCAACACAACCTTATCAGCGTATCATAGCTGGTAGTTGGCACTGGATTGAAGGTATCATTTGATGATGAAGGCTCAGAGATTGTCGAGAAGAAATCTAATAACGTTCTGCTGAAATCAAAGCGAAAGGGGGAAATGTATCCTTTGAACCTCAACACAATTCGAGGTAAACCAACAGTTTGCTTACTCACAAAGGCTCACTCAGATGAAAGCTGGTTATGGCATCGAAGACTCTCTCATCTGAATTTCAAGGATATCAACAAACTGGTTTTAGGTGATCATGTTCGAGGTCTTCCAGTTCTCAAATTTGACAAAGAACATCTATGTGCAGCCTGTGAAATGGGAAAGCAGGGTAGACAAAGTCATCCTTCTATTATCAATACAAAGGTGATAGAACCATTGGAGCTGTTACATATTGACTTGTGTGGTCCCTCGTCCATTGAAAGCATTGGTGGAAACAAGTACATTCTGGTTATAGTGGACGATTTCTCTCGATTTACATGGGTGTTCTTCTTGAAGCAAAAGTCTGAAGCTACTCCAAAGCTAAAGCTCTTCATAAAATAGGTAGAGACTCAACTATCGAAAGTTGTTCGTAACGTGAGAAGCGACAATGGCATGGAATTCAAGAACAAAGAATTTGAAGATTTTCTTGATGAGAAGGGAACGACTCATAATTTCTCAGCCCCATACACTCCACAGCAGAATGGTATCGTTGAAAGACGAAACCGATCTTTGGGTGAAGCAGCTCGAACAATGCTATGCTTCACATCCTTGCCTTTGTATTTCTGGGCTGATGCAATTGCTGCTGCTTGTTATACTCAGAACAGATCGTATTTGAACAAGCGATTCTCCATCACTCCTTACGAGATTTTGAACAATCATAAACCGAATGTCAAATTCTTTCATGTGTTCGGTTCAAGATGCTTCGTCTTTAACTCCAGAGAGAATCGAAACAAGTTTGATGCTAAGGCTGATGAAGGAATATTCTTAGGCTACTCCCTGAATTCTAAAGCGTATAGAGTTCGGAATAAGCGCTCTATGAAGATTGAAGAAACATACTATGTCACTTTTGACGATAGCTATGTTAAGAAGATGAAATCAACAGAAAGTTCAAGACAAGAAATCTTTCCAAAGAATGGTCAAGTTACTACCTCTATTTCAAATCCTTTTGAGCAATATTTGCTTCTTTTTGATGAGCCTCAAAAGGCGATTGATTCCGAATCAACGGCGAAAGACAACAAGGTTGACAATCTAAAACGAATCATCAATGATGCTGCTCAAAAGATGTCTGATGATCAACCCAAAGAAACCGAGAGTCCAGAAGCTAGCGAACTTTCAAATGATCTTCCTAATGTCCAGGGGGAATGTCCATCTCTTCAACATGATAAAGGTTCATCATTCCAGGGGGAGAGTCGATCATCACAATCTTCAAGCTCCTATGAGAATTCAATCGAAGGAGATGATACCAATCCAAATACCGAACAGGCTTCATCCTTCAAGGGGGAGAACACCAACGTCAATAATGATGACATTCTGTCAGAATTGGAAGAAGAAATTAATGCAGAATTGGATCCCACTTGTGATCCAAATTACACACCGCTTATCAAATGGACCAAAGATCATCCTCAAAGTCAAATTATTTGGGAATCTTTAGAAAAGGTGTTAACTCAATCTCAAATCAAAGTGAAACAAGCATCACTCTTTTCACAAGTAGAGTTTTGCATGTTCAACTCTATTTCCAAAGTTGAACCGAAGACCGTTAATTCTGCCCTTGATCATTCAGACTGGGTTCAAGCCATGAAAGATGAGTTAAATGAGTTTGAAAGAAACAAAGTATGGCGACTTATTCCAACTCCAACGGATGCTTCGGTTGTCGGTCTCAAATGGGTACTCAGAAACAAGATGGATAAGGAGGGAAATGTCATTCGCAACAAAGCTCGGTTGGTTGTCAAAGGCTACTGTTAGGAAGAAGGCATCGATTATGAAGAGACCTTCGCTCCTGTTGAAAGATTAGAGCATGTTTGTATCTTTCTTGCCTATGCTACACACAAGAAATTTGAAGTCTATTAGATGGACGTCAAATGTGCCTTTCTCAAAGGAGAACTTGAAGAGACTATGTATGTTGAGCAACCGCCAGGCTTCGTGAACGAGAAGTATCTAGATCATTGTTACATACTTGACAAAGCGGTATATGGCCTAAAACAGGCTCCCAGAGCATGGTATGAAACTCTAACTCGATTCTTAAAAATGTCTAAATTCAATCAAGGTTTGGTTGAGCCAACCTTCTTTCGCAAAAGAGAAGGTAACCACCTTATGATAGTCCAAATTTATGTTGATGACATCATCTTTGGCTCCACGAATCCCAACTTAACAGCTGAATTCAGGAAGTTGATGGAAACTAAATTTGAGATGAGATCAATGGGTCCAATTAATTTTTTCCTTGGCTTAAACATTAGACAGGGACCCGAAGGCATTTTTATTAATAAGGAGGCATACACCAGGACACTGTTGGCTAAGTTTGGAATGACGGGAGACTCCAAAGTGAAAGTGTCAATGGCCTTTGGGAAAAAACTTACACCCTCATTGGAGAAACCAGCTACTGATATGATGCTCTATATTCAAATGATTGGGTCTCTGATGTATCTCACAGCCAGTAGACCTGACATCATTGTTGAGTCTAGTGGATTGCGTCATGGGCTCGGTCCATTGCCTAGTTTAAACGCCGGTACTGGGCCTGTCCAGCCGTGCATTTTTTTTTTAGGGTTTAGTATATAAGTTACATGCATGCAGACTTAGAAGATATCGCTTTTACTGTTTTCGTTTTCATTGCTTGTAAACCCTAGCTCGCCTCTACAGCGGAAGTTCTTCATCGAGCTCTGCTGAGGCATGACTCAGTTTTGAATCATAAGCTCATATTTGATTCTGTTTTGTGTTCTTTCTTATATTTGTTCTTAAACTGTTTGATTTCTTTTATCGTACTTGTGAAAGATCTAAACGATCTAAGAGTTTTGAACTCATCAATTGGTATCAGAGCAGGAGACTGTGTAATCCATACACACCTCTTCTGTCGAAGAAGTTCATAGGGTTTTAGTTCTGCATTGATTGATATTTATTGAGCCGTCACTCTTTATTGACGTATCTCATTAATTGTTAATCTAACCGTAAACGAAAAATTACAAGTCTGATCTTTTACATGTTTTCGATCAAAAGTATTCACAATGTCTATGGACGATTCTCAAACCAATCCGATTAATATCTCCAACAGCATAGGGTCTACAACAAGAATACCGATCTTGTATACGTAAGACTATGAAGTCTGGACGCATCACTTTGAAGACTACGTGATTGGATCGGAGGACAATGGGTATCTAATCTGGGAAGCAATCACTTCAGGCCCATTCGCTCATTCTTGCACATCAAAGATTGTTAAAACGAAGAAAGAATACAATCAACTTGTCAATGATGTCAAAGACATTCCCCAGGATGAAAAAGAGAAGTTTCAGTGCAACATCAAAGCTCTACGAATGATAAGGTTTGCGCTGCAATCGGATACGTTTCGTTTGGTAAGTTCCTATGCTACAGCTAAGGAAATCTGGGATAGATTGAAGGAATTATATTCCACAGATGAAGATCTAGAACACTCTATTCAAACCCTTCTGTTATCAGAGTTTGGTGATTTTAAACAAAAGCCTGAAGAAAAACTTATCCAAACTTTCGATCGTTTCAATCATCTTTTGAGTAAGATGATAAAGCATGGGATTGAAAGAAAGGTGATTGAACAAAATGTCACTTTCATGAATGGTCTCAGACCTGAATGGATGTCCGTTGTGTCAACTATCAAAGCTCATGAACAGTTCAAGTCATACTCTCTGGCAAAACTTGTGGGTATTTTAAAATCTCATGAGAATGCCTTATCGAAGGAAACAAATGTGATTTCGGGTTTGGGTTCTTTAGCCGTTGTCTCCAAAGGAAAGAGTTTGGTTGAAGAAGAAGAGGAATTAGATCTTGCAGACTTTGATCTAACCGGCGAAGAATATGCAATGATGGTGTCGAATCCCAGAAAATTCATCAAGAAGAAATTCCCCGCCAACAAGAACCGAAACTGGCAGGGAAGTTATAGCGCCGAACGGATCAAGGAGGAACCGAAGATGGGGTCAAAGCCCGAAGAGTCAAAGAAGGAAGCTAAAATTGGAGGCGACTCAGGATTTGACTGTCATTACTGTGGAGGCAAAAATCATTTTGCTAAAGACTGCATGCTGAGAAAGAAAGAAGAGAAGACAAGCGAAGATGATGAGGAAGGGAGCCTCCTTAGAAGATTGGAGGAGATAAAGAAAAGAAAGTCTATTGTTAATAACTCTACTATGAATGCTTTAATTGTGCAGGGTTCAAACAACAGTGATGAGTTTGGAGGTATGGAGGTCTAGTCCACAGATTCGGAAGATGATGAAGTTAGGAAGCCTACTCACGGAAAAGCTATGATGGCAAAAGCTGAGCAGTCAATGGGAAAATGCTTTGCAGTGACCGAGGGTGTGTCCCAAATGAGAGGATACACAACTGATGGGGGAGTTGAAGAATAAAGAGAGCGAGAGGACAAATGTTTTGATGCCAAGCCTGTCAGTGCTCAAATCAACGAATGTGATGAGTTGATCAAAAAGGTACAAGATATTCTAGCTTCTCTAAAATTAGCTGCTAATAATTATGAAAAGGAATTAAATAATTTGAAGTCAAAATTCTCTAGCATAAGTAGCAGTCTCACCCAAACCCGTGTCACGAATTCTAACCTAACTGATCAAACCAGCAGGATTTCATCAAAGAGTGAGGAACGCAGAATGTGGATCGAGCAAAAGGAAAAGGAATTAATTAGATCTAAAGACGATTCTATTTATTTGCAGAGAGACAATCTTAAACTTCTCAAACAGAGAAATGTTTTTTGTTTAATTGCTAAGAGACTTTATTTTAACATCATTCAGTTGCATCTTGATTGTGAAATAGGGAAGAAAATTCATCATATGATTTTACCTTTCCTTGAATTAAAGGAGGATGAAATCGATGCAGAAGCATACAACTGTGAAAGCGTTGTATCTTCTGACGAAGTATCTCCAACATATAAGATAGGCCTGGACAAAATTGAATCTTACATAAAGTCCAAGGACCACAAGGACATGCTTAAAAATCTACTAGATGAAAATGATAGATTGAAACTGAGAGCCGAAACTATACAAAAATTTGACTCATTGAATGCCAACTTAAGTTCAGAAAACAAAATTGATGTTGAAAATACATCTGAAGTTAATGAGGATGATGATATGAGTGAAATTTCTGTAGAAGATTTGGTGGACTGTTCTGAATTAGCCAAAAATGAACCCAAGTCCAATAAGAACCTTATTTCTGAAAACTCTGTTGAGTTTGCTCGTTCCTCTACTGACAAGTCCAAAGTTCTCAAAGCTAAAGCTGTTGTGTACCAAAAGGTTCAAACTACCTCAAATCAAGTTTACACTGTGCCGGGAGTCACTCCACAACAAACTATAGAGTTAACCGCAATGGTAGAAGAAGACAATGCTGGTGGAAGTGATGAATTCTTTTGGTCAGCCCCAATCGAAAACGATGACGAGACGAAGGGTCTTTCTCAGAGAACCTCATGGAGAGTGAAAGGTAGATATATACCTAAACCACTAAATGAGCCTACAAAGTACGATGTGCCGAGCACAAGTGGAACTAAACCATATGTGGATGAACCGATGCAAACTACGAGTGATACTTCTTCAACAAAGAGTGAATGTTGTGCTCATGCTTCTAAAAGAAAGGCCAACATTCATAGAAATCCAAAACAGGTCGCTGATCGAAAGCATCAACGAAACATAAGATACAAGAAGAATCTCTCCGAAAGAAAACGATTTTGGAACTCTCAGAATCCTGATTTTGTAAGGATTGAAAGGAAGTCTAAATTGGAGGAAAACTCAAGGAACCAGAAGCACAATTACGATAGGAACCGAAAAGAAGGTTTCGGTCCTTCAACAGATTGGAATCGAAAGGGTAGTTTCGGTCCCTCGAATGAATACAACCGAAAGAGCGTTTTCGGTCCATCACCCATCAACAACCGAAAGGGTGGGTTCGGTTCATCTTCCAACTACAACTGAAAGGAGAGTTTCGGTCCCTCATCCTTGAACAACCGAAAGGGAAGTTTCGTTCCCTCATCCAACTCCAACCGAAAGAGCAGTTTTGGTCCTTCATCCTACAACAACCGAAAGAAGAGTTTCGGTCCCTCATTCCATGGCAAACGAAATAGCAATTTCGGTCCTCAAGCCTACAAGTCTGATCACAATAACCAAGAATCTAATGTCTCTCCGAATTCCAAATCTCTAAATTCCTGTCCTTCTGTCAAAAACCCTAGTCCTCCTAAGTCAACAAAAATTAAAGTATTCACATTTAAAAGAAAAGATGAAACAACTTTAATTAAACGCACATATGGTTGATATTTCTCTTACTATACCATGTCCTGTAAAAGGCTCACAAGGACCCAAGAAACTTTGGGTTCCTATATCTGCTTAATCTTTTGCAGGTTATACGTGACGAGCAGTTTGACGAAGAATGGTACATTGATAGTGGCTGCTCGCGTCACATGACAGGAATGAAGGAGGAACTAAGGGAGTTTCGCTTTCTCAAAGATGGCGGTATCATAAAGTATGGAAACAACTATTTTGGAAATATTAAAGGCTACAGAATAATCACTAATGGCGAATTCTCCATAAGAAAGGTTGCATACATTGAATGACTCCAACACAATCTCATTAGTGTATCACAGCTGGTGGTTGGTACCGGTTTAAAAGTATCATTCGACGATGAAGGCTCAGAAATTGTCGAGAAGAAGTCAAGCAATGTTCTGTTAAAATCCAAGCAAAAAGGATAAATATATCCACTGAACCTCAATCCGATAAGAGGAAAACCAGCAGTCTGTTTACTTACAAAGGCTCACTCCGATGAAAGCTGGTTATGGCACAGGAGACTCTCTCATCTGAACTTCAAGGACATCAACAAATTAGTCTTAGGTGATCATGTTCGAGGGCTGCCAGTTCTGAAATTCGATAAAGAACATCTCTGTGCAGTGTGTGAAATGGGAAAGCAGAGTCGGCAGAGTCATCCTCAATTATGAACACTAAGGTAATTGAACCGTTGGAGTTGCTGCATATTGATCTGTGTGGTCCATCGTCCATCGAAAGCATTGGAGGAAACAAATATATTCTAGTTATAGTAGACGATTTCTCAAGGTTCACATGGACCTTCTTTCTCAAGCAAAAGTCTGAAGCTACACCAAAGCTCAAGCTGTTCATTAAACAGATAGAAACGCAACTCAGAAAGGTTGTTCGTAATATAAGGAGCGATAATGGCCTTGATATCAAAAACAAAGATTTTGAATGTTTTCTTGCTGAAAAGGGGACGACTCACAATTTCTCAGCCCCCTATACTCCACAATAAAATGACATTGTTGAAAGGAGAAATCGATCCCTGTGTGAAGCTACTCGCACCATGTTATGCTTCGCATCCTTGCCATTATACTTCTGGGCTGATGCAATTACGACTGCATGTTATACTCAGAATCGATCTTACTTGAATAAAAAGTTCTCCATTACTCCTTACGAGATCCTGAACAATCGAAAACAAAATGTGAAATTCTTTCATATGTTCGGTTCTAGATGCTTTATTTTCAACTCCAAAGAGAATCGAAACAAGTTCGATGCTAAGGCGGACGCAAGAATTTTCTTAGGCTACTCCCTGAACTCCAAGGCATATAGAGTCCTCAATAAACGCTTGAAGAAAATTGAAGAAACATACTATATCACTTTTGACGATAGTTATGTTAAGAAGTTAAGAGCAACCGAAGATGCATCACAAGACATATTTCCAAAGAATGGTCAGGTTACTATCTCCATCTCGAATCTTTTTGACCAATTCATGCTCTTGTTTGATGAGCCTCAGAAAGCAATTGACTCAGAATCAACTGCAAATGACAACAAAGTTGACAATATGAAACAAGTTATAGATGATGCTGCTAGAAAAATGGCTGATGATCAATCCAAAGGAACCAAAAGTGCAGACGGAAGTGAACCTTCTGGTGACCATCCTACTGTCGAGGGGGAGGGTTCTTCTCCTCATCATGATCAAGGTTCTTCTTTCCAGGGGGAGAACTCATCGCCAAATACAACAACCTCCACTGAAATTCCAACCAATGAAGGAGGTACAAATGCTGATCCTGAACAGGAATCATTCTTCGAGGGGAGAAAACAGTTAGTGAAGATGACAATTTGTTTGAACTCGAATAAGAAATCAATGCTGAATTGGATCCTATCTATGATCCAAAGTTTCCTCTACTTGTGAAATGGACCAAAGATCATCCGCAGACTCAAATCATTGGGGAATCCTCTGAAAAGGTGTTGACTCGCTCTCAAATCAAAGCGAAACAGGCTGCTCTATTTTCAAAAGTCGAGTTTTGTATGTTCAATTCATTCGTGTCCAAAATTGAGCCAAAGACTGTTAATTCAGCTCGTGATCATTCAGACTGGGTTCAAGCCATGCAGGATGAGCTAAATTAGTTTGAACGAAACAAGGTATGATGTCTTATTCCAACACCAAAGGATGCTTCGGTTGTCGGTCTCAAATGGGTATTCAGAAACAAGATGGACAAAGAAGGAAATGTCATTCGTAATAAAGCTAGGCTGGTGGTCAAAGGATATTGTCAGGAAGAGGGAATTTATCATGAAGAAACCTTCGCTCCAGTGGCTAGATTAGAATCTGTTCGTATCTTTCTAGCGTACGCTGCTCACAAGAACTTTGAAGTCTATCAGATGGATGTCAAATGTGCCTTCCTCAACGGTGAACTTGAAGAAATCGTATATGTTGAGCAACCGCCAGGATTTGTGAACGAGAAGTATCCTGATCATTGTTATATCCTCAACAAAGCTGTCTATGGCCTAAAACAAGCTCCCAGAGCATGGTATGAAACTCTCACTCGTTTCTTAAAAATGTCTAAATTCAAACAAGGTTCGGTTGACCCAACCTTCTTTCGTAAGCGAGAAGGTAACCACCTTATGATAGTCCAAATTTACGTTGATAACATCATCTTTGACTCCATGAATCCTAGCTTAACAGCTGAATTCCGAAAGTTGATGGAAACTAAGTTTGAGATGAGCTCAATGGGTCCAATTAATTTCTTTCTTGGATTGAACATTAGACAGGGACCCAAAGGCATTTTTATTAATCAGGAAGCATATACCAAGACTTTGCTCACCAAGTTTGGAATGACGGGAGACTCCAAAGTAAAAGTGCCGATGACTTTTGGAACGAAACTCACACCATCATTGGAGAAAACAGCTGCTGATACAACGCTTTATCGACAAATGATCGGTTCTATGATGTATCTTACAACCAGTAGACCTGGTAGCATGTTCTCTGTCTGTTATTGTGCTAGATTTCAAGCCAACCCACAAGAACCTCATCTTCAAGCAGTGAAGAACATCTTTCGCTATCTGAAACGAACTTCCTCTCTCGGTCTATGGTTCCGGATTCTTCGTGCAAGCATTTTTAGATGCCGATCTGGGTGGCTGTGGATTGGATCGTAAAAGCACCATAGGAGGATGTCAATTTCTGGATGGAAAATTAGTTAGTTGGCAATCAAAGAAACAAACTTGTGTTTCGTTATCCACTGCAGAAGCCGAATACATTGCTGCAGCATCCTGTACATCTCAAGTCGTGTGGATATAGAGTCAACTCCAGGATTATGGCTTAAACATGAAGAAATCCCATTATACCGTGACTCTGAAAGCGCAATCAGAATTTGTCACAACCTAGTGCAACACTCGAAGACTAAGCATATCGCACTGAGGTACCATTTCATCAAGGATGACGTCGAAGATGGCAACGTCGAAATTCACTTCGTCAGAATGACTGATCAACAGGCAGACATATTCACAAAGGTAACAAGCGAAATAGAGCGAACCTATATGAATCGAAATGAACCGAACGTTCGGTCTATTTCGGGTGAAGTTGGTATATGAACCGAAATGAACCGAACATTCGGTCTATTTCGGGTTCGGTCCTTCTGAACTTGCTTATTTTTTTAAGGCGTTTCAAATGTATTCTTTTGTATATTTTTTTCATTACTTCTTTTCTACTAATAAAATCCCAAAAATGTTTTTTTTTCTTTTTTCGTTCAATTGGTCAATTCTCACAAACATCCAAAAATATTTTCTTTATTTTTTTTTTAAATATTTCCATATTTCTAACGTTTTTATGTTTGTCTGAGTGTGATTCTCGATGGCACATCTACGGCAAGTAAAAGTTTTTTTTCGTTAGTTAGGCGTCCCTAGAAGCATGCTGCTGTATGTAGACTCAAGCCTCAACTGATTCTGAGTGAAGCCTTAATAACATGATCAACACCAATCATGTTTTCCCAATCCAGGCTATCAAGTTCACTCTAATCATGAGCTACCTTACTCTACTCAAACTGAGTTTAGAGTTGTCTGCTTGGACCCTTTTTGCTTTAATAAGCATAGGTCATTCGCTTCTTATACCATCTCCATCATCTTTCTCCATTATATTTCGTTTCATCAATATAACCCCTAAGACTCTCAGTTTTAACCATTGAGGTTTATGGTTATACAAAATCTGCGTTCATGATCTTAGTTTCATGTCACTATGTACTAAGTGAAACCCAAAATTCAACACCACTAATGAATTGACGGTGAATTCAAAAATTCAAGATATTACTTGTTACCCAATGAAATCTCTTTTTCTTTTTGAGTGATCTTTATGAGATTGCCTTTCACCAAGGTTTCTCTAACCCTAAAAGATTTAGTTTATTTTTTTTTTGAGATTTCTTAAATTCTCTCGTCACTATATAGCATTTCTCACCTACTTGTTCAACAGATCACAATGATCTCACAAGTACTTCATTCACTTTTGGTCTTATGTTAAGTATCGGAATTATGAATTGAAGCGAAAGCCATCCACTTTAACCTTTAAAAGAAGCCTTTCAAAACTTCTCAACAAGTTAATGATCATTATTTCATGGGAAACCAAGCAAGCACTTCAATGTCTCTCTTGACTTTAAAGGAAGTGATTTTTGCCCTGAATCAATTGTTTTATGTCTAAATACGACATCACAAATAATCCCAAAAATACTCGTTTTATTTCTTTATCTTTTACACCCTTTGCACGGAAATTTTAATATTTTCCAAATTCTAAGTTTCTCACAGATTAATGATTCAAATGCTCAAGGCACAAACTCTCAAGCTTCATAAGGGGAAACGATTGGGATAAAAAGGTTGCTGACTCAGCAGAAATTCAAACGATTTGGCGATTTGAAAAAGGTGATTTTTATGAAAAGGCGTAAAAAAGGGGAAACGTTTTTTCTCTCCTGCGTCATCTTCGGCACGCCAACTGTTCACACATCAACTCAGGCACTATTTTTGAGATAATCCAAGATTTCAGCCGGATTCTTCTCTCTCTTCCTGTACATATAAAAGGAATTGGAACGGTACTCTCACAACCTTTATCACTTCCAAAAACCTCTCAAAGAAACCCGACTATTTTCTGCAACTGTTCATCATCATTCTCAAGATCCTACAATGGCAGAATCTTCATCTGTTCATGATACCTCAGTTCATCAACCTCTACCACCACTACAAAACCTACGTTTACTATTCCCAAACCACCTGTAACCGAACCTACTTTTACAACCGAACCTCCTCTAACAACCGAACCTCCAATTTCTTCAAAACACTTATCTCCTTCACCTTTTACAGAAACAACCCCGATTTTGGGCGGTGAGGACTTGGAATTCGACTCCGCCTATTTCAGTCCTTATCGAGTACAAAGTGAGGATGATGACGACGAGCCTATCACCAAACGTAATCTCAAAGCGGTAAACGACAAGCTTGATCAACTACTTTCCTCATCTTCCTCAGGAGCTTATTCATACGCGACATTAAAGGCCATGTTCTCTTCAGTTGTTGCTAAACATTCAGCCTCATTATCTGCTGTAGCCAAGGCTATTGAAGCCTCCACTTCCCAATGTCAACAGGCCTCTCGTGCTGTTGATGTCTCTACTAAGGAGTGCAAGGAAACGACCAAAAAAGTCGATAAACTAGTTTCCCAGGCTCACCTATTTCTAGATTCTTTGCAGGCTACTGCTGCCAAGAATGCTGACACTGTCAACACTTCCATATAGACTCTTCAACAGACTCTTCATTCTAAGTGCTCGAAGGTTGAAGCGGCTCACCCTGCTATTGAAGAGGCCAATGCAAAGTTTCATGCTAATGTCAACGAACTCTTGACTCAACTGCAAGAGGACTTAGCTATGGAAAATAGAATTATGGATGAGCTTGCCAGACGCACAAATCAGCTCAAATTGCAATCACACAAGCTACAAACTGCTCATACTGAGATTGATGACCTCAAGTCAGAAAGGGAGGTTATACGGAGTTCTGCTGCCGATGTTCACTCCATCCTCCTTCACCTTATTGAGGCGAGTGATCCTCTTATCACTATAACTGTCAGACGACATTTGGCAGACAAGCTTAGACCGGAACTGGACATTCTCAATCGTATCAAGGGTGTTCTGGTGACTGGGGTCCAACCGCAACAAGGGGGAGAGAAAGAGTTGAAGCAAGAGACGAAGCAACCTCCTCCATCTAGCTCCAAGCCAACTACTGAACAGAAGGGTAATGAAGCTTCGGGCAGTAACAAGGATAAGAAAAAGAAGAAGATTGGTGAAGACGATACAGACAACAAAGATGATGTCTATGTTGAAATTCCCAGGAAGCCTGTTCCAAAGGTTAACTCTTCTGAAAAACAAACTGAAGAAATTTCCATGAAGCAACGAGCTGAGCTAGAACATAAGCGAAAGGAGGCGGGGCTCCTAGAGAAGAAAAAGGCCATGTTCCCTGTATGGACAAAGGATTCGCTTCAGAGGTGTGCAATTGAAGAGCCAACTGTTCTCTGGCTTGAGCCAATTATGTCCTTTGGCCTTGATAACTCCAAAGATGCACAGTTCGACATGCCAATCACTCGGAAGGCATTCATCTTCCACTGTTTCAACTCGACTGTTGCTATTCCATCTCTGGGCCCGAAGGTAGATAGGGATCTGTTAGATTTTTACTTGGAGTTTGCTCAACCCCAATACCTGACCTGGAGCTCAAAGAAGATAACCACCGTCAAGGTGATGAAGCCCTATTCAGCAGGGGAATTTATTAATGTCAAATTCAGGGTGACTAGAGGAACCGAAGGCTCAGTTCACCATTTTTCCCTTGCTGATCTACCGACCCTCAACCCCCATGACTGGATACTCCTCAACAACATTCTTTTGTCAAATCCTCAGGAGTATCAGCCAATAATCGATCATGTCAAGCGTATGCTTGTTTGCTACATACATGAGGTAGCGAAGATGGACCAGGAAATTGCCTCTGCCATACACAAGCGACGAACGATCAAACCCATGGGCAGAGCTGGCAATGTTAATTCCATGATCAAGGGGAAGATAGATTCGAAGTATCAAACGGTCATGTTTCTCAGGGGTAAAGGTCAAAAATTTATGTTCGCTCTTGTTGACAAACACCTTTTATCGACGACTTGTCTCGAGCATATCTTGGAGATCATACATAGGTACGACCAGAACAGTGCTGCTGATAAAAAGCTGTTCGTCGACATGCTGAGGTGGTACATTCTGTTCCGACATACTCTTCTTGACATTATTCCTAAACTGTTTAAAGTTATAAAGACGGTGAGACCTGCTCAGAAGAAATAATCTCTCGCCTCATTTGACGCAAAGGGGGATATTGTTGAGTCTAGTGGATTGCGTCATGGGCTCGGTCCATTGCCTAGTTTAAACGCCGGTACTGGGCCTGTCCAGCCGTGCATTATTTTGTTTTAGTATATAAGTTGCATGCATGCAGACTTAGAAGATATCGCTTTTACTGTTTTCGTTTTCATTGCTTGTAAACCCTAGCTCGCCTCTACAGCGGAAGTTCTTCATCGAGCTCTGCTGAGGCGTGACTCAGTTTTGAATCATAAGCTCATATTTGATTCTGTTCTGTGCTCTCTCTTATATTTGTTCTTAAACTGTTTGATTTCTTTTATCATACTTGTGAAAGATCTAAATGATCTAAGAGTTTTGAACTCATTAATCATGTTTTTAGTCTGTTACTGTGCAAGATTCCAAGCTAACCCCCGCGAACCTCATCTGCAAGCCATGAAAAACATCTTTCGCTATCTGAAGCGAACCTCCTCTCTCGATATGTGGTATCCAGCCAACTCAAGATTCTTTGTTCAAGCATTCTCAGATGCTGACTCAGGTGTCTGTGGATTACATCGTAAAAGCACCATTGGAGGATGCCAATTTCTAGACGGTAAATTGGTTAGCTGGAAATCGAAGAAACAAACTTGTGTCTCTATCTCCACTGCAGAAGCCGAATACATTGCTACAACATCTTGCACATCTCAAGTGGTATGGATACAAAGTTAGCTTAGGGATTACGGGCTAAACATGAAGAACATCCCACTATATTGCGACTCTGAAAGCGCAATTAGGATTTGTCACAACCCAGTGCAACACTCAAAGACTAAACATATAGTACTGAGGTATCACTTTATCAAAGATCGTGTTGAAGATGGAAACGTGGAAATCCATTTCGTCAGGACAACTGATCGCGAGCTTCAACAAGAGTTTACAAGGCCTAGGAATGATGGAAGCAGAATCAGTACCAAAATTGCCTTCGCTTCAATAAAGGTAACAAGCAAAATAGAGCGAACCGAAATGAACCGAACGTTCGGTCTATTTCGGGTGAAGTTTGACCAAGAACCGAAATGAACTGAACGTTCGGTCTATTTTGGGTTCGGTCCTCCTGAACTCGTTTGCTTCTTTTTCTTCTCAAGGCATTTTGAGGGTGTTACTATGTACATTCTTTTCAATACTTCTTTTTATATTTATAAAACTCAAAAATATTTTCCTTTTTGTTCAACTAATTCTTTTTCACAAAATACAAAACTATTTTTCGTTTTAATTTTTTTAAGTGTTATTCTCATTACTGAAAATCCACAAGGTATCATTTCTCTTCAACACCCTATCCACACGTCCCTAGAAGCATGCTGCTGTATGTTGACTAAAGCCTCAAAAGATTTTGAGTAGGCCTGGCAATGGAGCGGGTTTTGACCCTGATCTGACCCAAACCCTTAACAGTTATATGGGTTTGGAGCATAATTTTTGATCTGTTTATCCGTTAACGACACATACCCGCTAACCCTTTTATTAAAAGGGTTGGGTATGCATCGTCAATGATCCGCTCCGTTTATAACCTGCCCCATATAAATTTTAGAATCATACATTTATATTTTATACTGCCTAAAGTTTACTTTAAATTTCAATCGAAAGTCCAAAGGGAAAAGGCTAAAGACTAAAATATTTTTACATAGGACTCGATGACTTAACTTCTAGACTTTCAGTCTTCTCCTAAGAATCTGGATGTCATTTCATCTATATTTCATAAAGTAATCACCAATTTCATTTATAAATCAATAAATTCATTTATCAATCGGAAGAGAGTTAGCAATTACTATTCTCTGTCAATGCAATTGACGGTAAAAAATCAATTGAAAGTTACTACAATAATGATTTCAATTCTAATCGAAAGTCCTCGAATACATAATCTGTTTTCTAAATCAACATTTGTTTTATTTAATAAATTTTATTTTATTATTTAAGTAAAATATGTTTTATTATTGGAAAAACCTAATGGTTATGGGGCGGGTTTGGATATCAGTTGATTCGGTGGATCAGGGTATGGGTTTGATTATTCAAAACCATGCGGGTTATGGAGCGGGTTTGGATCAGACTTTGAAAGTTGTTAAAAGGGTTTGGATCAAGGTCGATTCGCTCCAAACCCGCCCCATTGCTAGGTCTAATTTTGAGTGAAGCCTTAATAACATGATATATACAAGTCATGTTTTCCCAAACCAGGCTGCAATATTCACTCTAATCATGAGCTACCTTACTCTACTCACATTGAGTTTAGAGTTTTCTGCTTGGTCCTTCTATTTCATAGCAGAGGTACATTCGCTTCTTATACCATCTCCATCATTTTTCTCCATTATACTTCGTTTCATCAATATAACCCTTGAGACTCTCAGTAATTACCACTAAGGTTTATACAAAATCTATGTTAATGATCTTAGTTTCGTGCCACTATGTACTAAGTGAAACCCCCAATTCAACACCAATAATGAATTGACGATGAATTATCATATTCAAGATCTTACTTGTTACCTAATGAAATCTCTTTTTATTTTTGAGTGATCTTTTATGAATTTGTCTAAAACCAAGGCTTTTCTTCCCCTAAAGATCCATTTGATTTTTGTTTTTGAGATTTCTACACTTTCTTTTGTCATTATAACATATATCCTACCTACTTGTTCAACATATCACATTGATCTCACAAGTACTTTGTTCAGTTTCAGTCTTATGTCAAGTATTGAAATTATGAATTGAAGCGAAAGCCACCCTTTATAATCTCTAAAAAGATGCCTTTCAATACTTCTTAACAAGTTATTTATCGTTATTTAATGGGAAACCAATCAAGCACTTTAATGTCTCTCTTGAATTTGAAGGAAGCGATTCCTGCCCAGAATCAGTCGTTTTATGTCTCTTTAAGACATCACAAATTATCACAAAAAGTTTGCTTTATTTCTTTATCTTTTACACCCTATGCACGGAATTTTTTAATTTTCCACTATCTGGTTCTTTTTAAGGTTGTTCAATAAAGCACAACGGGCAATGGCGATTCAAATGTATTCTGGGGTGACGATGGGCATAAAGTGAATGCTTACTCAACGGTTATCCAATTGTTTTGTTGATTTGAAAAAGTGATTTTTATGGGATGGCGTGCAAAAAGGAAACGTCCTTTCTCTTTCCTGCGTCATCATCGGTATGACAAGTATTCATCCGTCAAGTCAGGCGCTCTTTTTGAAATAATCCAAGATATTAGCTAGATTTTTCTCTCTCCTCCTTGTAAGTATAACAGTTTTTCGCACACTCATCTTTTCCTCTTTATCACTTACAAAACTCTCTCAAAGAACAAAGGCGATTTCTCTTACTGTTCATCAACTTCTCCAAGCTTCTACAATGGTAGACTCTTCGTCAATTCATGATACCTCTGTTTGCCAACCCCTTCTCACCATCAAACCTCAACAAAACCTGATCATCGATCTCACTCCTTTCCTCTATGAACCCTACATGCTATATGTCGTCGAGTGTCTCAAATACTCCCCTCTCGTCGACGCTCTGACCAAAGTTGAAGTCGTACCCATGTCCTGCCTCTCACTCATCTACTCCACTGCATATTATGACAAAACTACTGAAAGGATTCACTTTGAAGTCCACAACGAGAAGACTTCCATCTCCAAGCACCGCTTCTATGCCCTAATTGGTCTTTCTCAAGAACAAACTCTGGTAAACCCTGAATCCATCACCACTGGTTAACTATTCGATATGTTTTATCAAATGGGGTATACTGAAACCCTCACCACCATTACCAAGTTCAAGAAGTCCTGCCTTCTTCCTCAATGGAATGGCCTTTTCACTTTGCTATTTAAAGGACTCTCTGAGCGAAGCGCCGACTCAGATGGGGCGAGCAAGTCTTTTATTACTGTGCTATATGGACTGTACCATGGGATAGATTTGGATTATAGAACCATTATTTGGCAACAACTGGTTCAAAGCTTGGTCTCTTCATCCAGACACTCAGAGATCTCCCGTGGGTGATATTGGTCTATAATCACTAAGTCGGCAATGGATCGTCTTCACGTTCCAATTATGGCGGATTCTCTTCTTTCCTCCATTGACACTTTTAACACAACCAAGATAATCGTCACAAATCCCACCAAGTACTCCTTCATTGGACCCGTTCCTGAAACCATGCTTGCTTGTGTCTCTACATCGGGTAATGTTCTGCAACAATATCGAAAGATTCCGTCTTCGGGTCCAAGGGAGCTAACACCAACCATGGTTCGCTCCATTGAAGAAGCTGACAAGCCAGCGAAAAGGGGAAAGAAAACTAACACCCAGAAAGAGGCGCATGTTTCCAAACCAACTAAGGGGCAAACCCCTAAGAAGAAAAAGTCTGACAAGGCTGCTCCATCCCAATCTCAACCGAAGAAGCAGAAGAAGCCTGCTAGGAAGCTTATACTCCAATCTTCCAGTGATTCAGACTCAGAGTATGTTCCTCCCAACCATAAGTCTGTTCCTCCTTCAGAATCCGAGAGCGAAAGCTCTGATGACGAGGCTTCGAGTCGAGGTGATACTCCACCTCGCTCCCCTACCCCAGAAATTCCAGTTCGCTCCCAACCTCCTTCTCCTCCACCTGTTACCATCCCAGTATCCATCCCTCCAATATTTCCTATCCCCACTACTCAACCATCCGCTACAATTCCCATCCCTACTCCTATATTCACAGACACTACTACCACCACTACTACCACAGGGGCTCATTCTACAGCTCCCACTCCACTTGTTACAACCGAACCACCAATAAAAACCACTCAACCAACCAATACCAAACCCTTATCTCATACTCCATATACAGAAACCAACCCTGTTCTAGGCGGTGAGGACTTGGAATTTGATTCCACTTATTTTAGTCCTTACCGTGTCCAGAGTGATGAAGATGATGATGAGCCTGTTACCAAGCGTCATCTCAAAGCAGTAAATGACAAAATCGATCAACTGCTTTCCTCCTCTTCCTCTAGAGCTTAATCTGAAGCTGCTTTAAAGGCTTTGTTCTCCTCTGTCGTTCAAGAACACAGTGCCTCGCTCTCTGCTGTAGCTAAGGCTATTGAAGCCTCCACTTCTCAATGTCAGCAAGCCTCCCTCATTGTTGAGGCTTCCACCAAGGAGTGCAAGGTAGCGACTGCAAAAGTCGATAAACTAATGTCTGAGGCTCACTTATTTCTAGATTCTTTGTAGGCGGCGGCTAAGAAGAATGCTCAAACTGTCAATGCTTCGGTGGATAACCTTCAACGTTCTCTTCAATCTGAAAGGTCCAACCTTGAAGCTGCACGCCAAGTGTCACACCCCCGAACCAGGCGGCGGAAACGTTCGGGAGCTGTCGTGACTCAATTGAATACCATAACATTGAATATATATGAAACGTAACAACATTCATCACCATGCATTAATATAGTACAACCAATAAAGTTTACATGAAGTACATTGTTTAAACATTACATTCCGAAAATAAATTGTTCGGTTCGTTAATAAGTAAACTGCAAGCCATCACTAAGTACATTTTCCTTGAATTCACTGGTTACCTGAGAATACAAGTATTTTGAAAAAACGTCAACATGTGAAATGTTGGTGAGTTCATAAGCGGTATTTGAAAAACCATGTTTCGTATCGTTTGAAAACCACCAGAAAATCCGATATTTTTTGAAAAGAAATGCGTTTGAAAACGTTTGTGAAGATCCATAGGTATGCTTGTTTGTTTCTATACTTGTAAAAATTGTTCATTTAAAATTGTATGCATTTCGAATCCGTATGTATTGAAAACCCTAGGAAAACCCGATGTTTTCCTAATTCCTTGAATTCCATGAATTTACATTGAAACCATTGCAACGCGCGTAGTATCAATCCCAGGCGACGTTGGATTATTTTTGAGCATGATTAATTACTACAAACACGCGTTACACAAACGACCAGTTTATAGTTATACTAACGATCCTGTAGGCGTCGTCCGTACTAATCACGTTATCCAACCGCCCTGACTACGTGTAGTCCCACATTCGAGGAGAAAGAGGACACGAAGACCCCGGTGACTCCATTAACCGGTTGGGGATAAAAAAAAATGTACGAGGGGTCCCTGACCCACCTCGCATGAAATGTCGACTTTACTAGCAATACCAAAGGTCCCTTGGGGACCAGTAGTATACAAGCCATTGAAAGTCCTTTTACGTTGTGTTAGATCGGTAAAACCCAACACTTCGTAAGGTAGAGGTCTTCGGGCCTTAAGATCAAGTCATTGGGCTAGCTAGGCCCAACAAACAAGATTTTACACTTATGGGGCCCAAAGATGGTGCGTAGACGTCTGTGCACACTCGCATGTATATTGAATTCCCAAACGTTACTTGTATGAATCGTAGTATCGTCGTGTTAGTAGTTTCAGATTTTTATTGGTTCGAGACCGAACCAATTCGTTTAACAACGACTTTTGGTATTGTTGTGTATTGTATTTCATCGATAGTCGCGGTGCCATTATTTGATCAATTTGCGTGTATTGAATTAGCCTTGAAAGTTTTCTGTTTTCAACCCCTCATTTTTTGTAAAATTCACCTTTTCAACCCTTTTAATTAAATACTTTCCGGTTTGGTCCTTAAATCAATTTTCTTGACATTTTAACACCAAAAATTATTGAAATTAATATTTTTCAGCATATTTTTCATAGAAAACAGTTTAAGTCCCTGAAAATGCAGTTTTCTCGGTTATAACCCCTCTTTTTCGCAATTTTGACAATTTTGGCCCAAATGGTAAAATTTTTGCAACTTTGGTCCTTTTTAAATTTAAAAAGCATTTTAAACCTTTGAAAAGGACTTGGAACACTAATAGTCCACTGTTTTACAGAAAAACACAGTTTTGGCCCTCCAAAACAGAAAATCTCGCATAATGGGCCTCATTGGGCCGAAAATGTCATTTTTAGCCCATTAAGCTTGAAATTTATGTTTTTAATCCTCCAAATGAGTATATTTCCAGAAATTGTTTTATTGAAACTGTTTTGACACACCTCATCCATCAGAATTCGTGATATGTCAATTTGGGCCCTTTAACATTGTATTTTTCACATTTTAGGTCCAAAAATTGTGTTTTTAGCCCAAAGAAAATGTTACTAAGCCATTTAGCTATTTTTCTAGGAACACTTTGTATGTGGAAATATACTTGATGCTAGTATCATTTAACACAAGGCATATCTCGGTTTTGAGGGGTTTTATGGCTAGATCCAACATTATAACACACAAAAACACACATATAAGCATGGAAATCATACAAGGCATACAAAACCCATATAGATCTACACTTTCACTTGTATTCCCCCCCCACAAAACTCATAAAAACAGAAAATAGGGGGTATGAAGCTCACCTTGTTTGAAGCTTTCGGTTTTGAAGAGAAGATGGAAGAAAAATGAAGTGATTTTCGGCTCTAGCACCCTTTTCTTGAAGATCTCGAGTTTGGTGACTTCTAAGGTGCATGATCACAAGTTGGAATAGATTTAGAAGAGGTTTTTGATGGAATGAAGTAGCTAGATCATGGATATAAGTAAAAACATACCTAAGATGATGATTAACTTGAAAGATCCTCTTGAAAGCTTCTTAGATCTCGAAATTATGGAGGAGAAATGAGAGAGTTTCTTTGAGAGAAGAATGAGTGAATTTTTGTGTGTGTGTTTGAATATGGCCGAGAGTGAGAGAGAGAGGGAGAAGAAGTGATCTTTGAAGTGATACTTGCATGGAGGTATGTGATATGTTGCATGGATATCCAAAAGACAATAATGAGGTGGCAATGGCAAGTCAACTCTTCATCTTTCCTTGGGTTTGGGCCTTGGGCCGAGAGTTTGGAAGGGAAAAGGAAAAATTTGGGCTTTTTCCCTTAAGCCCAAAATTAGAGTTAGTTAGTGTGTGTTTTATACCTAAAAGAATGTGGTAGGATTTTTACATTTTTGTTGGACTAGTTTAGGTTATTCATGGATCAAAGCTTTTAATTCATTTCATTCTAGGCCCAACATGGCCCAAAATGTTGAAATAAATTAATGTGGGTCCAATTAGTGCCCAATTAGGGTTCTAAGCCCATGATAGTCAAATTGAAAGCTTATTGGTCCATTTGGATCCAATGAGGAAGTTCTAGTCCAAGGTGGACCTAAATAAGAACTTCGAGAGTTTCCAATTGTTTGATGACTATTTGTAGCACTTGTATGATGTATTTGATTGAAGTTTTTTGATGTCATAATCATAGGTGTCACACATGTTCTTAAGTTTTTGATTCACATTAACTTGAGTGTATAGATTACATGACGCAAAATTTCCAGTTGTGACATCATCCCCCCGTTAGAGGGAATTTCGTCCCGAAATTCTGTTTGAAAGCTAAATTGAGAATGCTAGAATAGGTGAGGGTACTTTTGCTTCATTTGATCTTCGCGTTCCCACGTGAATTCTGGCCCACGCTTTGCGTTCCACCGTACCTTCACGATCGGGATGCGACTTTGCTTAGTACGCTTCACCTCCCTGTCCATGATTTCGATTGGTTCTTCAACGAACAGGAGATTCTCATTGATTTCGATTTCGTCAAGAGGAATGACAAGGGTTTCATCTGATAGGCACTTCTTCAGGTTAGAGATATGAAACACGGGGTGTACAGCGTTTAGCTCCGCGGGTAGTTGTAGTCTGTAGGCTACCGGACCTATTCGGGCGACGATTTCGAAAGGTCCAATGTATCGCGGGTTCAGCTTTCCCCGTTTTCCGAAACGTATAACCCCTTTCCAAGGTGAGACTTTCAACAGTACTCGATCACCGACCTGGAATTCTAAGGGCCTTCGCCGTTTGTCGGCGTAGCTCTTTTGTCGGTCACGCGATGCTTGTAATCGAGCTCTGATCTGGACGATCTTTTCTGTGGTTTCGTGAATGATCTCCGGTCCCGTTAGTGCCCTGTCCGACGTATGTGTTCTTGCTAGCTGGGTATCACCTACTTCAGCCCAACATAACGGTGATCTACATTTACGCCCGTACAGTGCTTCGAAAGGAGCCACCTTGATGCTCGAATAATAACTGTTGTTATACGAGAACTCGATCAAAGGTAGGTGGGTATTCCAAGACTTCCCAAAGTCTATCACACATGCACGAAGCATTTCTTCAAGCGTTTGAATGGTTCGTTCGCTTTGGCCGTCCGTTTGTGGGTGATACGCGGTGCTCATGTCGAGATGAGTTCCCATTGCCTTGTGGAGTGATTGCCAAAAGCGCGATGTGAACCTACTGTCCCTACCTGAGATAATAGACTTTGGCACTCCATGGAGTCTCACAATTTCTCGTAGGTACAAACGCATCAATCTCTCCATCTTGTAGGATTCTTTGATTGGCAGGAAATGGGCAGATTTCGTCAGTCGGTCGATTATTACCCATATGGTGTCCAGTCCGTCCGACGTCTTGGGTAGCTTGGTCACGAAATCCATAGAAATCCCCTCCCATTTCCACTCAGGGATTGCCGGTTGCTGTAACAATCCTGAGGGTTTTTGGTATTCCACCTTTATTTTGGCGCACATAAGGCACTTACTAACATAGGTCGCGATTTCCGCCTTCATGTTAGGCCACCAATAGTGTTGTTTAATGTCCAAATACATCTTGTCCGAACCGGGATGAATGGAGTATCGTGTCTTGTGGGCTTCCTTCATAACGGCCTCCCTAAATCCTCCGATTTTTGGGACCCAGATACGGTTCATGAAGTAGTATACCCCATTCTCCTTTGCTTCTAGGTTCTTCTCCATCCCGCGCAATGCTTCGTTTGCCTTGTTTTCCGTCCTCATGGCCTCCGACTGGACTGATGCAATTTGAGTGGCCAGATGAGATTGAATGGTTATCGAGAGAGTTTTCGTACGACGATTAGAGTACTCCCTGCGACTTAATGCATCAGCTACCATGTTGGCCTTGCCTGGGTGGTACTTGATTTCGCACTCGTAGTCGTTTAGAAATTCGACCCATCTTCGTTGTCTCATGTTCAGCTCCTTCTGGTTCAAGATGTGCTGGAGACTCTTATGGTCCGTGAAGATGGTGCACTTCATACCGTACAGGTAGTGCCTCCAAATTTTCAGAGCGAAGACCACGGCTCCCAATTCTAGGTCATGGGTCGTGTAATTTACTTCGTACGTCTTTAGTTGGCGGGACGCATATGCTATCACTCTTCCACGTTGCATGAGAACGCAACCTAAGCCCTGATTCGACGCGTCACAGTAGACCACAAAATCTTCCGTTCCTTCAGGTAGAGATAGTACAGGAGCGCTACAGAGAGCTTGCTTCAAAGTTCGAAACACAATCTCTTGTCGGTCCGTCCATTTGAATGGCACACCCTTTTGCGTAAGCGAGGTAAGCGGCTTGGCAATCTTAGAGAAGTTTTGGATGAATCTCCTATAGTAGCCTGCTAGGCCTAAGAACTGACGAATTTCTGTGGGCGTGGTCGCAGTTGCCCATCCTTCCACAGCTTTGACCTTAGAGGGATCCACATGAATTCCGTCTTGACTAACTACGTGGCCTAGGAAATTCACACTCCGGAGCCAAAACTCACACTTGGAGAGTTTGGCGTACAGTTTTTCCGATTGTAGAGTGTCTAGGACTTGTCGGAGATGTTGGCCATGCTCCTCTTTGCTTCGAGAATAGACGAGAATGTCATCGATAAACACAATGACGAAGTTGTCGAGGAACGGTCGGCAAATTCGATTCATTAGGTCCATAAATGCGGCAGGTGCATTTGTTAGACCGAAGGGCATTACGACGAACTCATAATGTCCGTAGCGGGTTCGGAAAGCGGTTTTAGGAATATCCTCTTCCCGGACTTTGAGTTGGTGGTATCCGGACCGTAGGTCTATTTTAGAGAAATAACTAGCTCCTTGGAGCTGGTCGAATAGATCATCGATTCGTGGGAGTGGGTAGCGGTTTTTAACAGTGAGTTTATTTAACTCTCTGTAATCGATGCACATTCTGAAAGATCCGTCCTTCTTTTTGACAAAGAGCACCGGAGCTCCCCATGGCGAGTAGCTAGGTCGGATAAATCCCTTGTCCAGAAGCTCACTGAGTTGGCTGGACAATTCATGCATTTCAGCAGGAGCCAACCGATATGGTGATTTAGCGAGAGGAGTTGCTCCTGGAACGAGGTCGATTCGGAACTCAACCTGTCTCTCTGGGGGTACTCCTGGAAGATCTTCAGGGAACACGTCTGGAAATTCTCTCGCTACCGGAATATCTTGGATGTTAGTTTCTTCTTTGGTCTTGTCCACTATGTGAGCCAAGAACGCCAAGTTGTTCTTTCGCAGATGTTTTTGTGCCTTGATGCACGAGATGAGACGAAGATTCGTGCTGGGTTTGTCTCCGTAAATTACTAGGGCTTCGTGATTTGGGAGACGAAGGCGGACGGCCTTCTCGTGGCACATAATCTCAGCATGGTGGGGGATTAACCAATCCATGCCGATAATCACATCGAAACTCCTAATTGATACTGGCATTAGGTCTATTCGGAAGA
The DNA here is from genome assembly GCF_002870075.4 of Lactuca sativa. Taxonomy (NCBI): domain Eukaryota; kingdom Viridiplantae; phylum Streptophyta; class Magnoliopsida; order Asterales; family Asteraceae; genus Lactuca; species Lactuca sativa. The sequence goes on along the minus strand of NC_056627.2, from coordinate 127,043,258 downwards.
CGTGTTGGTTAAGGGTTAGGGTACATCCGATGTAGATTTCCCCAGTGGATTCGGTTTTCCCATTGGCCATTTCCACCGTATAGGTTTCATTTAGCTTCTGGGGTTGTTTTTTTAATAAATGTTTAAACTTCTTGCTTACGAAACTTCGTTCCGCTCCGGTGTCAAATAAGATGCATGCATAAGTGTGGTTTAGGAGAAACGTACCGGTCACGACTGCGGGGTCCTGAACTGCCTCACCCTGACCCGTAGTCAGCATCCTTCCTGCTCCTCTGTTTCCTGAGTTGTTGTTAGGGCAATCTCGGCGGAAATGTCCCGTCCTTCCACACCCGAAGCAGGTGTGGCTAGGCCTTGCATTGTTGCCGCCGGCATTGGTGTTATTTTTATTGCGGTGGTTGTTGTTGTTGTTGTTGTTGTTTCCCTGATTTTGATTCTGGGGAGGGTAAGCCCTGCAGAACCTTGCAGTGTGTCCCCTTCGGTTGCAACTGGTGCAATGGAATTCCCTGCATTCGCCGTGATGGTGGAAACCGCACTTATTGCATTTGGGAAGATTACCAGAATAGGATCTTGAAGCATTTGGAGCAGCTGAGGCTGGAGCATGTGGTGTGGCTGGAACCGGTGCGGTGACAGCGTTAACTGCCACTGTCTGCTGCTTTTTAGAGGTCTCGGGGCCCTGACGCCCCTTTCTCTTGTTGTTCCTCCCCTTCTTGCCATCACCCTCCTTTTTCTTCTTAGCCTCCACTGGCTTCTCGCCCTTTTTGTTGTTATGATCGTACAATCTCTTTGCCAATCTCTTCGCACTGTCAAACGTTTCAGGGTTCGCAGCTATCACATTCCCTTGAATGGGGGATGTCAGTCCCCAGATGAATCGTTCAATCTTCTTTCCTTCTGATGTGATCATACCCGGGCACAACAGAGATAGTTCGCTAAATCTCGATATGTAGGCATCGATGTTCGCATTCTGCACAGTGAGATTCCATAGCTCTTGCTCCATCTTCTGTATTTCGCCTCGGGGGCAGTACTCAGCCATTAACATTTCTTTCATTTCTGCCCATGGGATAGAGTTGGCGACAGGGAGCGTCATAGCTTCTACGTGTCCGTTCCACCAAGTGAGTGCTTGGTCCACAAAAGTGCAGACTGCGAACTTCACCTTCATCTGCTCGGGGCAATCGCATATCTTGAATACCGACTCTACCTTCTCGATCCATCGCTTCAGAGTGATCACCCCTCCAGTGCCGTTGAAAGTTCGTGGTTTAGCGTTTGTGAAGTCCTTGTAGGTGCACGTTTTAGTGGGTCCTTGATTCGTCCCGTTGTTCAAACTTCCGGACCCTTGCCCGTTGCCTCCTCCGTTGTTCCCTCGGTGAAGTTGTGCCATAGCTGCTGTGACCGCAGCAAACACGGCTGCCTGAAAAGCAGTGGTGTCAACTTCGGGTGGGGTTGGTTCGGGATTTCCGCGAGTAGCTCGGCGAGGCATCTTTCTGTCATGAAACGGAAAGATGTTGAGTGTACGTGGTTTCTGTGAGGTTGTGATCCTACTAACTAGGTGTATGGTACGAACCTAAACATTGCTACCATCGGGCATACAATCATAACGTCTCAACACTTAACAACTGGTAATATCATAGCAAAACACACAAAAGTTCATTAATATTATCCGCATTTAATACAAGAAAATTTGCTCGTAAGAGCATACATAAGTGATACTAATCCGACAGTATAACGGCCCCATGAGTAGTGTAGTCACTTAAACATAGAGCCGGAGTACATAACATAGTTCCTAATGGCCTATTATGATAAGTCTATCCCTAACCGTGATGAGCTGCGTCTGGAGGTGGTGCTGAAGTCATATGCCGAAATGTTGCGCCAGTAACTGCGCCATCTCTGCCATGTCTCCAATAACCTCATCCCTCTCATGCTCTGCTCGCACTGCCCGAGCTTCCATAGCATACAGCTGTTGTCGCAGTGCGGTGACCTCAGCTTCGAGGGAACGGTTCTCTCTTGGGGGGTTCACTGGTGGAGCGGGGTGGTCTGGTTGTGCCTCGTTGTCGCATGGCGGGACGGGGTCCTGGTCCCCGACTTGACCTTCCTCGTCGTCGTCGTCGATCTTTCCAAATTCGTAGTCAGTGTCTACGTATTCGTCGGGTCCGACGTGGTGTGCTTCCCCTGGATTCTCTCCCGGTTCATCCTCAAGCATCCCGTGAGCTACTAGGACCTGATGAAACTGGATACCCTGCTGCTCTTCCTCAAGCTCCTCCTCTAGCCACCCGTTGTTTCCCTGATTAGGGAAATAGGGGTCTCCAGGGTGATGAAAACCAGCCATGCTGTCTGCGCGGGTAGGTAAATATGCTAACATTATTCCTAGGATGCTATGACTATTGTACGGACTAAGCAAGCGTTCTCTTTTTGGTGATAAAGGGTATAGTTTTAGGTTCCCTAGCTATCCCGATCTCATCAAGACGTGTGTTAGTTTTACTTTGGAGAGAATGTAGTTGATCAGGCTACATTCACTCCTTGGTATCACTAAGAACAGTCCCGAATTAACCGAGATACCAGCATTATTGTGTTTGATTCGGCGTTAGGTCCTTATTCCTAATGCAAGCAAGTGTGTTTTATTTACTTGTTTTGTTCAGAGTTATGTTAGTCCCTCTTTTTGGTTTATATTTGCATATCAATGTGTGGCTCGACATGCTAGTTCACTATAAACAAAGCTCTGATACCAACCTGTCACACCCCCGAACCAGGCGGCGGAAACGTTCGGGAGCTGTCGTGACTCAATTGAATACCATAACATTGAATATATATGAAACGTAACAACATTCATCACCATGCATTAATATAGTACAACCAATAAAGTTTACATGAAGTACATTGTTTAAACATTACATTCCGAAAATAAATTGTTCGGTTCGTTAATAAGTAAACTGCAAGCCATCACTGAGTACATTTTCCTTGAATTGACTGGTTACCTGAGAATACAAGTATTTTGAAAAAACGTCAACATGTGAAATGTTGGTGAGTTCATAAGCGGTATTTGAAAAACCATGTTTCGTATCGTTTGAAAACCACCAGAAAATCCGATATTTTCAGAAAAGAAATGCGTTTGAAAACGTTTGTGAAGATCAATAGGTATGCTTGTTTGTTTCTATACTTGTAAAAATTGTTCATTTAAAATTGTATGCATTTCGAATCCGTATGTATTGAAAACCCTAAAAACCCGATGTTTTCCTAATTCCTTGAATTCCATGAATTTACATTGAAACCATTGCAACGCGCGTAGTATCAATCCCAGGCGACGTTGGATTATTTTTGAGCATGATTAATTACTACAAACACGCGTTACACAAACGACCAGTTTATAGTTATACTAACGATCCTGTAGGCGTCGTCCGTACTAATCACGTTATCCAACCGCCCTGACTACGTGTAGTCCCACATTCGAGGAGAAAGAGGACACGAAGACCCCGGTGACTCCATTAACCGGTTGGGGATAAAAAAAAATGTACGAGGGGTCCCTGACCCACCTCGCATGAAATGTCGACTTTACTAGCAATACCAAAGGTCCCTTGGGGACCAGTAGTATACAAGCCATTGAAAGTCCTTTTACGTTGTGTTAGATCGGTAAAACCCAACACTTCGTAAGGTAGAGGTCTTCGGGCCTTAAGATCAAGTCATTGGGCTAGCTAGGCCCAACAAACAAGATTTTACACTTATGGGGCCCAAAGATGGTGCGTAGACGTCTGTGCACACTCGCATGTATATTGAATTCCCAAACGTTACTTGTATGAATCGTAGTATCGTCGTGTTAGTAGTTTCAGATTTTTATTGGTTCGAGACCGAACCAATTCGTTTAACAACGACTTTTGGTATTGTTGTGTATTGTATTTCATCGATAGTCGCGGTGCCATTATTTGATCAATTTGCGTGTATTGAATTAGCCTTGAAAGTTTTCTGTTTTCAACCCCTCATTGTTTGTAAAATTCACCTTTTCAACCCTTTTAATTAAATACTTTCCGGTTTGGTCCTTAAATCAATTTTCTTGACATTTTAACACCAAAAATTATTGAAATTAATATTTTTCAGCATATTTTTCATAGAAAACAGTTTAAGTCCCTGAAAATGCAGTTTTCTCGGTTATAACCCCTCTTTTTCGCAATTTTGACAATTTTGGCCCAAATGGTAAAATTTTTGCAACTTTGGTCCTTTTTAAATTTAAAAAGCATTTTAAACCTTTGAAAAGGACTTGGAACACTAATAGTCCACTGTTTTACAGAAAAACACAGTTTTGGCCCTCCAAAACAGAAAATCTCGCATAATGGGCCTCATTGGGCCGAAAATGTCATTTTTAGCCCATTAAGCTTGAAATTTATGTTTTTAATCCTCCAAATGAGTATATTTCCAGAAATTGTTTTATTGAAACTGTTTTGACACACCTCATCCATCAGAATTCGTGATATGTCAATTTGGGCCCTTTAACATTGTATTTTTCACATTTTAGGTCCAAAAATTGTGTTTTTAGCCCAAAGAAAATGTTACTAAGCCATTTAGCTATTTTTCTAGGAACACTTTGTATGTGGAAATATACTTGATGCTAGTATCATTTAACACAAGGCATATCTCGGTTTTGAGGGGTTTTATGGCTAGATCCAACATTATAACACACAAAAACACACATATAAGCATGGAAATCATACAAGGCATACAAAACCCATATAGATCTACACTTTCACTTGTATTCCCCCCCCCACAAAACTCATAAAAACAGAAAATAGGGGGTATGAAGCTCACCTTGTTTGAAGCTTTCGGTTTTGAAGAGAAGATGGAAGAAAAATGAAGTGATTTTCGGCTCTAGCACCCTTTTCTTGAAGATCTCGAGTTTGGTGACTTCTAAGGTGCATGATCACAAGTTGGAATAGATTTAGAAGAGGTTTTTGATGGAATGAAGTAGCTAGATCATGGATATAAGTAAAAACATACCTAAGATGATGATTAACTTGAAAGATCCTCTTGAAAGCTTCTTAGATCTCGAAATTATGGAGGAGAAATGAGAGAGTTTCTTTGAGAGAAGAATGAGTGAATTTTTGTGTGTGTGTTTGAATATGGCCGAGAGTGAGAGAGAGAGGGAGAAGAAGTGATCTTTGAAGTGATACTTGCATGGAGGTATGTGATATGTTGCATGGATATCCAAAAGACAATAATGAGGTGGCAATGGCAAGTCAACTCTTCATCTTTCCTTGGGTTTGGGCCTTGGGCCGAGAGTTTGGAAGGGAAAAGGAAAAATTTGGGCTTTTTCCCTTAAGCCCAAAATTAGAGTTAGTTAGTGTGTGTTTTATACCTAAAAGAATGTGGTAGGGTTTTTACATTTTTGTTGGACTAGTTTAGGTTATTCATGGATCAAAGCTTTTAATTCATTTCATTCTAGGCCCAACATGGCCCAAAATGTTGAAATAAATTAATGTGGGTCCAATTAGTGCCCAATTAGGGTTCTAAGCCCATGATAGTCAAATTGAAAGCTTATTGGTCCATTTGGATCCAATGAGGAAGTTCTAGTCCAAGGTGGACCTAAATAAGAACTTCGAGAGTTTCCAATTGTTTGATGACTATTTGTAGCACTTGTATGATGTATTTGATTGAAGTTTTTTGATGTCATAATCATAGGTGTCACACATGTTCTTAAGTTTTTGATTCACATTAACTTGAGTGTATAGATTACATGACGCAAAATTTCCAGTTGTGACACCAAGTGATCGAAGCTGCCAATGAAACTTTGCATGCTAATGTTAATGATTGTCTGACTCAACTTGAGGCAAAATTAGCTGTAGAGAATCGTATCATGGATCTGCTTGACAGAAGAACCTCTTAGCTGAAGATGCAGAATCTCAAGCTTCGTACTGCCACTGCTGAGCTCAATGACCTGAAGTCCGAAAGGGAGGTTATTCGAAGCTCTGCTGCTGATGTTCACTCCATCCTCCTTCATCTCCTTGAAGCCCATGATCCCATCATCTCCATTACTATCAGACGACACTTGGCTGACAAACTCAGGCCAACATTGGACATCCTTAGTCGTATTGAGGGTGTTCTGGTGACTGGTGTCCAGCCAAAACAAGGGGGAAAGAAGGCAACTCAACCTCCTCCTCCTCCTGCACCAAAACCATCCACTGAACTGAAGGGTAATGAAGCTTCGGTCAGTAATAAATACAAGAAGAAGAAGAAGATTGGGGATGATGACACTGATAATGAAGATGATGTCTATGCTGAGAATCCCGAAAAGCCTTTTCAGAAGGCAAAATCCTCTGATAAAGAGCTAGCAGAAAAGTACAAGAAACAACAGGCTGAGCTTGAGCAAAAGCGAAAGGAGACGGGGCTCCTAGAAAAGAAGAAGTCCATTTTTCCTGACAGGTCTCTAGATTCACTTCAAAGGTGTGCCATTGATGAGCCTAACACACTTTGGCTTGAGCCTGTGATGTCATTTGGGCTTGATAACTCCAAGGATGCACAGTTTGACATGCCGATCACGCGAAAGGCATTCATTTTTCACTGCTTTAATTCAGCTGTTGCCATTCCGTCTCCAGACCCGAAGGTGGATAGGGATCTGTTGGAGTTCTACTTAGAGTTCGCTCAACCCCAGTACTTGACCTGGAGTTCAAAGAAAATTAAAACTGTCAAGGTTTTGAAGCCCTACTCAGCGGGGAAGTTTATTAATGTTAAATTCAAAGTGACTCGAGGCACCGAAGGCTCAGTTCATAACTTCACCCTTGTTGATCTACCGAACCTCAATCCCCACGACTGGATACTCCTCAACAATATTTTATTGTCAAATCCACGGGAGTATCATCCAATTATTGACCATGTCAAGCGAATGCTTGTGTGCTACATTCACGAGGTAGCGAAGATGGACCAAGAGATTCCTAGCTTCTGCCATTCACAAGCGAACCACGATGAAAACTATGGGCAAAGCAGGCAATGTTAATACAATGGTCAAGGGGAAGATTGATTCGAAGTACCACATTGTAATGTTCGTCAGGGGCGAAGGTCAGAAATGCCTGTTCGCTCTTGTTGACAAACATTTCTTCTCAACTATTTGCTTGGAGCATATTTTGGAGATTATTCAGAGGTGTGATCAGAACACTGCAGCTGAAGAAGTTGTTCACTGATATGCTGAGGTGGTATATCTAGTTTCGGCAGACACTTCTTGCAATAATTCCTCGGCTGTTCAAGGTGATAAAGACAGTGAAGCCAACACAGAAGAAATAATCTCTCGCCTCATTAGACGCAAAGGGGGAGATTGTTGGGATTATTATGTTGCGTCATGGGCTCGGTCCTTAGCCTAGTTTTGATTGCCGGTATTGGGCCTGTCCAACTGTGCATGTTTTGTTCTAGGGTTTAGTATATAAGCTGCATGCATGCAGTCTTTGCAGTTAGCGCTTTAATTATTTTCTCATTGAGTTTTTGTAAACCCTAGCTCGCCTCTACAGTGGAAGTTCTTTATCAAGTTCTGTTGAGGCGTGACTTTATTTGAATCATAAGCACATCTTTGATTCCATTCTGTGTTCATATCATTATTGTGTTTGTCTTGTGTGATTTTCATATTCTTACTTGTGAAAGATCTAAATGATCTAGAGATTAATTCTCATCAAGAATAAAATCATAGACCCAAGTTGGATGTATATAAATAATATCTTATTTTTAAATCAGGTCAATTATCAAATATAACTGCACTGGAAATGTATTCTGCAACAATAAAATTAAAAATATATTTACTAGTTTATGGTTGACATTCTATCATTCTGACAGAATAAAATCGGATTTTTAAATTGAATTAATTTAAAATATTCAGATTTTTAAAAATAAAGGAATCAATTATCCCCTAAAATCTGAAAATTTCCTTTTTTAATATACATAAATTGACCAAAATATCCTTATGCTGAAAATTGTGTGATTATGTTGTTCATGTTACCCTATTGTAATATCATAGACTCTCAGATCATAACCTTTGATTCTATTCCATCCGGTGGTCCAGATCTGTGCATTTTGACACACAATAGTTAATAAAAATCAAATAACCTAAGCCTCTCTCTCTCTCTCTCTCTCTCTCTATATATATATATATATATATATATATATATATATATATATATATGTGTGTGTGTGTGTGTATGTATGTGTGTTAAATTAATATTTCACAACCAAATACGCAAAAACAAAACAATTTCATAGCCTACCTTGAGTTAAAAAGATTGCACATTATGTTATTGATTTAAATTATAAAAGTTATATAAAAATAATAATTATAGTTTCGATAAATTAATGGTATTTTAATTTTCAATAAAATTATAGTTATTTTATGAAATAACAATTAATGTTTATTGACATTACTAAGTCTTATAATCGTTTTAATTCTACATAGGACATCCAACCGATTTTCATAGGTTATTCGGTTGAAAACATTACTTTAATTTAAATAACAAAATAAGTAATGATTTATACACAACAATTTATTCATCACATGATTGTATTATATAATTGTAAAAACATAAATTGTTATGCACGACTAAAAATTGTTGTATACGGATCATCATCCTAAAAAAATAATATAATGTTTTTATAATAAACCAAAAAATAATATGATTATTTTTAAACAAAAAAGATTACATTTAAGGGATTTTTTCCTAGTAGATTATGCTAACAATATTTGGAATTTATGAATATAAAATGCCACCAAAAGTAATTGTATATTAATAAGACAAAATTTCACGAATGGTGTCTAGGGTTATAAAAATTCATATGGTGAGAACAATTACAAAAAATTATTATTGGCCTTGTGGTTTCAATTTCTTATATGGTTGGTTCTTAATCCGTCTAAAATGATTATTTTATATATATTTAATTTAATTTTTATATTTTTCTTATTTACAACTTATATTAGTATTATATTAAAAGGCCCAACATACCCATCCATACAACTTTCCGCTTTTTTCTTCCACAAACTTCGTAGACCACAATTGTCTACCATCATCATCATCATCATGCACCGCCCTCCACCATATGTATGCAATTGTAATATTAAAGCCTAAGTTAAACACTCAATGAACTCAATTGCAGTATTAAAATTCAATATTAGATGGACATAATTGATATATTAAGAACCAGATCATCCCAAAACTCAAGAAAACCATCAAGACATAGAAACCAAATGAAAAACTCAATCACACCATCATGAACATCTGCTTCGAAAAACTACAAATTTTTTAGAAATGGGTGATTGGGAAACTTTACCACCTTATGTGTCGGGCTCATCCAAACAACCTGCTTATCACCAAACATCTCACCCCAAACAACCCACCATAATCTCTTACAACCTTAATCACCATTCTATCATACTTCTTCTATTTTTATGTCATAACCTCCTTACTCAGTTTATGCAAAATTAGTTGCAAGCCATAGTAGATGCCGAATACAAAAATATTATTTTTCAATGTAATCCATAAACTCATATGGAAAAGAAGGTGCATCAGGAGAGTTGACTTAAGGATCAATATGGATGGCTTTAAATTGCTGATGGTGTTTAGTGAGGAAGTGCCGAAAATACATAAAGAGATGATGAATAGGCACCAAGGGGCATTTGGCCTAGCAATATCATACATTGACAGACTGTCAACCCTAGCCAAATGTTGAGGGTTCAAGTCCTAATATTGATGAAATGTGTAGATTTAAAAGTAGAGCAGTTGATGCTTGTATAAACTCTTCTAAAAAAAGATCAATAGTCTCAAATTTCAACGAATAACAAGGTGGTCTGGGAGTGTATAGGGGACCGTAAACTAGGATCATAATTATGTTCAAGGTGGCCTGGGTGTGTATTAGGGGTGATGGGTTGTGTTTATTTATTTATTGTTAAATAAAGTTAGTTCAAATAGAAATATAATAAATTAAAAAAAACATGAAATAGATACAAAAAATCGAAATTATATGAACTAAATACGTAACTGTTTTGATAGTTGTTGTCAGAGAAATATTTTGTAACCTAAACTCCCGAAGAGACCGATCATGATATTTTGTATATTAGAACATCTATAATGCATAGTTCAATGAGAGAGTTGAATGAGATGACATACCTAATTGACATTTAATATATTAAATTCTACCATTTTGGGATGTCATGTTGGCATTCAATAGATATGTAGTTCAATGACCATTGAACTTTTCAATGGTAAAAAAGAAACCTTTTAGCTATTAAATATATATTTCATTGAACTCTATTGAGCTCAATGCACTGTAGGAAAATTAATATAAAATTATATAGTAAGTAATATGATCATGTGTCAATCCATTAAACTCTAATAAATTTAATATATTATGGATGTCCTAAAGTATATTTGCAGTTTATAAACAGTGCTCACCATAATGATAGGTTCTTATACATTGTATTAACACCATTGAAGTTGGTCCTATAAAAAGAAAATAATACCTAAACGTGATGATAGTTTAGTTGTATAAACATGTAACTACAAATTTTATAATATAAAAGAAATAATAAAACCTCCACTTTATTAGCCATTCCCTCCCTCCCATCCCACAATTCCACAATTCAAGCAATTTGTTTCGTAAAAACAACATTTCAGGAACTTCACTATGTCAAACAATTCAAAGTTAATGGTTTTCCGAATCTTTCTAAAAAAAGTCGTTCACTACACAAATCCACCTCACAAAGTGCTTAGCTTCTTAGACTCTTCCGCTTCAATCATGTAATGATTTTGATTAATGTTTTCGAGCAATGGTAAGAAATATACCAACAAGCAAAACTCCTACAAACAATCCACTACTATCACGATCATTCATCTTTGCTTTTATCCTATCAACTGTCACAATTATATCACTTCTTTGTGCGAAAAAGAAAAAAAAACGAGCTCCGCCATCAAATAATCCGGCAAGAAAAATTACCGAGGATACTAAACCACTTGTCTCGACAACAAACAAACGCACAAGCGAGGTGGCACACGTCAAAACTGAAAATAAAACCGGCGATCCTCCGCCACTTGAACCACCAACACCTCAACAAAAAGAGCTTCCACCGCCACCACGACTGGCCAACATACGGGCGTCATCTTACCATGTGGGGTCGAGCTCAAATACATCTAATGGTGCTAAATTGACACCGAGTATGAGCGTGAGACTATCGGGGAGATTAAAAGGGCTCAAGAAAGGTTCAAAGAAAGAAAATGATAATGGTAAAGATAAAGAATATGATACGGATAAAATGCAACGTGAGGATTCGGTTTGGAAAAAGAGGATAATTCTTGGAGAAAAATGTCGGGTACCTGATGAGGATGAAGATGATATTATTTATGATGAACATGGGATGAAGATCACTACGTTTCATCGGAAACAATCGGGCTTGTCGATTTCTCGACAAAGTTCAGATGCCAGTCAAAATGCCATACATATTCAAAACCAGAATCGGTAGAATCTGAATAAGACCATACTTATTTTGAATCTTTTTACATTTATTGTATTTTATGTTTTTAAATATTTATCGAGAACTGATGAGAGTTCTAGCATGATCATTAATATTTGGATGAATTATGCCAATTTATAAAGTTTGCATCGGCCTGTAGTTTTTGTTTGCAGTTTATTTATTTATTTATTTTTTTTATGCATCTACACTACTAGATTTAACGGCAATAGGAGAGACCCATATCGCCCCTAATACTACCTTTTGTTGCCGTTAGTGACTTTAGCAGCAGCATGTCACCGCTGATATGTAGCCTAGGGGTGTTTACGATTTGGTTTAAATCTGTGAAAGCGGCCAAAACAAGCATCGGTTTGGTTTCGCGGTTTGTATTATCTTTACGGTTTGACTTTCGGTTTCAAACTTTCGAAACTGTAATGAACGGTTGGGTTACGGTTTCAAAATTTTGAAACCAAATAAAACTGGACCAGACCATATGGTTTATATATATGGATTTTTGGAATTGTATATATGTTCTTAAGTTTTGGTTGATATATACATATATATATATATATATATATATATATATATATATATATATATATATATATATATATATATATATATATATATATATATATATATATATATATATATATTCTTAAGTTTTGGTTGATTTATGTTTGTGTTTCTTTCCATATCTTTGAACATTTCTATTTGTCTATAATGCAAATATTTGTGTTTGAGTTTCGTAGAAATCTGTGTTCTTTTTATTTGTAGATTCATAAATATTGATGGACTTCTTATATCAATGTGACTAATGAGAGTGTGGTTGAACTAAAAATCATAACTGATTACTCTTCGTTTGGCGATCATGTTTTTTTGTCACATTATGTTTGTGTAGATCAATAAATGTCTATGTTGAAAAGATTTATAAAGGGTAATTGTCATTATAGCACAACTATCTTTCATATATTAGTTTAAATGATCCATCGTGACTATTTTTTTGCATTTAAAGGGCTTGTACTTGTAATTTTATGGTTTAAAAGGTCATATTTTAACATTTGAAAGGTGCAGTCGGTCACACCAATCCTACTAGGATTTTTGTTTATGCCACGTCATTGCCAAATAGATTAAAGATGCCATGTAATTGCCATGTGTGTTTGAGTAAATGAAACCTAATATCCGTTTAAACCCCTGTGAACTGTCCTTTTCAGCTATTTTATTCTACTACCTTTTCATTTGTATCCTTTTCTCAAACCGTTCTTTGCATGAGTCTGTTTCTTAAACTCCCCTTCGCTCAAATCGACTAACATAATCATTGCTATGGATGTTTACATGAAGATAGATCTCCATTTTGTTGGAAGTTTTACGAGGTACCCCACTATTTGTTACTCAAATGGAGCACATCAAAGGTTTAATGATGTCGATTTTGCTGGAATGGATAATAACTAGTTTGTGGTGTTCTTTCCAAGATTCGCATAATAAGTTATGTGTGAATGTTTACTTTTGCAAGCCCGATATTGCGTTCCGTAATAGATTAATGATAATAGCTAATGATTTAGACTACTATGAGTTCATCGAAGCAGGGTATGCTTCTGATTGTGTAATTCATGTCTACATAACCATCTTGGTGTTAATGTACATCAATAGATACTTGACGAGCTAGCCGAAGTATGTAGTTCATTAGACGAATTGTCTTCTGAAAATGAAGGTCATGAAGAAGTGCAAGGTGGTATGGATGGGAATGATAGAAATGACATTGAGGATTTGCTAGGTCATACTTTGCAAGGTGATACGGAGGATTTGCAAGGTACTAGGGAGGATTTTCAAGGTGAGGAAGATGAGGGCATTGACATGGAAGTTAAAATGAACCTGATGAGTGTATTCCTATGAACAAGACAAAAGATGATTGGTTTTTGAGCAAGCTGTGGCCAAAGTGTTGGATAAGATATCTATGTCCATAACTATATTTGGTATGTACTTGACCCGATTTAGCATGGTCCATTTGGGTTGCATGGCATCAGAACATTTGGATAGACTTTTGTGAGAAGAGGATGTTTATGGTTTATTAATATACTATAAGTTCTAATATATTAATTAGAATTATTTAATTAGTATTGATCAAGAATTAGTTTGAAATTAATTTTATGATAGAAAAAGACTAATTCAATAAATGGGGATTAATTTGGTAAATCATTTATTTCTATATAGTGGGCTTATGATCCATAGTTCTTCATGTTGGGCTAAACCCATGTGGATACCCATTGATACTCCATGGAGGTTAAAACCCATGTATCATGAGGAATATGTAAAGGCATGAGTTACATGGTGTGACCCTAATATGTACACTATATAAAGAAGCCTCATCCTTGTAAAATCAGCATTTAAGAGATACTAGCGAGGGCTTGCGGATTTTGGTGCATAATAATCTTCTCTCAAGTTATTCCAATTGTTGGTGGTGTTGTGTGAAGCATTTGAGGCATCACATTTGGGGTGCTAGGCTCACAAAGTCTTAAGGAATCCAAGCTACAAGAAAGGTATCTCATTCTACTAGTTTTATATTACATATACCCCAATCACATGCTAGTTAGGATGAAACCTTGGAAAAAAGAAAATTTGCATGTATAATAGAGAAAACATAGATCCAAGGTTTCTAGGGTTGCATGTACACCATAGGAGTGTTAGAATGCTCAAAACCCATTAGTGGTATCAAATCCTAGGCTTGTTTTCAATTATACTTGATGCAAATTGCTAAAAAAATCGATTTTTCTGTCACTATTCAGTGAACTCGCCAAGTCCATGGGGGGACTCGACGAGTCCATGTGAAAACTCATCCTGCTCGTCGAGTAGGTTCATGCACTCGACGAGTAGGAGGCCCTGAGTGCAGAATTTCGAGTTTTAATGCTGGAATTGGACTAGGATCATTACCCTAAACTGTTGTTAGATTGTTAAACCTGTTTTTGATGCGGTAATGATCATGCTAATCCAATTTCAAAGGTAATTGTCAAAGTTTCAAGTTTTATATTAAGTTCATATGATTCTTGAAAATTGTTGATATGAATTATGCATGCTTATGAGTTTTGATAGATCATAGATTACTTGACATTGCATGTTAGTTTAATTATTGATCTTGAATGTATTTTAATGGACTCTATAATGTGTCCTCATGTTGTGGAATTCCAAGAGTCTTTTCCATTAAAATCATTAAAACTCGTAAGTTATAGAAATGAAAGGTTTTGAATAGTTTCAAAACTTGCTCTCAAGTTTTGGAATTTGTAAAGTCACTTTAGAAAATTTTAATTCCAAATCCTAGAATTTTAAAAGTTTAAAATTCAACCCTTATACTTTATAGTATTATAAGTTAATAATATATATGTATAAGAACAAGTCAGTCTTACCGTTAGTAGGACTCATTCACAAAGCCGGTCTATAAGGGGGGGGGGGGTATAAGGTTGTTGCTTATAAAATGACAGCTTAATGGGTGTCTACTCTCATCCACTGCTTCCTTGAATGGTGGAGGGTCGTTAGCCGAACGGGTAGGATAGGACACCAATTCTCATTAACTATAATGATAATTATAAAGTATCTAAACCTTTTATAAATTCCCAATCTTAGTTACTTTAGGAAAATGTGAATTTGATGCTAACCCATGAAATTACACTTTGTACCTTGCTAAAGTCGTTAGTAGAGCGTGTGTGGTTAACCGGCACACCAACTTGGACTTAACAAGGGTAGTAAAGGGTGGCTTAAGGTTTATCATAAATCGGTGGAGCGTGTGTGGTTAACCAACTCATCGATTAGGTGATAAAATTAAGAATACCAAGTTAATTTATATGGTTATTCACACCTTGTTTGTGATCCTCGGTATCCCAGTCACAAACTTGAAGGGCGTAATCAAGATTTAAACATGCCATTTAATTGTTCAACGAATCTCAAAACATCTAGGAGTTTCAATCCAATTAAAACCTAATACCTATTTTGTTTTACATGGTGGAAATTGGTAAATCGTAATTTAACTACCTTCAAATATTTTGTAGCTTGGATTACGACATCCCTCTTCCAGGTTATAAAATATTGTGTTGGGTCCTAGCCTTAATATTTCATTTGGTTGTCTTATTAAGGACTCTTTATCTAATCTAAACTTGTCTTTCTTCCTTTTCAGATGTCTTCCAACAATGCTTCTGGCTCAAACCCTACCGACTCCTCCTCTCTCATGAACATTTGTGGGAGAGTCATCTTTGATGGAACTAATATTAATGATTGGATTAGGAACATAAGGATGGTCACTCGTTATGGGACAAGGAATATGTCCTCGACAAGGAGCTTAAGGTCATCGATGAGTCGTCTACTACTTCCGAGGAGATTGTTGAGTACACTACCCATGAGAAGGATGCCACTAAGGTATCTTGTATCTTGTTGGCTACCATGATAGCAGAACTTCATAAATCCTATGAAGATTTCTACCCTTATGAGATGCACCTAGATCTGATGGAAAGATACCATCAGAGTGCTCGTCAGGAAAGGTATGAAATCATCACCTCCATGATAACAACAAAAATGAAGGATGGAGAGTCCATCACTGGCCACCTGCAGAAAGTCGAAAGATTCATGGACCGGTTACTTAAGCTGAATGTTAACTTTGATGAGGAGTTAGCAATAGACATTATTCTACACTCCTTACCCACTTGTTATGATCAGTTTTGTATGACTTATCATATAAACAAAGGGGAAGTCTTGCTTAGCAAACTTCAAGGACTTTTGAGGACTGCTGAAAGTAGTCTCAAAGGTAAGAATGTTGTTACCACTCCTACTGCAGCCCCTGTTTTGGAAATCGGGCAAGGTAAAGGGAAAAAGAGGAAGACCCCTTCGAAGGGTACCAAAGGAAAGTCTCTTGATGGCTCCTCTTCGAGTGGAACCAAAGGTGCTTTTGCCACTCCCTCTTCCAACACGAAGGATGCACAATGCTTCTACTGTCAGGAAAAGGGACACTGGAAGCGAAGCTGCCCTAAGTACTTGCAAGATGTTAAGGATGGGAAGGTAAAACCCACCCATACAGGTATTTACACTATATTGTCTAATAACTCACCACATACTAATTCTTGGGTCCTTGATACAGGGCGTGGAATCCATATTTGTTCTGATTTGCAAGGCCTAAAAAGAAGTGAGGATGTGAAGCACGAGAAGATAAACTTGATCACGGGGAATAGGAAAGCTTCACCTGTCACCAAGATTGGACTTTATTCTTTATTTCTTAGTAGTGGATTAATATTAAATTTGAATAAATAGTAACGCCCCGATTCTCAGATATTGATTTATATAGGATTTATCTTGATTTCAAGGTCTACTCGACGAGTTGGTTGTCCTACTCGTCGAGTAGCAGTGGGTTGGTCCACGCATTTTAGTGACCTAATCGCCGAGTCCATGAAGGGACTCGACAAGTAGGAGCTGGCAGATGAAACTCTAAATTCTGAGGTTTTGTACCCTATTTAAAGGATCATTGGCCTCCCCTAGCCTCCCCATTATGGCTCCTTGTCACTCTTAAACCCTAAATCTTGTGTGTGTGTGTGTGTTTCTTTGGTGTGTTAACGCCTGGAAGAAGGATCTTGGTGAGAGAACACTTGGGGAAACCAGTAAGTTGAAGCAAGAACTTGTGGGAATCAAAGATCCACTTCAATTGACACTCTCGTGAAGGTATTAGGCTGTTTCCTTGGCTCATTTCATCTTTAATCTCTTTTGCGTGGGTTTTAGGAAAGGCATCTTGTGTTTGAGCCAAGACCAGAAGTTGCAACTTCAGATCTGGACTCCCTTTGTCCTCTAGGTCCATAAAGTTATCAACTTTGACAAGTATGAGCCTTCCCTCAAGTGTTATACTTCATTGCAAGCTCAACTTTGTCATTTTAGGTCCTTAAAGCTTTGCATGCACGTAAAGTTTGCAACTTTACGTGATAAGCATGCCTGGGAAGGTTGGATCTACAATTTGGAGTCTTTGCATGGCTTGAAAAGCATCTGTATGGATGAAGGTCTGAAGGGACTCGACGAGTGGCATGGTCGACTCGGTGAGTCTGATGAAGATGGTCGTGGGCTCGACGAGTCGGATGAGTGACTCGGCGATTCCGATGAAGATTGCCTTGGACTCGACAAGTCATTTGGGGGATTCGGTGAGTTGGCAATTTAAGCAAGAAATCAGCGAGTAGTTGAGGGTACTCGACGAGTTGAGGTCAACATGGATTGTTGACCTTGACAGTTGACTTTGACTTTGACCAAGGGTTGACCCGTTGACTTCTTGGGGTATCTTGGGAATTTATGAACTTTGTGATGTGTCGGATATAGGTGGTGGAGTTTGTGGTGGTGATCCGGGAGTTGAGCTTTCTTGTTTCAGACGACAGTTGCAAGGTGAGTTCTCCTCACTATATCAGCAGGGTCTAAGGCACCAAGGCCGACCCTTTATGGATTTGTATCTGGATTATTGCATGATATATTATTGACTTACATCCTGGTATTTAGGATGGTGATATGCTTATGCTTAGTGACCTGGTTAGGTCAGTATCCTGGTATATAGGATGATGCTATGTTAGTGACCTGTTAGGTCGGTATCCTGGTTATAGGATTGTTGCTATGCTTTGTGACCTGTTGATCGGTTTGACTGCTATGTATGCTAGCATATGATATTTATGTGCACATGATTATTTGTTTGGGGGTTGGGTTGAGGCGGTCCTGCTTTGTGCTGAAGGCCAACATACACAGGGCGGTCTGAGCATACTACAGGCCCAAGAGGGATGTTAGTCAGACCGAAGGCCCGACGAGCAGTCCGGAAAGGCTGAAGACCCTATGAGGTGGTCCAGACGTGCCGAAGGCTAGGAGAGTAGTCCAAATAGACTGAAGGCCTGCGAGGCGGTCCAGTCAGGCTGAAGGCTCATTATGCATGATGTTCTTTATTTGTTGATATGATATGATTATGATTTGATGAGGATGATATTTTGGGGATAAATCACTAAGCTTTCAGGCTTATAGTTTCAGTTTAATGTTTCAGGTACTTTTGGTGATCATGGCAAGGCGAGGGCATGATCGTACCGCTTCTCCTGCTGTTATTATTTTTATGAACTGATACTGGGATACTCTGATATTTATTATTTTGAAAACAAACTATGTAATTTTAAATGGTTTCAAGTGTTTTGAAAATTTTTAAATTTGGCATGATTTTTATGGGTGTTACAAGTTGGTATCAGAGCCTTGGTTTGAGTGGATTGGAGGAACACTCATGTGACTCCAGTCTCAAATCAAGGGAAAGATTTTAAAATGACTTTTCAAATGGTTTTCAAAATATGTAGAGGAGGATGCAAGGTGTACGATCAGCCAGAGCCAGTAAGTAGACCCCAAAATACCATACAGTTATTTGACTATGTGATATGTTAGAAAAACATGCTACTACTAGGCTAGGGATCTTCAGGAATTACATGATGAAATTTTCTTGATTGAATGATGCCTGCTAGCCTAGGGTTTCCTTTATATGAGATTGACATCATTACTGTAGTTGCTTAGTGTATGCATCACAGTTGTACATAATTAAGATCTTATAGCCTGGGAATGTTTGGTTTGGCCTTACATTATGTTCTTTTTTGATTGGGAGCCTAGGGTAGAATTGGATATTTGAAAGTCTATAGGGTCTAGCGTTATGTATGGCCAACATACACTAGTGTTATAGGGTTGGTGGAAGTTTCATGGATGGGTGGGTCGTGAGAGGCTGTGAGGCCAGTTATGAGACAGTTTAGCATTCCTCTAGGAGTGAGGATTAAGCACATGTCAGTTTATGTATATAGTTAGGGGATTGTGATTGATGGGTTTTGGTCCTAAGAACATCCTATGTGCTTATACAGACCCTAATGCTTGGATCTAGGTTTCACTATTGTACATGCAAGTTATCCAAGGCTATAAACCCTAATTCTAGCATATGGAAATCAATATTAACATATAATTAGGTTTAAGATATTACCTTGATTGTTATGTAGTAATAACAATCCCAATTCCTCCTTGAATTGACTTTGGAAGACTTAGAGTCACAAGTGTCACTCCTCTAATGGCTCACAAACACCATAAGCAAGAGGATGAAGAGGAGAAAGGATGGAGGCTACCCAAAACGTGTTCTAACCCTAGAAGAGTGCTTCCCCACGTTTTTGAGCCTTAAGGGTTCTATATATAGTGAGGCTATTAGGGTTATCTAACAAGGAAACCCTAATTTGGTTGCTTAAGCCCTAAGCAACCCATAGATTCCTTTAATCAAGCCCTTGGACGATTTCCTTATGGGCTTCCCATAAGAATTTGTCCACCTCTTGATTTAAGACAATCCATGGCCCAAATTGCAATTATCTTTTAATTACAATTCCAGTCCCTTAAGTTTAATTAATCTCTTTTAGTCACAAAACTAATTACCAATTAATTATTGACTAATATTAATTAAACAATATGATTTCTCCTTTAATATATTATTCCCATAATATATTAATAAATCATATTTAATCCTTTCTCTCTATAATTCATCCTATCAAGTTGATTTGGTGAAGGCAACCCAAAAGGACCATGCACCATCGGGTCAAGTACATACCAAAATAGTTATGGACTTAGACACTAATCCAACAGTCTCCCACTTGGATAAGTCTAATAACTATTATGCGTATGACTTCAGATCCTGATCTGCAATCGTAGCTTTCCAAAGCCGCTGTCAACTCTGATCCTATCAGATACGCGTGTCCTTAGATAAGGGATCATATATTCCTCCATTCTAGATATCATATGAGATATGATTTTAAATCATTCTCTTTGTACTATATCTCGATTCCGATTTATGACGACTGACTAATTGAACAAATCAAATTAGCCCTAGCCCGGCCGAGCATTTACGTTTGTCATCACTAAATCATCGAGGGGCCCAAAGATATCGCTTTTATCCTACTTTGGATAAAAGGAACGGATAAACTTTGATACAATGCTTGCTTGCACTCACTCACCGAATCACACACAACAATATGTTTTATAACACCAAGTTACTAGTGCGTTTACATATTATCAATGTGCAACCGATTTGCAAGATACAACTCACACATCTCGGTTTCAAGAATATAAGATGTTATCGTCTCACCAATCACTCGTGATACAATTCATGGAGTGATCCAAGTGAGCGTGGGTTTAATCTAATGCTCAAATCATATTCATAAACACTCATGAACGTTGTAGCAAACATTTGCTTATGTCTAATACCTTATAGACAATCCACACACCAATTCATGACAGTCTTCATTCATATCTACTTCCAACATATGAACGACTGTGGCCTGTTTGAATAATTCGATTATTCTTAATAAACTCAATTATTCTGGAAGTCAAAACATGCAAAGTGAAACACAAGAATAATACTAATCCCATATGGCCTCAAACCTTTGAGTATAAATAAAACACCTTTTATTTATCACCATATCGATTACTCATTATTTGTCGTTTCGGGTAATCAACTTCTTACTCGAATTATTACACTTGTCCCATGCTCCTAGCATGCACACAATGTTTACCTATGGTTCTTCCTTTTTGTGAAATAGATCAAATTGAACACATTTCCAATCATTCTCATTTCACAACTTCCAAATCCATTTTTCATAAGTTAAAGAATATCAAATTCTTGCTACTTATAGAATATGCTAGATTCTAACATTCTATGCAACTATCCTTTCGTAATGTCACTGCACCAAAGTCACAAAGACTATTGCCAATGATATTACAAAGTCTTCTAACGGAGATTGTTACAATACAATTCCTTAGATATAATGTCTCTCACTCAAAGAACATTCCTTTGAACATCCTTTTGCATAAAAGTTTCTAATCTAGTCATAGATTTTTCAATATTCAATTCCCAATATGGACACGCTTCCATATTTTCCATATGACAACTCATTCTTAATAGAATCTTATCTATTCGTAATGATGTCGATATGGTCCATCCAATATGGAAACATTTCCATAATTTTCCATATGACAACTCATTCTTAATAGAATCTTTTCTATTCACAATAATGTCGATATGGTCCATTCAATACCATGCTTCCAATTACTCACAAGCAACCAATCCTCGTCGAACTTCGGATTGTCCTTTGATAGTTGTTTAATTATTTTAGTCAAAACCGATTCTAGTCCTTTTTCCCTCTAAATGCGCTATACATTTGGAAAATTTTAGAATGGTCAAATATTAAAGCATTTGCAATCGATCCTATACCCAAAGCGTATGGGACACGACGCATAAATGTTTTATTTGCTATGTTCTCAAAATTCGAATTGTGAAGAGGAATGCCGTAATCATAATCGAAATTTTAAGAACACACTATGTACCCTTGAGTAAATTTATTAACATTTCTCAACCTAATCCTTTAGATTTGAAATGAAGCATAATATTCTCTCCCTTAATTATAGCAAAACAACTTTATAAACCTTACGACTTTGCAAGGTATAACTCTTGTTTTCTATAATTAATATTGCCAACTTGCAATATGTGCCTTAATAATCATACAATCATAACATTTATGCTCCCACTATCATGATGATTATTATAAAACATAACACTTATGCTCCCACTAGCTTCGACATGTATTCATAAAAATCTTAACTTTCAGAAAAACAATGCTTATTGAATTTCTTAAGTTCATGTTTCTAATACTTAGTGCTTTGATAATCTTTTATCAAGGTTTCTTGAACTTATACACCTTTGCCTTCGATAGTTCATATGTGTGTCTAAACAATTGCCAAACCTCACAATTGAAATTATGGAAAGGGATACCGTAACCATAATCGAATTCGAGAATGCAATTTTACAATCACTATCTTCTTAAAATCTTTCTTAGTGAAAGCATTTCCTCACAATCATTTTCATGAAGGAGGAAATCTTATGACACTTAGATTTAAACGGTGTATTTTTTCCTATCCATGTGAATTTGTGAAAACCAAAGTTTACGACAAATTCAAACTCATATAGATCGAACTTTCTTAATCTCGATTTCTTGTCTTATGGTAGCACAGCTGCCCACCATGTCTTCCAAGTAGTTAAGCAGCTCACCTTTTCTTATCAATGTACTTTCCATTGATCAAGGTCCTTGCCTTTTATGCATTCAAATGAGAACTCATAGGACTCACATGCATAATTAACTTGATTGGATTGGCACATAAACAAAATAATGTCAACACGATAGGTTGTAAACCTCAACTCGTGTGCTAGTGATGATCGATAAGGTTTATTTGATTTGTTCTTGAAACTTTTCAAGACCATTAAGACTCCCACTGACTCCTTGACATATAAGATTCTCTTGTCAAAACATTTCTTGACAAATAAATATTCAAGAGTTAGTGTAGCTTTTATCAAAACTCTTCATAAATTGGTCCTAGTTGGTCTTTGTCTTATGCAAGACATCACAACTTTCCACATTTGATGAACGTTATAAACCTTCTTAATACTTTTCACTCATTGTCACAATCTTAACTTTAAGACTTGTTATTGGAACGAAGTATGATAGACTTCTTGATTTAACCATTTCTTCAATCCCTGATTCCTCTTCTTAAACATACAATTGTACTAAGACTCACTTAGAGGATAAATTGAGATATGGTTCTTAATCATTAAGACCTATCATAAAGCATAAAAGCTACTCTTCTTTCTTCTTAGAATGGAGAAACTTTTATCTTGCTGCCTACTTGATTCTTCTTATTCGTTCTACTAAAACCTTTTTAATCAATTCCGAATTGCACTTAATCTTGTAAGTATAATCATATTTACTAAACCTTTAGTGAATCATGTCGAATATCTTGTTACTCTTATGGTGAAATTGATCAACACGCAACTTTGTGTGCTCGATATCCTAGTCCTTCACTTGACACTTTGTCAATGAATTAGTCTAATTTCCAAATACAAAATTTCTCATTCATCGTGCAACCAAGTTGCATGATTCCAAGTTTCTGTCCAATTGAAACTTGGGCGATGAGAAACTCTTCGTATTTGGTAAATTCTCGACTTTCCATAAATAACATAATGAGAACCAAATCCATTATTGTTAATAATAGAAATATTTTAACATCAATTTTTCATACACGCCATTGCAAGGATAAATAAATAAAATTTAAAATCAAAATTTATTTTATTGCAGAAAAATTTGTCCTTACAATGCAATTCATTGAAAAACTATGCTAATACATCTTTCTTAGCAATCTAATTCTAACTCTAAGTAGTAGCTCAAGAATCTAATCTTCGGGAAATGCGATCGAAATCCATTCCTTCACGGTTAGATTTTGCTCACTTCTTCCCTTAAGCTTCCTTTCTTTTCTTCGATCCTGCAAAACATCAATTGCAATCTTATCACATTGTGTATTTGAATCTAGAATAGAAGCTCAAAAGAGTTGGTTAATAGATTTTACCTATATTAGATCCATACGTTTCGACTCTCCCATCTCTTAGATCTCTTAGGTAAATGGGGCAGCTTCGTCTCCAATGCCCTTTCTCTTGGCAATAAAAGCAAATTGACTCTTTTGGAACATGACATGGAACTACTTCAGACATTGCCTTTCTCTTATGATCAAACTTTTCGATCAAAGCATGTCTTTCGTTGCCATTGTCTATATCCATAGAGGTCTTGAAGGCAAATTCACCAATCAACTTTGCCTTTCTATTGCGCCAAACCATTGCTGATTCAGCAGCAATAAGCATATAGGTGAGATCTATAAGGGTCATGTCGCGGTTCATCATATAGTACTCTCTTACGAATTCACTATATGAGTTAGGAAGTGACTGAAGAACCCAATCAACAGCCATCTCCTCACAGACAACGGATCCCAACATTCTTAACCTATCAATGTGTGACTTCATCCCTAGGACGTGTGCACACACCGACTTTCCTTCTTTATGCTTACTTGCCAAAAGGGCTTGAGTGATTTTGAACTTTTCAAGCCTTTGAACTTGTGGGTTAGGGAGAACAATCGGAGGAGGTGGAGGAAGTGAAGTATGATCTCTTGTTCCTCGATCGAATCGTGGAATATCATCTTCATGTGGAATGCTTGTTCCACGGGATTTGAGAAGACCATAGTTGTCAAACTTTGACATCTACAAAACGGGAGAAAACGAATTCAAGTTAGTTGATTGATTGAGTCCTTTGTAAATCACCCAAATGAGATACTAAAGCTAGGACCCAACACAATATTCTACAACTCGGGAGAGGGATGCCGTAACCCTAATTGCAGAATATTTGAAGGTAAGTGAATGACGATTCACTAATTTCCACCACGAAAAATGAAAAGGAATTTAAGTTTTAAATCTATGAAAACTCCTAGATCCTTTGAGATTCATTGAACTTTCAATGGCATGTTTAAATCTCGATATGCCCCTCTTGTTTGTGACTGGGATGCCGAGGATCACAAAGCGGGTGTGAATAACCATGCAAACTTACATGGTTCCCTCACATGTTACAGTCACCTATTCGATGTGCCGGTAAACCACACACGCTCTACTGAACTATGACAAACATTGAGTCACCCTTTGCTACCTTTGCTTGGAACCATTTAGTGTGCCGGTTAACCACACACGCTCCACTAACGTCTTTGCAAGGGCACAAAGTGTAATTTCATGGAATTGCATCAATTCACTTTGCCTAAGTAACTAAGATTGGGAATTTTATGAAAACATTTAGTTACTTTAATAATTCATTATACTTATAATGGAAGGTTTCGTCCTATCCTACCCGTTCGGCTAACGACCCTCCACTAGTCAAGAGTGCGGTGGGTAAGAGTGGATACCCATTTAATCGCCATTTTATAAGCAATTTCCTTAAACACCCCTTATAGACCAGCTTCGTGAATGAGGCCTACTAACGGTAAGACTGACTTTTACTCATACATATATATAATGTTAGACTTTTAATGCTCTATATAGTATAGGGTGTATTTTATACTTTCAAAATACTAGGTGGTCTAATTTAACAATTATACTTTTAATTCAATTAAATTGTAAACCTAAACTTTTATGGATTTATTAAACCTCTTTTAATTATACACCTTAATTAATTAATAAAACCATAAGGGTGTGATTTGAACTTTTTCAAAACAATACTAGAGTTTTAGAACTTAACATTCCTAATTAAACTTTTAATCAACTTTTAAATTCCAAAAACTTGAGGGCAAGTTTTGAAACATTTCAAAACATTAGGGTTTAGAATTTAAATATACATCAAAATTAAACTATTAATCAAAATTTAAATTCCAAAACTTGAGGGCAAGTTTTGAAACCTTTTTCAAAACATTAGGGTTTTAACTATTTAAATTTCAAAACAACAAAACTATTGGGTTCAAATTTAAACTATAAAACCTAAAGGGGAAAATATGAGACATTTCATACCAACAAGGATCAAATAACAAATAATTCAAATTAACATTTAATCACATAATTATCCATATTTGATTTATTTAATGATTTCTTGCAAAACAATTTATCAATTTACTCAAAATAATTAATCAGTTATCTTATAAAGAAACAATTATCTTATTAATTGATAAATATCTTCAATTAGATCAAAAATATTGTCAAATATATCATATAATCGGATTAATATTGATCTAACATGATAAGGTAACCATCCATAAGCAAAAACAGCAAGAAATCGCGAAATACCCTCCATCTGACGAATTGACTCGTCGAGCCAGGCTTGGACTCGTCGAGTCTACATGGACTCGGCGAGTTCAGCCATGGACTCGGCGAGTCCAGCCTCCAGAATCCAAAAAATTGAATTTTCCAATTATACAATGCATCAATACAATTGAAACCAAGCTAGTCTCTGATACCACTGATGGGTTTTGGTCCTAAGAACATCCTATGTGCTCATACAAACCCTAATGCTTGGATCTAGGTTTCTCTATTGTACATGCAAGTTATCCAAGGCTATAAACCCTAATTCTAGCATATGGAAATCAATATTAACATATAATTAGGTTTAAGATATTACCTTGATTGTTATGTAGTAATAACAATCCCAATTCCTCCTTGAATTGAGTTTGGAAGACTTAGAGTCACAAGTGTCACTCCTCTAATGGCTCACAAACACCATAAGCAAGAGGATGAAGAGGAGAGAGGATGAAGGCTGCCCAAAACGTGTTCTAACCCAAGAAGAGTGCTTCCCCACGTTTTTGAGCCTTAAGGGTTCTATATATAGTGAGGCTATTAGGGTTATCTAACAAGGAAACCCTAATTTGGTTGCTTAAGCCTTAAGCAACCCATAGATTCCTTTAATCAATCCCTTGGACGATTTCCTTATGGGCTTCCCATAAGAATTCGTCCACCTCTTGATTTAAGACAATCCATGGCCCAAATTGCAATTATCTTATAATTACAATTCCAGTCCCTTAAGTTTAATTAATCTCTTTTAGTCACAAAACTAATTACCAATTAATTATTGACTAATATTAATTAAACAATATGATTTCTCCTTTAATATATTATTCCCATAATATATTAATAAATCATATTTAATCCTTTCTCTCCATAATTCATCCTATCAAGTTGCTTTAGTGAAGGCAACCCAAAAGGACCATGCACCATCGGGTCAAGTACATACCAAAATAGTTATGGACTTAGACACTAATCCAACAATGATGATACGTGAGACAAATATGGGTAGGTGTGGAAGGTAGTATGGGACCGTACTAATGAAAGCACATGACCCATACACGTAGCAAGGAAGTCACAACCCCTAGAGTTTAGTTAGATGTTGGTCTCCTGTTGTTATGCAGATTATATGACATCTTCTTGGTATATTTTCAGAATGGTGGTTACTCGATGCTTTGTGACTGGATCCGGGTCAGTATCAGGATCTGGATCAGGAGACGGAGGCCAGGAAGGGCCAACATCACCCGAGACTGTGGTGTAGATGGGTACAGACGAGTTGGATGCCAGGATTCAAGAGATCCTACATGATGAGGTAGCTGCTATGTTCCGGGCACATCTGCTGGAGATGTTTGGGTCGATTAAGACCGCCTTAGTTAAGCACTTTGATGAGCGCTATGTAGCCCTTACGGAGACGGCTGCTGCAACAGCTGCATCAGCTATATCCGCGGCAGGAAGAGGAGCCAGTAGGGGCTTCCAGTACCAGGACTTCGATAACACAAAGGCCCCGAAATTTGATGGCACCCAGGATCTTATTCGAGCCATGAGTTGGTTATCTGACGTGGAAGCCTGTTTCTTTACGTGTTCATGTCCTACTGACCGAAAGGTCAGATGCGCCCTGAACATGCTGAGACTTGGGGCCAAGGACTGGTGGAGGCTGACGACAGGGTCATACACTGATGAGCAGAGAGCAACTGTTACTTGGGAGTATTTCCGGGACATGTTACGCGCTCGTTACATCCCGCGGGTCAAGCGGGAACGTTTAGCACAAGAATTTTTAAGTTTGAGACTGGATGGAGACTCGGTGACAGAGATCACTCGTATGTTCACTGAGAGGGCGATGTTCTGCCTGGAGTTTGCTTCTGAGAAGGCCTAGATGGCACGTTATCTGAGCATGCTCAAGATTGACATTCGACAGTTTGTTGCCACACAACGATGTGATAGTCTATTAGAGTTACAAGAGGCCACTAGGCGGTTTGAGTTGGAGATTGAGCTGCAATTGAGGGAGCAGCGGTCGGCCCCGACACAATCGCAGCCGGCGCCGAAGAGGTCTAAGACCACTAATTCTAGGACCGAGAGACAACAGAGCCGCACTTGTGGAAAGTGCGGAAAGGGTCATACTGGGGTTGTCGAGCTAGTATTGGGTGCCACAGGTGTGGCAAGGAGGGGCATTATGCTGGGGACTATCGTCAGTCCGCCCCTGCCTCGGATAGGAGGATATGTTATCATTGTCATCAGGTTGGTCACGTGAAGACCAACTGTCCACGGCTCGTGGCCAAGCCGGCGTAGGCTCCAATGCCGACGGCATTGAGGATTACAGATGGGAGGCCAATTAGGGCGGAGCCTCCAAAGGCTCAGGGACGTTCCTTCCAGCTTATGGCCGAGGAGGCCAAGGCAGCACCGGATGTGGTTGCTGGTATGTTTCTATCCTTTATCTCATTTATTGTATCTGTTTTATGCTTATCTGTTGTACCTATGATTATGTATGTTTTTAGTGAACTCCTTGCCTGCGTTCGTTTTATTTGACTCGAGGGCGAGTCGATCATTCATATCTCAGATATTTAGTACGGAGTTCAGTGTACCGGTAGGCGAGCTAGAGTGTCCGTTGCGAGTCTCCATCGCCAACAAACACGGGGTTTCTGCTTCTTCGGTCTACCGAGGATGTGATTTGGAGATCTTCGGGGTATCCTTTCCGATAGACTTGATTCTTATTCCCATGAGGGAAGTGTGTGTGATTGTAGGGATCGACTGGCTTAGTAGATTTGGTGCCATGATAGATTGTGAGGGCCAGCGGGTGGTAGTTTGAACCCCAAGTGCGGGAGAACTGATTGTATATGGCGAGGGCACCAGAGTGGGATCAAGGTTTTGTTCAGCCGCTAGGGCCTGACAGTATATTCAGCACGAGTGTGTGGGTTTCCTAGTGTATGTGGTGGATACGCGGGTTAGGGATCATACTTCAGTTTCAGAGGTTCCAGTGGTTACAGAGTTTGCCGACGTGTTCCCGAAGGAGTTTCCAGGGATACCTCTGGAGAGTCACATCGAGTTCCGGATTGACCTGGTGCCAGGTGCGGCTCCCATCGCCAAGGCGTTGTACCGGTTGGTGCCACTCGATATGCAGGAGCTGTCTTCACAGCTGCAGGAATTGTTGGGCAAGTAGTTCATTCGACCAAATAGTTCTCCATGGGGAGCCCCGATCCTTTTCGTCAGGAAGAAGGACGGTTCGCACCGGATGTGCATTGAGTATATGGAGCTAAACAAGTTGACGGTGAAGAACCGTTATCCACTCCCTAGGATAGATGACCTCTTTGATCCGTTACAGGGTGCATCTTGGTTCTCCAAGATTGATTTGAGGTCGAGGTATCATCAGGTCCGGGTCAGATAGGAGGACGTGGAGAAGACGACATTTCAAACTCGTTATGGTCATTATGAGTTTGTGGTGATGCCATTTGGGCTCACCAACACGCCAACAGTATTTACGGACCTGACGAATCGGGTTTGCAGACCGATGCTTGATCGTTCGGTCATTGTGTTCATAGATGATATCTTGGTGTATTGCAAGACCCGAGAGCAGCACGAGGAGCATCTCAAGGAGTTGTTGGGAGTTCGAAGACGAGAATGGTTGTATGCCAAGTTCTCGAAGTGTGAGTTTTGGTTGTGAGAGGTCTAGTTCCTTGGACATCTCGTTAACCAGGATAGGATTTTGGTCGACCCGGCCAAAATCAAGGCAGTTATGCAGTGGGAGGTGCTGAGGTCTCCTTCAGATATTATGAGCTTCCTGGGATTAGCCGTGTACTACCGAAGATTTATTAGGGATTTGTCTAAGATTGCAGTACCCCTCACTCGTCTGACGAAGAAAGGGGTGGATTTTCGGTGGGGCCCTGAGCAGCAGAGGGCGTTTGAGACTCTCCGTCAGTGGTTGTGCGAGGCTCCAGTCTTGACACTCCCGGAGGGAGTGGAACATTTAATGGTGTTCTGTGATGCATCCATCATAGGTTTGGGGGCGGTCCTCATGCAGAGAGGACAGGTGATAGCCTACGCGTTGCTGCAGCTGAAGCCGCATGAGACGAGATATCCTACGCATGATTTAGAGCTGGGAGCGGTGGTGTTTGCTCTCAAGATATGGAGACATTACCTATATGGGGTCCGTTGTACCATATACACGGATCACAAGAGCTTGAGAAACGTCATGGATTAGCCAAACTTGAACATGAGGCAGCGCAGGTGGCTAGATGTAGTCAAGTACTATGATTGTGAGATCCTTTACCACCCCAGTAAAGAGAATGTAGTGGCGGATGCCTTGAGCTGCAAGTCAGCTGGGCCATCTACCCCAGCGATATGTATGAGGATAACAATGGATTCTCCGCTTGTAAGCATGATTAGAGATGCTCAGGTTGAGGGCTTGCGACCGGGGAATTGGGAGTTGGAGAGGATCAGGGGTGAGAACACCCAGTTTGTGTAGGATAGTCGAGGATTATTGACCCGATGCGGTAGGGTATGGGTTCCGATGTCTGGTGGGATCAGACAGACAGTTATGGAGGAGGCTCATAAGTCTCATTTCTTTATTCACCCGGGGGACACCAAGATGTATAGAGACCTGAGTTTGAGTTACTCGTGGCCATGTATGAAGCGAGAAATCACTTGGTATGTTGAGAGGTGCTTGACCTGTAGAATGGTCAAGGCCAAGCATCAGAGGCCGCATGGTATGCTGCAGCCTCTGGAGATTCCCATGCGGAAATAGGAGCATATCACGATGGATTTCATCACCAAACAGTTGAGGTCGGCGAAAGGGTTTGATGATATATGGGTCATCGTAGATCGATTGACCAAGAGTGTCCATTTCTTGGCCATACGGGAGAGTTCCTCGGCCGAGAAGTTGTCCGATGTGTATGTTCGCGAGATCATCGCTCGCCATGGGGTTCCAGTCTCCATTGTTTCCGACCGGGATGTTAGATTTACTTATCGTTTTTGGCAGAAGTTCCACGAGGAACTGGGCACGTGTTTGTACT
The DNA here is from genome assembly GCF_002870075.4 of Lactuca sativa. Taxonomy (NCBI): domain Eukaryota; kingdom Viridiplantae; phylum Streptophyta; class Magnoliopsida; order Asterales; family Asteraceae; genus Lactuca; species Lactuca sativa. The sequence continues at coordinate 127,012,138 of NC_056627.2, read as the reverse complement.
TTAGCACAACATTTCATCCGCAGACTGACGGTCAGAGTGAGCGAACAATTCAGACCCTCGAGGATATGTTGAGGGCGTGTGTCATTGACTTCCTACCTACCCCTTGCAGAGTTCGCCTACAATAACATCTATCATTCCAGCATTGGCGCCCTGCCTTTTGAGCTATTGTATGGACGGATATGTTACACCTTGGTTTGTTTGGGTGAAGTCAGACACCAGGTGATGGTACGGACGAAGGTAGTTCTGTAGACTACCGAGAAGATATAGCAGATTAGGCAGCGATTGCAGATCACTAAGAGTCGGTAGAAGAGTTACGTCGATAGACTTCGATCCGAGTTAGAGTTTCAGGTGAGTGGTATGGTACTCCTGAAGGTCTCACCCTGGAAGGGTGTGATCCACTTCAGGAAGAGGGGGAAATTGGGTCCCCATTACATTGGGCCGTTCAGGATTATTTCTAGGGTTGACATGGTTACATATATGCTAGAGCTACCGGAGGAGCTTAGCCGGATTCACAGCACTTTGCATGTTTCGCAGTTGTGAAAGTGCATTATGGATCAGGAGGCAGTTGTGTCGTTGGATGATATTCAGGTCGATGAGCGCCTGAATTGCGTGGAGAGGCCGGTGGCCATTCTGGAAAGGAAGAAGAAAAATCTTCAGGAACAAGGAGATACCTTTGGTGAAGGTGCAGTGGGAGCATCAGAGGGAATCCGAGTGGACGTGTGAGCCAGGGGAAGAGATGCAGGAGCACTACCCGACGTTGTTCAACTCAGCAGACTTTAAGGACGATGTCTAGATCAAGTAGGGGATAATTGTAACACCCCGATTCTCAGGTATTGATATATATAGGAATTTTCCTGATTTCAAGGTCTACTTGACGAGTTGGTTGTCCTACTTGTCGTGTAGCAGCAGGTTGGTCCACGTATTTTGGTGACCTACTCACCTAGTCCAAGAAGGGATTCGACGAGTAGGAGCTGGCAGATGAAACTCTAAATTCTGGGGTTTTGCACCCTATTTAAAGGATCATTGGCCTCCCCCAACCTCCCCTTTACAACTCTTTATCACTCTTAAACTCTAAATCGTGTGTGTGTGTTTCTTTGGTGTGTTAAAGCTTGGAAGAGGGATCTTGGTGAGGAAACACTTGGGGAAACAAGTAAGTTAAAGCAATAAATCATGGGAATCAAAGATCTACTTCAGTTGACACTCTTTTAAAGGTATTAGGCTGTTTCTTAATCTCATTTCATCTTTAATCTCTTTTGGGTGGGTTTTAGGAAAGGCATTTTATGTTTGAGCCAAGATCTGAAGTTGCAACTTCAGATCTGGACTCCCTTTGGCCTCTAGATCCATAAAGTTATCAGCTTTGACAAGTATGAGTCTTCCCTTAAGTGTTAGACTTCATTGCAAGCTTAGTTTTGTCATTTTAGGTCCTTAAAGCTTTGCATTCACGTAGAGTTTGCAACTTTACGTGATAAGCATGCCTGGGAAGGTTGGATCTGCAATTTGGAGTCTTTGCATGGCTTGAAAAGCATCTGTATGGATGAAGGTCTGAAGGGACTCGATGAGTGGCATGGTCGACTCGGTGAGTCCAATGAAGATGGTCGTGGGCTCGACGAGTCAGATGAGTGACTCGGCGATTCCGGTAAAGATTGCCTTGGACTCTACAAGTCATTTGGGGGACTCGGTGAGTTGGCAATTTAAGCAAGAAATCGGCGAGTAGTTGAGGGTACTCGACTAGTTAAGGTCAACATGGACTATTAACCTTGACAGTTGACTTTGACTTTGACCAAGGGTTGACCCGTTGACTTCTCGGGGTATCTTGGGAATTTATGAACTTTTTGATGTGTCGGATATAGGTGGTGGAGTTTGTGGTGGTGATCCGGGAGTTGAGCTTTCTAGTTTCAGATGATAGTTGCAAGGTGAATTCTCCTCACTATATCAGCAGGGTCTAAGGCACCAAGGCCGGCCCTTTATGGATTTGTACCCAGATTATTGCATGATATGTTTATTGACTTACATCCTGGTAGTTAGGATGGTTATATGCTTATGCTTAGTGACCTGTTTAGTTCGGTATCCTGGTATATAAGATGATGCTATGTTAGTGACCTGTTAGGCTGGTATCCTGGTTATAGGATTGTTGCTATGTTTTGTGATCTGTTGATCAGTTTGACTGCTATGTGTGCTAGCGTAAGATATTTATGTGCACATGATTATTTGTTTAGGGGTTGGGTTGAGGCGGTCCTGCTTTGTGCTGAAGGCCAACATACCCAGGGCGGTCCAGACAGATTATAGGTCCAGGAGGGATGTTAGTCATACTGAAGGCCCGTCGAGCGGTCAGGATAGGTTGAAGGCCCTATGAGGCGGTCCGGATGTGTCGAACGCTTGGAGAGCGGTCCTGATAGACTGAAGGTCTGCGAGGCTGTCCAGTCAGGCTGAAGTCTCATTATGCATGCTGTTCTTTATTTGTTGATATGATATGATTATGATTTTATGAGTATGATATTTTGGGGGTAGCTCACTAAGCTTTTGGGCTTACAGTTTCAGTTTAATGTTTTAGGTACTTCTAGTGATCGTGGCAAGGCGAAGGCATGATCATACCGCTCCTCCTGCTGTTATGATTTTTATGAATTGATACTGGGATACTTTGATATTTAGTATTTTGAAAACAATCTATGTAATGTTAAATGGTTTCAAGTGTTTTGAAAAATTTTAAATTTGGCATGATTTTTATGGGTGTTACATAAATGTTGTTACTCGTTTGAAATGGTGAGAAATATTATTTCCTTTCATGATTTGTACAAACAAGGATTTACTTTTTCATTTGATAATGAATGTGGTGGTGTTAATGCTTTTTATAATGGTGTTTTTTAGTTTAAAGCATTACCTTGTGATGGTGTATATGAAACTATGTCGGTTGTAGACAACTTAGGAAATAATGTATTGCATATTGATTCTTCCGCTAGTTTGGATAACGCATCCCTTTGGCATTGTCGTCTTGGACATGTCAACAAGAAGCGCATATGCCAACTCCAAAAGGGTAGTGTCTTGGAGTCATTTGACTTAAAGTCAGATGATAGTTGCGAATCTTGTGTACTTGGAAAAATAACTAAGTCACCCTTCACTGGTACTTGTGCTAGGGGTGACGGTTTGTTGGATCTCATACATACCGATGTGTGTGGGTCCTTCAGAACCGCCACAAGGGATGCTAACCGCTTCTTTATGACTTTTACCGATGATTATAGTAGATATGGCTATGTCTACTTAATCAAGCATAATTCAGAAAATTTTGAGAAATTCAAAGAGTTTAAACAAGAAGTGGAAAATCAGCTGGGCAGGAAGATAAAGATGCTCCGATCCAATCGAGGTGGTGAGTATCTTAGTATCGAGTTCCTTGACTATCTTAAGGAATGTGGAATTGTTTCACAATTGACACCTCTAGGACACCACAACTGAATGGTGTGATTGAGTGGCGCAATCGAACTTTGTTAGACATGGTTCGTTCCATGATGAGTCGAGCTTCGTTACCAATCTCATTCTGGGGGTATGCCTTAGAGACTGCCGCCCATATCCTTAATCTAGTCCCTACCAAAAAGGTTGCCAAAACACCTCACGAGATGTGGACTGGGAAAGTTCCCACTTTAGAACACATCAAAGTTTGGGGTTGCGAGACTTTCATAAGGCGCGAAACTCACAACAAGCTCGAACCTCGAAGTGAGCGATGTATTTTCATCGGCTACCCATAGAAATCTTTTGGTTATCTCTTCTACAAACCAAGCAATAATGTCGTCTTCGTTGCAATGAGAGGAGTGTTTCGAAAGAGAGAATTCATAAGCCAAGAAAACAGTGGGAGGCAAATTGACCTTGAAGAGCTTCAAGAGTCAAGCGGTGAAGGAACCACAAACACAAGCAATCAACTTGAGGAGGAAACTCCTGTTGAGCCGATAGATGAGGCTGTACCTCTGAGGCGTTCCATAGGAGTTAGGAGCACACCTGAGTTTTATTATGGTTTCCATATTACTACAAAAGGTGATGCATTTATCAGTGATAGTACACTGGTAAATTTGGATGAACCTAACAACTTCAAGGAAGCCATGGCAAGCCCTGAGTCAGCCAAATAGAAAGATGCTATGAACAACAAGATTTAGTCCATGTGTGATAATCAAGTTTGGAACTTGGTTGTCAATGTACCAGTTCGTAAGACAGTCGGGTGCAAATGGATCTTCAAGAAGAAGTCCGCCATGGATGGGAAGGTACACACTTACAAGGCATGATTGGTTGTGAAGGGCTTTACTCAAACTCTAGGAGTTGAATATGATGGGACCTTCTCACCAGTAGCAAAGATTAAGTCTATTAGAGTTATGCTAGATATAGTTGCATTTGATGATTATGAAATATGGCAAATGGATATCAAAACCACTTTCCTTAATAGAAAGTTGGCTGAGGATGTTTACATGATTCAGCCAGAGGGTTTTGTTGATGCAAAGTACCCTAATAGAGTGTGTAGACTTGAGAAATCCATCTATAGATTAAATCAAACATCTCGCAGATGGAATCTTTGTTTCGATGAGAAAGTCAGAGAGTTTTGATTTTCCAGGAGCGAGGATGAGTCCTGTGTATATATCAAGGCTAGTAGGAGTATAGTTAGCTTTTTGGTATTGTATCTAGATGACATACTACTCATAGGAAATTAGATCCTAATCTTGCAGGAGGTTAAATCATGGCTTAGGAAGTGTTTCGCTGTGAAGGACCTTCGAGAAGCTGCCTATATCTTAGGGATAAGGATATTGAGAGACAGGAGTAAGAGACTAATTGGACTTAGTCAAAGTACCTACTTGGATAAGGTGTTGAATAGGTTCAGCATGCAGTATTCCAAGAAAGGTGACTTACCGATCCAAAGTAACGCCAAAGTGAGTAAGACTCAAAGCCCGAGTACAGAGGATGAGATAACTGAGATGAGTCGAGTACCATATGCTTCCGTTGTAGGCTCGATCATGTATGTTATGACTTGTACTCACCCTGATGTGGCTTTTGCTTTGAGCATGGTTAGTAGATATCTAGGGAACCCTAACAAAACTCACTGGACTGCAGTGAAGAACATTCTCAAGTACCTGCAGAGGACTAAGGATTGGGTCCTTACCTTTAGTGGGAGTGATAACTTGAGAGTAGTGGGGTATAGTGACGCTAGCTTTTAGACTGATAAGGATAATTTTTGCTTTTAGTCGGGCTAGGTCTTTACCCTAAATGGAGGAGAAATTACTTGGAAAAGTTCCAAGAAGGAGACAGTAGCTGATTCAACGTACGAATCAGAGTACATAGCAGCAAGCGAGGCAGCAAAGGAGGCAATATGGCTGAAGAACTTCAATGGAGACCTTGGAGTTGTACCAGCTATAAAGGAGCCTATGGAGATTTTATGTGATAACGAGAGTGCAGTTGCCTTAGCCAAGGAACCAAGGGATCACGACAGATCTAGGCTCATCAACAGAAAATATCACTTCATTAGACGTCGAATAGAGGGACTCCTCGTGGAAAAGAGGGTATCATCGGATGAGAACCCAACAGATCACCTCACGAAGGGACTGTGTATGGTTAAGCATTTACAACATGCAAGACACATTGGGCTGAAGGATGATATTAGTTTTAGTAATTAGATATCTTTCGAAACTTGTACTAGTATGGTATTGTCTTGTTTCAATCATTTACTATTGTTTCATGTTGCATGTTTTGACTTCCAGAATAATTATGTTATGGTATATCATATTATTCAAACCATCCACAGTCTATCATACTTTGGAAGTAGTTATTGAAAAAAGACTATCATGAATTGGGTTTGTAGATTTGTCTGAATTATATTAGACAACAATTGTTGCTGCAACATTCATGAGTGCTCATAAGTTCTGAGTATTAGATTCAACCCATGCTCACTTGTATCACTTCATGGAATTTATCTCGAGTGATCATGAGACGATAATATCATATAAGTCGTCAAACCAAGAGATATGAGTTGTTGACTATGAGTTAGTTATACATTGATAGTACGAAAACGCATCAGTAACTTGATGTTATAAAAGGTGTTGTTGTGTACAATTTGATGATTAGTTAGTACAAGCATATGAGTCGAAGTTTATCTATTCCTTTTAGTCCTTGGAGGATTAAAACCGATATCTTGGGTCCCTCGATGATTTTGTTTTGACTTATGTGCCGGGCCCAGTCAGAACTGAATTGATGTGTTTGATTAAGTTCTATATCAAACAAATCAGAAATTAGGAAACAAAATGCTGGACTAAGTACGACGTTGTTCCATGTATTTGTCCGGCTGATATCTTGAATAGAGGATTATATGATCACTTATCTAAAATGGCACAACTTAGTTCCGCGAGACTTTGAAAGAGCTACGATTGCGGGTCGGATCTTGACGTCATACTTGAAGCTATAGTTATTAGACTTATCCAAGTGGGAGACTCTTGTATAAGGTGTCTAAATCCATAACTAAATTTGGTATGTACTTGACCTGATTTAGCATGGTCCATTTGGGTTGCATGGCATCGAAGCATTTGGATAGACTTTTGTGAGAAGAGGATGTTTAAGGTTTATTAATATATTATAAGTTATAATATATTAATATGCATTATTTAATTATTATTGATCAATAATTAGTTTTGGAATTAATTTGTGATCAAAAGAGACTAATTAAATAAATGGGGATTGATTTGGTAAATCATTCATTCTTATGTAGTGGGCTTATGATCCATAGTTCTTCATGTTGGGCTAAACCCATGTGGTTACCCATGGATACTCCATGGTGGTTAAAACCCATGGATCATGAGGAATATGGAAATGCATGATTTACATGGTGTAACCCTAATATGCACACTACATAAAGAAGCCTCATCCTTGTAAAATCGGCACTTAAGAGATAATAGTGAGGGCTAGCCGATTTTGGTGCATAATAATCTTCTCTCAAGTTATTCCAATTGTTGGTGGTGTTGTGTAAAGCATTTGAGGCATCATATTTGGGGTGCTGGGTTCACTAGTTTTATATTACATATACCCCAATCACATGCTAATTAGGATGAAACCTTGGAAAAAAGAAAGTTTGCATGTATAATAGAGAAAACATAGATCCAAGGTTTCTAGGGATGCATGCACACCATAAGAGTATTAGAATGCTCAAAACTCATCACAAAGGACCAAGTTACCCCTAACAATCCACCTCGTGAAGAGCCATATGATAAGCTACATGAGATGAGGAAATATCTAATGACCAAGCTATTAACAATGAGAATGTTTATTGGAAAAAAATAGAAGCTGCCTGTATTAGGTATGAGATTTGTGATCCTAAACAACTGAAACACATGATGTGTAACTTTGCTGTTGCAAATGATTATCAGTTATGCTACAAGAAAAATAATAGCAGGAGACTTTTAGTGAAATGTTGTTCTGGTGCTTACAAGTTTAGAATGTAGGCTTCTTGGGTGAGTGAGGAAAAATATTTCCAAATTAAGAGTCTCATAAATGAGCATAACTGTGCAAGAAACATCAAATTAGGTTAAATTGTGAACTATGCTTGGATATGTAGCCATTACACCACCCAATTCGTACTAAAACAAAAAGTTAGTGTGAGGCTCCTTAGCGATGAGGTTAAAGAGAAATTTGGGATGGATGTAAGTCTGGGACAGTGTAGAAGAGCAAAGAAGTATGCAGTTGAATTGATTGAGGGAATACTAGTGGAGCACTATGCAAATCTATGTTAATATGGGGAGGAGATAAGAAGATCAAATCCTAGACCAATAGTCAAAATCGATGTCAATGTTATTCCAGATGGTGAGACTTATTTTAGCAAGTTTTACATTTGTTTTGATGGCCTAAAGCAAGGGTGGAGAGGGAGCTGCAGAAGAGTAATAAATTTGGATGGTTGCTTCTTAAAGGGTTTATGTTCAGGAGAGCTAATGTGTTGTAGGAAGGGATGCTAATAGTCACATATTACGAATTGCATGGGCAATTGTATGTGTAGAAAACAAAGCAAATTGGAAATGGTTCTTGGAAAATCTAAAAGATGACCTTCATCTAGATAATGGTTTTGGTATAACATTGATGTCAGATCAGTATAAGGTATGTCCTATACTTTCAACTTTTATATATTTTACATTTAGGTTACATTATGTTTAACATATCACCATTTTTTGATAGGGGTTGTTAAAATTTCTCAAAGAAGTGCTTCCTACAACTGAACATAGGCTGTGTGCAAGGCATATTCTTGCCAACTTTAGGAAAAGATTCGGTGGTGTACACTATGAGATCATGTTTCGGAAGGCAACCAAATCATCCACTGAGCCTTTATTGAATGCTGACATGAAGGAGATTTAGGTGCTTAACTGTCACACCCCCGAATCGTGAAAACAAACGACGGAAACGTTCGGGGGTGGATAACATCATGCGTAGTATCACAACAATTGCATCATAGTAATCAAAGTAAACACAACCATTAAATTATAATATGAATATTTTCATCTATTTGAAACATAGTGTGTATACATCATAATGAGACAAAAGTAAAAGACAAGACTCCAAAATGCTCCGTCTTCTCCAAAAGCTGGCAAGGTACCTATCTATTGCTGTCCTGAGAATACAAGCGGTTTTGAAAACGTATCAGCATAAAGCTGGAGAGTTCATAAGCATGTTTTTGTAATGAAAACTAGTCACTGAATTTGTAAAAATGATTAATTTTCATTATATGTAAAGTATCGTTTGTATCAAAACCCTGGCTACCGCCAGTATGAAAAATGTATTTCATTTGAAAACCCTGGCTACCACCAGTATGTAAAATGTATTCCGTTTGAAAACCCTGGCTACCACCAGTATGTAAAGTATGTTCTGTTTGTCTGAGAAAATCCCTTATTTTCCCTGGTATACGTGTGTTCGTTGCTTTAATAGTTCCGAAAATGGAAGGCATAAGTGTCACACTTATGTTATTAAAGCCATTGTTTATGAGAGGTATATTATTACGTAAAAGAGTCGTATGATTGGTGAGTTTTATGACCATACTTAAACTTGATACGACAAGAAATGGACGTTGATATCCTTTATGACATTTGTCACCCGTAAACTTTCCGGTCCGAATGTAGCTAGCAGCCAGGTGCGGGATAGTCAGTCCCGTATAGATCTATACACAAAAGCCAAGCTTTCCCTCCAGGAAATTCTTGTTCATAAGGATAGTCCTCCACTTAGGTTATGTTGTAAGTGCCCAAGGACGTTTATCACAATTAAGTCAACGAATTTACGAGTAATAATATATAAGTGTTATGTCCTTTCGTATGAAAATCTGATGTATCTTTTTTAGAGTAAAAAAATAAATATACTTAAATAATTATTAACTGTTGTACCCTTGTAGTAATATGGGTTATAAACTAAATCTGTCATAGTTTATGTATTCAACCATCTATGTAGTTCATATCTGAGAAATCGGTAATGAAATACCCCAAATGATATGGGCATATTTAGCCTTATATTTAATAAAGATTTTTCTTATTTATTAACTAATTACTTGCACATTGTGGACAAAAGGTACTTAATAGCGTTCGAATTATATTTTCAGTCCAAAAGATATGCTCTAAAGCAAAAGGGAGCAGGAGAAGCAGTTGGAAGTTCGAGAGTTGAAACAAAGAAGAAAAATGCCAAAAAACAAGAAGGACTCGGCGAGTCAACTCCTGACTCGACTAGTAGGATCAAAGATTCACGAAGCTGTAGAAGTCCTTGTCAAACACGGATTTTTAATGAGGGACTCGACGATTTGGGATCTTGACTCGACGAGTCACCTCTGTTTCCAGAAAAATATAAATAGGGACTTTGGGATCGAGAGGAGGACTTCTCTGGAACCCTAGGAGGCTAAAACTGCAATTCAAGGTGCTGCTAGATCGGGAGAAGTTGAGGAATCAACCCTAAGTCCAATATCGAAGAGAATTAAGGAAAATTTAGTTTATTCTTATTAAACCTTTTGCTGGAATCATGTTGGAACTATCTAAATTCGTTTTTGCATATGTTTTTACTGTAATCATGAGCTAAAAACTCATAACTTCTGTTTAGGGTAGATGAATTTGTAAACATGGTTTGATTTTATGGGTAGGGTTAATTTTAATTGGTGATATTGTTTTGTTAAGCTTGTTAAAGAACCTCATATGTTAATAACAACTATTCTTTGTTAATAAACTAGAAATTAAGTTGTATGAACATCTCTTAGTTATTAATTTCATATGATTTATGTGAGCACATGTTGTATGTCTAGGAATAACGAATGTGAAACTAGAATTAACTAGAAGATAGGTAAGTTAATGTGTGAGCTTGTATGATACATCATTAACAAGAAGTTAATTGAGTCACCAATTTGATTAGCTAATTACAAGTCTTACTTAAACCAAACCAATAAACTAGGAAATTCATTAATTTAGACAATTGGCCATTGCTTGAATTAATCTGTTTGCTAAGGGTTAGTTATAGCGAATGTGAAGCTAATCACTTTAATCAGTAACCAATGAAGAATTAATCCGATACATTTACCATAAAATCATCAATGGGAACAAATGATTTGAACCTAAACATAAGTCCTTTTACTATTGAATTTAGTGGTATTTACTTGTTTTAGTTGTTAGTTAGTTAAAATTGCATGTTAGTTAGTTTATTTAAGTTTCTAGTCTTGTAAAACTAGAGAAAACCCCTTCTTTTTATTATTTGCTTTTTAGATAATTCTGGTAATTAATTTAATTTTCCGTTCCCTGAGTTCGATACCCTACTTATTTAGCTACACCACAATCGATAGGTGCATTGCCTTTGTGTGTCAATTTTATATTTAAAAAGTAGGATTAAAACTAGTTGGTTTTACACACATCAAGATTTTGGCGCCGTTGCCGGGGACCGGTTCAAAAATTAATACTAATTTCTAGTTTTATCGATCCTTTGTGTGAGAATTATCTTGCACAAAGTTATTTTTTTAGTAAATTAGTCATTAGTTTAAGTTTTAATAGTTTTCTGTTTTTAGGATTTTTATAAAATGTTTTTCCTGTTTAAGCCGTGAACTCGCCAAGTGCATTCGACCCTACTCGGCGAGTCCATAGCTGATTTCTAGTTTCGTTTTTTATATTTTATTTTTGTTCTTTTTACGTGTTTTTCTTGTTTTGGTTGCAGGTGTTACATGACCAGAGGATCCAACACACCCTTGGTTCTTCCATTTGAAGACCCGGAATCCGCATTAAGGAAAAGCAAGGACAAAGTAATTGAAGACAATTACCCGCCAACGAAATCACCGTTTAGGGATCTAAAATCAGTCTTTGGGAAGAAAAAGAACAAGAAAGCAGGTGAGTCCAGCAGCCAAAAGAGCAAAGGAAGCAACTTTGGAAATCTTGGAGACAATACATTCCATATAGAAACCGAATTAGAGAAGGAGCACGAATCCGAATATGAAGAAGGAACCAATCTAGAAGGAGAATTCGAGAACACCATGGCGAACATCGAAGAAGTTCCCATGGGAGAATGGAAGAAGAGGATACATGACAATAACGGACCGGGACTAGTACAACCCATCATTCCCGCGATCTCCACTTTCGAACTAAAGGGCCACATACTTGCTCAATTTAAAGAAAACCCCTTCTACGGGAAATATCACGAAGGTGCTTACAAACATTTGGAAGGAGTCAACGATGTAGCCGATTACTTCAATACACCAAATGTGCCTCACAAAACCGTCTTGCTTCGTACGCTACCAGTCACGTTTAAGGGAGTTGCAAAAGATTGGCTCAAATCACTCCCTCCCGGGTCCATCACTACATGGGCTAAGATGAAAGAAGAATTTATTGATCAATTTTGCCCCCCTTCGAAAATAGCCAAATTGAAGAAAGCCATAGCCAACTTTGAACAACAAGTTGGAGAGTCACTATACGATGCTTGGGAGAGATACAAAGGTTTACTAAGGAACTGCCCACATCATGATCTTAATAGCCAACAAGAAGTCTCCATTTTCTATGATGGAGTGAACGTGACAACAAGGAAACTCCTTGATTCGCAAGGACCTCTCACAAAGAAACCACCCCGTGTGATTAAAGAACTAATTGTAGAATTCTCTAAACATTCTAGAGAATATCATAACCCAATAAATGAATTAAGTAAAGGGGTGGTGAACTCAGTCAATGACAACATGGAGGCAATGATGGTTAAACTAGAGAATTTAGATCGAAGAATGAATAAGATGGATCAATCCATCCATGTCATTAGGGTCGGTTATGAGAATTGTAAAGGGTCTCATCTCACTAAAGATTGTGATCTTGACGAGAACGGGAACCGGAAAGCACAAGTGTGCTATTCAAGTGGTGATAGGTACGATGAAAATTGGCGAAAACCCAAGAAGGATTGGTTCCTGTATGATGAGTACAAAAAGGCAAAGGAGGAAAAATATAAGCAAAAAGATAGGGGATTCTATCAAAAAGAGGAACCGCTGCTAGAGAAGAAAGCTAACTTGGACAATATGCTTACAAGATTTGTAGCCGCGTCCGAGAAAAGGCATAATGATACAGATGTTGAAATGAAAGAGAAACGGAATATGCATTGAGAACATCAAGCTATGATGAAGGATCAGAAAAATATGCTTAGGAATATACAAGCATCTATTCATAACATTGAAAAACAGCTAGGTCAGCTTGCGCAAAGAATCAACCAAAGAGCACCCGGTGAACTTCCTAGCAATACCGAGCAAAATCCAAAAATGGCGCATGTTAATGTAATTACAACAGATTCTGAGCCAATTTTCACCCCTCTGACTTCTATCCAGAAGAATCCCAACTAGGTGCGAACATAAGAAGTGATTAGAAAGAATTCGAGTAAACCAGACTCGACTCGACGAGTCGCCTAAACGGACTCGACGAGTCGAAGACCTGATAACGAAAATTGCTCTTTTCTGAAGCCTTACCAGCCCTCTTTTCCATTTCCAATCCGAGCCATACCTGATGAACAGATTCAAGAATATCGGTGGTTTATTGAGCACATAAAGGCACTCCAAGTAAATATTCCGTTTGTTGAAACAATATTGCAAACACCAATATAAGCTCATTTACTAAAAAACCTATTTACCACTAGACGAAATATAGAAGAAGTTGCTGAATTAGTGCTGAATGAACTGCCATTAAAGAGGGGCGATCCGAGAAGCATTATCGTACCTTGTCAATTCGGGAACATAATGACCACATGAGTATTAATGGATTCGGGGGCAAGTATTAATATTATGCCATATTCCTTCTTCCAAAATCTAAATCTTCCGATCCCAAAGCCTATTCAAATGAAGATTCATCTAGATGAAAAAACGATAATACATCCAATTGGAGTATGTGAAGATCTCCTTATCAAAATTGATAAGTTAGTATTTCCGGTTGACTTCGTAATATTAAATATGGAGGAGGACTTTAAAGTACCAATCATTCTTGGGCGACCATTCTTGAATACCGCTTGTGCCTTGGTAGATATGCGCGACTCTACACTAACATTAAGGGTGGGAGATGATTCAGTAATTTTTGAAGCTGAGAAAAAGGAGAAGCACAAAGAGGCAAAAGAAGATAACGTCCCATCAATAATTTTGGATGATGAATTGTTGGAGAGAGAGCTTGCTTACTTGCAAGAGATCAATCCAAGCCAATTCTTATCGTCCTTGGATGAGAATTCTGATGCCAACGGAGATCTGGAGGAAATAGAAAGGCTGATCAAGGAAGCTGACCACAAACAAAGCTTCAAAAGTGTTGAAAATCCTCTGACTCGCTGAGTCGTACCTGTTGACTCGACGATTCCTTACGAAGAATCTCAATCAGATGGAAATTTTAATCTAGAAGCCATTAATACTCTTTGTGAACCAGATGTGCAAGTTTTGAATGATTACTTGAAGAATCTTCTTAAGGAAAACGAGGCTGTTATAGATCACATAAACTTTGAGGATGCACATTTGGCTTTTCTTGAAATAATTGTGGAGAATGATATGGCTGTCCAAGAGGAGGATAGAGGAAGTCTAGGAGATAAAGGGGATCCTAAAACTTTGAATGGTGAAGATTATAACCCTCCTATTGGAACACATATGCTAGATCAAGAAGGGATGTCAATCAAAAACAAAAGAACCAAGCCTCGTGCTAGTGTCTCTACTACGTTTGATGTTTTAACCTTCAAAACACTGTATTCAATCAAGAAAGATGAAGAAGGAAGGTAACCGAGGGAGCATGAAAAGGATGTAGTGGAAAAAAATAAGCATGATAAACGGAAAAAGCGTAAGGATGAAGAAATCACTACAAGGAGGAGAATGGAAGAATTAAAGAGAGCATACAAGAAAAATATCCATTTGTACAAGACGAAATATAAAGTCAAAAAATTAAAGAAGGAGATTCCGATGGAGGAAGCAGCTGAGACATAAGGCGGGGTGGAGTCTAGCTAATGACCCCTTAAAAAGAAGCGCTTAACGGGAGGCAACCCGTCAACAGAGTTTGCTTTTCTTTTCTTTTTCGTTTCTAGTTTTCATTTTGTGTGGACTACTTAGGATTTTATTTATATTTCAATCTTCATTTTCATCCATAAATGATTGTTTGAGGGTAATTAAAGGCCTAAGTGTGGGGTGTGGTGTTATTTTTAAAGAATGATTTTTTTTTGAATTTTTTTTTCAACATATTAATAGACTCGGCGAGTCTATACACTGACTTGACGAGTCCTTATGCTGATATAAATTAAATTCGCGACCTAACTCGGTGAGTCCATATATGGACTTGACTTGTCGGTTTAATTTACTAAAAAAAATAATTTTTACATCTCTGTAAAATTAGGGTTTTTAACCTAATTGAAAACCATTTTCACTTCATAAGGCCGACACTCCTATACTCGACGTGCCAAGATTTTCTCAAGCAACCCATTCCATTTTCTTTGATTTCTTCCACTTCCTTCTGAAAAGGTAACAATTTTTGGTTATTATCTTCTTAAAGCTTTGATTTTTGCAGACTAATTGTTCCATTTTATTGCAACCCGTTTTCTTTGACTTGATTAGGGTTTTAGGGTTTTTACATTCTTGTTATAAATGCAAATGATAGCGAATTTATACATAGTATGCATTCCAAATCAAACCCCTGGGACCAATTTTGGGTTTTGTTGGATGAATTGCTGAATCTCGAACTTACAACCCGAACAGTTCTTGCGACTCGCTGAGTCTATTTGTGGACTCGACGAGGCGGTCCTTGAAGGCATTTCCAGTTTTTGAGTTTTAATGTTTCTGCGTTTTCTGGTTTGTATGCTTTTGTAATTTTGTAGAAAATGTTTTTCAGAAGTGGGCAAAGCTCTTGGGGTAACAAAGGAGACCATCCTTGGTTAAGTTTCCCAAGAATTGATTCAGATTCTACGATGAGAAGATGGAAGAAGAAGATGGTTGACATGAAAAAGAAGCAAATTTATGTGCCAAATGCTCTAGACTGGGATTGGTTAGGAAGAGTGCGTTATGAGGAAGAGTTGGCCCCGTATCTTGTTTAAGTTTTTATGAATGATGGGGTATCCATCACTTGTGATGGATGGAGCCAGATATTCCGCATTCAAGAATCGGTGTTTTAGAAGTTGTGTTGGGAGTTTTTCTCGACCATCAACGTCCGTGAAGGGAGTGATTAGTACAACCCGGGAATTGTTACTTTTTTCCTTGGCGGTGAATTCTGCCAATACAGTATGGTGCAACTAGCTTGTCGGTTAGGTATTTATGACCAAGAATTGGTCACCACTGAGGGTTTCGACACCTTTCTTGAACATTGTCACAAGGAGTTCCCGGAGGGTGTTGTGGGTTCCACTTGGTGGAACACCATTGCTAACAAGGTTTATATCCCCAAATCTGCTCAAGAGGGGAGTATTCGATCACCCACCCATAGGTTGATTCATCGCCTCATTACGAATACGATCAACATGCAGAAAGATGACGACAAGGTTCAAAACCTTGATGTTTTCTATTTATGGAGTATTATTACTATGAACTCTTTCTGTAATCTTCCATATTTCATGGCGTCTTATTTAGCTGGAGGGGCGGTAAAGGATCGCAAAACTTCAAAAATTAATGGTGGGATGTTTGTGACCCACCTAGCCAAATATTTTGGGTTAATGGAAAGAGGAGCATGGAACTTAATGACAATGGTCCCGACCCCTCCTTTTAATCCAATTCTTTTTAGAAGAGCTAGAATTATTGAAGATTATGGAGGGGGCCACTATGCTATTCCTCATGATGATGCTGTGATAGGACCCGAGGAGTCGGGAAGGAGGGTAAGGCCGAGATACGAGTAAGCACATCACGATCCACCGGTGATCCCAATGGAAGATGATATACCCCCGGAGTGGTTAAAAGTGGAAGGGAGAAGATGTCAAGATGATTTGGGAAAGGGCTTGAATTTTGCTAACCGGTCCTTTATATAAATGTTTGACCACTTCAAAATTCAACATGTGGACGGGGGCCAATTTCCTTATGTGCATACATGGGAGGAGAGGACAAACACAAGAAGAAGCGGCACAAGTGGGAGCGGAGCGCGTAATGATGATGAGGAAGATGTTAAAGATTAAAGTTTTATGCTTTTTATTTTGGTTGAAAAAAAATTTATTATTTGATTTTGGCTGTGTTTGTTTGATTTTGTTTGTTTTGGACAAGTAGTTTAGGATTTGCTTATGGTGTGTTTTTTTCCTTTTTATTACATGTTTGTTTTAGTCCTTTCAGAATTTGGACAAAAGGATTGCATGCAAGGGATCTCGAGAGTGTTAGAAATGTCGATTCTAGGCAAGAGAGAGAGTGGGGTCCGATAGAGAAGAGTTGGAAACTGCCTAATTACTGAAAAGGGAAAAATAGGCAAGTTTCAAATGATTAGTTTCCAAACACATCAGAATTAACTTTGGAGCATAATATATTTTTATCACCCAGCGATGGACTCGCCGAGTGCACTTACTGACTCGACGAGTCCCAGTGTAATTTTGCAATTTCTGACTTTTCACGCTACAACTCGAAGAGTCATCTACCACACTCGACGAGTTGATACGTATTTTACCTCTCCAGCTTATGATTCAATGATTATTTCGCATGACAATTGGCTGCACTTTTAAAGATCAATTCTTGAAATTTTTCGAGGATTTTCCTGCATATTTGAGCTAACCACATGAGATAATGACACCCAAGACATAGATGAGTTGTTCCCATGTCTAAAGTCAGTTGAAGATAGAGCTTTAAATTAAGAAGATCAACCTCGCAACTGCTATACCAGGGGAGTTTGTTCCAATTCCCTCTTTACTTTATTATTCTTTATCATGCATAGCATGCAATGGGGATTGCATAAATTAAGTGTGGGGTAGGGGGTTGGTTAAATTAGTTCAAATTTTAGTTAAAATTTGAAAATTTTGAAAATTTTGCATTAAAATTGCTAGGAATTAATTCAGAAAATTACGGTAAAATCAATTAGGATTTCATGCTAGTATTATGTTTGATGATTGCATAAAGACCCAAATGTTTAGTTGAGTCAATATATGTTATAATGCATTTGTGGCCTCCATTATTCTAGTGAAATCATGGGACAAAAACACAACCTCTCTTAGTTTGAGGGACGCAATATATTTAGCATCGTGTACTTGAAATGTATCTAGGAAAACTAATACTTTAACCAATAAGGGTTGAAGTGGAGCACCCATGCTTAAGCATGTAGGATTTGAGTGAAAAAGAGTGAGTTACATGAGAAAAAAAGAGAGAGAGAGAGAATTACAAGAAAAGTAGTAAAATTTTAGAGCAGTCAAAGTGAAGATCAAAATATCAAAATTCTGAAGATTCAAAAAGTTGAAGATATCAAAGATTGCAAAAAGATTGGTGAATTCAAATAAATCAAAGTCAAATATCAAAGAAGTGAAAAATTCCGAATAGCTCTATAGTGGTATCAAAAAGTAGTAATTTTCTAGATTATGTATGCTTGGGATGTTGACTAGAAGTACCGTGAGGTTAAAAAAGTTTTATGGGGATAGATTCGGAGGGATGCATAAAATGAGCATTGTTCAAAAGAAGTGGGCGAGTGTTTATGAGGATTGTAAGTATTTAGAATTGAGGGGGGTCCTTAGGAAAAAATTATAGACAAAAACGCATGCGTTGCGGTCTTAGCATAATGGCTGGGTTTGATTGGGATTGTCTTTTGTAATATTAGTGTGCTAAAATTCAGTTTTTTGCTTGGGGGCAAGCAAAAGTCAAGTGTGGGGTATTTTGATATGTGCATATTTAGCCTTATATTTAATATTGATTTTTCTTATTTATTAACTAATTACTTGCACATTATGGACAAAAGGTACTTAATAGTGTTTGGATTATATTTTCAGTCCAAAAGATATGCTCGGAAGCAAAAGGGAGCAGGATTAGCAGTTGGAAGTTCGGGAGTTGAAACAAAGAAGAAAAATGCCAAAAAACAAGAAGGACTTAGCGAGTCAACTCCTAGCTCGACGAGTAGGATCGAAGATCACGAAGCTCTAGAAGTCCTTGCCGAACATGGATTTTTAACTAGAAGATAGGTAAGTTAATGTCTGAGCTTGTATGATAAACCATCAACAAGAAGTTATATGAATCACCAATTTGATTAGCTAATTAGAAGTCTTACTAAACCAGAACCAATAAACTAGGAAATTCATTAATTTAGACAACTGGCTATTGATTGAATTAATCTATTTTCTAAGGGTTAGCTATAGCGAATGTGAATCTAATCAATTTAATCGGTAACGAATGAAGAATTAATCCGATACATTTACCATAAAATCATCCATGGGAACAAATGATTCGAACCTAAACATAAGTCCTTTTAACTATTGAATTTAGTGGTGTTTACTTGTTTTAGCTGTTAGTTAGTTAAATTGCATGTTAGTTAGTTTATTTAAGTTACTAGTCTTGTAAAACTAGAGAAAACCCCTTCTTTTTATTATTTTCTTTTTACATAAGTCTAGTAATTAATTTAATTTTCCGTTCCCTAAGTTCGATACCCTACTTATTTAGCTAAACCACAATCGATAGGTTTACTGCCTTTGTGTGTCAATTTTATATTTAAAAAGTAGGATTAAAACTAGTTGGTTTTACGCACATCAAATTTTTGGCGCCGTTGCCGGGGAACGGTTCAAAAAATAACACTAATTCCTACTTTTATCTATCTTTTGTGTGAGAATTATCTTGCACAAAGTTATTTTTTAGTAAATTAGTCATTACTTTAAGTTTTAATAGTTTTTTGTTTTTAGGACTTTTATAAAAAAAAATTTATGTTTAACTCGTGAACTCGCCAAGTGCATTTGACCCTACTCGGCGAGTCCATAGTTGATTTCCAGTTTCGTTTGTTTATTTTATTTTTGTTCTTTTTATGTGTTTTTATTGTTTTGGTTGCAGGTGTTACATGACCAGAGGATCCAACAGACCCTTGGTTCCTCCATTTGAAGACCCGGAATCCGCATTAAGGAAAAACAAGGGCAAAGTACTTGAAGACAATAACCCGCCAACGAAATCACCGTTTAGGGATCTAAAATCAGTCTTTGGGAAGAAAAGGAACAAGAAAGCAGGTGAGTCCAACAGCCAAAAAGAGCGAAGGAAGTAACTTTGGAAATCTTGGAGACGATACATTCCATATAGAAACCGAATTAGAGAACAAGCATGAATCCGAAAATGAAGAAGGAAGTGATCTAGAAGGAGAATTCGACAACACCATGGCGAACATCGATGAAGTTCCCATGGGAGAATGGAAGAAGAGGATACATGACGATACCGGACCGGGACTAGTACAACCCATCATTCCCGAAACTGCCACTTTCGAACAGAAGGGCCACATACTTGCTCAACTTAAGGAAATCCCCTTCTACAAGAAAGATCACGAAGACTCTTATAAACATTTGGAAGAAGTCAACGATGTAGCCGATTACTTCAATACTCCAAATGTGCCTCTCGAAACTGTCTTGCTTCGTATGCTACCAGTCACGTTTAAGGGAGCTGCGAAAGATTGGCTCAAATCACTCCCTCTCGGGTCCAACACCACATGGGCTAAGATGAAAGAAGAATTTATTGATCAGTTTTACCCCCCTTTGAAAATAGCCAAATTGAAGAAAGCCATGGCCAACTTTGAACAAGGAATTGAAGAGACACTATACGAGGCTTGGGAGAAATACAAAGGCTTACTAAGGAATTGCCCACATCATGATCTTAATAGCCAACAAGAAGTCTCCATTGTCTATAATAGAGTGAACGTGACAACAAGGCAACTCCTTGATTCTCAATGACCTATCACCAAGAAACCACCCCCGGTGATCAAATAACTAATTGAAGAAATCTCTAAACTTTCTAGAGAATATCATAACCCAATAAATGAATTAAGTAAAGGGGTGGTGAACTCAGTCAATGACAACATGGCGGAAATGATGGATACACTAGAGAATTTAGATCGAAGAATGACTAAGATGGATCAATCCATCCATGGCATTATGGTCGGCTGTGAGAATTGTAAAGGGCCTCATCTCACTAAAGATTATGATCTTGACGAGAACGGGAACCAGAAATCACAAGTGTGCTATTCAAGTGGTGATAGGTACGATGATAATTGGAGAAAACCCAAGAAGGATTGGCTCCCGTATGATGAGTACAAAAAGGCAAAGGAGGAAAAATATAAGCAAAAAGATAGGGACTTCTATCAAAAAGAGGAACCATTGCTGGAGAAGAAAGCTGACTTGGAAGATATGCTTACAAGATTTGTAGCCTCGTCCGAGAAAAGGCATAAGGTACAGATGCTGAAATGAAAGAGCAACAGAATATGCTTAGAGAACATCAAGCTATGATGAAGGATCAACAAAAAATGCTTAGGAATAAACAAGCATCAATTCATAACATTGAAAAACAGCTAGGTCAGCTTGCGCAAAGAATCAACCAAAGAGCACCCGGTGAACTTCCTAGCAATACCGAGCAAAATCCAAAAATGGAGCATGTGAATGTAATTACAACATATTCTGAGCCAATTTTCACCCCTCTGACTTCTATCCAGAAGAATCCCAACAGGGTGCAAACAGAAGAAGCGATTAGAAGGAATTCGAGTAAACCCGAGTCGAATCGACGAGTCTCCCACACGGACTCGACGAGTCGAAGACCTGATAACGAAAATTGCTCTTTTCTGAAGCCTTACTAGCCCTCTTTTCCATTTCCAATCCGAGCCATACCTGATGAGAAGATTCAAGAATATAGGTGGTTTATTGAGTACCGCTTGTGCCTTGGTAGATATGCGCAACTCTACACTAACATTAAGGGTGAGAGATGATTTGGTAATTTTTGAAGCTAAGAAAAAGGAGAATCACAAGGAGGCAAAAGAACATAAGGTCCATCAATAATTTTGGATGATGAATTGTTGGAGAGAGAGCTTGCTTACTTACAAGAGATCAATCCAAACCAATTCTTATCGTCCTTGGATGAGAATTCTAATGCCAAGGGAGATCTGGAGGAGATAGAAAGGCTGATCAAGGATGCTGACCACAAAGAAAGCTTCAGAAGTGTTGAAAATCCTATGACTCGCTGAGTCATACCTGCTGACTCGACGAGTCCTTACGAAGAATCTCAATTAGATGGAAATTTTAATCTAGAAGCCATTAATACTCTTTGTGAACCAGATGTACAATTTTTGCATGATTACTTGAAGAATCCTCTTAAGGAAAACAAGGTTGTTAAAGATCACATCAACTTTGAGGATGCACATTTGGGTTTTCTTGAAACAGTTATAGAGA
Organism: Lactuca sativa; assembly: GCF_002870075.4. Classification (NCBI taxonomy): domain Eukaryota; kingdom Viridiplantae; phylum Streptophyta; class Magnoliopsida; order Asterales; family Asteraceae; genus Lactuca; species Lactuca sativa. The sequence continues at coordinate 126,990,367 of NC_056627.2, read as the reverse complement.
ACAACGTGGCTGTCCAAGATGAGGATAGAGGAAGTCTAGGAGATAAAGGGGATCCTAAAACCTTGAATGGTGAAGATCACAACCCTCCTATTGGAACACATATGCTAGATCAAGAAAGGATGTCAATCAAAAACAAAAGAACCAAGCCTCGTGCTAGTGTCTCTACTACGTTTGATGTTTTAACCTTCAAAACACTGTATTCAATCAAGAAAGATGAAGAAGGAAGGGAACCGAGGGAGCATGAAAATGATGTAATGGAAAAAAAATAAGCATGATAAATGGAAAAAGTGTAAGGCTGAAAAAATCACTGCAAGTAGGAGAATGGAAGAATTAAAGAGAGCATACAAGAGAAAAATCCATTTGTACAAGACGAAATATAAAGTCCAAAAATTAAAGAAGGAGATTCCGATGGAGGAAGCAGCCGAGACGTAAGGCGGGGTGGAGTCCAGCTAATGACCCTTAAAAAGAAGCGCTTAATGAGATGAAACATGGATTCGTCACTAGATAAGGGATTGAAACACAATCAAAGTGAAGAATTACTTACAATTTTGAGGATTCTTGAACCAAAATCAATGGATGTAGAGAGATTAGAGAGAGAAATGTTATGAAGTGTGTAAAGTAGTAAATGAAGGCCAAGTACCCTATATATAGGGTTGAGTTTTTGTCCAAGGGGTGGGGTGGGGGTGTACGGCCGTAAACTCGAGTTTGCGGCCGTACACTCCTCTCGAAGGGGTGTTTGGCCTGGATGCTATGACGACTTAGAAAAACTTTGTCTTGGACCCAAACCTTGATTGTACTAAGCTTAAAATAATTAACTAGACCCAAAATAATGTTGAAAAGAGCAGAAATAAATTCCGAATCGATTTATTTTTAACGATTTGAATGGAAGAAACTTTGGGTTGTCACATCATCCCCTCATTAGTGGGATTTTTTCCTGATATTCGAACATAGAATACAAATCATGGATTTGGAAAGAGATGCGGATATTTCTGTTTCATCTGATCCTCGTGCTCCCAAGTGAATTCAGGTCCCCGCTTGGCATTCCAGCGAACCTTCACTATCAGGATGCGACATTGTTTCATTCGTTTGATCTCTCTGTCCATGATTTCGACTGGTTCTTCCATGAAGTTGAGGTTCTCGTTGATTTTAATCTCATCAAGAGGGATCATAAGGGTTTCAACGGATAAACACTTCTTAAGATTTGAGACATGAAAGACTGAATGGATGTTGCTAAGCTCTTGAGGTAAACAAAGTTTGTAGGCTACGGGACCGATCCTAGCAAGGATCTCGAATGGTCCTTTGTATATTTACTTTAGCTTTATGTGCTTTCCAAAACGTATCATGCCTTTCCATGGTGAGACCTTTAGCAGAACACGGTATCCAACCTGGAACTCCAAGGGTTTTCGTCGTTTATCGGCGTAACTCTTTTTTCTGTCTCGTGAGGCTTTCAGTCATTCTCGGATTTGTACGATATTTTCGGTGGTTTTACGGATGATCTCTGGGCCGGTGAGAGGGCTATCAGGGACTTGCCTCTTGGCTAGCCACGTGTCACCCACCTCAGCCCAGCACAGAGGGGATCTGCACTTACGACCATATAGCACTTCGAACGACGCAGCCTGGATACTGGTATGATAACTGTTGTTGTAAGAGAACTCAACCAAGGGAAAATGGATGTGCCACGACTTTCCGAAATCAATGATAGATGCCCTCAACAAGTCTTCTAAAGCATGAATGGTCCTCTCACTCTACACGTCTGTATGAGGATGGTAAGCTGTGCTCGTATCCAACTTAGTTCCAAGAGTTTTCTACAGGGACTGCCAAAATCTCAAGGTGAATCTGCTATCTCGATCGGAGATAATGGACACAGGCACACCGTGCAGTCAGACTATTTCTTGGATGTAGATTTGTGTGAGCTTTTCCATTTTGAATGTTTCTTTGATTGGTAGGAAGTGAGCGGATTTTGTCAATCGGTCGACAATTACCCATATGGTATCTTACCCACTCGGAGATTTGGGTAATTTAGTGATAAAATCCATAGTAATCTTCTCCCACTTCCATTCAGGTATCTCTGGCTGTTGAAGCAAATCTGAAGGCTTCTAATATTCGACCTTCACCTTGGTGCAAGTCAGACACTTGCCTATGAAGGTGGCGATCTCCACTTTCATGTTTGGCCACCAGTATAGTTTATTGAGATCAAGGTACATCTTGTCCGAACCTGGGTGAACAGAGTATCTAGTCATGTGAGCTTCGTTCTTGACAACATCTCTGTACCCTCCAAAATTTAGGGTCCAGATTTGATCCATGAAATAATAGACTCCGTGTCCCTTGATCTCTAAGCTCTTTTCCATTCCTCTCAAGGCTTCATCCGCCACGTTCTCTAGTTTTAAGGCTTGCAGCTGAGCCTCTCTGATTTGCATGGATAAGTGGAATGGATAGTCATTGTCAGTGCCTTCACTCTACGACCTGGGCATTCCTTCCGGCTAAGGGCATCTACCACCACATTGGCCTTTCCGGGATGGTAGTGTATTTCGCACTCATAATCGTTGAGTAGCTTTACCTATCGTTGTTGTCTCATGTTCAACTCCTTTTGGTCGAAGATATGCTGCAGGCTTTTATGGTCAGTGAAGATAGTGCACTTGGTTCCGTAGAGATAATGTCTCCATATTTTCAATGTGAAGACCACCGCTCCCAATTCCATATCGTGAGTTGTATAGTTGACTTCGTGTGGTTTTAGCTGTCTTGAGGCATAAGAAATAACGTTTCCTCGCTGTATGAGCACACTACCTAGGCCCTGATTGGATGCATCACAGTAGACAACGAAGTCCTCTGTCCTTTTGGGCGGAGACAGGATAGGTGCGCTGCATAGGGCCTGCTTCAATGTTTGGAACACAGTGTCTTTCTTTTCACCCCAACAAAAGGGTACACCTTTCTAAGTCAGAGTGGCTAAGGGTTTGGAAATTCTGGAGAAATTTTAGATAAACCTACGATAATAGCCAGCGATACCCAAGAATTGACAGATTTCTGTGGGCGTCTTCAGTGCTGACCAGCTCTCTATCGCTTTGATTTTAGAAGGGTCAACGTGTATGCCTTCCTCGCTTACCAAGTGACCTAGGAAAGTTACTTTTCGAATCTAGAATTCGCATTTGGAGAATTTCGTGTATAACTTCTCCGTCCTTAGCGTTTCTATCAACAGTCTCAAATGCTATTGGTGATCTTCTTCTCTTATGGAATAGACAAGTATATCGTCGATGAACACGATTACAAACTTGTCCAGGAAAGAACGGCACACCCGATTCATCAGGTCCATGAATACCGCCGGTGCGTTGGTTAGACCGAAGGGCATTACTACGAACTCATAGTGACCATATGGAGTCTGAAATGCTGTCTTAGGAACATCACTCTCGTCGACTCGCAGCTGATGATACCCTAATTGTAGGTCTATTTTGGAGAAGTAGTTGGCTCCTTGAAGTTGGTCGAAGAGGTCATCGATTCGCGGAAAAGGGTAACGATTTTTGACAGTGAGCTTGTTCAGTTTGCGGTAATCAGTACACATCCGAAATGATCCATCCTTCTTTTTCACAAATAAAACAGGGGCTCCCCAGGGTGAGGAACTCGGTCTGACGAATCCTTTGTTGAGGAGCTCATTGAGCTAGCTAGATAAATCTTGCATTTCTGCTGTCGCTAAGCGGTATGGGGATTTAGCTACGGGGGTAGCTCTGGGGATTACGTCGATTCGGAACTGAACTTGGCGTTTTGGAGGAATTCCCGGAAGCTATTCAGGAAAGACATCAGGAGAATTACAGACTTTGGGGATGCTCTCGAGGTCCTTAACTTCCTATTTCTCATTAACCACATGGGCTAGGAATGCATGACACTCCTTTCGCATAAATTTCTGGGCTTTGATGGACGAAATGATGCAGAGTTTTGAGTTGAGTTTATCACCATAGATCATGGGGGTTTCTCCAGAGGGAAGATTAAGACGGATCACTTTTTCATAACAAAGGATATCAACATGATTGGGGCTCAACCAATCCATGCCGATGATGACATCGAAAGTCTTTATTGAAATAGGCATGAGATCGATCAGAAAGGAATGATCATTTCGGGTAAGGGTACAGCCAATGAATATGTTGTTAGTGCTCTCTTTCTCACCATTAGCCATCTCAACGGTAAATGCTTACGTTAAAGGTTGAGGTTTATGTTTGAGAAGATGTTTGAATGCATGACTAACAAAAATTCTCTTCGCACAAGAATAAAAAAGAATGCATGCATAGGAGTTGTCGAGGAGGAACGTACCTATAACGACGGTGGGAACTGCAACTGCTTCCTCCTGACCCATAGCTAGCACTTTCCCCGTGCTGCCAACTATTGTTGCCTTGGAGAAATTTCTCTTGTAGTGCCCGACTTCTCCACAACCGTAACAGGCTTGCCCAACGCCTACTCCAGAGGCCTGGTTAGTGTGTTGGACTTGTGTCTAGCAACCTCGGGCTGTGTGACCCTTCTTGCCACAGTTGTTGCAGAGCATTTCGCGGCATGTGCTGGGTTTATGATGGTAATTTCACTTGTCGCCCCGAGGAAGGGTACCAACATATCCACTGGTAGGTGCTTGAGTGGCAGGAGCAGCGGTAACAGTAGTTGCAGCGTGAATTTCCACCTTTTTCTGTTTCTTGGAGGGCTCCTGCGAAGGCTGGCCCTTACGCTGCTTCCAGAACTTTCGTTTCCCACCACTCACCTTTGCTGGTTCGGGAGTGGCTATTGTTGGATTTAGATCAACTCCATGATCTATGAGAGTCTGCGCCATGCACTTGGCACTGTCAAAAGTGGTTGGCTTAGCAGCCAAGCCATTCCCTTGCGTTAGGGGCGTTAATCCCTATATGTACCTCTCTATTTTCTTGCTTTCCAGGGTGACCATTCCCGGACAGAGGAGATCTAGATCACATAATCTAGATGTATAGGAGGAAATGTCGGAACCCTTCATCTTCAAGTTCCATAGTTCGTGCCCTAATTTCTGCATCTCGCCCCATGGGCAGTATTCAACAAGCATCAGCTCTTTCAAGCTCTCCCAACCCATGGAATTTGCTACAGGAAAGGTTAGGGATTTGACTCAACTATTCCACCAGGTCAAAGCTCTGTCGATGAAAGTTCAAGTGGCGAATTTCACATTGTTGGCTTTGGAATAGGAACAAATTTCATAGATGGATTTGATCTTCTCGAACCATCGAGTCAGGGCAATAACACCTCCATTTTCGTCGAAATATGTGGGTTTTGCGTTCATGAAGTCTTTATAGGAACACTCCTTCTAGTGTTCTTGGTTTCCATCAAGATTGAGGGAATGGGTACCACCTCCTAACCCGCCAGAGCCGCCAAAGTTAATATGTGACATCGCGGCAGCCACAGCGGCAGTAACAGCTGCCTGGAATATAGCGGGATCGAATTGAGGAGGTGGCGGCGTCGGATCTGTTGGGGGGTTGTTGTTCTTTTTGTTGGTTCTTTTCTTTGGAGGCATCTTTTTCTAAAAATAATCATGAAGAAGAGGATGGTAAGTCCCCTGGATTTGAATCAAGAGATAAGAAGCAAGCTATATCTCAGTTTGATAGATAGAGTGTTCTACTAAGCGATAAACAAGGAAAAGCTACTAAATGCAAGTAAATTATCGCTAAAAGGAATGAGTAAAAACACTTGGAGGTGAATTTCTGTAATGAATTTGACTCTAGTTAAAATACTCTTATAGTATTTTAAGTTGCATGTTTTGTTCTATCGATATCTTGTGGTAGTGATACTTGGTAAGTTTTAGGGCTGCTGCAACACGACAGTCACTCCCAAGCACATGTTGGTCATGTCTGGAACAAATATAATTGATCAGGCTATATTGACCGTAGACATGATTACATAACCGCGCATGTTTGACCTCAGTATCCAACATCCAAATACTTTAGTTTTGTTCTACTCGTGATTACTGTTTATGGTATGTAGGTACACTTGTATACTTCTTGAAAAATACTTATACTTTTAAAGTATAATTTTAGTTCAGAGCGCTTCGGCCCCTTAGTGTTTATAGTTGTATACCATGTATGGTTCGGTATACTCAGTTTACTATAAACAATAGCTCTGATACCAATCTATCACACCCTCGAACCGTGAAAACAAATGGCGGAAACGTCCGGGGGTGGATGACGTCATGCGTAGTATCACAACAATTGGATCATAGTAATCAAAGTAAACACAACCATTACATTATAATATGAATATTTACATCTGTTTGAAACATACTGTGTATACATCATAATGAGACAAAAGTAAAAGACAAGACTCCAAAATGCTCCGTCTTCCCCAAAAGCTGGCAAGGTACCTGTCTATTGCTGTCCTGAGAATACAAGTTGTTTTGAAAACGTATCAGCATAAAGCTGGTGAGTTCATAAGCATGTTTTTGTAATGAAAACTAGTCACTGAATTTTTAAAATGATTATTTTTCAATATATGTGAAGTATCGTTTGTATCGAAACCCTGGCTACCGCCAGTATGAAAAATGTATTTCGTTTGAAAACCCTGGCTACCACCAGTATGTAAAATGTATTCCGTTTGAAAACCTTGGCTACCACCAGTATGTAAACTATGTTCTGTTTGTCTGGGAAAATCCCTTATTTTCCCTGGTATACATGTGCCGTTGATTTAATAGTTCTGAAACTGTAAGGCATAAGTGTCACACTTATGTTATTAAAGCAATTTTTTATGAGAGGTATATCATCACGTAAAAGAGTCGTACAATTGGCGAGTTTTACGACCATACTTAAACTTGATATGACAGGAAATGGACATCAATATCCTTTATGACACTTTTCATCTGTAGACATGCCGGTCTGACTATAGCTATCAGCCATGTGCGGGATAGTCAGTCCCGTATAGATCTATACATAAAAGCCACACATTCCCTCCAGGAAATTCTGGTTCATAAGGGTAGTCCTCCACTTAGGTTATGTTGTAAGCGCCCAAGGACGTATCTCCCAATTAAGTCAACGACTTTACGAGTAATAATATATAAGTGTTATGTCCTTTCGTATGAAAATCCGATGTATGTTTTGTAGAGTAAAAAAATAATAATTAAACTTAAATAATTATTAACTCTTGTACTCTTGTAGTAATATGGGTTATAAACTAAATATGTCATAGTTTATGTATTCAACCGTGTATGTAGTTCATATCTGAGAAATCGGTAATGAAATTCCCTAAATGATATGTGCATATTTAGCCTTATATTTAACATAGATTTTTCTTATGTATTAACTAATTACTTGCACATTATGGACAAAAGGTACTTAATAGTGTTCAAATTATATTCTCAGTCCAAAAGATATGGTCGGAAGCAAAAGGGAGCAGGAGAAGCAGTTGGAAGTTTGGGAGTTGAAACAACAAAGAAAAAATGTCAAAAAACAAGAAGGACTCGACGAGTCCACTCCTGACTCGACAAGTAGGATCAAAGATACACGAAGCACTAGAAGTCCTTGCTGAACACAGATTTTTAATGAGGGACTCGACGAGTAGGGACCTTGACTCGACGAGTCACCTCTGTTTCCAGAAAATTATAAATAGGGACTTTGGGATCGATAGGAGGATTTCTCTGGAACCCTAGGAGGCTGAAGCTGCGATTCAAGGTGTTGCTAGATCGGGAGAAGCTGAGGAATAAACCCTAAGTCCAATCTCAAAGAGAATTCAGGCAATTTTAGTTTATTCTTATTAAACCTTTTGCTTGAATCATGTTGGAACTATCTAAATTGGTTTTTGCATCTTTTTTTACTGTAATCATGAGGTAAAAACCCATAACTTCTGTTTAGGGTAGATGAATTTGTAAACGTGGTTTTATTTTATGGTTAGGGTTAATTTTAATTGGTGATATTGTTTTGATAAGCTTGTTAAAGAACCTCATATGTTAATACTAACTATTCTCTGTTAATAAACCAGTAATTAAGTTGTATGAACATCTCTTAGTTATTAATTTCATATGATTTATTTGAGAACGTAGTTGTATGTCTAGGAATAACGAATGTGAAACTAGAATTAATTGGAAGATAAGTAAGTTAATGTGTGGGCTTGTATGATACACCATCAACAAGAAGTTAACCGAATCACTAATTTGATTAGCTAATTACAAGTCTTACTTAACCCGAACAATTAAACTAGGAAATTCATTAATTTAGACAACTGGCCGTTGCTTGAATTAATCTGTTTTCTAAGGGTTAGCTATAGCGAATGTGAATCTAATCACTTTAAGCGATAACCAATGAAGAATTAATCCCATACATTTACCATAATACATTTACGATAAAATCATCCATGGGAACAAATGATTCGAACCTAAACATAAGTCCTTTTAACTATTGAATTCAGTGGTATTTACTTGTTTTAGCTATTAGTTAGTTAAATTGTGTGTTAGTTAGTTTATTTAAGTTTCTAGTTTTCTAAAACTAGAGAAAACCCCTTCTTTTTATGATTTGCTTTTTAGATAATTCTAGTAATTAATTTAATTTGCCGTTCCCTGAGTTCGATACCCTACTTATTTAGCTACACCACAATCGATAGGTTCACTGCCTTTGTGTTTCAATTTTATATTTAAAAAGTGGGATTAAAACTAGTTGGTTTTACACACATCAAGTTTTTGGCGCCGTTGTCGGGGAACGGTTCAAAAATTAACACTAATTTCTAGTTTTATCCATCCTGTGTGTGACAATTATCTTGCACAAAGTTATTTTTTAGTAAATTGGTCATTAGTTTAAGTTTTAATATGGTTTTAGGATTTTTATAAAAAAAATTTCCTATTTAAGCTGTGAACTCGCCGAGTGCATTCGACGCTACTCGGCGAGTCCATAGCTGATTCTCAGTTTTGTTTTTTTTATTATTTTATTTTTTTTTCTTTTTACGCGTTTTTCTTGTTTTGGTTGCAGGTGTTACATGACCAGAGGATCCAACACACCCTTGGTTCCTCCATTTGAAGACCCGAAATCCGTATTAAGAAAAAACAAGGATAAAGTACTTAAAGACAATAACCCACCAAAGAAATCACTCTTTAGGGATCTAAAATCAGTCTTTGGGAAGAAAAAGAACAAGAAAGCAGGTGAGTCCAGCAGCCAAAAGAGCAAAGGAAGCAACTTTGGAAATCTTGGAGACAATACATTCCATATAGAAACCGAATTAGAGAAGGAGCATGAATCCGAATACGAAGAAGGAAGCAATCTAGAAGGAGAATTCAACAACACCATGGCGAACATCGATGATGTTCCCATGGGAGAATGGAAGAAGAGGATACGTGACGATACCGGACCGGGACTAGTACAACCCATCATTCTCGTGACTGTCACTTTCGAACTAAAGGGCCACATACTTGCTCAACTTAAGGAAATCCCCTTATACAGGAAAGATCATGAAGACGCTTACAAATATTTGGAAGAAGTTAACGATGTAGCTGATTACTTCAATACTCCAAATGTGCCTCGCGAAACCGTCTTGCTTCGTATGCTACCAGTCACGTTTAAGGGAGCTACGAAAGATTGGCTCAAATCACTCCCTCCCGGGTCCAACACCACATGGGCTAAGATGACAGAAGAATTTATTGATCAATTTCCCTCCCCCCCCCCCCCTCGAAAATAGCCAAATTAAAAAAATCCATAGCCAACTTTGAACAACAAGTTGGAGAGACACTATACGAGGCTTGGGAGAAATACAAAGGTTTACTAAGGAATTGCCCGCATCATGATCTTAAGCCAATAAGAAGTCTCCATTTTCTATGATGGAGTGAACGTAACAACAAGGCAACTCCTTGATTCGAAAGGACCTATCACCAAGAAAGCACCCCCAGTGATGAAATTAATGAGATGAAACATGGATTCGTCACTAGATAAGGGATTGAAACATAATCAAAGTGAAGAATTACTTATAGTCTTAAGGATTGTTGAACCAAAATCAATGGATGTAGAGAGAGTAAAGAGAGAAAGCTTATGAAGTATGTAAAGTAGTAAATGAAGGCCAAGTACCCTATATATAGGGTGGAGTTTTGGTCAAGGGGTGGGGTGGGGGTGTACGGCTCTAAACTCGAGTTAGCGGTCGTACTCTCCTCTCGAAGGGGTGTTTGGCCCGGATGCTATGTTATGACTTAGAAAAACTCGTTCTTGGACCCAAACCTTGATTGTACTGAGCTTAAGATAATTAACTAGACCCAAAATAATGCTGACAAGAGCGGAAATAAATTCCGAATTGATTTATTTTTAACGGTTTGAATGGAAGAAACTTCAGACCGTCACATTAACCCTACAGCCTATGAATACCTTATGGAAACAAACCCCAAATCTTGCAGTAGAGCATTCTTTCAAGATGGAAGGATGTGTGATGCAATGGAGAATGGATTATCTGAGAGCTTTAATAATGTCATCAGGGATGCAAGGAAAAAGCCAATCATCACCATGTTAGAGGAGATTAGATTATATGTTATGGAGAGGCTATATAATTTGAAGATGGTAGGTAGTTCTTGGCCTGATTACAAACCTTGCCCATCAAATATACTCGTACTACATCAATTAAAAAGAGCACAAAGGTACTTTCGAATCTTTACACTCTTAATCTAACTTACATATTGTAACAACCCGAAATTTTAAACCTAGCAAAGTCTAAACCGTAACCTAGTACAAATGAAACCACATTGCAAATCCTTGTTGCATTGTACCCTATATTGCCTTAAGGGCATGTCTATAAACTAATAACTAAGTATAAATTAACATATGTTAAAAGACTAAGGGTTTAAATTGTAAAATAAACCCCCATAATGGAGATTTCGGCCTAGGACTCTTGAAACTAAGAGTTTACGGTCCAAAGATTTGTGAATCATTTGTATTCGGTCCAAAGAATTAATCCCAAAAGTAGTTTTCGACCATTTAGTAATCAAATCAAAGGGGTTTTCGTTCTTAGTATGACCGAAAACACAAAGCCATGGCCTAATTAGGACTAAAAACACAATGTAAAGCCCACATAGGACCGAAAACCAAAAAGCCAAGGCCTTTTAAGGGCGAAAACCCCTCTTATTTATAAGTGTTTTTCCACAAACATAATTCATTTCTCAATTTCCCAACCGTAAACACTCCCACTTTTGATCTCAAGTATCATCCGTAAACCCCATATATTCATAAGATTGTTGCCCAAATCTTCTTATCAAGAACACCAAGAACATTCATCAATATCTTCAAATCTTCAAGCCTCCAACCGAAAACCCCTCCAAGCTCACCAAAAACTCCACATGAGCACCGAAAACGTCTAGAATTATTTCAAATAATTCCTTAGGCTTTTTGTAGGTATTTCTTACATAATTAAGTGTTGTCTAACACTTTAACTTATTATCAATTATTTAAATTAATATCTTATTAATTTAAATATGATGTTGGGTATAATTAATTTAGGATACGGCTACTTTCACGTGTTCTAACTCGGGGATCCTTCGCAATTACTTCACGTCCGAACTAGCAATTGTTCATACCCTTACATTTTCACTATTTTTTAATGTTTTTATGGGGTGGGGGGACACAAGAACTCTTGTGTTATTATTCGAACGATTTCAAACCATTTGCAATTGTTGAAACTGATTTATTATCTACATTTTATCAAAATATGTTTATATATATATATATATATATATATATATATATATATATATATATATATATATATATATATATATATATAAGGGTCAACAGACTTAGAATTCGCAATTCCGTCATATATCTCGTTCCTTGTCTGGTTGTGGGTTTAGGATATAATTATTTATTCGACTGCCTTTTCATTCTTAATTATATATGCTGTGAATATATATTAATATAAAATATATTTCATTATATTGTTAACCCTTTTGTAACATGTCGAGAAAATGGGTATCTTTCTCAAATATTTTGTTGTGTCATACAAACTGTTAGACTCTAATATTTTCATCGCATACAGAACATACAAGTAAACTATAACATGTATAGATTAGGGAACACGTACACGATTTTCTAACACAATGATGTAATCGAGCAAATGGGTATCTTTCTCAAATATTTGGTTGTGTCAAACAAACTGTTAAACTCTAAGATTTTCATCGCATATAGAACATACAAGTAAACTATAATAGGTATAGATTAGGGAACACGTACATGATTTTATAACACAAGGATGTAATCGATCGTATACCCGAAGCATATGGGACGTGATTCTTGCTATAAAATTATATCTGCCATGTTGTCACAATTCGAACTATGAAGAGGAATGCCATAATCATAATCGAATTTTGAGAACACCATATATATAGAATTTCCTTATGTTTGACCATTCCAACATAACATTCATATATATCATTAACTAAAGCTGATTAAAATCTCAACTTAAGCTTGTAGAATTGGATTGAATTATAAAATCCTCTCTCTTAGTTATAGCAAAACAAATTTTCAAACCCTAATTGAAACTTTTATTTTCTATAATTAACATTGATAACTTGCAACACTTAACATAATAATCATGCCCCCACTAACATGATGATAATTAGCATAACACTTATGCTCCCACTAGCTCTGACATGTATCCAGAAATCAGCTAGACTTCTTGAAATCAATACTTTATTGACTTTCTTACCAAAGTTCAGATTTCTAATACGAGATGTTTTGATAAGGCTTTATCAAAATTATACACCTTTCCTTGGATAGCTCACATGTGTGTCTAAAAAAGTTTAGAACTATGAAAAGGGATGTCGTAATCATAGTCTCAATTGTTTTGAGCTTTTCCATTTCTCACAAGTCTATGTTAGTGTGCCGGTTAACCACACGCGCCCCACTAACGACTTTGAGAATGCAAATGTCACAATTTCTATCTACTTAAAATCTACTTAGTGAAAGCGTTTCTTCGCCATCATTTTCATGAATCGGAGTGAAACCTTATGACACTTAGTTTTTATGGTATATGTGTTCCTATCCATGTGAATTTGTGAAAACCATAATCACAAGACAAAGTTTAGTGACAAATCCAAACGCATATGGATTGAACATGTGCAGTCTTAAATTCTTGCCACCAGGTAGCACAAGGGCCTACCATTGCTTACAAGTTGTTATGCAACCTATTGAGAACTCTCAGAACTCATATGCAAAGCCAAGTTTAACTGGAATGGGCATCAAAATCACAATATGTCAACACGATAGGTTATAAACCTCAATTCGGGTGCTAGTGATAAACTACAGGTTTTACTCTTGATTAGATCTTGAAATTCTTTCAGGATTTTTAAGATTCAAATTGTCCTCTTGACATATAAAACATTCTTGCCAAATATTCAAGAGATAATTCAGATTCTTTATCAAGACAAACACTTCACACAATTGGCCTTAGTTGGTCTTTGTTTTATCCAAAACATCACAACTTACAAATTTCAAATGTACAAGGGTAAGAAACATTTTACTATTACATTTGACAAGTGTTAGAAACCTTTCTTAAGATTATGTCACTCAAGTTACAATCTTAGACTATGACTCTAAGAGTTGATTTTGGAACGAAGTATGATTTATCTTTTGATTTAACCATTTCAACAACAATTCCTCTCTTTAGCCAAACAAATGCACTAAGGTGTCTTCAGAGGATCAATTGTGATATGGTTCCATAATCACTAAGATAATCATAAAACAAGATACTCAAGTACTCTCCCATCTCTTTAGATTGGAGAAAATTTTATCTTTCTGCCTAAATTGATTCTTCTTATTCATTCTGTTAATCATTGAAACCTTTCCAATGTTTCAGAATTACACTTAAACTTGTAAGCATAAACATATTTACTAAGCTTTAGTAAATCGTAATGAATAACCTTATTAGCCTTTGTGGTGGACCTGACCAGCGCACAACCTAATGTACATGATCCTTTAGTCCTTCACTCGACTCACATGTACAAGTGAACAAGGAATTAGTCTTAATTTACAAAAGATTAAAATTCTCCTTGATCATACAATACAAGTTGCATGATTCCAAGTTTCTATCCAAATGAAACTTGGTTGATGAGAATCTTTCCATATTTGGTAAATTATGACACTACCATAAAAGAAAGAATCAAATCCATTTTCCAATATTGCTATCAATAAAATCATATAAACAACAATTTTTCATAAATTCCATTGTAAGGATGCTTAAAACATTTTACTTTAAAACTTGCGGAAAAATTACCCTTACAATGCAAATACATATGAAAAACATGTTTTTAACTATTCCTAAGCAATCTATCATAACTCTTAAGTAGCAGCTCAAAATTCTGATCATCGAACCATGCGATTGAAATCCATCTTCACGATTAGAATTAGCATACCCTTTTTCAGATTTCCTTTGATTTTTCTAAAACATCAAAATGTAATTACATTACATAATGTATTAAGAATATCCAAAAGAAACTTCATAGAGTTAGATAATGGACTTTACCTGAAGTTGAGTCAAACTTTTTGACTTTACAATCCTTTTGATCTTTCAGGTAAATTGGGCAGCATCGCAACCAATGTCCCTTCTCCTGGCAATAGAAACATATGAAATCTTTGAAAATGGTGCATGATACTATCTCAGAGTTAGCCTTTCTCTTTACCATTAGGTCAAATGAATTAACCATGTCCGATGCCTTTCCATTGGGAAGAGAAAGTTTTTCTAGACTTTCAATGTTACCAATACCAATGTCCATGGAAGCATGGGAAGTAGATCTTCCAATCAAATTTGCTTTACCATTGCTCCAAATCATTGTTGATTCAGTAGCATCGAGCAAATATGTAAGATCATTAAGGGTCATGTCATGGTCTATCACATAGCATTCCTTAAAGAACTCACTATATGACTTGTGAAGTTATTGAAGAACCCATTTGACAGTCAACTTCCTTTAAGACTTTGATCCCCAACTCTCCCAACTTGTCAATATGTGACTTAATCTCCAAGGTGTGAGAACATATAGGCATTGCTTTCCAAATAGGGATTGAGAGACCTTGAACTTGTGGGTCAGGGAGAATTATTGGAAGAGGTGGAGGAAGTGAAGTATGATGTCTAGTCCTATTAATTCACAACAAAGGGATTGATCTTTCACCTTGACTGCCATTTGGGATATCACATTCTTTAGGAAAGCTCTATCCAAAAGGATGAGGAAGACCATAGTTGTCTGAACTTAGACATCTATAATGGGAGAAATTCAAGTTTAGTTGATTTAAAGTCCTTAATATAACACTCAATATGAAATATTAACACTAGGACCCAACAAAGTATTTTATAACTTGGAAGAGGGATGTCGTAATCCAAGCTACAAAATATTTGAAGGTAGGTAAATGACGATTTACCAATTTCCACCATGAAAAACAAAATAAATTATTAAGTTTTCATTGGATTTGAAACTCCTAGATCTTTTGAGATTCATTGAACTTTCAATGGCATGTTTAAATCTCGATTGTGCCCACTCAAGTTTGCGACTGGGATGCCGAAGATCACAAATAAGGTGTGAATAACCATGCAAATGGACTTGGTACCCTTAATTTTATCACCCAATCGATGTGACGGTTAACCACACACGCTCCACCAATCTATGATAAAACTTAAGTCACGCTTTGCCACACATTGCCATTCCCATGTTAGTGTGTCGGTTAACCACACACGCTTCACTAACGACTTAACAAGGGTGAAAAGTGTGATTTCATGGGTTAGCACCAAATTCATATATTCCTAAGTAACTAAGATTGTGAATTTATAAGTGTTTAGTTACTTAGTATTTATCATTATTATTTTAATGAAGGGAGAATTATAGTCATTTCCTACCCGTTTAGCTAACGACCCTCCACCAGTCAAGGAAGCGGTGGGTGAGAGTGGACACCCATTAAACTGCCATTTCATAGGCAACAACCTTATACCCCCCCTTAGAGACCGGCTTCGTGAATGAGGCTACTAACGGTAAGATTGAATTTATCTTATACATATATATAACCATTAACTTTTAATATTATAATGGTATAAGGTTGAATTTTTTGAACTTTTAAAATTCTAAGGTTTAATTTGGAATTAAAGTATACATGGGGTGGTAAGTTTGCATATTCCAAAACTTGATGACAAGTTTTGAAACTATTCAAAACCTTTCATATTCATAACATATGAGTTTAATGTATGTTTTTAAAACTTTTAATGGAGAGACTCTTGAACATCCATAACTTGAGGACAAGTTATGGAGTTCATAAAACTATTTATGAGGAAAAGACTCTCCAAGTTTCTTAACCTATGGTTTTAATAACCTTCTTTAATGTGAATTTTCATATAACTTGAGAACAAGTTACAAAAACACATATTATGAATAGCTTTTAGATTAATTTGGATTGAAAACAACTATCACAAACATGTCTAGTAATGTTCATAATCTTGATTAAATTCATATGAACAAGACAATTCAAATCAAACAATTTTTCATGTAATTAGCTAATCATTAAAGTAATACAAAACATGAAACTTTTGACAATTATCTTAAGAATTGGATTAGAATGAACATTACCACATCAAAAACAAGTTTATAGGTTCAAAAACAGCTTAGGGTGATGATTCTAGTGCAATTCCAGCCTTAAAAGTTGAAAATATGCTGTTAAGGGATTCTACTCGTTGAGTGTCTGAACCTACTCGACGAGTATGATGATTTTCTTCATGGACTCGACGAGTCCATCAGTGGATTCGGCGATTCCAGTGCCCAGACAGCCTGAAAATCGATTTCGTTTTTTCAGCTTTTTTTTAGCAATTTGCATCAAGTATAATTGAAAACAATCCTAGGCTCTGATACCATTGTTGGATTTTGAGAATTGTAACACTCCTAAGATGTTTATGCAACCCTAAATACCTTGGATCTATGTTTTCACTAATTATACATGCAATGGTGTTTCCAAGGTATTAAACCTATAACTAGCATACAATTGTGATAGCATCTAGTAAGGATAACATACCTTATGGTGGAGCTTGAAGTCTTGATGTATTTGACCTTAAGAGCTTAGCCCCAATAGTGTGGAAGCCTCAAGTGGAATCACAACACATCATGAACTAAGGATGAACTTGAGAAAGAATCTCCATGCACCCAAAACCAGAATGAACTCCAATAATCCTCAAGTATCTTTTCAAGTCTATCACACGTGGAGATTTTGGCTATGAATGGATGTATTTATATGTGGGATTTCTAGGGTCATGGATATAACCCAATTCCATACACATGGGTCTTATGATCCATGGTTCATGTGGCCCAACTCTTTATGTATCCATACACAAACTTAGTCCAACATGGATCATAAGCCCATCACATATAAATATAACTAATTAACATAATTAGTCCCTATAGATTTAATTAGTCTCTTTTGATCACCAAATTAATCTCCAAATTAATTCTTGATCAATACTAATTAACTCATATGATTTCATATTAATATATTATAACTTATAATATATTAATAAATCATATATAACATCTTCTCTCAAAAGTCCATCCTAACAAATTGTCCTGATGATATGCAACCCAAATGGACCATGCTACTCTCACGTCAAGTATATACCAACAATAGTTATGGGCATAGACATCTAATCCAACAACCCAAACATTCCAAAAGGACCTTTACAACTAACTCTGTAAGTATCTAGTGAATTCGTTAGGGTTATATAAAATGAAGATCCAACAGGCAGTGGAATGTGTGGTTTCCGCCTCATTTCCTATTCCCTGTTTGGTTGTGGGCTTAGGCGCAGAACCACAGAATCAATTGTCTATTTGATCCGGATTGTATATAACTTGTATACACTAAGTACTTGTAGAAGGAACTAGTTTGGGTCACATTTCTTACATTTCATTACATCAAGGGTTATACTTTTAAAATATAACAATATTTTTATAAAAGTATACATACACGCTTACATACTAGAACAACTATCACACGAAGAACAAAACAAAAGTATTTAGATGTTGGACACTACAGTCAAGCCTAGACAGTTATGTAATCATATATGTGGTAAATATAGCCTGCTCAACTATATTTATTTGAGATACAACCAACATATGTTTGGGAGTGATAGTTGTGTTGCAACAAGTCTAAAACCTACCAACTCTATATAGAATGGAATACTAGAACCAAACATAAAGTTTAAAATACTATATGAGTATTTTATGATACTATAAGATAACAACAAGTCTAAAAACTTACCAAGTTCATATACTAAGAAACTTTAGAATCAAACATACAATTTAAAATACTATAGGAGTATTTTAAGCACTATAACTAAATTATGTGAAAACTAAAAGACCCTTACTGGTAGGTCTATAATTACGGAGTGTATGCTCTTAGGGTTATATATAATTGAGATTTTATAGACTTATAATTTGCGATCTTCGCTCTATTTTTTGTTCCTTGTTTAGTTGTGGTCTTAGAGTAGGATCACTTATTCGAAGGTCTATTTGATCTTGATTATATACAACTTGTATACACTATGTGATTATAGGAGGACCCGGTAAGGATCACCATAAAGATTTCGATAGAAATGTTTTTATTAATCTCAACAATTCATTAGTCATCCCCATTCTCGCATCAACAACATAGCTAGATGTAGCCACTCCACTACAACAACCAACAGAGGAGTTATGGAAGAACAAGAAGGGATTCATAAGGAGGATTCAAAGAAGGGATTAGATGAGGAGTAAGGAACTAGTGAAATCATTGTGGACCCTTACTCTATCAAGAGAAGACATAAGAGGCTCACTCAAACATCCGGAGTCAAACTCTCCATTAGGAAGTAATGGAGATTAGTGACAAAACCCGAAGCATGATGGAGCTAAGATTCAACACATCTACGTCGGACAAGAACACCACAGGAATGTCCGGAGACAACATGTCCCTACAGTTGAAACTAGGGCAATCATAGCAAGGATAGAGAGCAGAGGAAACCACTCACGAGACGTGCGATGTGGCAGAGCACCTTATGCATCATACTAATAAATAATCAACTAATATAACCTAGTGAGTTAGTGATTACGCTGCTCACACTATGTGTTAGGCTTATCGTCTCTTTAGAGACAACTAGTAATAGTAAACCAGGTTACAAAGTTTCACTCAAAAGATGATCACTATTAAAAATTCATAAGTCTATTATACATAGACCTCTATTATGAATTGTTTTCAAAACACTATAAAAGTCGGAACATGACACACTCATAACTAAGATAACTTAGTTTAAGTAACACTCGACTTATAACCACTACTAAAGGCTTACCCCCGTTTCATATTTTAAAACCTTATGGCAGAAAGATGCCACCAAAAAAGTCAAACAAAAACAAAAACAACGCACCACCAACACCACCGCCACCACCACCACAGTACAATCTTGTTGTCTTCCAGGCTGCATTAACAACGACAGTGACAGCTGTCATGATTCAAATCCATGCAAGTGGTGCCAACGGGGTGGGTAATGGTGCTAACAACTCTAACAATGAAGAAAGCCACAGACGTCCAAGAGAGTATTAATACAAAGACTTCATGATTTGCAAACCCAAATCATTTAATGGAAGTGGGGAGTCATTGCTCTAATGCGATGGTTTGAGAAACCAAAATTAATTGTTGAGATATGTGCGTTCCTAGAAGGGAGCAAAGTCAAGTTTACTGGATGTACATTCTCCGACAGGGCCCTGACATGGTGGAATGGCCATGTCAAGTCACCGACCCTACCAGTGCCAAACGCGATGGGCTGTAAAATCTAAAGGAGATGATGATGGAAGAGTACTGCTGAGGGGCGAATTACAAAAGCTGGAGCAAGAGCTGTTGAACCTTACCATAGCACGCTCGGACATAGTATCCTATACTAATATATTCAGCGATCTAGCGACACTATGCCCCTGGATGGTTACCCCAGAGAGCAAGAAGATAGAGAGATACATATAGGGACTATCTCCTCAAATCCAAGGAAACATGATAGCTGCAAATCACCTCACGTTCGACAGTGCTAAGCATCTGGTTGAAACACTTGTGGACCATGGAGTTCACGAAGGCATGATGACTCCCACTCCTGAGCCAAAAAAAGGGACGACTATAAGAGAAAGTCTAGGAGCAAGAAAAAGAGAAAACCAACACAAGAGCCCTCGAAGAGACAAAAAATTGTAGTGGTTCATGCTGCCACAACATCTGTCACTCCAACACCGATCAGACAATATGTTGGAACCTTCCTGAAGTATAACAACTGTAACTTCCATCACACCAGAGTTCGCCGAGAGCTAAATTACCAGAATTGCCACAGGAAGGGGCACACTGCCCGTTTCTGCAGGGTACTGGCACAACTAATCTCCTAGGTCCCCGACATTGGAGTAAGCCAGGGCTGTTACGGGTGTGGCGAAACAGGACACTACAAGAGGGATTGTCTGATAACACAAAACTCTGGAGGAGATAGAAGTTTGCTAATGATACCACATGAGAGACTCTTCCGGAACCACCTGTAGACAACGGTACGTTTTCCAAATAAAAATATTTTAAAACATAAAATTTTTACAAAAACTGTTACCAATGAAATCTTAATCATAAATTACTTCCACGTCCGAACAAAGTACATCATTTATATAAAACTAAGAATCCTTGCAGGTAAGCTATGATGGCTTAGCGTAGGGTCATATATAATTAAGATTCTACACACTTAGAGTGCGTGATTCCGCCTTATATCCAGTTCCTTGTTTAGTTGTGGATTTAAGGCAGAGTCACTCAGCCGAATGTCTTCTTATACTTAATTATATATGACTTGTAAACACCAGATGATTATAAACAGACCTGGTGGGGATCATAATAAGAAGTATCATCACTATCTATTGGAACACTCTTACTTCTAGTACCCGCTTAATGTAGTACAAAATGCTCGCAATAGTAATAACAAGGATAAAACTGAAGGCACTAGAAACTTACACACAGAATGCAGTATCGCTATAACAAACACTTCTTCCAAATTGACTTAACACATGTGTCGATAAGAAGTTTCAACCTTGTCATCCGACATGGATTGGCTTGGTCCTCACCATACCATTCACATGTACTACGAAAATACCCTTCGCCTTAACCAACCAACTAATGAAACCCTCGTCAGTCATAACGACTAACCTGACACAGACCACAAAATCATCTGTCGTTTCGTAACAACAAAGTACTCATGCGATGAGTACTACATCTTCCGAAACCTTCTTGAAGTGTTCCCAGCAGACATTTCGGGAATACCACTCGTGGAGGAAGTCAAGTTCGAGCACAGAGGCTAGAGACAAATACGATAAACCTATCACTACTAAGCGTATATACGAGGGTGGTATATAATTAAGATTTTAAGGAATTAGGACGTATACTTCCACCCTATCTAATGTTCCTTGTTTGGTTGTGGATTTGGGGTAGATTCACCCACCTGACTGTCTTGTCAATCTTAACTATATACGACTTGTATACATAAGACGATGATAGATGGATTAGGTATGAGCCCTACCATGAACTTTAGGACAAAAGCTGCCCAGGAATACGAGTGGACATGGTACCATTCGAATGAACATAGATAAGTAAGCCAAACCCACACACTCCTACTGATCCGAACAACAGACACAACATTGAAGATCCACTGGAACGCCAAGTGAGGATCTGAACACACTAGAAAATGAGAAGATCAAACGGAACAAAAGTACCCACCTCTTTCCCTAGTCCTAAGTAACCACTCTTGAACGAATTTCGGGACGAAATTCCCTATAACCGGGGGATAATGTAAGAACCCAAAATTTTAAACCCAACAAAGTCTAAACCCCTAACCTAGTACAAGTGGAAGCACAATGCAAATCCTTGTTGCATTGTACCTTCTATTGCCTTAAGGTCATGTCTATAAATAAATAATGAAGTATAAATTAACATAAGTTAAAAGACTATGTGTTTAAACTGTAAAATAAACCACCAGAATGGAGATTTCAGCCTAGGACTCTAGAAAACAAGACTCTATGGTCCAAAGATCCATGAATCATTAGTTTTCGGTCCAAAGAATTAAACCCAAAAGTAGCTTTCGGCCATTGTAATCAAATCAAAGGGGTTTTCGGTCTTCGTATGACCGAAAACACAAAGCCATGGCCACATTAGAACCGAAAAAACAATGTAAAGCCTACATACAACCGAAAACCCAAAAGCCAAGGACCTTTAAGGGCGAAAACCCCTATTATTTATAAGTGTTTTGCCGCAAAACAAATTCATTTCTCAATTTCCCAACCGTAAAACTCCCACTTTTGCTCTCAAGTATCATCCGTAAACCCCATATATTCATAATATTCTTTCCTAGATCTTCTTATTTTCACCAAGAACACCAAGAACATTCATCAATATCTTGAAATCTTCAAGCCTCCAACCGAAAACCCCTACAAGCTCACCAAAAACTCCACATGTGCACCGAAAATGTCTAGAATTATTTCAAATAATTCCTAAGGCTTTTTGTAAATATTTTTTTACATGATTAAGTGTTGTCTAAAACTTTAAATTATTATCCATTATTTAAATTAATATATTTTTATTTTAAATATGACGTCGGGTATAATTATTTTAGGATACGACTACTTTCACGTGTTTTAACTCGGGGATCCTTCAAAATCACTTCGTGTCCGAACTAGCACACACATTCGAGGTGAGTTCATACCCCTACGTTTTCACTATTTTTCAATGTTTTTAGGGGGAGGGGGACTACAAGTAAATCACAAGGACTCTAGTATTATTATTCTAATGATTTCAAACAATTTCAAACCATTTGCAATTTTTCAAATTGATTTATTATCTATATTTTATCAATATATATATATATATATATATATATATATATATATATATATATATATATATATATATATATATATATACGGGTCAACAGACTTAGAATTGGCAATTTTGTCCTAAATCATGTTCCTTGTCTAGTTGTAGGTTTAGGATAGAATTATTTATTCAACTATCTTTTCTTTCTTAATTATATACATTGTGAATATATATGAATATAAAATATATTTCGTTATATTGTTAACCCTTTTGGTAACATGTCGAGCTGATGGGTATCTTTCTAAAATATTTTTTTGTGTCATACAGACTGTTAAACTCTAAGATTTCCATCGTATACAGAACCTACAAGTAAACTATAATAGGTATAATTTAGGGAACATGCACACGGTTTTCTAAGACAAGGATATTATACTAAAATAATTATTTAATTATATTTATTGTAAACTACTAATACAAGGTAATACGTACTTTTTCAAGTACAAGAGAACACTATAACACTACACGTAAACTAGTTAATACAGGGTTGTGAGGCACTACTTCATTGTACCCATCTAGGTATAGGTTCCAGTCCTATACATAGTAATTAGAGTCTCTTAGAAGGAGAGCGTGAATTTGTATATAGATCTATACGGGACTGACAATCCCGCACCTAAGCTGCTTGGAACAGCTAGGCCGACATGCCTTAGGTGACAAATGTCATAACATTCCGATGCCTGAAGAACGTCGTAGAGGCACTAGTCACTTTAGCATGGTTATATGAAACTCACAATAGTATCAACTAAACATTGTTTATAGGATAAACACTACTTCAAAATTTTTATTTTAATATTAATACTACACAACTTTTCTAGTAATAAGAACGTACAATTTAAAAAGGGACTAGTTTGGGTCACATTTCTTACATTTCATTATATCAGAAAATATAGGATTTTCTGGAGGAACACACTAAGGTTTTCAATGAACGAAGAGCATAGTTTCTAAAATAAAATGCTTATGAACTCACCAGCTTTAATGTTGACAATTTCAATACCACTTGTATTCTCAGGACACTAGTAGATAGGTATTCGCACAGGTTTCGAGAAGATGGAGCATAGTAGCTTCAAGTCTTTATTTTGCTATTTACTTTTGCAGTTAATCATATGTGATTCGAATACAATTTAAACACTATAATATCAATATAATGGTTGTAGTTACTTTTATTACTATTATTCAATTATTGTGATATTGTACATGACGTCCTCTGCTCCCGAACGTTTCCGTCATTCCGGTTTAGGGGTGTGACACATACGAACTTATGTGGTGTCTCAAAATAGGTATTGGCAGGTTTTACCAAACGGTCTAAACCAATTTGAAACCAGAAACCTGGCAGAGTCATATGTTGTTGACCTGGACAAGAAGACTTGTAGTTGTAGAGTATGGCAACTTAATGGGTATGGATGTGTGCATTAAATAACTTCTATATCATATATGAATAGAGATATTGCCACTTATGTGGATCCAATGTTGTATGGTGACTTATACAAGAAAACATAAAAATACGAAATACATGGGATGAATGGTAGCAACATGTGGCCACCTACTGAGTTCATACCACCTCCACCACCATTAAAGAGAAGAATTCCAGGTAGACCAAAGGTAAAGAGAAGAAGAGATGCATCAGAAAAGCTTCCAAGACACACTGTATCTAAGGCAGGGAAAATAATATTGTTTAGTGTGTGTAAACAAGCAGGGGATAACAATGTTACGTGTTCTAAAGTTGAAAGGCCACAGGTACAAAAGGAAAGGGTTCAAATTCACACAAAACTTAAGGTCACCAAAAGGAAAACAAAGGCCAAGGGTGCAGATGCTGAAGGAAGTTGTTGACCAAAGGCAGTTTTTGAAGGAAGTTCTGGATCAAAGGCGGTTGATGAAGGAAGTTGTGGACCAAGGTCAGTTAATGATGGAGATAAAGGATTAAAATTTGGTGGTAAAATAAAAAAAATCAGATACAATCAGAAAAATGAAACTTGCAAAGAAGGTTAAGACCAAGGATGGGAAAGGAGAAACTAGTGCAAACCCAGGAGACCTTATATTTGACAATGGTTTGACTATAAATTGTAGTATTTTGATTTGACGTTTAGTTGTTTGTTTGAAGTTAGTTTTTTTAGTTTGACAATGGTTTTTACTATTATCACTCTTTAGTTTTCCTTTAATAATAGTAGTATTCAACATTCATGCATGCAATATCATGATGTATCATGTGGTCCTTGTGTTCTTACTGGACAAATATACAATTATTGTTAACAATTTCTAATGCTATTTAGCAATGTAGTATATGTAATTAAAATGTTTAAGGGTAATGACATTTAATTCAAACATTTAAAAACATGTGGTCCTTCTATTCTTAGTGGGGAAATATATAATAATTGGTAAAAAAAATTAAAGGCTTTTTAGCAACGTACTATATGCAATAACATTAAGGGTGCCATAATTTCACCAAATTAAGGGTAATTAGCATCCCTATACGTAATTAAGGGTAATGACAAGACACCAATACATCAAGGCCACATCACACAACTATAAATTGTTCTTAATTTAACTACCTAAATACATTTGAATACAACTTATAAATGATTAAACCCAAAAAAACCCAATTACAAAGTAATATCAGCTTCGAATTCAACAGTTTTGATTCCATCTTCTTCTTCGACCTCATCATTACACTTTAAATGATTTCTTCATTTTTGAATTTTATTTCCTCAACCCAAGAATTTAAACCTGATCGGGCTCCCTAAATAAGAAATTAAGGTTACATTTACAAAACAATTGTGAAGCTAGGGTTCTAAAAATATGACTTCATTTACCTTGTGTGGACATGCATAAAATGGTCTTCCATGATTATTGTCAATCCAAGATGTGTGAATTATTTCCGGACTTCCACACCCACAAACAATCTTCTTATTGTTGTTGGATTTCACTCGGCAGTTGATTTGAAGGACATAAGAAAAAATGAAAGAGGTACACTTTTGAACGAGACACCCCTTTTTACAGCCTAGGAACATCGAATGACAAAACTACCCTCACCGTGCAAGACACTTGGGGTTCAATAACCCAACATATGTATAGTTCTTCGTTCTTGCATGATATGTCAACCAAAATAAAAGTCTTCATAAAGTCAAATAACAGATACAAAACGCCTGAGAACAACTCTGGTCTTTTTCCATTAAGAAGCTTAATAATCATACAAAATTCCTGTCATCAACACATGACTTTTCACATAATCCATAGATAGCACTAAAAAACCAAGAACAAAATCTAAAACTATTACATCTATAATATATACGTGTTGTAATGTACCCCAAACAACTTATCTAAGCTTTATAAGGAGTTTGACCCCAATCACCATCATCCCAAGAATTGCCACCATGACGCCGCCCATCACTACAACAATTGCTTTTAACTTCCTGTCATGATCCCTCAACTTGTGTTGGAGAGTGATGCGATGAACACGACACACAATAAAATATTTACCCATCTAATCTTTAAGCCTCTGCATCACGATCTGGTTGGCAGCAATCTTGTCACCACAGTCGCAAACAATAGTATGCAGTTCGTTGAGGTTGAGAAACTCTTAGTAATTTATCGAGCTAGGTGAAAGAGGTTGTGGAGCCGTCATTGCCAATATATAGGGTTTTAGTCGGAATCGTGTTTGCTTAAATAAGGTAAAAAAAGTCTCGAGAATCTGCTAGGTTAAGCCCCACATGGGTTTGTGATGGTGCTTTATGCCCCCACCACCGATAATTACTTGTCCTCTAAACCTGGTTGGTGGGTTGGTAGAAGTTAAGTAATGAAGCTATTAAACCGGCTTAGGTGGACGAAGAGTCCACTTGTCTATGACTTGATGCTGACTCACCCTCGATGCCGACTTACCTACTTACTTGGCACTCCACATAGTAATATTACTGATATTGCCATATTTATACATATTTTTTAGGCAATATTTGAATACATTTTGTTTAATATATTGGTTATTTGCATAGATAAGTGGTACTTATAATATTAAATTGTATTTTGCAGCCAAAAGAAGTCATCTTGAAGAATAAGGACCAAAAGCGAAAAGGATCGAAACTTTGGAGGTTAAAAGCTTAACAAATGAAGAATTCAGCAAAAAGACCACCTCATGATGTGAGAATCATGCCTCACAACGTGAGTCTTGAGTTTCTAGAAGATAAGCATTCAGAGGCAAGAATTCGTGTTTGATATAGATTAATACTAAACTCACAGTGTGAGAAGAGTTTCTCACAATATGAGGAGGGTAAATTTGAAAACTATAAATACTCTTGATGCTTATGGATTTAGGAGGTTGGCTAAACTCACGGTGTGAGAAGACTTTCTCTCAATTTGAGGTCATTGAGGGTTGTGAAGGCATAAAGCTACAAACTTTATGCCATTAAAGTCCCATGCAAACCCTAAGGATGCTAGTATGGCCTTTTATGTCCCAAAGGGGCCATGCATAGAAGTAAAGTTCAGGACTTTACATGGTTATTGGGTGATTAGAGCCTAGATCTTGGTTTCCATGTTTTGCGTTGGAGTAACAAGGGCTTTTGGACATAGAGTTACGTCTTAAGGAGCTAGGGTTTTGTCTAAACCCATTAAGAAGGACTTGGGATGGGTAAAGTTGGAAACTTTACCCTTAAGAGGTCATTTCCAGCATGTAGGAAAATTTTGGGACTTAGATCTGGAGTGTAGGGGCTTAATCCATTAAGATAGCCCAACATACTAAGGGACTCGTCTGGACCCAATGAGTCAAAGCGAGTTGTCCCATTTATGTTCATGCGAGAACTCGTTGTGTCTGTAGACTGAATCGATGAGTAGATTCGATACATCGCGACCAGGAGTAGCCAAGTAACTCGGCGAGTCAGGGGCTGACTCGACGAGTTGGTTCACGATTGCAGTGTTTGGAGTTTTAGCACCCGACGAGTTGATGGAGCAACTCGGCGAGTTGAGTCAACTCGGAGTGTTAACTTTGACCGTTGGCCGTTGACTTTGACTGTGACCAAGGTTGACTTAGTTTGACTTTTGGAAGGTATTTTGGTCTAAGTGTCGTTTAGGTAATTGATAGCTCGGGGAGTCAAGTGTCACACCTCCAAACCGGAGCGGTCGAAACATTCGGGGGTGGATGACATCATTTGTAGTATCACAACAATTGCATCATAGTAATCAAAACAACACAACCATTACATTGCTTAGACAAAATATTTACAACTTGTTTATTCATATTTTATATACATCAAAAGTATAACAAAAGTAAAAGACATGGCTCTATACCCTCCGTCTTCTCAAAACTCCAGGAGGTACCTGACTACTAATTTCCTGAGAATACAAACAGTTTCGAAAGGATATCAACATAAAACTGGTGAGTTCATAAGCATGTTTTTGTAATGAAAACCTATGAGTAAATCTGTAAAATGTATGTATGTTTTCCAAGAAAATCCAATATTTTCTAATATGTTTGGTCGTTACAGTATGTCTCGTATGCCTTGTTTGAAAACCCAAGCTACCACCAGTATGCAATGTATGTTCTGTTTGATTTGTATGAAAACTCTTGTATGAAATCCTTAGCTATCACTAATAATGTAAACAATGTATAAAATGTTATTCTGATTGTTTGTAAAGTACTAATGTTTATCTGGGAAGATCCTATATTTTCCCTTGAATGTGTGTTATTGCTTTAATTGTTCTGAAATTGTATGGCACGCGTATTTTCCATACTTATGTTATTAAATCAATTTTTCATGATAAGTATATTATTATGTAAATATATCGTTACTATCTATTGGCGAGTTGTTATCACCATACTAAACTGATACGACGTGAATCGGACACCAATATCCTTTATGAATTTGTCACCCGTAGACCTGTCGGTCCTACTGTAGCTAACAGCAAGGTGAGGGGTTGTCAATCACATATAGATCTATACACAAAAATCATGTTCTCCCTTCGGGAGACTCTGGTTCATAACAGCAGTCCTACACTTAGTTAAGTTTGTAAGCGCCCAAGGACGTGCCTCCCAACTAGATCAACAACTTTACAAGTAATAATACGTGAAACGAAATGATCATTTGTTCTTGAATCCTATATATGCATTGTAGAGTAAAAATAATAAGGTATACCATAACTTATATATATATATATATATATATATATATATATATATATATATATATATATATATATATATTTGTTTAGCAGAAAGTGTCCCTTATGCTCCGCATAATACAAAAGGGATAAAATATCTATGTATTTTATGAAATCTGTTGGACTGTGCTAATTGCATAAGATTTGTTGAAATCCTTTTTGTTTTAGTTCACAAAATCATTTATGTTTGGCTCGCATCCCCCCTGAAAATGTTTAAAATCATAAAAGCGTAGGGGTATGAACTCACAGTTAGTTGTGTGTAAGCATTAAATTAATAGACTGAAAGTGAAGGTCGTCAAGTTGTCGTACACGGCACTTAACGGAGTCCTAACATCAATTAAATACATAAATGTATCTAAATTAGTGCATATAACAACTAATTAAGCTAGGGAAATAACCTAGAGACTAGGAAACACTTGAACTAAGTGTTACAATCACACATAATTGATCAAAAGGGAGTGTATGACTAAGGGGATGTGTGTACGGCCAGGGGTGTACGGCCCATGAGTGTACCACCGTACACTCATGAAGAAGTGTGCTTTTTGAGGTGTTTTAAGGCCCTAAGATGCATCAAGGAAGTGTTCTTGGTCCCATGCTTAGTTTTAATGGTAGTTTAAGGCCATCAATTATCATCAAAGATGGTTTACGACCCTATGAGGTGTGTACGGCCATACATGGGGTGTGCGGCCGTACACCCTTCATGTTTATGCTAAAATGGTTGATTTTAAGGTGAATCAAGGCTAGGATCAAAGGTTTAGCATGTCCAACTAGATGATAGTGGCTAAACCCTCACTTTGGAGGGCCTTTAAGGTGTGTATGGCCAACCTTATGAAGGTGTACGACCGTTCTCCGTTCAAGGGATGAAGAACATCATGAATCAAGGCTTAAATCAAGAGGTCCTTCAAGTATAACAAGATAAAGAAGGATATACTTACGATTTGGAAGCTTGAAGAAGGTTTATAGCCACCTAGAACTAGTGTGTGTTCTTGGAGTAAGATGAAGATCTAGCCAAAGATGAAATTTATGAGATGAAAACATGGATTCACCACTAGATAAGGAAAGGTAACAATAATTCAAGATGAGAAACACTTACATGTTTGAAATTCTTGGAGAAATCTTGATGAAGGTAGGAGAAAGAGAGAGAGAGAGAGAGAGAGAGAGAGAGAGAGAGAGAGAGTTCGTTCTAGTCTTGAAAGTGTAAAAAAGTGATGAATGATGGCCAAGTACCCCTTATATAGGGAGGGTGTACAGCCATGAGGGGGGTGTATGGCCGCACTCCCATGTGTACGGCCGTACACTCCTCTTGAAGGAGTGTTTAGCCCGAATGCTATGTTATGACTTAGAATAAATTGTTCCTGAACCCAAAATTTGATTGTATTAAGCTTAGAATGCTTAAACTGACTCTGAACAAGGTTGAAGGATAGCAGAAACGAGTCTGACTTTGATTGGATTGAATGGTTTGTAAAAACATTTCA
This sequence comes from Lactuca sativa, assembly GCF_002870075.4. NCBI lineage: Eukaryota > Viridiplantae > Streptophyta > Magnoliopsida > Asterales > Asteraceae > Lactuca > Lactuca sativa. The sequence continues at coordinate 126,959,898 of NC_056627.2, read as the reverse complement.
AATCCATTACTATTACAAACTTGTTTTTCAAAAATCTATCATATCATAGTATCCCAGAAACAAATTCATAAAAAGTGAGGAGTTGTACGATCATGCCTTCGCCTTGCCATGATTCCCTGATGTACCTGAAACAATAAACTAAAACTGTAAGCCTGAAAGCTTAGTGTGTTCCCCAAAATACCGATACACATACAATCCACATAACCATGTCAGCAACATCATAACATAACAAACTGAACATGATACAACTGGTCCACAGCTTTATAGACTGGATTACCCCCTGGGCCCACAGTGTGAGTCTGAATTACCTTGAGGGCCCACAACTCACATCTGGCTTGCCATGGAGCCCACAGTACGAGTCTCCGTTAGCCTGTAATTGGAATGCTCCCGGGTTTGTTGGGTACCGCACGAGGAAGTCCCACCTCAACCCACCTCACATAACATATCAACATATAGCATAACCACTGAGCATGCAAACAATCATATAACGCAGGTAGTAATACAGATCTACCTAACTGGCATAACCACTGAGTATGTAGATAATCATGTAACAACACAGGTAGTCCTCCAGATCTACCTAACTGACATAACCACTAACTCAACTCAGCATATCAATAACTGCTAGGATGTCAAATCCAATGGGCCGGCCTTGGTGCCTTAGACCCCTTAGTATAGTGAGGATAACTCACCTTGCAAATGTCGACTCGGTAACTAAACTCCAACTTTCAGATCACGGACACAAACTCTACCACCTATTATCATAATAGAACCATACTCGTAAGTTCTCAACCTTTCAAGTTACCCCATAAGTCAACTAGTAAACCCTAAGTCAAAGAAAAAGTCAACAGTCAAGGTCAACAGTCCATGTTGATCCTTACTCATCGAGTACCCATGGTACTCGCCGAGTTCCTCGAGATACTCGTCCACTTGCCGAGTCCCCAGAGTGACTCGTCGAGTTCCTTCGGTTTACGATCGAACTCTAAGGCCACTCGTCGAGTTTCCTTCTTTTAACTCCACGGTTACAAACACATACATAAATTGAGGAAACCTCAACCGACTCGCCGGGTTGTTCATACATCTCGTCGAGTCTACGGAAATCCTCGTCGGACTCGCCAAGTTGTTCATCTAACTCATCGAGTTCAACGCCTATCTTCGTATGACTTGCCAAGTCCCTTCAGCCCTTTAACCATGCAGACACTTTTTTAGCCATGTTAAGGCCCCAAATTGTAGATCCAACTTCCTTTGGCATGCTTATCACGTAAAGTTGCAAACTTTACATGCATGCAAGGCTTTAAGACCCTAAAATGGCACAACTAAGCTTGTAATGAAGTCACATCCTTGAGAGAGGGCTCATACTAGACAAGGATGATGGCTTTATGAATCTAGAAGCCAAGAGGAGTCCAGATCTGAAGTTACAACTTCAGATCTTGGCTTAAACAAAAGAACCCTTTCCTAAACTCATGCACAAAAGGGTTTGGGGAGAAAATGAGCCAAGGGAAAAATGATCTAGTACCTTGAAGAGAGCCCTTTCTAATGCATAACTTGAAACCCACAAACTCTAGCTTCAATTATCTTGCTTCCTAAGTGGTTCCTTCACCAAAACTTCCCTCCAAGCTCAAATCTCCAAAGAATATGCACACACTCGATTTAGGGACTTTCTGGACTCTCAATGGATTGTAAAGAGGCCAAATGAGGCTTGTGCTTCTTTAAATAGGGTGCAAAACCCCAGGATTTAGGGTTTCATCTGCCAGCTCCTACTCATCGAATCCCTTCTTGGACTCGGCGAGTAGGCCACTAGATTCGCGAACCAACCCGCTGCTACTCGACGAGTAGGGCAACCAACTCGTCGAGTAGACCTTGAAAACCAAAGAATTCTTATTTAAATTAATACCTGGGAATCAGGTCGTTACAATTCTCCCCCATTTGAATTAGACTTCGCCCTCGACGTCTGGTGCGATGAACAATGTCGGGTAATGCTCCTGCATTTCTGCCTCTGGCTCCCACGTCCACTTAGACCCTTTCCAATGCTCCTGATGTACCTTCACCAAGGGTATCTCCTTTTTCTGCAAAACTTCTGTCTTCCTCTCAAGTATGGCCACAAGCCTCTTCATGTAATTCAGGCGCGCATCTACCTGAATATCATCGAATGGCACCACTGCCTCCTGATCCACAATGCACCTCCGTAGCTGCGAAATGTTGAAAGTGTTGTGGATCCGAATAAGCTCCTCCGGAAGCTTTAGCATGTATGCCACCCTGCCAACCCTATCAATGACCCTGAATGGCCTAATATATCGGGGACCTAATTTCCACCACTTCCTGAAGCGAATCACATCCTTCCAGGGCGAGACCTTCAGGAGCACTATGTCATCCACCTGAAACTCTAACTCAGATCGGCGTCTATCAGCGTAACTCTTCTGCCGATTCTGAGCGGTCTGCAGTCGCTGCCTAATCTGTGGAATCTTCTCGGTAGTCTGCAGGACTACCTCCATCCGCCCCATCACTCGGTATCGAACTTCACCCCAACAAACCGGGGTGCGACATCTGCGCCCATACAATAACTCAAAAGGAGGGATGCCAATACTGGAATGGTAGTTGTTGTTGTAAGCGAACTCTGCAAGCGGTAGGTGGGAATCCCAACTCCCACCAAAGTCAATGACACACGCCCTCAACATATCTTCGAGGGTCTGAATGGTTCGCTCACTCTGTGCATCGGTCTGCGGATGGAATGTTGTACTAAAGTGCAGCCGTGTACCCAGTTCCTCATGGAACTTCTGCCAAAAACGAGAAGTAAATCTAACATCTCGGTGTGAGACAATGGAGATCGGAATCCCGTGGCGAGCAACGATCTCGCGAAAATATATGTCGGCCAACCTCTCGGCCGAAGAACTCTCTCGTATCGCCAAGGAATGAGCACTCTTGGTCAATCGATCCCCGATGAAGTCCATTGTGATATGTTCGCTATCCTTGGCAACTTTGTGATGAAGTCCATCGTGATCTATTCCCATTTCCACATGGAGATCTCCAGAGGCTATAGCTTACCATGCGGCATCTGATGCTCGGCCATGACCATCCTACAGCTCAAGCACCTCTCGACATACCAAGAGATTTCTCCCTTCATACATGGCCACCAGTAACTCAAACTCAAGTCTCGTTACATCTTGGTGCCCCCCGGGTGTATGGAAAAGTGAGATTTATGGGCCTCCTCCATCACTGTCTGCCTGACTCCACCCGTCATCGAAACCCAAACTGGACCACAATGGGTCAATTACCCCCGGCTATCCTAAGCAAACCGGTCGCTTTCGCCCTTGATCCTTTCCAGTTTCCAGTTCTCTGGTCGTATGCCCTCGACCTGGGCATCTCTAATCAAACTCACCAGCAGGGAGTCCATTGCTATCCTCACACACCTTGCTGGGGTGGAAGACCCAGCTGACATGCGGCTTAACGCATCCGCAACCATATTCTCTTTACCAGGGTGGTAAAGGATCTCACAATCATAGTCCTTAACTACATCTAACCCCTTGCGCTGCCTCATATTCAGGTTCGGCTGATCCATGATGTGTCTCAAACTCTTGTGATCCGTGTATATGGTACAATGGACTCCATATAGGTAATCCCTCCAAATCTTGAGAGCGAATACCACCGCTCCCAGCTCCAGATCATGTGTAAGGTACCTCGTCTCATGCGGCTTTAGTTGTCCCGATTCGTAAGCTATCACTCGTTCTCTTTGCATGAGGACCACCACAAAACCTGTGATGGATGCATCACAGAACACTACAAAATCCTCTACTCCCTCGGGGAGTGTCAGGACTGGAGCCTCACACAAACACTGTCGAAGGGTCTCAAACGCCCTCTACTACTCGGGGCCCCACCGAAAATCCACCCCCTTCCTCGTTAGATGAGTGAGGGGCACTACAATCTTGGAGAAGTCTCAAATAAATCTCCAGTAATACCCTGCTAACCCCAGAAAAATCCTGAAATCCGAAGGAGCCCTCGGCACCTCCCACTGCATAACTGCTTCGATCTTGGCTGGATCGACAAAAATCCCCTCCTGGTTAACGAGAAGTCCGAGGAACTGGACTTCCTGTAGCCATAACTCACACTTCGAGAACTTGGCATACAATTGTTCTCGTCTCAGAACCTTCATCAATTCCCTGAGGTGCTCCCCGTGTTGCTCTCGGGTCTTGGAATACACCATGATATCTTCTATGAACATGATTTTCGAGCGGTCAAGCGTCAGTCTGCAGCCCGATTCATCAGGTCCATGATTATTGTCGATGCGTTGGTGAGCCCAAATGGCATCACCACAAACTCATAGTGCACATAGCGCGTCCGAAACACGGTCTTCTCCGCGTCCTCCTCTCTAACCCAAACTTGATGATACCCCAACTCCAGTTAATCTTGGAGAACCAAGATGCACCCTTTAACTGGTCGAAGAGATCGTCTATCCTCGGGAGTGGGTAACGGTTCTTCACCGTCAACTTGTTTAACTTCCTATAGTCAATGTACATCTGATGCGATCCATCCTTCTTCTTGACGAAGAGGATTGGGGCTCCCCATGGAGAACTGCTAGGTCGAATGAACTGCTTGACCAACAATTCCTGCAGCTGTGAAGACAGCTCCTACATCTCGGGTGGCACCAAACGGTACGATGCCTTGGCAGTTGGAGCCGCACCCAACACTAGGTCGATCTGGAACTCGACCTGCCTCTCCGGAGGTATCCCTGGCAACTCCTTCGGAAACACATTGGCAAAATACCTGACCACTGGAACCTCTAAAACTGAAATCTGGTCTCCAACTCGCATATCTACCACACACGCTAAGTAACCCGAACATCTGTGCTGAATAAACTATCGAGCTCTGGCGGTTGAATTGAACCCTGACCCCACTCTGGTGCCCTTACCATATACAATCAGTTCTCCTCCACTTGGGGTTCGAACTACCACTTGCTGACCCTCGCAATCTATCATGGCACTAAAATGAGTAAGCCAATCCATACCCACAATCACGCATACTTCCCCCATGGGAATCGGAATCAAGTCTATCGGGGAGACTACTCTGAAGATCCCCAACTGCCATCCTCGGTAAACCGAAGAAGTCGAAACTCCATGTTCGTTGGCGATAGAAACTCGCAATGGACACTCTAGCTCGTCAACTGGCACACCAAAGTCCCTACTAAACGTCTGAGAGACAAAAGACCCCTGAGTCAAATAAAACTAAAGCATGCATGGAGTTTACTTAAAATGTACCTAAGCACATTTATCACATATAAGCATAACACAAATACGAAACACGAGGTAAAGGAGAGAAATATACCACCAACCACATCCGGCACAGCCCTGGCCTCCTCTACCATCAGCTGGAAAGCAAGCCCCTGAACCTTCGGAGGCTCGGCCTTAGCAGGCCTCCCATCAGCGATCCACAAAGTAGCAGGCGCTGGAACCTGCACCGACTTGGTGGCTAGTAATGGGCAGTTGACCTTCACATGGCCAACCTGATCACAGTGGTAGCATAACCTCATACCCGAAATCGGGGTGCCCTGGTGACAATCCTTCACATAATTCCCCTCCTTACCACACTTGTGGCACCCGCTACCTGCTCGACATACTCCCGAATGACTCCTACCACACTTCCCACATGTGCGGCTCTGCTGACCCCCAGTCCTAGCATCAGCGGTGTTAGACCGCTTTTGAGCCGGCTGAGACTGTGTTCGGGCCAGTCGCTGCTCCCTCAACTGCAGCTCGATCTCCAACTCGCGCCGCCTAGCAACCTCCTGTAACTCCAACAGAGTATCACATCGTTAGGTAGACACAAACTGACGGATGTCAGTCTTGAGCATGCTCAGATAACGAGTCATCTAAGCCTACTTGAAAGGAAACTCTGGGCAGAACATCGCCCTATCTGTGAACATATAGGTGATTTCCATCACCGACTCTCCATCCTGCCTCAAATGCAGAAACTCCTGGGCTAACCGTTCCCGCTCCACCCATGGAACAAAGCAGACATGAAACATCTCCCTGAACTGCTCCCAAGTAACAGCAGCTCTCTGATCATCAGTATACAATCCAGTCATCAGTCTCCACCAACCCTTGGCCCCTAGTCTCAGCAGGTTCAGGGTACATCTGACCTTCTGGTCAGTAGGACATGAACACGTGAAGAAACAAACCTCCACGTCTGACAACCACCTCAAATCTCTAATCGCATCCAGAGTACCATCAAATGCCGGGGGCTTCGTGTTATTGAAGTCCCAGTACTGGAATCCCCATCCAGCTCCACCTCCTCCTGCCGCTATTACAGCTGATCCAGCTGCGGAGGCAGCCGTCTCTGCAAGGGCTGCGTAACGCTCGTCAAAGTACTCAACCATAACGGTCTTAATAGACCCAAACATCTCCGGTAGCTGCGCCCGGAACAACGTGGCAACCTCATCATGCAGAACCTACCGAATCCTGGATTCTAGCTAATCTGTCCTCTTTATACCATAGGCTCGGGTGCTACCGGCACCTCCTGGCCTCCGCCCCCTGATCCGGATCCCAACCCGGACGCAGTCACAAAACGTCTCATCATCACCATATTGAAAACACATCAAAAGATATCAGATAATCGCATAATAATAAGGGACCAAATCCCGTCTAAGCCATAGGGATTGTGACTTCCTTGCTACACGTATGGGTTCAGTGCTTTCAGTAGTATGGGCCCACACTACCTTCCACACCTACCCATATTTGTCTAAAGTGTCACCACAACACCCTAACAATATACATACATAGCTAGTGCCCAACCCTTATTCCTAGAGGAATGCTAAACTATCTCATGACTAGCCTCACGGCTTCTTACGACCCACCCATCCATGAAACTTCCATCACCCCTGCATCACTAGTGTATGCTAGCCATGAATAACACTGGACCCTGTAGGCTTTCGAATATCCTGTCCCACCCTAAGGTCAAATTAAACATTCTCAAGCTATAAGATCTTGATTATATACAGTCGTGATGCATACACAAGTAACTACAGTAATCATGTCAATCTCATATGAGGAAAACCCAAGGCTGGCAGACATCATGTAATCAGGCAATTCTATCATGAAACTCCTAAAGATCATAGCCTATTAATAGCATGCTATTCTAACATATCACATAATCAAATACTATATGGTATTCTGGGGTCTACTTACTGACTCCGGCTGATCATACCCCCTGCATCCTCCTCCACTTTTTTTGAAAACCATTATAGAAATCTTCTTGAAAACCTTTCCTTGGGTTGAGACTGGATTCACGCGAATGTTTCTCCAATTCACTCAAACCAAGGCTCTGATACCAACTTGTAACACCCATAAAAATGCAAGCAAATTTAAACTTTTAAAAACATTTCAAATCCATTACTATTACAAACTTGTTTTTCAAAAATGTCTCATATCAGAGTATCCCAGAAACAAATTCATAAAAAGTGATCCCTTGATGTACCTGAAACAATAAACTAAAACTTTAAGCCCGAAGCTTAGTGAGTTCCCCAAAATACCGATACACGTACAATCCACATTACCATGTCAGTAACATCATAACAAATCAAACTGAATAGGATACAACAGGTCCACAGCTTTACAGACTGGATTACCCCCTAGGCCCACAGTGTGAGTCTAAATTGCCTTGCGGGCCCACAGCTCACATTTGGCTTGCCATCGAGTCCATAGTATGAGTCTCCTTTAGCCCGTAACGGGAATGCTCCCGGGTTTATTGTTTACCGCACGAGGCAGTCCCACCTCAACCCATCCCACATAACATATAACCATATAGCATAACCACTGAGCATGCAGATAATCATATAACACAATTAGTCCTATAGATCTACCTAACTAGCATAACGACTGAGCTTGCAGATAATCATATAACAACACAGGTAGTCTTACAGATCTACCTAAATGGCATAACCATTGACTCAACTCAACATATCAGTAACTGTTAGGATGTCAAATCCAATGGGCCGGCCTTGGTGCCTTAGACCCCTTAGTATAGTTAGGATAGCTCACCTTGCAAATGTCGGCTCGGTAACTAAACTCCAACTTTCAGATCATGGCCACAAACTCACACCTATTATCATAATAGAACCATACTCGTAAGTTCTCAACCTTTCAAGGTACCCCATAAGCCAACTAGTCAACCCCTGGTCAAAGTCAAAGTCAACAGTCAAGGTCAACAGTCCATGTTAACTCTTACTCATTGAGTACCCTCGGCTACTCGCCGAGTTCCTCGAGATACTCTTCCACTTGCCGAGTCCCTGGAGGGACTCGTCGAGTTCCTTCGGTTTATGATCGAACTCTAAAGCAGTCGAGTTTCCTTCTTCCAACTCGACGGTCACACACGTATACATAAATTGGGGAAATGTCAACCGACTCGCCGAGTTGTTCATACAACTCGTCGAATATACGACAATCCTCATCGGGCTCGCCGAGTTGTTCATCCAATTCGTCGAGTTCAATGCCTATCTTCATATGACTCGGCGAGTCGACTAGGGACTCGCCGAGTCCCTTCAACGCTTTAACCATGCAGACTATTTTTAAGCCATGCCAAGGCCCCAAATTGCAGATCCAACTTCCTTAGGCATGCTTATCACGTAAAGTAGCAAACTTTACGTGCATGCAAGGCTTTAAGACCCTAAAATGGCACAACTATGCTTGTAATGAAGTCACATCCTTGAGATAAGGCTCATACTAGACAAGGCCGATGGCTTTATGAATCTAGAAGCCAAGGGGAGTCCAGATCTGAAGTTACAACTTCAAATCTTGGCTTAAACACAAGAACCCTTTCCTAAACTCATGCACAAAAAGGTTTGGGGAGAAAATGAGCCAAGGGAAAAACGATCTAGCACCTTCAAGAGAGCCCTTTCTGATACAGAACTTGAAACCCACAAACACTCACTTTAACTAGCTTGCTTCCCAAGTGATTCCTTCACCAAAGCTTCCCTCCAAGCTTAAATCTCCAAAGAATGCACTCACACTCGAGTTAGGGCCTTTCTGGACTCTCAATGGATTGTAAAGAGGCCAAAGGAGGCTTGTGCTTCTTTAAATAGGGTGCAAAACCCCAGGATTTAGGGTTTCATCTGCCAGCTCCTACTCATCGAATCCCTTCTTGGACTCGGAGAGTAGGCCACTAGATTCGCGAACCAACCCGCTGCTACACGACAAGTAGGGAAACTAACTCGTCGAGTAGACCTTGAAAACAAATGAATTCTTATTTAAATCAATACCTGAGAATCAAGGCATTACAAAAATGAGTCTAACTTTGATTGAATTGAATGGCTTATACAAAAGAGAAATTTCAGGTTGTCACATCATCCCCCCGATAGAGGGAATTTCGTCCCGAAATTCGAACATAGAATACAAATCACGGACTTGGAAAGAGATGCAGATATTTCTATTTCATCTAATCTTCTCGCTCCCAAGTAAATTCAGGTCCCCGCCTGGAATTCCAGTGAACCTTTACTATTGGTATGCGACTTTGTTTTGTTTGTTGATTTCTCAATCCATGATTTCGACTGGTTCTTCCATGAAGTTAAGGTTCTCATTGATCTCAATCTCTTCGAGAGGGATTACAAGGGTCTCGTCGGATAAACACTTTTTAAGGTTCGAGATGTGGAAGACGGGATGAATGCTGCTAAGATCTCGGGGTAAACGAAGTTTGTATGCTACAGGACCGATCCTAGCGAGGATCTCGAATGGTCCTATGTATCTCGGATTCTGCTTTCCACACTTTCCAAAGCATATCACGCCTTTCCAGGGTGAGACCTTCGATAGAACACAGTCACCAACCTGGAACTCCAAGGGTTTTCATCTGTTATCGGCGTAGCTCTTTTGTCTATCTCTGGAAGCCTTTAGTCGTTCCCGGATTTGTACGATCTTTTATGTAGTTTGATAGATGATTTCTGGGCCTGTGAGAGTGCTATCAACTACTTGTCCCTTGGCTAGCTGCGTGTCACCCACCTCAACCAGCACAGAGGGGATCTGCACTTACGGCCATAGAGGGCTTCGAACGACGCAACCTTGATACTGATATGATAGTCGTTGTTGTAGGAGAATTCGACCTGGGGAAAATGGGTGTCCTATGACTTTCTGAAATCTAAGAAACATGCTCTTGGCATGTATTCCAAGATTAAAATGGTCCTCTCACTCTACTAGTCTGTTTGGGGATGGTAAGCTATGCTCATATCCAGCTTAGTTCCAAGAGCCTTCTACAATGACTGCCAAAATCTTGAGGTAAATCTGCTGTCCTGATTGGAGATAATGGACACACACACACCATGCATACGAACTATCTCTTGAATATATATCCGAGTCAGTCTCTCTATCCTGAAGGTTTCTTTGATTGGCAGGAAGTGGGCGGATTTGGTTAATCGGTCGACAATTACCCATATGGTATCGTACCCACTTGGAGATTTGGGCAATTTAGTGATAAAATCCATAGTAATCATCTCCCACTTCCACTCAGGTATTTCTGGCTGCTGAAGTAAACCTGAGGGCTTTTGTAACGCCCGCGTTTCCAGGCTAGGCATTATTGTTGATGTAATAGTCTAGATTAACCCTTATAACTCTTTTTGAAGTATTAAAGATGAATTATTTGAGTATTATGTGAATTATGTGCTTATTTAATTGTTTATAAAAATATAATTAAATAAAGGATAAAATAAGCGTCAAAATTAAGTGTGAGATAAACCCGATATCTTTACATAAAGTTGTAGTGGTTGAAACAAGGATTCCAGAGATATAAAGAATGCCGAAATCGCGACAGAACCAGCACGACGTTGAGTGACGTGAAATATGAATTTAAGATAGAGCGATATCTAGCCTTAGTGATCTAACTTAAACTCGTAGATTATGTTAAACCGAGAGTGTGCATAAAAAGAACGCCTAAATCTGACTTCGTATGAGGAAGTTATGATTTTCCGAAGTTTCGAGTTAGCAATATGCTGCCCGAATACTCGAATATGAGATCGAGTGATTTTTAGCCGAAAAAATCTAAACGAGAATCGAAGATCTCGTCGATAGTAGTCCAACGGTAAAAATACAGACGAAAACGGACGTCAGATGAAGAAGTTATGAATTTCTAATGAAGTTTTCCTGTCCTGGCCTACAAAAAATAATATAAAAGTAATATATTAATAATATATTAAAAATAAAATCAAAATTAGCCAACGGAGTCTAAACAAGTGTTGTAGAGCATAATATCACCTACGCGTCGATATAAAGAACATCGAAAACGGAGTTCGTATGCGAAAGTTATGAATTTTTGAAGTTCGGAGCGCGAAACCCCAAAACTATCAGAGGCCACGACGTGAAAGTAGTGTTCACGACGTGACATGTTTTATGACGCCTCTAGGAGTCTACAAGAACCAACTTGCGATGATGCATGCAGTGACGATCAAGCCCACGACATGGAAACACTGTCCACAACGTGGAAAATGAAAATTTTGCCCTATAAATAGATTTGAAGGGGCAGCAGGCCGAGGTTTCTAATTCACCCTTCTCTCACCCATATTACCTCGATTTACATGCAGAAAATTATCCCCGAAGCCCCGGTATCATCACGAGACCCGAAGCAAGTCCCGAAGTCTGAATATCCCGAGAAGAAAAGAGTTTCCGAGCCGAAGCTCTGCCCGCGAGAAGTTCGGTGTGTGAAGATATCCCGGATCCATCGAAGAATTTCCATTTGAAGAGCCGAAGTGTTGTCCAAGCATCGTCTTAACAAGTGAGTGTGTAATTACTTTCTTCTGATACATAAATACAAAGTATTAGCTATGAAATACGTGATATTTGTTTATATGTTGTTGGTTATTTGAATTTAGTGTATATTTATTATCTTTCATCACATAGATATGAAGTATCTCCTATAGAATATGTGGTATGTGTATATTTACATATAATATCTGTTTATTTGGATTGAGCATTAAAAGATTATCTTATCAAGTTTTTAAGCAGTATATGAATGTATGTTTATATATTTTTATATACAACAATGTTAGGTTAGAACATGGGTAGGTAGTTTTCATGTGATAAAATGATGAGAGGTCCCGTCGTTGGTGTTTCTAAATCAGTCATCCAGCGTAGTTTAGATGACGACCATAGACTTTTCTAGATAGTCTAGTGGAACGCTAGCAGGCTTGCCAGCTGTAGGTGTTAATGAACTTTGGTGTTCATTCATTTTACTCCATCCCCTTCATGGTTGCCTTATTCGACTTATATTTCTGAGGAATCCCCGAAGCATGTGTTGCCGCCCCGATGAAATATTCTTAGACTAGGTCCCTTGTGTTAGTTGTTTTAGGGACGTAAAGTGAGAATAATAGGAATAGTTAATTGGGTTATTGTTGGTTGATGAAATTTAATTTAATTATTTATTGTGGGTTGAAAACCCTATATGCTCACCAGGCTCCCAAGCCTGACTCACTCAGTTTTCTTTGTATTACAGGTAGTGGCGCCAGAGCATAAGTGGGATGATTTGTCAGGATATTTTGGATTATAGACCTGTTGTTGTAAATAACTGTTGTAAGGTCTGTATTGATATGTTTATGTTTTTGGTCTGTTTATCGGAACATGGCATCCCGAGTTTTGTTATATAATGAAAAATACATTTCTTTACGAAATGCTTTGGTAAATCTTATTTTTATCATATTTCGTTTTGGGAACAAATTCCGCAACTCTTTTAATCAAAGGATTACTCTGAAATTATTTTAAAAGCATAAATTAAACCGGTCTTTTCTGGCCGTGATTTTGGGGATGTCACAGTTGGTATCAGAGCATTAGTTCAAGCGAACTAGGTATTTGTAGGATTTCTAGACTTAAACTTAGAATGCTAACTGAAGATTGTTAGACATGTGTCTGTTAGATTTTAGAAACGAGCACTAGTATGTATTAGGAAAGATGCCTAAAATGATTTTATGTGCTAAATGTTATATGTTGCCATATATGATATTATTTGTTCGGGTCTATGGTTTGTTGCCGACCGGACTGCGAAACCTTATGTGTTTAGGATTCTAAGTGTTTGGCTACGATATTAGAACTAACATGTAAACATTTTGGAGTAATATGGAAGATTGTAATATCTATCATGAATGAAGATCTAAATTCACCTTATTCTATGTATAGATCAAGAATGGCAAGGACTAGAAGCAGAGTTGGAAATGCAAATGAAAACAGGAGTCAACCACTAGTGATTGAGCAAATACATGTTGTAGCAGTAGCACCTGAGCCAATGAGAATGGCTGGTGTACAAATGATGATTCAAACAATGTTGGATCGTCAGATGGAGGAGACCAGGCGGTTGCTTCAACATAATCGTGAAGAACTGTCAATTCAAGTGGAAGAGCCCGAATTAAATGAAGGGCACTCGGAAGGAGGAAATTTCAGTGGATCTGTTGGTCAAGACAACCCACCGATAGTTAGGCAAAACAACTAGGATGGAAGGAATGACGGAATGAGATGCAAGTATATGGATTTTCTGACTTGCAAACCATCGACCTTCACTGGAAAGGAGGATTCGATCGGAGTCATGGATTGGATATCGGAAATGGAGCTAGACTTCATGACATGTGGTTGCAGAGCCAGGTTGCAGACTACGTTCGTTGTACGTCGGTTCAGATGTGGAGCTGACATGGGCAGAGTTCTTGATGCAATTCAAGCACAAGTTCTGTTCGGCCCAAAATATGTTGGAGTTCGAGAACAAGTTTTTGACATTGACGAAAGACAACATGTCAGTTGATGAATGCACAAATGCTTTCATATGCAAGATGGAGTTTGCTTTGCGCATCTTCCTAGACGAGCTGGCGAAAGTTAACCGGTATGCAAAAGGACTCCCATGGGAGTACGCGGTGCCAGTACGTCAGGAACCTACTCTAGAGGCGGCTATTTGGCTGCCAAGTCTGTTGAGGATATGATAAAAGGGAGAACCCCCAGCAAGGTTGAGGTTGGCGAAAAGAGAAAATTTGAAGGAACTTCAACTTCCAATAAGAAAAGTAAATTTTCTAAGTCAAATTCGAAGAAGTTTGGAGGAAAGGGAGGCAAAGCGAAATGGTGCGAGAAGTGCAAGAAAAAGCACTTTGGGAAATGTAGTGAGGAGGTGACTTGCTACAAGTGTGGAAAAACTAGCCATTATGCCAACGAGTGTCCGTCCAACAAAAGGATATGCTTTGGATGTAACGAGGAGGGACACATTTTGAAAGACTGTCCGAAAAAGAAAGAGGCAACAAAACCCAATATTCCCCCAAAGCTGAAGGCGAGAGCCTTTCAGATGACACTTAAGGCTGCGAAAGAAGAAGCTGATGTCGCTTCAGGTACCCTTCTCATAAATGAATTCCCTGCTCAATTTTTTTTTTTGATTCTGGAGCCAACTACTCCTTTATTTCGCATGAGTTTGGTAGAAAACTAGATTTGCCTGTTGATAGACTAGATAATGCTTTATTAGTCAAAGTTGCTAGTGGCAAGTTTATACATGTTAGACATCGCATGAAAAACATCTTCATCGACTTGAATGGGAATAAGTTCCATGAGGAATTATTGCCTATAGAACTAAATGGTTTCGACATCGTTCTAGGAATGGATTGGCTTAGCGCCAATGATGCCGAAATATTGTGCAAAAAGAAGATAGTGAAAGTAAACCCGCCAGGGAAAGAGTCATTTATGGTGTATGGGGACAAACGTCGAGTAAATTCTGGAATCATTTCCCTAATGAAAGCCAGAAAGTGTTTGGCCAAGGGATGTACATCGTATCTAGCATTAATGATTGATGCTAAGAAGGAAACAAAAGTAGTGCAGAGTATTCCAGTGGTGTGTGATTATCCGGAAGTATTTCCTGAAGATCTTCCTGGATTACCGCCTGATAGACAAGTGGAGTTCAGAAAAGACTTGTTACCAGGAACCACACCAATAGCAAAAGCACCATATTGATTAGCACCAACGGAGATGAAGGAGCTGATGATGCAACTTCAGGAGTTATTGGAAAAAGGTTTCATTAGACCTAGTTCATCACCCTGGGTTAGAACATGGGTAGGTAGTTGTCGTGTGATAAAATGATGAGAGGTCTCGTCGTTGTTGTTTCTAAATCATTCATCTAGCGGAGTTTAGATGACGACCACAGACTTTTCTAGATAGTCTAGTGGAATGCTAGCAGGCTCGCCACATGTAGGTGTTAATGAACTTGGGTGTTCATTCGCTGTACTCCATCCCGCTCATGGTTGGCTTATTTGACTTATATTGCTGAGGAACTCCCGAAGCATGTGTTGTCTCCCCGATGAAATATTCTTAGACTAGGTCCCTTGTGTTACTTGTTTTAGGGACGTAAAGTGAGAATAACAGGAATGGGTAATTGGGTTGACCTTGGTTGATGAAATTTAATTTAATTATTTATTATGGGTTGAAAACCCTATTTGCTCAGCAGGCTCCCAAGCCTGACCCAATCAGTTTTCTTTGTATTACAAGTAGTGGCGCCAGAGCATAAGTTAGATGATTTGTTAGGATATTTTGGATTATAGACCTATTGTTGTAAATAACTGTTGTAAGGTCTGTATTGATATGTTTATGCTTTTGGTCTGTTTATCGGAACATGACATCCCGAGTTTTGTTATATAATGAAAAATACATTTCTTTAAGAAATGGTTTGGTAAATCTTATTTTTATCATATTTCGTTTTGGGAACAAATTCTGCAACTCTTTTAATCAAAGGATTACTCTGAAATTATTTTAAAAGCATAAATTAAACCGGTCTTTTCTGGCCATGATTTTGGGGATGTCACAACTTTTGATATTCAACCTTCACTCTAACGCAAGTCAGGCACTTGCCCAAGAAGGTAGCAATCTCTGCTTTCATGTTTGGCAACCAATATAATTTCTTGAGATCCACGTACATCTTATCAGAACCTGGGTGAACGGAGTATCTAGTCTTGTGAGTTTCGTTCATGACAACCTCCCTATACCCACCGAATTTTTGGGTCCAGATCCGGTTCATGAAATAGTAGACTTCGTCTCCCTTGATCTCTAAGCTCTTTTCCATTCCCCTCAGGGCTTCATCCGACATGTTCTCTAGTTTTAGGGCCTCCAACTGAGCCTCTTTGACTTGCACGGATAAATGGGAATGGATGGTCATTGTCAGCGCCTTCACTCTATGACCTGTATACTCTTTCCGGCTGAGGGCATCTGCTACCACATTGGCCTTGCGTGGATGAGAGCGCATCTCGTGCTCAAAATCACTGAGTAGCTCCACCCATCTTCGTTGTCTCATGTTCAACTCTTTCTGATTGAAAACATGCTGCAGAGTTTTATGGTCGGTGAAGACAATGCACTTGGTTCCATATAGATAATGTCTCCATATTTCTAATGCAAAGACCATTGCTCCCAACTCTAGGTCGTGAGTTGTATAACTGACTTCGTTTGCTTTCGGCTGTCTTGAGGCATAAGCAATGACCTTACCTTGATGCATGAGCACACAGCCTAGGCCTTGATTGGATGCATCGTAATAGACAACGAAGTCATCTGTCCCTTCAGGCAGAGACATGATAGGTGCGCTGGATAAAGCCTGCTTTAATGTGTGGAACACAATGTCTTTCTTTTCTCCCCAACAAAAAGGTACACCTTTCTGAGTTAGGGTGGTCAGAGGCTTAGCAATCCTGGAGAAATTCTGGATAACCTTACGATAGTAGCCAGCGAGGCCCAAGAATAGACGGATTTCTGTGGGCGTCTTCAGTGCTGACCAATTCTAAATCACTTTGATCTTGGAAGGGTCCACGTGTATGCCTTCTTTGCTAACCACATGACCGAGAAAAGCTACTTTTCGGATCCTGAATTCGCACTTTGAAAACTTTCCATAAAGCTTCTCCGCCCTTAGAGTTTCTAGTACTACCCTCAAGTGTTGTTTATGATCTTCCTCACTCTGAGAGTAGACAAGTATATCATCAATGAATACTATCACGAACTTGTCCAAGAAAGGATGGCACACCCGATTCATCAGATCCATGAATATCGTCGGTGCATTGGTTAGACTAAAGGGCATTACTACAAATTCGTAGTGACCATATCGAGTCTGAAATGTTGTCTTAGGAATATCACCATCATGGACTTGTAGCTGATGGTACCCTGATCTTAGGTCTATTTTCAAGAAGTAGCTGGCTCCTTGAAGTTGATCGAAAAGTTCATCGATTCGGGGAAGAGGATAACGGTTTTTGATGGTAAGCTTGTTCAATTCACGATAATCTATGCACATCTGAAAGGATCCATCTTTCTTCTTCACAAACAGAACCAGGGCTCCCCAGGGTAAGGAACTCGACCTGATGAATCCTTTGCTGAGTATTTCATTGAGTTGGCTAGATAATTCTTGCATTTTGGCTAGCGCTAAACGATATCGGGACTTAGCTATAGGGGTAGCTCAGGGGATTAAGTCGATATGAAACTCAACTTGGCGCTCAGGAGGGATTCCGGGAAGATCTTCAGGGAAGACATCAGAAAAGTTGCAGACTTGGGGGATGCTCTCAAGATCCTTAACTTCCTGTTTCTCATTAACAACATGGGCTAGGAATGCATGGTACTCCTTTCGTAGATATTTTTGGGCTTTAATGCATGAGGGCTTTGCCAGAAGGTAGATTGAGACGGATGGATTTTGCATAAAAAGGATATCAACACGATTGGGGCTTAACCAATCCATGCCGATGATGATGTCGAAGCTCTTTATGGAAACTGGCGTAAGGTCGATTGGAAAGGAATGGTCGTTTAGGGTAAGGGTACAGTCGAGGATTATGTTGTTAGTGCTCTCTTTCTTTCCATTTTCCATCTCAATAGTGAATGTTTTGGTAAAGGGGTGGGGTTTATGTTTGAGTAGATGCTTAAATGCATGACTAACAAAACTTCTCTGCGCACCAGAATCGAAAAGAATGCATGCATAAGAGTGTCGAGGAGGAACGTACTCGTAACAACAATGGGATCAACAACTGCCTCTTCCTAGCCCATTGCTAGCACTCTCCCTGTGTTGCCAGCTGTTGTTGCCTTGGGGAAATTTCTCTTGTAGTGCCCGACCTCTCCACAGCCATAACAGGCTTGACCAACGCCTGCTCCAAAATTCTGATTTGTTGGTTGGGTTGGTGTCTTGCAACCTCGAGCTGTGTGTCGCTTCTTGTCACAACTGTTGCAGAGCATTTCACAGCATGGCCCGTGATGATGATAGTTTCACATGTCACACCGAGGAAGGGTACCATCATATCTACTGGTAGGTGCTTGAGTAATAGGAACAGCGACAGGAGTGGTAGCAGCATGAACTGCCACTACTTGCTGTTTCTTGGAGAGCTCCTGAGAAGACTGGCCCTTCTGCTTGTTCCAGAATTTTTTCTTCCCACCACTTGCCTTTGGAGGTTCGGGACCGTTGTTGCTGCATCAAGATCAAATCCGTGATCTATGAGAATATGCTCCAGGCACTTGGAGCTATCAAATGTAGAAGGCTTAGCAGCCAAAACATTCCCTTGAGTAGGGGCATCAATCCCCAAATGAATCTTCTATCTTCTTGCTTTCCTGGGTGACCATTCCCGGACATAAAAGAGCCAGATCACAGAATCTAGTTGTGTAAGCAGCATTGTCAGAATCCTTCATCTTTAGGTTCCAGAGCTCGTGCTCTAACTTCTGCATCTCGCCCCTTGGGCAGTACTCGACAAGCATGAGTTCCTTAAAGCTTTCCCAACCTATCACATTGGCTACCGGTAGGGTTAGGGATTTGACTCGACCATTCCACCAGGTTAATGCTCTATTTGTGAAAGTGCAGGCAGCAAACTTCACTTTGTTTTCTTTGGAGCATGCGCAGATCTCGAAGACTGATTCGATCTTCTCGATCCATCGGGAGATGGAAATGACACCTCGATTACCGTCGAAGGATTTGGGCTTTGCGTACATGAAATCTTTGTAGGAACACTCCTTCTGGTGTCCCTGACCATCTTCAAGATTTTGGGGATGGGTACCACCTTCCGACCTACTAGAACCGCTAGGATTTATCTGTGACATCGCGACAGCCACAACAGCCATGACTGCTGCCTGGAACATGGCAGGATCGAACTGAGGAGGTGGTGGCGTCAGATCCGTCAGGGGATTGTTATTCTTTTTGTTGCGTCTTTTCTTCGGAGGCATCTTGCTCTAAAAATAATCAGGAAGAAGATGATGCTAAGTCCCCTAGATTTGAATCAAGAGATATGAACAAGATAAATCCCTGCCTGATAGATCAAGTGTTCAACTAAGCGATAAACATGGAAAAGTTACTAATTCAAGTAAACTATCGCTAGGAAGAAATGAGTAGCAACAATTGAATTAAATCTCTACACTGTATTTGGCTCTAGCTAAAATACTCCTATAGTATTTTAAGTTGTATGTTTTGTTTTATCGATATCTGTTGTATGTTCTTGGTAAGTTTTAAGCCTGCTGCAACCCCACAGTCACTTCCAAGCACATGTTGGTCATGTCTCAAATAAATATAGATGATCATACTATATTGACCCTAGACATGATTACATAACTGCTCAGGTTTAACCGCAGTGTTCAACATCCAAGTACTTTTGTTTTGATTTACTTAAGATATTGTTTCTGGTATGTATGTATACTTGTATATTCTTATAAAATACTTATATTTTAAAAGCATACTTTTTGTTCAGAGCGCTTCAGCCCCTTAGTGTTTATAATTGTATACCATGTAAGGTTCGGTATACTTAGTTCACTATAAACAATAGCTCTGATACCAATCTGTCACACCCCCAAACCGAAACGGCGGAAACGTTCGGGGGTGGATGACGTCATTTGTAGTACCAGAACAATTGCATCATAGTAATCAAAGTAACACAACCATTACATTGCTTAGATAAAACATTTACAACTTGTTTGTTCATATTTTATATACATCAAAAGTATAACAAAAGTAAAAGATGTGGCTCTATACACTTCGTCGTCTCAAAACTCCAGGAGGTACGTGTCTACTGATTTCCTGAGAATACAAGCAGTTTTGAAAGAATATCAGCATAAAGCTGGTGAGTTCATAAGCATGTTTTTGTAATGAAAACCTGTGAATAAATCTGTAAAATGTAAGTATGTTTTCCAAGAAAATCCAATATTTTCTAATATGTTTGTTCGTTACAGCATGTATCGTATGCCTTGTTTGAAAACCCTGGCTACCACCAGTATGCAATGTATGTTCTGTTTGATTTGTATGAAAACTCTTGTATTAAATCCTTAGCTATCACTAGTAATGTAAACAATGTATAAAATCTTATTCTGATTGTTTGTTATTGCTGTAATGGTTCTGAAACTGTAAGGCACAAGTATTTTCCATACTTATGTTATTAAATCAATTGTTCATGATAAGTATATTATTACGTAAATATATCTTTACTATCTACTGGCGAGTTGTTATGACCATACTAAACTGATACGACGTGAATCAGACACCAATATCCTTTATGACTTTATCACCTATAGACCTGCCAGTCCTAATGTAGCTAACAGCAAGGTGAGGGGTTGTCAATCCCGTATAGATCTATACATAAAAACACGTTCTCCCTCCAGGAGATTCTGGTTCATAAGAGTAGTCGTCCACTTAGTTAAGTTTGTAAGCGCCCAAGGATGTACCTCCCAACTAGGTTAACAATTTTACAAGTAATTATACGTGAAACGAAATGATCTTTTGTACTTGAATCCGATGTATGCATTATGGAGTAAAAATAATTATACTTAAATAATTATTTAATAAGGTACTTTTGTATCCGAAAAATAGCAAGGTATACCATAACTTATATATATTTGTTGAGCTGAAAGTGTCCCTTCTGCTCTACATAATATAAAAGGGATAAAATATCAATGTATTTTATGAAATTCGTTGGACTATGTTAATTGCATAAGTTTTGTTGAAATCCATTTTGTTTTAGTTCACGAAATCATTTATTTTTGGCTTGTACCCCCTGAAAACGTTTAAAATCATAAAAGTGTACAGGTATGAACTCACAGTTAGTTGTGTGTAAGTGTTGAAATAATAAACTGAAAGTGAGGGCCCTCAAGTTGTCATACGCGACACTTAACAGAGTCCTAATATCAATTAAATACATAAATGTATCTAAATTAGTGCACATAACAACTAATTAAGCTAGGGAAATACCCTAGAGACTAGGAAACACTTGAACTAAGTGTTACAATCACACATGATTGATCAAAACGGAGTGTATAACTAAGGGGATGTGTGTATGGCCAGGGGTGTACGTCCCATGAGTGTACGGCCATACACTCATGAAGAAGTGTGCATTTTGAGGTGTTTTAAGGCCCTAAGAAGCATAAAGGAAGTGTTCTTGCTCCCATGCTTAGATTTAATGGAAGTTTAAGGCCATCAATGATAATCAAAGAGGGTTTACAGCCCTATGAGGTGTGTACGGCCGTACATGGGGTGTGTGGCCGTACACCCTTCATGTTTATGCTAAAATGATCGATTTTAAGGTGAATCAAGGCTAGGATCAAAGGTTTAGGATGTCCAACTAGATTATAGGGGCTAAACTCTCACATTGAAGGGCCTTTAAGGTGTGTACGACCAACCTTATGAAGGTGTATGGTCGTACTCCCTTCAAGGGATGAAGAACATGATGAATCATGCTTGAATCAAGAGGTCTTCAAGTATAACAAGCTAAAGAATGATATACTTATGATTTGGAAGCTTGAAGAGGGTTTATAGCCACCAAGAACTAGTGTGTGTTCTTGGTGTAAGATGAAGATCTAGTCAAAGATGAAATTTATGAGATGAAAACATGGATTAACCACTAGATAAGGAAAGGAAACAACAATTCAAGATGAGAAACACTTACATCTTTGAAGTTCTTGGAGAAATCTTGATGAAGGAAGAGAGAGAAAGAAAGAGAGACTTCTAGTCTTGAAAGTGTGCAAAAGTGACGAATGATGGCCAAGTACCCCTTATATAGGGAGGGTGTACGGTCATGAGGGGGTGTACGGCTGTACACTCCTCAAAAGGGAAATTTCAGGTTGTCACATCGAGTGATCAGCAGTTCGAGAATCTGCCAGCTAGCAGCGAGGGGTTATTTGCAGGATTCTACTGACAGCTTGTGAGGTGAGTTTTCTCCAGTAGGAACAGGTATAAGGCACCAATGTCGGCCCGTTTATGTATGTTAGTGTATACCAAATTTGTCACACCCCAAAACCACGAACGGCAGAAATGTTCAGGGGTGGAGGACGTAATGTACAGTATCACAACAGTGTAATCTAATAAACAAGCAACAACATCATCCATTGCATTATAAGTAAAGTTTTAATACATGTGTGTTCTTTATGTTTGTAGCAAGACACCAAAAATATACAATCAAAATAAAAGACGAGACTTGTCTGCTCCGTCTTCTCAAAACCTGGCCTCCGTACCTGTCTACTGATGACCTGAGAATACAAGTTATTTTGAAAGCGAGTATCAGCTTTAAAGCTGGTGAGTTCATAAGTATATAAGTGTCATTGCTTTGTTTGTGAAAGTCTGCTATGAATGCCATGAAAACCTTTAAGTGAAAATGTTGAGGTAAGTATGAAATCCCTAGAAAAACCCTTATTTTCTATAAGTATGAAATGTAGTCTTTTACCAAGACCCGAATGTTCTGTACGTATGAAGTGTAGTCTTCTACCAATACCCGAATGTTTTGTAAGTATGAGGTGTAGTCTTCTACCAAGACCCGAATGTTCTGTATGTAAAATGATAGTTTTTCCTTTGTGTTGACTAGTACAAAAAGTGCTTAATCTAACTCATCGTTTATGTGAATGTATCACAAAATAAAGTAAACAGGAAAAATGTAATATTGTAAGTGTTGTCACTGGGTACTAGGACCAACACAACATCGTGTTAAACGAAATATATAACCTAATGAACATCCGAAGATTGTCCAAAACAAGTATTAATGTAAGTGTCATCGCTGGGTACTAGGAATAACACAATCATCGCAATAAGCGAAAGGTATAACCTAATGAACATCCGAAGATTGTCCAATTGTCCTCTGTAGCAGCAGCAGGTGGGTGGAAGGGTTAGTCCCAAATCGATCTACCTAATATATGTAGTAACCTTAGACCTCCTTAGATGGTCATCGACCACTGGTGCTAATCAGTGGGGTTCGGAATGGTAAGTCCTGCCTAGCTATCCCATTGAACCGAGATAGGAAAGACAATTTACACAGTAAGTACTAATAAATCATCTTCGTAGTTCTAAGTACAAGTATCCAGGTAAGTGAATACAGGATAATGCACCTATGTAAAAGTGTTCCTGTATGGTATTCACGTATGTGTGTTCATGTAACAGGTAAGTATATGTAAACATATTCATGTATCATGAAATCCTAAGTACGTGTACTCATGTATCATGTAAGACATTAGTATAGACTCATGAATGAACTGACTCATGTGTGATTCCTTGTAATAGAAGTAATGTTTGATATCTTCAAACTATCCCTATGATAATTTACTGTAATATAACTGGATGATCATGTAGGTTTGTACACTCTTACTACTCAAGAGTGTGGGAAACTAAATGAAATATGTAAACTATAACATCAATACATATATAAGAATATAAGCGTATATGCATAGTTTAGTTCAAGAATGAAAAATGGTTTTTGTAAGACATCTTATGGGTTTTGAACAATAATTAACAATGACTTGATGTCCTTTTAATAAACATTTCAAAGGTAAAACATTTGGTAACAATGTGCTTTTAAGATGTAAAACCATTTCATGCATCACATTTTGTAGCATGTGAAATCTGTTAAATGACAAACACAGTTATAAAATACATATCAATGATTTAATAATATGTTTGTTTCTACTTCTATTCCCCCCCCCCCCCCCCATTAAAGCATTTAAAATCATTTAAAACATTGATTAGGGGTATGAACTCACCTGTAGTTGGTGATTGGAATGAACTGAACGGTATCGGATTGCTAGGTGTCAAGCGAGGACTTGTGCACACACTACGATCCTAATGAACATATAATCACACATATATGCACTCAATTAGACTTAAAAGACTAATTGATAATGTTTAAGACATCCTAGACATAGATAACACTTTATATAAGTGTTTTAAGCTGTAAGGACTTCATCTAAGCAATTGTGGGACAGGGTAATTGTGTTTAGGGTTTCCAAAGGACCCTATATGAGAGTTTACTCTCCTTAAACCATCACACATGGAGTTTACGGTTGTAAACTCTTGAGTTTACGGCCGTAAACTCCCAAACATGTGTGTTTGGTGTGTTTTGAAGTCTAAAATGCTTTCTAGAATTATTCTAACCTAGTGGCTATGTTCTGGGAATGGTTTAAGGCCTAGAAGTACTCCAAATAGGAGTTTATGGCCTCAAGGACATTTCCCCTTGGAGTTTACGGCCGTAAACTCCCTTGGGGTGTTTCCTTTGTTGCTTTCAAGCCTCTTGTACTAGTGGGATGTGTTCTAGACTTTTAATCCTAGTATATGAAGGCATTAGGCACACCTTAGTGCCCTTTTTAGGAGTTTACGGCCCAAGTACCATGTCTTGGCCGTAAACTCACTTGGTTAGGTGATTTTGGTGTGGTTTGGTCCTTCCATTTAGTGGGTACATTTTCTTGTAAAGGTCTAGGCCCTTAGGTGTCATGAAAACACCCTTTGTGATCATTTACATGGAGTTTACGGCCTAGGAGAGTTCTGGGCCGTAAACTCACTTTCATTTGTGTCCTTTGATGTGTTTAAGACCTTAAGCTACTTGGGAAAATAACCTAGATGCAAGCCTTAAAGTCCTTAAGTCCTCAAATCACCATTTAGGGCTATGAAATGGAGTTTACGGCCTAAGAGAGTTCTGGGCCGTAAACTCCCAATCTTGGGTGGTTTTGTGTGTGTTTTCATGTCCCTAACATGTATCCCTAATGTTCTAAGGCCTTATCCTAGCACCAATGTCAGTTTTGGCTTTGTTTCGGGAGTATACCGCCCAAGAACACCTTGGGGAGTAAACTCCTAGATTTAATGATTTAGCCATCTAAATCATGTTTTAAGCATCTAATATGTATTCTAACACTACTAGAAAGAGTTACTCACAATCTGGGATAAAAACCCGAAGATCTGTCAGAGAGAAAATGGCTTTTCTCTAGCTGGAATTGTGAATAATGAATTAATTTAATTCATAAAACTATTTATAGTCCTGAAATATTTTGTCAGAAAATATTTTTATTCACGAACTTGGACTGTAACATTATGAAACTTGAAATGTTCAAATTTCACAAACCCAGGAGTATCCACTCTCCTGATATCTCCTAAAGTGTAAGCCCTAATGTACACAAACTTGTTCGGAAAAGTCTGAAAATCACTGAAATTGGACTGACTTCTATTGAATAGGTATTGTTCGTACAAATGGAAATTTCAGGTTGTCACAAAATTTAGATCCAATTTCGGGGTTACCCCAATGCAATTTTTATGTTCTGGATTTTGATCCGATGTCGGGTGAGGCTTGAAGAAGGATTATATGTATGTTTCCGATCTACGGTTCGATGTTGGGTGGTACCTGAGGCAAAAAGTATGTTTAGTTATACTTTTTGTCTTTGTGATACTTATATGTGCCTACTAGGGAGATGTAGGTGGGCGGGGCTCCGTATCTCATCACTAGTTGAGTGTGGACGGGGTTCTATATCTCATTAGTAGCAGAGTAGGGACGGGGCCCAAGATAGGCAGCATTGAGACTCGCAGTTATTGTGTAGTGAATGTATGTATGTATTAGCATGACTATATGTTTTGTTTGTATAGCAGGCGGGGCTCGGGGACAGGCGGGCCTAGTAGAAACAAACCTATATACTGAGTGGAGCTCGATGTCAGGCGGGTCCTGATGTTGGATTTGTCTGATGTCGAGCAGGGCCCAATGTAGCGGGCTAGGCCCAATGTTTGCATAATGAGATTATGCGTATGGTATGTGGTAGATTGGGGAGCTCACTAAGCTTGGTGCTTACAATTTTTAGTATTGATTTCAGGTACTTCCAGTAGCGGAGGGAAGAGCTCGGGATGACTGCATGGCCCACAACAAGAAGTTTTAGCCTGAGAAGTTTACTCTGATAAAAAGGACATTTTTTGAAATGATACTCTGATTTGATATAACGATTTGGTTTATGAATGAAATGGTTGACATATATGGTTTTTATTAATGATTTAAAATGAAATTTCCGGACCATATTTTTTGGGATGTTTCAGCTTGACACTCACAGCGTGAAAATTGAAGGACAGAAATGTTTTATTCTCTGAGTAATATTTAATGGATATTGGTGTTGGGTTTTGTTATTTTTATATTTTTGCATACATATGGGTCCTAGAAGAAATGTTGAAGAAGCAAAAAGTGGTTTTTCCAACCTACACCCGTTTTATGCCTTCCTGACTAACATATCCCGAGAGGTGTAAAATCAATATACTAATAGATTGGGATGGCTTCATAGTCGATAGTTTGTTGTGTCCCCAATGATTAATTGGAATAAGGTACGGGAGCTGGGATTACTTGATCGGTTGAACCCGTTTCTCACCAAAAGCTTTATGGGGAACGGGATAACTTTTACATGCAAGGGCTAGAGCAATTTACTTGCTATTCAAGAAAGGGTTTATAAGGAGTTATGTGTCGAGTTTTTCTCAACAGTTGTGCTCCAAGATAATGTGGAAGACCTAAATTTTCCTCAAGCTTTAGTCTTTCGTTTAGGAGGGGAATATCAGGAGCGTAGTCTTGCTGAATTTGCATGGAAAATGGGTTTGTATGAGGCCCATGAAACGATGACCCCGACATTTTCTGCATTTTTATGGGGAGCTGAACGGGAATATTTTGGGAGTATGTCAGGCTATGAATTTTAGAGTCGGATTGCTACGGGAAATTTCAATTTGGGTGTATCTCCAGAAAGCAACATTAAATACCCAATCCATCGATTGATCCACCGACTCATCACCTTTACAATTCACCATAAAAAGCATGGGGAAAAAGTTACAAAAATCAATTTGTTCTTTTTATGGACCATTTTGCAACCAGGAATCTATTGCAACATTCCTTACTTTTTAGCTAGTTACGTAGCTGAGTACGCAGTTAGTTCTCGGCTCGGGAGCCCGATATGTGGTGGCTAGTTTGTCACCCGTTTAGCACGTTCTTACGGAGTAATCATTACTGGGATCACTAGGAATCTTACTTGAAGGGAGGGGAATGAGTTTTCTTTAGGTTATCTGGAGACCATGCGGGTGGTGTTCAATATCGTTACATATTGGAGTATTCCAAATAGTGATGATGTCGATGTTGAGCAACCATAACAGGATCCTGAACAACAGCTACGACTTCGAGTAAGGAGGAATGTGAGAGCTAGTGGAGAGAGAGGCCAACCGCAACAACCTCCTCAACAGTTTGAGGGTGGGGTGCCAACCGACCCATTTTAGAGTTGGGTGGGTAACTACCAAAATCAAGCGATTGACGTTTGATTTTCACATTTGAATGTGGAGCGACCTCTCACAATGCCACCTCAGTACCCTTACATTTTGAATAGGAAAGAGTTATAGATGCCACAAGGAGAGAGAGCAGAAATGAGCGAAGCACATGATGAAGAGGATGATGATTAATTTTTATCTTTTTTTCTTTTTGACTTTTTTTGTCTTGTTTATTTTTGGTGTGTTTGTTTTTATTTTGGTTTGATTTGGTTGTATAACAATACTTTAAGATTGTTATGTTTCTTATTTCCACATCTTTTGATTTTTTATTGACAGAAATTGGTGAGAGAAAAACTCAAAAAAAGGAGAGTTAGAGATACGAGAGTATACAAGTTTTAGCCGTGGCATTTAGAGTCGAGAATCGAGGCCCATAAGTTTTAGCCATGAGTGAAGTGTAAAGAAAAAATAGAGATTTGGAAGAGTCGTAATCAGTTAAGACGTTTATATATATATATATATATATATATATATATATATATATATATATATATATATATATATATATATATATATATATATATCACGTCTTTTAATTAGAATAACAAAAATCCTTTCTCTATGTCCCTCCCCCCACTATTCTCTTTCTTTCTCTCTCTCTCTCTCTCTCTCTCTCTCTCAACATTGTGAAGAAGAGACAAAAGAATTTTAAAAAATCCTTTCAACCTTCAAAAGATATAAAGGTTATGTACATTTATATAATAGATAAAACTCTTTTAGTCGAAAAAGATGTATATGAATTTATATATCATACCTTATGATATATTTTGATACTTAACATTGGAAATTAACATTTCCATAAAATAAGTAATTTCCAATAAATTTCAAGAGTTGTAAATATTTATAGATAATCTATTTGTGTATACTTGTTATTTTTTTTGACCATATAAGATCATATGTTATTAGTAATATCATTCTAAATTGATTTTTGCGCATATATGTCTTCAAACTCCCATTTTCACAAGATTCGTTATAGATTGATATCCGAAAAACACACAAATAACACACAAAAATGTGTCGTTTAGCAATATACATATCCGAAAAAGCTCAAAGCTTAAATTGATGTATTAGGTAAGCTATTACTTATCCATTTGTCACAGACATCATGTTGAACATGAGATATGGATCATAATCAAATCTCATTTAGTGTTCAAGTGTTAGTTAGACACCTTAGATGTCAAACTCTCAGCATATAATCCTTTTTTAGCTACATACATCTCTTATTTAGTTCATATTATACCTAATACTGGCCTTTATAACTTTCGAGTCAAAGACCATCATTTAACTGTATCAATGTATAGAGTTACCTACACTTAAGTCCCAAATATGTATCTTAGGTCTAAGGATACAAATATAATACATTTATCAAGTACACTCATGATAGTGATCCATGAAGTGATCTTGAAGATGGGCCATGCCTAATACCTGGTCTCTTATAAGTACCTATTGTTAGATTTTTATTCAAAAATAGTCTAATTTTACTGACAAAATTGAAGTAATTAATAACGAAAGCATTTTTTAGATTTGAATAAACCAAAACAATCTTAACCCACTAAGGATCAATTTGCAAATCTTAGAAAGTTTAAAACATAACCAAAGGAAAGAAGAAGTGTACATCCTTAAAAGAATTTTGTTCATTTTGGCAGTTAGGAAGTTGATGAAAATGGACATATAATTCCAAGAATAAGTCCTCTATAATGTATCTACCAAAGCAAGAATGAAACAACTTCATGATGCTAGTCTTAACTTCTATATATGTGATTCTTATGCTTTAAGATGTATACCAAAAATATGCTTCAAGACAAGCAACATATAACCCTTTAATTCTAGCACCTTTTGCAAGAACAAAGAAGAGATAGAGAGGGGAAGAAAAACCAAAAAATAAACCTTTTTTAGAGAAAAAAATTAAATGCAAAAGCTAATTCGTTCATCCTTTATTCCTTCCCCTTTATCTCAACACTTTGTACAAAAGTAAGAAATAAAAAAATGAAAACATGGGGCTTTCTTACATGCATGGTTCAAGTAATAAACATAGCAAAAAGCAAGTGTCCTCCATATAAGAAATAACTCATGGTTCTTCATGCCAAAGAGACAAGTTTCAAATGCTAATTACTTTATACATAACTAGTTAGTTGGATGAAAACTTAATGGTTACATAAAGTGACAAAAAAATTTATACGCAGCAACAATTTTCATACCATATGATTTTAAGCTAGTTTTTTTCTCTTTTATTATTATTTCTTAATAATAATTCATAATATGTTGAAAAATATTATTTTCATAAAATAATGCTTTTCCAATTCTATAATGACTCTTACGCATACAATTACTCTAATAAATAATCAATTATATAATGACTCTTAGGCATACAATTCATAATATGTTGATAGATTTATTAATAATCACAATTACTCTAATAAATAATCAATTGGTAGTAACTTGTTATAAGGTGTGACCATATAGGGTCATATGTCATTAATAATATCATTCTTTAATGGCTGTTAGGCATATAAGATCTTTCACCTATCAACTTGGTTGCAATGCCGTGTCACTTTCATCTTATGAAAGTCAACCGATCTAATTCATATTAGTCTTACTACATTGTTGCTTCCACATGTAATGACACAAAAATCCTTTTGTTAACGATTTTAGCTTCTGTTACTCGAAATAAAGTAAATAAAAATGGTTATAATTAATATCTAAAACAATTCATATGTAATTAAGAGAGATATATATAATCTAATTAAATTGATTTGTGGGAATATACGGTAAATATTATTCATTAAGGGTATAAATTAATTTAATGGATTGAGATGTCATTAAAATAATTATCATCTAGGGTTGGGGTAGAAAAGGTAGTATTCCGAACGTTGAGGTACCAATTGGCGAAAATCACATATAACCCATGGTATAACAACTGATCGATGGGTTAATGAGTTTTCATCTGTTTCTTTTGTTTGGGTTATCATGTATTCATCAAGAACTCTTATATCTTGTTCCTTGAGTTTTTACATATTCATAGGGGGAGGACAAGAAGAAGTCGAGTGAGAGGAAGGGTGAAAGAAGGTGGGTGACGACTATGGTTATTTTTTTGGTGAAGGTTATACTCAAACATGGTTTTTGGTGGGATTATGGTTCCTTGAAAGGATCCTTCGATCTTTGTTCTTCTTGGGTGAACCAACCATTTGAATTTGGGGTAAGATTTCATAGTTTATGTATGGTGTTTTCTTGTTTTGGTTTGATTTCTGTAAAATCCATCATAGAAAACCATGGCTGCCATATTTCCACTACCACACTAGCACCCTGTTAGGTGGTTGCAGATGTTCCTATTCTAAATTTCATGTATGTCCTGGTGAAGGCTTTATTGGGTTCAATTGCAAGCCTACATCTTGATTTTTTGTGGCTTTTGCTCACATGGTTTGTAAACTAGATTAAGCCATTTATTAGCTTCTTAATTAATCAGTTAATCCATGACTCAACCACTCCCATTAAGAAACTTATGAATTGGTTAAAAGCCAGCCTTAAGGTATATGATGATGTGTGTCAAATTTGAAATTTGGACATAATTGTTGACCTGTCTTGCAAGGGTTGTAGTGACTAATCATTGGAAAATTAGGCAAATCTCTTGTGTGATAAAGTTATAGGAAATCGAGTCTAGTTACCCAAGACACTAATTATCAGGCCAATTGGAGTTGTATATTTTTTTACGGCCACAACATTGAACAAAGGTTGGGTTGGGAAAATTTTAAAACTCAACAAAGTAACATGACTTGTAGTCAAGGTTGTGCAATTAGTATTCACTGGGTAATTGGTAGCTATTTGTGTATTCTTAGGGGAGGTTTTGACAACTTAAATTGATTTTAATACTTAAAGTTAGCGGAGGTATTATTTGTTATTGAGGTGATCCTACACCTAACATTAAACCTGTTGGGTGTAAATGAGTTACCAGGAAGAAAATCGACATGAATGGGAATGTACATATGTTCAAAGCTTGAATGGTTGTGGAGGGTTATACTTAGACTCAAGGAATTTATTATGAGCAAACTTTCTCACCAGTAGCGATAATCAAGTCTTTTAGGATACTATTTGCCTTAGCAACATTTCATGATTATGAAATATGAAAAATGGATGTAATAACCGCTATCGCTAACCGAAAACTGACAGAGGATGTGTATATGGCACAAATTAAAGGTTTCGTATAGTCTAAGTATTCAAATAAACTTAACAACTGATATATAGAACAATAATGAAAGAAAAAAAGTGTAAGTAAATAAGAAAGATGGGCAAAGAACACTCTTATATTGATGAGAAGATTGTCTAGCAAGATAGTGAAAATTTGTAAGGAGAACCACATTCCAGTTCCTTTTTCTATAGACACAACATAAGGTTAATCTCATAAATATCAACTAAAAAGAGATTGTAAAAGTTCTACTAAATAGATAAGGACCTAACCATCATTACAAACTAATAGGTAATAACTACTTATTATAAAAATAAAAAACATAAGTCAACATCTTCTGTAATTCTGATGATCTTCTCCTGGTGATGCTTTTAGATGGCTTATTCTTTGGACGCATTATTCCTTCAATCATCAAAGAAGGATAAACTTCTACGAAGGGTCACTTTCAGGTTTAACAATCTCCCCTAGGTGACTGCACCCGCTATTGACTTTAAATGTCTTGAGAATTGTTTAAACAACTTAATGGTCCTTTTGAAAAATCCACTCAATTTGCTTTATAATCTCCATCTTTATGGAAGTAGATGCTTCAGGGTATTCTAGAGCAATATCCATAAGACTTTTTAGTAAGGAGTTTAAGCGATGATTCTTCTGAATCAAAGAAAAGAAATGCTTCTCTTCCATAACATGGATTCCGTAAACAACTCTTAACTATGTTAGTTATTTCAAAATGTTTGTCTTGAATGCCATCTAGGATGGAGTCCATTTCTTTAAAATGTGGCAGTGGAATCAAAGTGTTTACTTTAAAATCAACTACTACGAATTCATAACAAATTCAATAAATATAAGTCCAGATTGGTATGGGCGAATGATATAATAGTTTCTTTGGACGATATTCTTCTATTCAACTCTTTGGCAATATTCATTAGATCAACAAGGTTGGAAATGAGAAAATATGATGTACCTCTGATAAGAGAGACCGTAAGCCATTCAATTTGATTATTATTTTTCTGGACCATCAAAAACCATATATCTTCTGTTGATACCTTGAGTAGAAATCAGTCAACCTCTTTCTTTCTTTGTATAGAGGGTCACTCTATGGATTGATAACTTCCAAAGGAGGGAAGATTAGGAAATACTGTCTATGGGGAGCGATCAGAAGATCCCATTCAAACTATGAGCTAGAAGGAACATCATAGGTTTCATAAGGAACATTGTATTTTTCTTCAAGTAGTCTGATGATATTCTTCCATGGGATAAAGTTAGCGTCCTCAACCTTAATTTCATCTTATTTATTAGGATGTTGATAGGCTAGATGAGATGTAACAAATTTTTCTAATTCACCTATTCCTGAAGATAAAGAGAAGCCATGTGATCTTTTTAGTCTTTCTCTAAGGCATGGTGCTTTAGAGTGCCTTCATATATTTTCTCTTCTTCTATAGTCTTTATGATAACAATTTCTTCTTCTTTAGGGACTTTTATTTTAACTAGATAACGTGATAGGATTTTAGTTAAAGACTGTGGAGGAGAATTGGGAGGACTTGATTTCAGAGGAGACTTCAGATGATTCTTTTTATTTGGCTTTTCTTGGTCATCATCATCATGGAAAAGAGCTTGAATAATAGCTACTTCGGGGATCTTCTTTTCATCGGTCTTCGGATCCTTTAGTGTAGTGTCTCTTTTGGAAGTGATTTTTCACTCTCTTCTCCTTCTACTACTCCTTTTCCCGTTTAATGAATGAAGGCCCGACCTGATTTACAAACTCCTTGGATAAAATATCGAGCTTATCAACAACCTCCAAGAAAGAATGAGTTATTGTCTTTGAAAGTGAGTCCACACCGATATTAATTTATTTAGTTTCAAGAAATTTGCTAACTTTCTTGATGTATTCGCTCAGTTTCTCAGTTTCTTCCCGGGGCACTTAGTTATCTTAAGAAAATTTTCTGAGAACATTATGTAGACACTTGTCATAACCGGGTCATTGTTTATATATTGTAGCAAGCTCTAATAAAGGTCTTTAACTTCTTCACCATGTTTCTTCCCTAATTTAGTAGATAATAACCCAAAAGTATTCTTGATAAATTCCTTATGATCAACTAAGTATTTGGGGATTTGAGTGATGGATTCTGAAATGAACTGTCAAGCTCTTGGAACTTCTTTAATCAAACTTCTTCTGCAGAGATGGAGGCGACAAGAATGTTCCGAAGAGTCACTTCAAGTTCTTTAGAGGTGATTTGTTTAGCCTCGGT
The DNA here is from genome assembly GCF_002870075.4 of Lactuca sativa. Classification (NCBI taxonomy): domain Eukaryota; kingdom Viridiplantae; phylum Streptophyta; class Magnoliopsida; order Asterales; family Asteraceae; genus Lactuca; species Lactuca sativa. The sequence goes on along the minus strand of NC_056627.2, from coordinate 126,926,001 downwards.
AGGAGGTGGCTTCGCTATTTGTTGAAGAATGAGACCCGTCATGGCTTCCAGAAGCTTCAACAAATTTGACGATGGTCTAAAATCAACAGTGGACTTGTGCTCCTTGGATACTCAGGTTGTTGAGTTTGACTAAGATTCAGCTCGTTCTATAGGAGGCTTATGAGATGTAGTAGTTTGGTGAGTTGAGTGAGGCTTGATCAGTATGTTGGGTATTATTACGATAGATTCAGAGACATATTCATCATAATAATTTCCAAAAGATTCATTCTTAGAACTCAGTTGAGCGCTTGTCAGAGTATTCGAGGATGACTTGAATGTAGTTGAAGTCTTGGGAGTAGACTTCTAGGCTTGGTCTACAACTTTCTTCTAGAGAAGTTCTTTAGTCTGAGATTTGATTCTTTCATTTTCTTCTGTCGCTTTAAGTTTCTCTTCCTCAAATTGTGCTTTAGCAGCCTCTAATTGTATTTTTTCTTTTTTCTTTCTTCTCCATAAGATCATGGAGAACCTTAATCCGGTGTGTAGTTTTTCTTTCCTCTTCTGCGTTTTCTCTTTTCTCTTTTGCTTCTCTTTCAGCAACTTTAATGGCTTATTGTTCTTTTTTTTATACGAAATTTTGCAGCGATGGCTTTTGTTATATATCAGAGGAACCGATTGATTTGGTGATTTGATCTTCTTGGATGGATCACGGGAAGTACTTCCTGTAAGAGATTTTGTTAATTTGTAACACAAACACACACACACACACACACTAGCCATTCGTTAAAACTCTATTCAAGCGAAGATAGATACTGAAGTAAGTATCCAGCAACACTCGCATGATGGTTTTAGTTTACTCCTGAAAGGATTTTCTATGGTTAGATTAATAGTCCAGAGAGCGTAAGAGGTATCTAAAGTAGAGGCTTCAAACGTGAAATGTGTGCAAAAACTGATTCCATATGTGGATGAATGGACATACTGATTCTAGCACCCTTTTGAGAGGGAGTGGATGTAGAAAAAAACATTACACTGTTTAATTTTGAGACACCTCCTGCTTAAGGAGGCGAATGGATGGATTTGGGATCCTCTAACCCAATAGAAGGTTATTGAAAGTCCGTGGTGTGCAATAGGATTGACCTTTTGGGTCTGGGTGAGGGAATTATCAATTTTTTTGCTCCTTATCTTCATTCTTCTACTTTGCAATATGCTTTCCCTTTCGAGGAGTGTTACCAACTTTAAGGTTCTTCCAAGGATGGGGTAGGACATTCCGGTTCTAGATCATCCATATCCTTGACGTGGCAGCAAAGTGTTAGAATATAGGCGTAAAAACACTTGGAAATTCTGAGAATCGTGTATAATACTTTCAAATTAAAGTATTTGGGTGGTACTCCAAATCTTTAACCACATAGCAACTTTATGTACTAAACTGTCAAAAAACGGTCATAAACCAACTTAAATTCGACCCCAGATAAGGGCTATTCCCCTTGCACCCGGCCAGGGGCTGTCGCCCCTTGGACCCCGCACTTAGGGGCGCTACCTCTTCACCCTAAATAGCAGTGTACTTTTAACCCAGACACATTTAAATAAATATGCACTCCACACCATCCTAACTTGTTCAATATTTATCAAGGTAACACTGAGCAACAAATTAATCCTATTACACTTAAATAATATTAGTGATGTAAAATTACCAACATGAAGTTGGTTTGATCAGGAATTTGAAATCTCTTTATCTACCACATCTCAAACATCTCCAGGGATTTATCGATTAGAATTTTTGAAGCGTTATAAATTGATTAAAAAAAACTCTCTAAAATTTCGCATGAGGAATCTCTATTTTCTTCTTGCTAATGTACTCCTTTTAATCACTCTAAATACATGTTGCATAATCGATGCATACACCAATAATAATACCCTTGAAGAACTGAATCCTAGAAGTGTTGACTTGATCAAGTCTTCCAGTCATTCCAGTGATGCAAGGAATAAAAGAAATTAAATTCCTAGTGACTAGAAGCTTCAACTTTTTGAAATTTCTAGTGGTCTCAAGCGGTGATTTGTTTCCAATATGAACAAGTTCCTAAAAGACTTGAGTAGGAGGATTCCTCGTGTCTAAATAGATGACTAACCTAGGAAGTCTCACATCCCTGGATGGTGGTAGAAACGTCGGGCTGTGCGATGTTAGGATGTTGGATTTCAGGTCAATAGAATGTATTAAACAATAAATATATTATGAATACAATACATTTTATTCATTAAATAGTATATATCACATAGGGTATTCAAGGTACAAATACATTACAAAATATAAGTACAATAAAACATATAAGGTTCTACGTGCATCACCGTGATCTCACCAATCGTGTTCCAGACACATTCTCCTGAGAACACATATGGTATGAACGGTAAACATAATGTTGGTGAGTTCACATGTTTTATATACTTTAAAATATTTTGTAAGGTTTGCATATGTCAGCATTGTTATCATCCTGAACTCGCATACGTGGCTTTGTGTTTTAAAGCTACTTTCATAGGTTTATTTCCTAGTTGTAGTTTTTAGATAGATTAATTTAACACTTTTACGATGAGTTACTATAATTGAGCTATGACTGTATAGAATAATCCTAAAAACCTCGACGCTTCACCAAACTTCAAAAAACAGTTTAGAAAGTGATGCCTTCTTCGAATTGCACTTGTCGCACCGAGGAAGGGTATCGTCATATTCACTGGTAGGTGCTTGAGTGGCAGGGGCAGCGGCAATGGCAGGAGTAGTAACAGTGTGAACTGCCATTGTTTGTTGCTTCTTGGAGGGCCCTTGCGAAGTCTAGCCCTTTCGTTGTTTCCAGTGCTTCCTTTTCTCTCCACTCACATTTGCTAGTTTGGGAGTGGCTGTTGCTGCATCGAGATCAACTCCGTGATCTTTGAGAGTCTGCACCAGGAACTTGGTGCTGTCAAAAGTGGTTGGCTTAGCAGCCAAGACATTCCCTTGCGTTGGGCGCGTCAATCCCCATATGAACCTCTCGATCTTCTTGCTTTTCGAGGTGACCATTACCGGACAGGGGAGAGATAGATCACAGAATCTAGTCGTGTAAGAGGCGATGTCGGAACCCTTCATCTTCAGGTTCCGGAGTTCGTGCTCCAATTTTTGCATATTGCCCCTTGGGCAGTATTCAGCGAGCATGATGTAACATCCCGAAATACCAAGAGTAGAGTAGAAGGGCTAAAAGAGTAATTTGGAAAAGAGTGACTCGGCGAGTCCATGGGTGGACTCGGCGAGTAGAGTCGCGACTGGGTCGCGTGTTAAGTAGCCGACTCGGCGAGTCAGTGAGATGGACTCGGCGAGTAGGCGCTGAGTGGAGAAAACCCTAATTCTCGGGGTTGAGCCCTATATAAGGAACATTATGTTCCTTCTCCAGCCTCTTTATTTCCCTCTTGAATCCCAGAAACCCTAAATCGCGGAGGAGCTCCATTGTTGAGTGGATTGGAGCATTGGAGAAGTTTGTTGAAGGAATTTTGTGAGAATTGAAGGCTTGGAGCAAGGGGCTTTGCTTGGATTCGAGGTTCTTTGCAGTTGGGGCGTCCATTGGAGGTAATATCTCGTTCTTGAGCTATCAATCTTATGGATTCATCATTTTGGGGTTTGTGGAGAGTATGTCTTGGTATGCTTTAGAGTTTGGAGGTTAGATCTGAGGTTGCTACCTCAGATCTGGAATATTGAGGGCCCAGAGTACATTAAAGTTCCTGTGGTTGGGTGTTTAGTGAATCCATCATGTCCCAAACCCTAGCTATAAGTGAATAAGGCTTGGATCTCTTTGGATTCACATAAAGTTTGCCACTTTACGTGATGGATGGGTGGTAGGAGGCTAGATCTATGTTTTGGAGCAAGTGCATGGCCTGGAGTGCTTCTGTATGGATTCAGACTGGTGGTACTCGGCGAGTCACGTGGGTGGACTCGACGAGTAGGATGAAGATTGCCTGGAACTCGGCGAGTTGTATGAACAACTCGGCGAGTAGGTTGAAGATAGCCTTAGACTCGGCGAGTCTGTTCTTGGACTCGGCGAGTCTTGTCGAAGAGTCCCAATATTTTCTGGTCGAGTCGAGAATCGGTGAGTCAAGGGATGACTCGGTGAGTTGTGTGCGAGTGGACCTAGAGTTGTTGAACTCGACGAGTCTCGGGGTGACTCGGCGAGTTAGGTCGCGGTTTGAAGGTAGTTCTGATTATGGGAACTCGGCGAGTGATAGGGTTGACTCGGCGAGTAGGGTCAGTCAGGGGTTGACTTTGACCTTGTCTTTGACCAAGGGTTGACCAGTGGTTTCCAGGGGTATTTTGGTAATTTTTGTTTGTTGTTTTGAGTTCAGTGCATTGGCGGTTGTCCAGTGGTAGAGATCGTATCAGTGATCGGAGCAGTTCGGGTTATCTGTTCGGTCGGCAGTTTCGAGGTGACTTATCCTCACTATATCAACAGGGTCTAAGGCACCAAGGCCGGCCCTTATCGGATTGAGATTCGGGTAGCTGTTATTATGTTGTTGCTATGTTTGCATCCTGAGAGCTAGGATGGTATATAGAGACCTGTTTGAGATCGGTATTCTAAGAGATAGGGTGATGCTATGCTAGTGACTTGTTAGGTCGGTACCCTGGTTAGGGGGGGGGATGATATGCTATGTGATCTGTTTGATCTGCTTGTTGACTGAGAATTGCTATATGATTGTATGTATACGTGCACATGGTTGTTTGGACTGGAGTTGGGTTGAGGCGGGTCCTGCTGTGTGCGGTAGGCCAAGATACCCAGGGCGGACCGGTTGTCCCGAAGGCCCAGCGAGCGGCCCGGATAGGCTGTAGGCCCCGAAAGGGCGGACCAGACGTGCCGAAGGCTCGGAGAGTGGACCAGAGAGACTGAAGGCCCGGTGCGGGCGGACCAGTCATACTGTAGACTTAGAGAGTGGACCAGGTGGATTGAAGGCCCGGGAACGGGCGGACCAATCACACTGCAGACTCGATGTATGTGGATAGACTCTGAGGGTGGACCAGGTGGACTGTAGGCTGGTGCGGTGGACCAGTCACATAGTAGACCCGAAGTGCATGGCTGTTCTGTGTTTGGTTATGTTGTGGCATGTTATGCGTGTATGGTATTGCGGTTGGTATTTTGGGGATATCTCACTAAGCTTTCGGGCTTACAGTTGTGGTTTCACGTTTTTCAGGTTCTTCAGGAGATCGTGGCAAGGCGAAGGCGTGATCATACCGCTCCTCATGATTTCGTAGTGTTATGATTCTGGGAACACGATAAATGTTTTGTATTGAAAACCTTTTTGTAAAGATTTAATGGAATTGAGATGTTTTTGAAAAATTTAAAATTGGTTGTATTTTTCGGTCGTTACAAGTTGGTATCAGAGCCTTGGTTTGAGTGAATTGGAGGAACATTCGTGTGACTCTAGTCTCAAATCGAGGAGAGTTTTCAAAAGAGTAATTAAAATGGTTTTCAAAATGAGTAAGGGAGGATGCGGAGGTACGATCAGCCGGAGCCAGTAAGTAACCCCAAAATACCATGCGTGTTATGTGTTTTTGAGCTTTGATAGAACAGCATGCTAGTGATAGGCTAGGGATCTTCAGGATTTCATGATATGTTGCCTGATTTGTGATGCCTGTAGCCTAGGGTTCCTTATGGGATATTTTCAGTGTTCCTCTAGTGGTGAGGGTTAAGTGTTGTTATGCATGTTTCTCTAGGGTGTTGTGGTAGTACTTCATACAAATATGGGTAGGTGTGGAAGGTAGTATGGGCCCATACTATTGAAAGCACAGGACCCATACGCGTATCAGGGAAACCATGATCTCTAGGGTTGGGTTGAGAGAGAGTTGGATCCCAAGTTGTGGGAAGAGTCTGAGATTTTGTGTGGTGTTTTTCAGTATGGAGATTCCGAGGCATGATGAGAGTGGATCCGGGTCAGGATCGGGAGCTGGAGAGAGAGTTCCGGGCGGATCGGTGCCGCCCGAGGTTATCGTTTAGATGAGCACGAGCGAGTTGGATGCGAGGATTCGTGAGATCCTGCGTGATGAGATTGCTGAGTTGTTCGGGCTGAGTTGCCAGAGCTGTTTGGGTCGATTAAGACCGCCATGGTTGAGTATTTTGATGAGCGTTATGCAGCTCTCGCTGAGACGGCTGCCGCGGCGGCTACAGCGGCTGTAGCAGCGGCAGGGGGAGGATCTAGTCGGGGATTTCAGTATCGGGACTTTGCTAATACGAAGCCTCCCACATTCAATGGAGTTCAGGACCCGATTGTTTCTATGACGTGGTTATCAGACGTGGAGGGGTGTTTCTTCACGTGTTCATGCCCTGCTGATCAGAGGGTGAGGTGTGCTCTGAACCTGTTGAGGCTCGGGGCGAAGGATTGGTGGAGATTGACCACGGGATCATATTCGGATGCGCAGAGGGCTGCGGTTTCGTGGGATCAGTTCAGAGAAATGTTCAGTACTCGTTATGTTCCGCAAGTTGAGAGGGAAAGATTGGCTCAGGAGTTCCTTGAGCTGAAGCAGGATTCGGAGTCAGTGACTGAGATCACCAGGATGTTCACTGAGAGGGCGATGTTTTGCCCAGAGTTCGCTTCGGAGCAGGCCCAGATGTCCCGATATCTGAGCATGCTCAAGAGGGACATCAGACAGTTTGTGTCTGCGCAGAGGTGCGAGACTTTGTTGGAGTTGCAGGAGGCCGCTAGGCGGCGTGAGTTAGAGATTGAGTTGCAGATGCGTGAGTTGAGGCAAGCTCCGGTGCAGTCGCAGCCGGCGCCAAAACGGTCCAAGACCGTTGATGTTAGAGTGGGGGATTTGAGCAGCCACACTTGTGGGAAGTGTGGGAGGGGTCACACCGGGGTTTGTAGGACCGGTGGTGCATGCCGCAAGTGCGGAAGGGATGGGCACTATGCGAGGGATTGTCGGTAGTCAGTGCCAGTTCGGGATTTGACGATCTGCTATCATTGTCATCAGGTTGGACATTTGAGGGCCAACTGTCCACAGTTTGCTGCAGGATCGGTGCAGGCTCCAGCACCGGCCACTTTGAGGATCACAGGTGGAGGTCAGGGTGGAGCGGAGCCCCCAAGGGCTCAGGGTCGTGCTTTTCAGCTTGTTGCAGAGGAGGTCAGGGCAGTGCCAGAGACAGCTGCGGGTATGTTTCTTTCTTGATGTCTTGTTATCTTGCGATTTTGTGGTGTATTGGTTTGTTTTGGTATCTTTGTGTGGATTTCGATGCAGTATTCTTCGTTTTGCGGGTTGTGGTTTGGGTTATGGATTTGTGTTTCGGGTTTCATTTTGGTATCCGTTGTTCCCTGAGGATTGGTATGGTTGTAGTTTGATGTTTGTGCTGCCATTGGTTATCTTTCGTGAGGATTATTAGTGGAGATCGGATTCTTTTTGAGCAGTTTGATCAGTGAGGAGATGTGTTTTGCTGAGGGTTATTTATGCTTGTGGGAAGCAGTCAGCGTGTAAGTGTTCTCTTTGTGCAGGGTTGTTCTGGAAGGTCGTTGATGGCGACCGGTGGTTGTTAGTCAGTGTTTTAAGTGGGGGAGAATTGGAGAATTCTCCTGGAGGTCGATGAGTATTTGAGGGTGTTTAGCTGTTGGAATTCAGCAAGAGTTCTGCCAGCTCAGAGTATAGGCTGATAGGAGCGAGTGTCAGGCATGCGGGGCGGGAGGCAGACCTAGGGCATTGATTATGGAGGCCTGGAAGCATGCCGAGATCGAGTATGTACGATGGAGTTAGAGTTCGGAACCCCTAGAGGGCTAGAACGGTATGCATGGGAGGATTTCCAGATGTGATAGCTCGGAATGATGAATGCTAGTTGAGCGGTCCGGATAGACTGAAGGCCGGTAGGCGTACCAGTCAGGCCGAAGGCTCGGAGAACGGTCCAGCCAAACTAAAGGCACTGAGAGCGGTCCAGATTGGCTGAAGGTTCTGAGGGTGGTCCAGATGGGCTGAAGGCCTGGTGAGGCGGTCCAGTCATGCTGAAGACTCTGTAGGTATTGATGGATCTGTTGAGGATATGGTATGGGGAATGTCGCAGTGTGTTGCATTGGAAGGTCTGGCCCCGGGAAGTGATCTTGATGAGTTGAGGTAGTGCATGGGCTTGAGAGCCCCTATGATGAAAGCCAGAGTATGTGTGTTGGATCGATAGCGGATTCGCAAAAAGAGTGGTGTCGCGTTGGGCGAGTACCGTGGCAATTGTTGGGGTGGCAATGTGGCCAAGTGGATTCCTTGGAAAGGGAAGAGAGAAAGGTGTGTAACTCCGAAAGGGAGTGCAAGTTCACGGAAGTGAAAGTTGCAGAGCAGAGTTATGATTAGAGTATTTCGGGTATGGTTTTGAGCATTGTGTTCGCGGCAGTGGAATAGAAGCTCATCCGGTTTGGGATGTCTGCTGAGGTTGCGGAAGGAATTCCGTAGGTGTAGAAGCACGAGGCTTGGAAAGGATGCAGGGGGAGAGTCCTGGACTCTCAGTGTGATTCTGTTCAGGGCATTGGGTATGTATTAGTGGATCATCCCGGGGGATGTTTGAGGGTGTCATCGGTGTATCGGGTTTTCCAAACCTGAGGGTGCTAGAGCTAGTTCAGCATGTGTATGCGATTGCAAGAGGAGAACTCGTGGGAGTTGCTCTGAGAAAGAGAATGAGTCTTTCCATCGTCACAGAATGGATAGAGTGAGATTCGGGTCGGGGATCCGATGGTTCATGGTTTTCTAGCCCTTATGAGTCGAGTGATGGTTGCGATTTGGAGCAGTGATGCATTATGAGTAGTACTCAGTGATTAAGTGAAGTTATCAGAGGATGAATCCGGTGCTCGATTTGAGACGGTGGTAAGGACACCGTGAGGAAGGGAAAGTGCGTTTGAGTTTCGTTTGGGTATGCCTTGAGGGACCGGGTCTGGTTGAGGCCAGGTGGCGCGTTGCGGGTGTATCTTTGGAGTTGAGTTGCTGTAGGCTTCGAGGGCGAAGCCTAATATAAGTGGGGGAGAATTGTAACATCCCGAAATACCAAGAGTAGAGTAGAAGGGCTAAAAGAGTAATTTGGAAAAGAGTGACTCGGCGAGTCCATGGGTGGACTCGGCGAGTAGAGTCGCGACTGGGTCGCGTGTTAAGTAGCCGACCCGGCGAGTCAGTGAGATGGACTCGGCGAGTAGGCGCTGAGTGGAGAAAACCCTAATTCTCGGGGTTGAGCCCTATATAAGGAACATTATGTTCCTTCCCCAGCCTCTTTATTTCCCTCTTGAATCCCAGAAACCCTAAATCGCGGAGGAGCTCCATTGTTGAGTGGATTGGAGCATTGGAGAAGTTTGTTGAAGGAATTTTGTGAGAATTGAAGGCTTGGAGCAAGGGGCTTTGCTTGGATTCGAAGTTCTTTGCAGTTGGGGCGTCCATTGGAGGTAATATCTCGTTCTTGAGCTATCAATCTTATGGATTCATCATTTTGGGGTTTGTGGAGAGTATGTCTTGGTATGCTTTAGAGTTTGGAGGTTAGATCTGAGGTTGCTACCTCAGATCTGGAATATTGAGGGCCCAGAGTACATTAAAGTTCCTGTGGTTGCGTGCTTAGTGAAGCCATCATGTCCCAAACCCTAGCTATAAGTGAATAAGGCTTGGATCTCTTTAGATTCACGTAAAGTTTGCCACTTTACGTGATGGATGGGTGGTAGGAGGCTAGATCTATGTTTTGGAGCAAGTGCATGGCCTGGAGTGCTTCTGTATGGATTCAGACTGGTGGTACTCGGCGAGTCACGTGGGTGGACTCGACGAGTAGGATGAAGATTGCCTGGAACTCGGCGAGTTGTATGAACAACTCGGCGAGTAGGTTGAAGATAGCCTTAGACTCGGCGAGTCTGTTCTTGGACTCGGCGAGTCTTGTCGAAGAGTCCCAATATTTTCTGGTCGACTCGAGAATTGGTGAGTCAAGGGATGACTCGGTGAGTTGTGTGCGAGTGGACCCAGAGTTGTTGAACTCGACGAGTCTCGGGGTGACTCGGCGAGTTAGGTCGCGGTTTGAAGGTAGTTCTGATTATGGGAACTCGGCGAGTCATAGGGTTGACTCGGCGAGTAGGGTCAGTCAGGGGTTGACTTTGACCTTGTCTTTGACCAAGGGGTATTTTGGTAATTGTTGTTTGTTGTTTTGAGTTCAGTGCATTGGCGGTTGTCCAGTGGTAGAGATCGTATCAGTGATCGGAGCAGTTCGGGTTATCTGTTCGGTCGGCAGTTTGGAGGTGACTTATCCTCACTATATCAACAGGGTCTAAGGCACCAAGGCCGACCCTTATCGGATTGAGATCCGGGTAGCTGTTATTATGTTGTTGCTATGTTTGCATCCTGAGAGCTAGGATGGTATATAGAGACCTGTTTGAGATCGGTATTCTGAGAGATAGGTTGATGCTATGCTAGTGACCTGTTAGGTCGGTACCCTGGTTAGGGGGGAATGATATGCTATGTGATCTGTTTGATCTGCTTGTTGACTGAGAATTGCTATATGATTGTATGTATATGTGCACATGGTTTTTTGGACTGGAGTTGGGTTGAGGCGGGTCCTGCTGTGTGCGGTAGGCCAAGATACCGAGGGCGGACCGGTTGTCCCGAAGGCCCAGCGAGCGGCCCGGATAGGCTGTAGGCCCCGAAAGGGCGGACCGGACGTGCCGAAGGCTCGGAGAGTGGACCAGAGAGACTGAAGGCCCGGTGCGGGCGGACCAGTCATAGTGTAGACTCAGAGAGTGGACCAGGTGGATTGAAGGCCCGGGAACGGGCGGACCAATCACACTGCAGACTCGATGTATGTGGATAGACTCTGAGGGTGGACCAGGTGGACTGTAGGCCGGTGCGGCGGACCAGTCACACAGTAGACCCGAAGTGCATGGCTATTCTGTGTTTGGTTATGTTGTGGCATGTTATGCGTGTATGGTATTGCGGTTGGTATTTTGAGGATATCTCACTAAGCTTTCGGGCTTACAGTTGTGGTTTCATGTTTTTTAGGTTCTTTAGGAGATCGTGGCAAGGCGAAGGCGTGATCGTACCGCTCCTCATGATTTCGAAGTGTTATGATTCTGGGAACACGATAAATGTTTTGTATTGAAAACCTTTTTGTAAAGATTTAATGGAATCGAGATGTTTTTGAAAAATTTAAAATTGGTTGTATTTTTCGGTCGTTACACATGAGCTCCTTCAAACTCTCCCAACCCATAGCATTTGCTATTGGCAGGGTTAGGGATTTGACGCGACCATTCCACCAGGTCAATTCTCTGTCGGTGAAAGTGCAAGCGGCGAATTTCACCTTGTTGGCTTCAAAACAGGAAGAAATTTCGAAGATGGACTCGATCTTCTCAAACCATCGAGTCAAAGCAATAACACCTCCATTTTCGTTGAAGGGTGTAGGTTTTGTGTTCATAAATTCTTTGTAGGAACACTCCTTCTGGTTTCCCTGACTACCTTCATGGTTTTGGGGATGAGTACCACCTCCTAACCCACCAGAGGCGCCAGGATTAATCTGTGACATTGCGGCAGCCACAACGGCAATAACAATTTCCTGGAACATAGCGGGATCGAATTAAGGAGGTGGTGGTGGGGGATTGCTGTTCTTTTTGTTGGGTCTTTTCCTTGGAGGCATCTTGTTCTAAAAATAATCCGGATTGAAGAGGATGGTAAGTCCCCTAAATTTCGAATAAAGAGATATGAAACAAGATGTATCTCAGATAGATAGAGTGTCCTACTAAGCGATAAACAAGGAAAAGCTACTAATGCAAGAAATTTTATCGCGAAAGGAATGAGTAGCAACACTTGGAAATGAATCTCTGCAAAGAATTTGACTCTAGTAAAATACTCTTATAGTAATTTATGTTTTTTTGTACTGATATCTTGTTGTATGGACACTTGGTAAGTTTTAGGCCTGCTGCACACCACAATCACTCCAAACCACATGTTGGTCATGTCTCGAATGAATATAGTTTATAAGGCTATATTGACCCTATACATGATTACATAACTGGCTAGGTTTAACCGCATTGTTCAACATACAAATACTTTTGTTTTGTTCTACTCGTGATTACTGTTTCTGGTATGTAGGTATACTTGTATACTTTTGTGAAATACTTATATTTTAGAGTATACTTTTAGTTCAAAGCACTTCGGCCACTTAGTGTTTATATTTGTATACCATGTAAGGTTCGGTATACTCAGTTCACTATAAACAATAGCTCTGATACCAATTTATCACACCCCTGGACCGTGGAACAGACGGCGGAAACGTCCGGGGGTGGATAACATCATGCATAGTATCATAACAATCGTATCATAGCAATCAAAGTAAACACAACCATTACATTACAATAAGATTATTTACATCTATTTGAAAACATAGTTTGTATACATCAAAAAGAAACAACATAAAATACGAGACTTCCAAAACGCTCCTTCTTCACCAAAAGTTAGCACGGGTACGTGTCTATTGTTTCCCTAAGAATACAAGCAGTTTTGAGAACGTATCAACATAAAGCTAGTGAGTTCATAAGAATGATTTTTATAATGAAAACTAGTGACTGAAATTGTATAATTAATTCATTTTCATTATATGTAAATAGCATTTGTATCGAGAATCCCGGTTACCACCGGTATGTGAAAAGAATTCTGTTTGAAAACCCTGGTTACCGCCAGTATGTAAAGTATGTTATGTTTGAAAAACCCTGGCTACCACCTGTATGTATAGTGTGTTCTATTAGACTAGGAAAATCCCTTATTTTCCCTGGTATACGTGTGTTTGAAGCTTTAATGGCGAGTTTTATGACCATACTTAGACTTGATATGACAGAAAATGGACGTTGATATCATTCATGATGTTTTTCACCCGTAGACCGGTTGGTCCGACTGTAGCTAGTAGCCATGTGCCAGATAGTCAATCCCGTATATATCTATACATAAAAGCCACGCTTTCCCTCCAAGAAATTATGGGTCATAAGGGTAGTCCTCCACTTAGTTGATTTTTGAAAGTGCCCAAGGACAGAGTCCTCCACTTTATTGATGTTTGAAAGCGCCCAAGGACAGAGTCCTCCACTTTGTTGTTGTTTGAAAGTGCCCATGGACAGAGTCCTCCACTTTTCTGTTGAGTGTATGAGGACGTGTCTCCCAATTAAGTTGATGACTTTACGAATTAATAATATATAAGTGTTATGTCCTTTCGTATGAAAACCCAATGTATGATTTGTGGAATAAAATAATTATGCTAAAATAATTATTTACCGTTGTACTCTTGTGATGATATTATAAACTAAATATGTCATAGTTTATGTATTCAACTGTCTATATAGTTCGTATCTACGAAATCGGTAATGAATTTCCCCAAAATATAGCTATTATAGTTTGACTGTTATGTTTGTGAAACTGTTTTGAAAATTATGCAATTGTGTTTAGAAAACGTCCATGATGCTCCGCATAATACAAAAGGGATATAGTATCTAAATATTTTGTAGAACTTGTTAAATCTTATAATTGCATAAGTTCAACTTGTTGAAAACTGTTATGTTTGGCTTGTACCCGCCCCCTGAAAACGTTTAAAAGCCATTAAAGCGTATGGGTATGAACTCTCTGTTTAACGTAGGATTCGAGTGTACGATCGGGATGAGTGTTGAGTGTCAACTGATGTTTCGTACTCAAGTGGACCATATTAACATATGGCAACACATAGATGTATTAGATGAGGACATAACACTATTTGTTATGGAACAAAATCACCTTAGGGACTAGGAAACACTTAAAACTAAGTGTTTGAATCACACGTGATTGAAGGTGAGGAGTTTGCGGCCGTAATCAGGGTGTACGGTCATGGGTTTGCGGTCCAACAGGGTTTACGGCCCACGAGTTTACGGCCTAAGTTTTTGCAATCCATGGGTTTACAGCCCATGGGTTTATGGCCTAAGGGTTTATGGCCCTAGAATTTGTGGCCATAAACACTTGATGAGGAATGCGATTTTTGGTGTTTCAAGGTCGTTTCTAGCGTCATGGAAATGTTCTAAGTCTTATGCATAGCTAAAAGGAGTGTTTAAGGTCGATTCTTGACCATTTACTAGGGTTTACGACCAATGAAGAGTGTACGGCCATACATAGGGTTTACGGCCGTAAACCCTTTGTCTTAATGCATTTTGGGTCGATTTCCAGGTGAAAATGGAGGGTTTCTAATAGATACCAAGTATAGAAGATAGTTACTTACTATTAGGAAGCTTGGAATGAAGTTTTTAGCCACCAAGAACTAGTGTGTGTTCTTGGTGTTCTTGGTGAGAGAGAATCTAGACAAAGATGCGATTAAATGAGTTGAAACATGATTTTAATCCCAGGAAAAGAGGTTTAAACACAATCAAAGTGAAGAATCACTTACATTCTTGAGGATTTCTTGAGGAGAATTGATGAATAAAGAGAGAGTAGAGAGAGAAAGTCCTTGGAGTGGTAAAAGAATGAAATGAAGACTAGGTACCCCTTATATAGGGGGAGTTTTCAGCCAAGGAGGGTGGGGTGGGGGTGTACGGCCGTAAACTCGAGTTTACGGCCGTACACTCCTCTCGAAGGTGTGTTTGGCCCGGATGCTATGCCCGACTTAGAAAACCTCATGTTTGGACCCAAATATTGATTGTACTGAGCTTAGGTCACGTTTAAAAGTTGCTTAGTGAGAAAGTACTGATTGAGAAATGTCTGTATGAGTAAGAAAGTCTGACTGAGTAAGAAACCATGTTGTTTGATTCTACATCTGACTGGATGTGCTAACCGATAAAAAATGACCATTTTGCCATCATACTTGTTCCAAACCAACATCCTAACACATAAATATTCATAACTTTATCAACATATATGTATGACCATTTTGCCCTCATATATGTATGTGGTATTCCTTAAAAACAACAAAATTGATGCAATTCTCAAAGCCAAATCAACAACAAAATCAACATATAAGAAAGTGGCTTTCTTTTTACTTTTTACATATTCCTTTAGAGTTCAACAATAAAATCACTTAAAATAAACAACATTCAGGAGCAAACATCAACATATCAGCAAAATTACAGAGAAGTTCAAACACGAACATAACAGTTGAACAACAAAATTATGCAGAAATCTAGCTCCAGCCTACTTTCTGAACCAAATTCTGTAGAAATCTAGCAAAATTCGAAACTTTTAGAGAAGTTTAGGCCTGATGAGAAGAATATATTGATCTAATTGTGCAGAAATTGGAACCCTTTTTCAACAGCAACTCATAATTATGTAGAAATCGGAACCCATTTTCAACAGTAAATCAATAAAAGCTTTTATGTGGATCTTCTATGAATGGGTATAAAGGAATCGTACCTGATGAGAAGACGTAGTTGATGAAGGCGCTGGTATGGAGGAGATCGTCGGTGCCGAATATCAAGAAGTCTCGATGCTTGCTGGTTTGTTTTATGGCTATGGAGGCGCTGCAAGAATCGAACGAGAAGAATGAGGATGGAGGCGATGAAAGAGAATGGTAGGGCAAGGGTAAAGATGGAATAATATCCCCTTCTTCTTAGTCAGCTATTTTACCTTTTCTATCTGAATCAGATGTTTCTTAGTGAGTCAGATGCGTAAATTTGAACTGCCAAACATGTTTTGCTGACCGGGTCAGCCAAAAGCGTCTGAGCTGACTCGGCTAGACCAGTATCAAACACCGCCTTAGACTATTTAATTAGGCCCAAAATAAAGTTGGCAAGAGCAGAAATAAATTCCAAATTGATTTATTTTTAATGGTTTGAATAGAAGAAATTTCGGGTTGTCATAATAAGTGATGTGTGTAATCTTTTTAGTCCATGAATAGATTTGGTGATAGATGCTTAGTCAATTTCAGTAATAACTTTTATTCTTTATTGTTGAAACCTTTGATTTGCTCAAAATTGTTTCACAGTTGATAATGAGATTCGACCTAAGGAGATCATCATCAACATATCCTTGTGATAAAGAAAATGAGTTTTATAAGCTAAGTGTTCTTGTTACATCTTAGGATTTGTGGAGTTGATTCACAACTTATTCCGACAAAAACACTCACTCATCACTTCTATGTTTCTTGTAGAACGGGAAGTATTTTTTGATGTTCGAGGTAGCCTTCAAACTCTCTAGTGGAATAGGGTCACCTGGCCACTAGTTGAATGTCGATGATACAAGTTTTTGAAAAGAACTATTTACTTGATAAAATTTTTGGAATTATGCTCAATGCAACAAATATATATATATATATATATATATATATATATATATATATATATATATATATATATTCCAACCAAACAAGTGGATTTAATACTTTAATTACACTAAGGATGTAATGGTTTGTTCGTATCTAAAATGTGTGGAGCTTATGTTAGACAACTAGCTTAACCACTATAGCATTTACTAATTCCATTTATGTAGACTATCCTAAATGATTGTTTAGGATAAAGTCTCTACTAACACCAATAATTGTCATTCCATAAGACAAATACTTAGAATGTTCTTTTTTTAATTGGGAGCTATTTGGAACTTCAAGTGCTAAAGATCCATAAGATAAATGCATCATAGTCTGGAACTAACAAGTTTTCAACTATTGTTGAATTTGATCAATAGTTTATCAGAAACTAATAAAGCACCTAGAGATACATTCATGTATGATTATCAAGTATGGGCTTGATTAATCTTCCTCGATATATTATGAATATAAAGAGTTATTGAGTTTTCATAGGAGAAAGCATACATGAATGAAAATCCTTTTTGATTTAAGATAACATCTCAAAGTAACAATCTTCTTTCTTATAAGATAATTACGTAGTGTGAGTTGATTATAAATCAAGATGACTCTAGTGTTTTCTACATAGCTAGTGGGAGCACAGTAACATTCCTAGTCTTATATCTAGTCGACATATTAATACCTAGAATAAAGATCAGTATAGATAGATCATGGCAACTTAAATTATCAAGTAAAATTCCATTAATCTTCAAGGATCTTGAAGAGCTTAAGATAAAGGATTCTGAGAGAGTCATGTTGTCAAATACCATATGACATGATTTTTAGCAAAAATCCTAGTGCAAATGTTTTTGAACTAGATAATATGATTGTATTTCATATGTTGCTGTAAATTGGATTAATCATATATGTAAATAAATCATATGCTTAGAGCACGTCAAATGACACTGATATAATCTGAGGAAAAGTTATTGTGTGACTTATATGGACATTCTAAAGTACTTGCAAGAACTATATGAATGTTCCTAATCTAAAAAGTATTTGAAAGAAAGCTATATTTAAAGTTGTTACACATGTGCTAAACTTTCAAATAGATTGAGATGATTCTCAGTCACAATCGGGCGTATCCTCATTATGAATGAAGAGAAAGTTACATGACTAGTGTTTTCATGTAGATTTTAATTACATTTATAAATCAGAGCTCAAGTATATTGTGGTTTGGATAACCACATACAAAGATGCTTAATGTATAGTTCATTATGACTATGAGTAACCCATCACACAAGTATTTCTATCTAAGTCATATTTAATCATCTAATACATTTTCAATGTTTTTCTTTATATATAAGTTATGTACATAACTGAGTATGTTTGTATTTGCAAAGTTTATACAATCAAGCTTGACAAATCTACTTAACTAAGTTCCTTCATTAGCTAAAACATGAAAGTCAAGATGATGCTATAGGAACTTGTTGATATAAGTAGATGTATTTGATTAAAATTTAGTATTTGCATATTGAAACAGTACAAGCAACATATTGTATTGACTTAAGATATTGGATGTGAGTCTTTCATTAAATAATTATTGTTTTCTATATTATCATATTTAAATCCTTGAATAACTAGGTTATTCTAAATGCCCATAGTCATTCATAGTTGTGGGACATTTATGAAGCAAGACTAATATGAGTAGATTGGTGGATTCTCATGCAAATGAGAATAACAGAGCTGATGCCAACTTCAAAGGTACTTGATTATGAGAATAAGTATTGACCTGCACCAAAATCATTTTCTGAATCGTAGTCAAGAGTTATATTGTGATCAAGGTTGTATCTTTGTGTTCTTAGACCTGAGATACATATTTAGGACTTAAAGTGTAGAAATTGTTGTGCTTTGACATGGTTTAACATTGTTCTGTAAAAGGCAGTCATAAGGGCCATTGTTGGGTATGAGATGAACTACATTGATGGGCATATGTAGCCGATATGGGATTTATCCCTCTAATTCATTGAGAGTTAGACATTTAAGGCCTTATTAAAAGCTGAACACTAAATGAGATTGATGGTGATCCATGTCTGATTTTCGACATGATGTCTGAGACAAAGGAATAATTGATATCACACATTTAGTATCAATTGTAGCTTAGAGCTCCTGGAATTGGCTATTGATGAGATGACACACTTCATATGTTGTTAAGGGTAGTAGCTCGTTGCTAGACGCCAGCTACTGTCTATGTCAGTCTATAATAAATCTTGTGCGAGTGGAAGATTGTTAAGTCAATATGCCTACGAATCATTATAAGAAGATTGTTAAGTCAATATGCCTACGAATCATTATAGAGTGATATTCCTAATAATATATGATCATATATGGTCACACCTTTATCAAGTTGGCACATTTTGTATATTTATTATTAATATGATTATTAATAAATAATATCAATTCTTGTAATTTAACTAGGAAATTATTATTGTTTTATGAAATAATAATTATAAGAGAGTATTATTAGTTATTATTTCATATGGTATGAATTAATACATCATGCACAACCATTTAGACTAATTGAATTCTTTTGTCTTTTACCTAAGGATAAAGTTCATATTTTTAAAAATTTGAGTTTATAAAAATTGAAGAATATTTCTTAAAAAATGGTATGGTCGAATATATATATATATATATATATATATATATATATATATATATATATATATATATATATATAATAGTAGAGATTGTTGTCAACCTCCATGCCTTGTCTCCCATGCTTCTAAAGGCAACAAATACTTAAGAGTATCTTAATGTAAAGCCCTTACCTTTCATGGGATTATATAAGAGTATTTCTTGCATGAATTTGGTGCTAGTAGATTTTAGTCTTGTGCATTTTCTCTCAATATGAAGCATACCCTGTCATCCCTCATCAGCTCTCTCTTTTGAAGTTAGTTTGGAGGTTTAAAATCCCTCTTGAGTTGTCTTATTTAGTGATTATTTTAGTTAAACACATATAAGTGTAAAACACTCCAGAATACAAGAAGGAACTATCCTTCCAAGTGCCTTACTCTTGATGGTGGATATACATAGAGAAGTCATAATCTTTGATTTTTGCTATCTTCATCAACACCCTAAAACCAAGTGGGTTCAAAGGTTATCATTCTAAACACTCTTTGGTTGTGTTTTTTATTTTATTCTAACCTATATAAATGGATCCTTGATGATTTGCTTTTTTTTTTATAAACTAAAAATAAACTTGTTATTTTAAAGATTTCCATTGCCGGTTTCTATGAAAAACAAACTTATATTTTGTATGAAAACCCATCAGCAATCAAGCTTACAATATTATTGGTAAATGGTTAGTGTTTGATCATGGAGTTAAGACTTGGACTTAACAACAAAGTAAAAAATTATTGGACTTTATAAAAGAATTTCACTAAATAGATATGATTACAATGAGTTTTTTTTTTTTTTTTTTAAATACTTCATCCCATTATGGTATATCGAAACGATGATATTTTAAACCGATGGATGTTGTTGTATGTGTAAAAATCAAATGAATAGATGAATATTAATTTATATCAAGGGATTAGTATTAAAATGATCACTCCTCACTAAGTTAGAGTACGCAAAACTATTAGCAACAATATCTATATAAAAATTTCATTGACACAACCAAAAATGAATACCAAATTCACTATACGTTACCAAATTTTAAAGGCCATTAAGCATTAAATTTTATTTTTTTTATATTTCATGTACTTACAACCAAAATTTTTTAGAGTTAGACACAACAAATAGAGGTTGTAGAGGCACCAAAATAGAATCTAAAGAGAGGGAGGAAAATGTTGTTACCTCAGTAGCTTCACTTAAGGATACCATTTTTGTTTAGCAGCTTCAAGGTTGAACATGTTTTATCGTCAAGTGATGCCAAAGAAGGGTGTTACCTCAAAAATTATGAAACTCATCAAATTAAAATATTTGAAGGTCATCAAATTATACCATTTCTCTGCATAAGATTAAGCAACACCCAAACATCTCTAATCCCATAAATTCACTAATGTTTAATATATTTATATAATAAAATGTGCTAGATTTCAATTCTATCATTAAAATACATACAATTGCTTCAAGTAATGGAAATCATTGAGTTGCCTACCAATGTTTGTTCTCAAGTTTACTGTCAGTTGAGTGTGAAAGAAGGTAAGTACATTGCAAAATATCAACAAATTTAGTCAAACAAATAGAAAAAATCAAAATATTTGCCCAACATGGGAAAGATGAATATGTTTTTCTTACTTGCTTATCAGATGGAAGCTATAGAGAACCATGCTCTTTAATCCACAAGTGACTGTTTTTTAATCCTACTAAAAATCAATAAGAAGTATGTAAAAAGTCAAGAACCATGTAAACTTGTAGATAAACAAATAATTTACCTCTTAAAGACATATGGTCCATTTTGGGGTTCCATGGAATTGCGGCAAATAGTAGTTTTAAAGCATTGATGTGACTAAAATTTGAAGATTCGTGCGTCTCCTTCAAAGGAACTTTAGGGTTTTTCCGAGACAATTGATTTGAGGAAGATCTAGTAAAATCTTGAGATATTTCCTTTTGAAGTTTATTGATGATTTGTATAGCATTCAAAACATTTCATAAATGACATGAAAAGGCTGTTGCACCAAATGGAGTGATGCATTCGTTTTCTTTGTTTTAATAATTTTGACTTGTTCTAGATTGTTTATCATAGATTGGAAACCTAAAGTCATCATCTTCTTGTCTCCTTTTATGTTCTTGTTGCACACGTTGATTGTTTATTTTAGAA